>NC_139624.1:107735869-108341231 GCF_964638095.1 Poromitra crassiceps
TACAGTGACAAGATCAATGGACTAAAAATAGAGCAAATATGAAACAAGGAATACAAATAAAAAAAACTCTTGTAGTTGGCATTGTTACTCCCTTGTAAGTACATTATACTATACAATACAATACAGTGGAACTTTTAATTACATATGCCGTATTATTGTGTACTTACTACTTAGTGTACAACAGTGTTTCATAGGTTAATACCATGTTATAAGCTACACTGGAATGGCTGTCAAGTGTTAGAAAGTGAACTCAAAGATATAAGGCTGTTGCAACCAATAATGACTCTATTACTGTCACTGTATCTGCTATCTCCTATTTATGCAGAATACAGTAAAAGTGAGTAAGTTCACTTCTACAAATCTCATGTTTAGTGACAGACTGGGCTTTACTTATAATTATTCATTAGGTATGCTAAGTCTCTTATTGGGTTTGAAGCATTTTTCTGTTAAAATAACAATAACAGAAACACCACATGACTTTAACTTTGAACTTATTAAATAAATCACAAGTACAGAGACAGCCACACAGGCGAGTCATAATAAGGTGAATGCCAATTAGCAGAATGTGTCAGCTTTGTCTGAAAATCACCACTCTATTAGCTTTCAAAGCAGCATGAGGTGACGTACAGTATAGTGTTTTCCCCAACTGCCAGCGGCCTCTCCTCATTAAAAACAACAAAAGGCGGCCGCTCCACAAAGGAGCGGCAGCCTGCCTTTTCCCCCCTTCTTTTTTCACTTTCAAAAGTTGAGAAATGTCCAACTTTTCAGAGAAGCACCGGGTGATGTCAGTGGCGCCGGAACGAGTTTGCAATAAGGGGGACACAATTTTTTTTTTTTTTTTTTTTTTTTTCCAATTTCTTTTTTTTTTTTTTCGGCGCCCGTCAGGGCGCCGACGAAAAATTGACGTTTTTATGGACGTTTGGATGATTTTTAGCCATATTTAGATGAATATCTCATTTTAAATTAACATTAGGATTATACTGTAGTAATGTAATTATTCAGTATTTTTCCTTTTCTCACTCACTTGGTGACCTGCTCTCCCTTTAGGTAATTTTATAATTACACTACAACAGACAGCAACACAGGCAGAAACACTGAACTTATTATTATTATTATTATTATTATCACTTCGAAACACAGTGCAAAACTTGTCATCTCAACACAAAAATAAAATAACAATAACCGTATACGATTATAGCAGCAGCCAATGACAGTGAGTGCAGTACAGAGTCCAGGTCTGTCTGTCTCTCAGGTGTAATAATCCCACAATGATCATGGCTTTAACAAGTGTCACAGGCTGTGTAAACAGTGTAAAGTGGGCTCTCTGTAACTTGATCCTTGGGTCTGTCTGTCTCAGGTGTAATAATCCCACAATGATCACGGCTTTAACAAGCATCACAGGCTGTGTAAACAGTGTAAAGTGGGCTCTAAGCGTCAGGGGCAGTTGCCCCCTCAGATTAAAAAAAAAAAAAAAAAAAAAAAAAAAATTGTTTTTTTTTTTTTTTTTTAGGGGGACCAAATTTTAAGGGGGACAAAATGTCCCCATGTCCCCCTTGTTCCGGCGCCAGTGGGTGATGTCATGAATGTGGCCCTGGGTGGGGGATAAAGGGCATGATGGGGTAATGTGGGGGATCACACCCACATTTTCAAACTCTGCCTTTTTTTAAAGTCACCTGTACACCTGTAAAGATTTGTGACTGCATCTTGCACGGTTTTGATGCTATTGCGTTCACAAAATCTGTCCACAGACAGACAAAGAGACATAAACACCAAGTACCCAATACAGCTTATGTAGTTCCTGCTACAAGATGTCTCCAGAACCACATTTTGCCATGATAACACATACACACACACAGACTGACTCACAATGTGAAAGCAATACCAGCCAGGCTGTCGCAGCTGGTAAATCAAGTGAAAGTGCCCATAGAGAAATAGGGTGGCATTGGATTTACGTTACTGTAACAGGAATCATAAAAGCACCTATGGATTATACCAGACATAGGCTATTGGACATATCTGGTAAGCCTTGCTTGTTCCAAAATGCTGTATGGTCTGATAGATTACTCAGCTCGTACAGTAGTTGCTAAGCGTTAGGTGATGGTATCACAATCCGCTACTCCAAGCAACGCTTTCTACACGCAAAACAAGCTATAATGTGAACAGCCCCTAACAGAGTTCCAAAGGGACCATCCAAAGAGCAGCCAGTGACTGAACTACAGGTGCATCGGCTGATAAAGCTGCACCATTATTTAATATGGGAGCTGCAAAATCATGGCAAACAAACTGCTTTGAGGAACAGTGGTTATAAGAAAAGCCCATAAACAGTGATGCAGACAATTAACAGTAGTTGCTAAAGACCACAAAACTAGCTTCAAAAACGACCACGGAATTGAAGCGACACCTGTGTGACAGTTTGAACAGAAACAGATCATCATGAGCTTCCCAGTAGGCCAACGGCCAGAAGAGGCATCACCTGCTGGAAGGAGCACAGAACCTGCAGCCCTGAGCAATGGAAAAGCTAATGCGGCCTGATGACTCATCTCTCAGCCTTCTTCTTACACCCAGGCAGCTTTCAGAGTAGCCAAAGCCAAAGGGAGCTGACATCCAACAAGAGTGCTTTCAAGAGAACCAGGGTGAAGTCAAATGGATGGATCCCATGGCCTCCGCAGTCACCAGATATAAACATCACTGAAGCTTTACTAAGTATATTTCCAGTGGTGTAGTGGTGCCTGGAAAAGAGGGCATATACTCTTCATGTATGCCCCTTTTCTCTCTTCTTTTATTACCACTTTTGCCTGATTTTTTTCTTCTGATTTTTCTCCTATTTTCTCCCCAATTGTACTTGGCCAATTCCCCCGGGTGGTTGCTCCACCCCCTCCGCCGATCTTGGGAGAGTTGTAGACTAGTCCATGAAACCTCCGATACATGTGCAGTCGCCAGCCGCTTATTTTCACCTGACAGCGAGGGGTTTCACTGGCAGGGCGTAGCACGTGGGAGGATCATGCTACTCCCTGCAGTACCCCCCCCCCCCCCCCTCAGAACAGGAGGCGCCCCGACCGACCAGAGTAGGCACTAGTACAGCGACCAGGACTTCCCACTTGCTAACCTCGCGTCACCACGCTCTCCCTCCCATTACTACAGGCAGTACCCGTGTTCCGGTGGTCTCTCCGCTTTGTGCCACAGTGTTTTCGTTCCCCGATTTTACCGTTTTGACCGGTGTGTCAAGCGGTGATGCCATTATTTGGTTTTAGTTGTTTGTTTGTTTTTGTTTTTTAGCTTTTTGGGAAGCTAGATACTCGCGTCGCCCATGTCTGAACAGAACGCAAGGATTGAGCGGGAGCACAGCTGCACTTTTGTTCCCGGCGGATGTCGTGGTGTGTTCCGCCCATAGCCGGATTACATTGAACGATGTTTTTGGCCCCAGACTACCCACTTGCAGACACGGCCAATTGTGTCTATAATTAACCCTAACCCTAACCCACTGACCAAGCCGGAAGTACCGCGTACCAGGAATTCAGCCCGGGTCTCCGCGGTGGTATGCGAATGCTAATTTACGCCCCCCACTTTTGCCTGATTTTGAGGCAGAAATACCTTCATGACATAATCACTCCCTACATCTACTGTAGTTGTTTCACATATTTTTTTTTTATGCAGTATTTGGCTGCTGTTTTATATCTAAATTCTGAGTTGATTGACATGAGCAACCGGCAGGATAAAGGAGGTGCGAGTGACCTGTTCTAATGGAGAATGATTCTGTCACTCATGTGAGGGCTATCCTTGTCTCACTGTAGACATGTCACAGTTTTAGATGTTGCTCTCAGGGCATACGCACTAAACCTGTCACAGAATGATTTGTTGAGAGGACTTTTAAATAGGAAGTGCCTAGCAATATTTAAGGGGAGTGGAGCACGACATTCTGCTTGCAGGACTTGACACTTGTCAGCAGGCTACTCTATTATTTCCCTGCTCCTGCAAGACCAGTTTGAACTATTCCACCTGGCTTTGGTACAGTGAACGGTCAGTGTATAGTGGGATGATGTACACCAGGGCACTTGAGAAACTATATTCAGACTGCCAGCCCAAATCTGATTTTGACATTGACATTTGGAGTCAGATTCATTTTGTCAAGTCTGAACAGAAAAAAAGGAAAAAAAGAAGAAAAGAAAAAATATAGTGATTTGCCCAAATCAAATCAATTATGTGGTTTGAAACTGATTTCTGCAGATACATCTCCGTCATTGATTGTCTCTCTACTGTATATGGCCGGCGCATCTCCACTTATCCTGGTATGGAAAATGAAGCCAAAATACCCCAGGTACCGGTGTTATGCCGAGTTTAGCACCCCCGCCGCCAAATGCATCCCCACCTCACGGGAGCATATTGTAATGATTTATACGGAAACATAACTGTTTAAAAATGATATAATTGTCTAGACCTCCAGGCCAGGGGGTCTATCCCGGTACATGGAGACCGGACTTTGATGCATAAAATCCGCGTTGAGGTGACTTGCATGCTTGGGGCTCTCTTCTGGCTCATGGAGGCCGACTTTGTTGCTTAAAATCCAGGTACAGGTGACCTCGAGGCTTGGGGGTCTCTCCTGGCTTTATGGAGGCGAGATACAAGTCTCGGCGGTTTGTACCTGCCAAGATTTGCATCCCTGTTTTTATGTTAAAACAGCCCCAAAATATGGTGGGGATGCAATTCTCGGCGGCGATGCAGAACTAGATCGGCATAACACCGGCACTGCCAGCACGTAATTTGCAACCAGAATCTGCACAGTAATGATCGGGGGATGGAACTGCATCGAGTTCCTGCCCCTCTCCCTGAACTTCTTATGCAGCTGGTTTCAAACTTACAGTCTTTCTGACTTTACAGTACGATCCCCCATGTCGGTTAGTACAGTTGACTGCAGAACAACAATTTTTTGTCGGTTTGAAACAATGGAAAGTTATCCAACAATGACAGTTATGGAAAATTATAGTATCGTTTATAGACCTTATTCGATTGACGTCACTCACGTGCGAACACGCCCACCGCCGGCATGTTCTCGACATAACGCAGCAGCTCTTAAGTGACAGCCTATGCGAGAGCAGCGTTTATAGGAAGCTAGCCGCCGTTAGCGTTACTTGTATCGTTCCAATTGTGTTCGGATGGTGACCTGCGTTAGGCATGGCTGTAGTAATGACAGCAATAAAGTCCCCGTGGTTTGTTTCTATATCTACCGTCCACAGACGTGAAGGGAGCGAGACGGAGGATACATCAGGGACGGGTGAAACTTTCTGACAGCTCCTCACAGCAAAGTCTGTTCACCTCGTTTTTTCTTTTGTTTATTATTACAGGCATTAACGGCAGCATACAAATAACAACTCTGGGGTTTTTATTGCTGTGATCACTATTGCTATTTTGTAATGGAACAGAAATGACAATAAGGCCGTTACTATAGTTGTCAGCTGCAGGACGGTATGTCAACAATATGGCGCTGTCCGGGGTTAGTGAATAAGGTCTATATGTAACTTGCAATTCCCAAACACAAGTGCGCAGGGCTATCATCAGAGCAGCTGCCAATCTGTCAATCATCCCTTTTTATATCGCCAAATAACAACAATAATAACAAACGTATGTGAAAAATGAGCACTTGAACATACAAGACCTATACGTATAATGATAGAAACCATCTTTGATGTGCACTTTGATTGTTTTAGTTCGGCTCATGTCCCATCCAACATGGAGGAGGTGGGACTAATGACCTATACTGTAGCCAGCCATAAGGGGATGATCAAGAAGTTTTGGTTTCACTTTTGGGGAGCTGTTATGACATCACATCCAGTTGTGTTTTCCCCCACATTGGAATCTTGAATTAAACAAAAATGTATAAAAAATGATGGTGATGATTGTCATCATCATCATCCACATTCTTGTTGTTGTTGTTGTTGTTGTTGTTGTTGTTGTTGTTGTTGTTATTGTTATTATTATTATTATTATTATTTTGTCTCGTGAGGCCTAGCTGATTGTTGGTGAGCAACAGGCAGTTGCAGTACATGGGCTTAAAAAAATACTGTCAGTGGCACGAAAGAAGTGCAAAGATGAAGTGTTCACATCATGCTCAGAAACAGATAAAAAAAATCAACAGAATAAAGCATTGAAACTTTGCCAAAGGTCACTGACTATCGGGTGCCAGCCGGCTGCCATACGAGAGAACTGAACTTTCAAAGTATGAGTCTGTGGGCCTCCCCCCAGCCAAAGCTTGGAAAAAGCACCCAGGGGATTCAGAGAAGACAATTAAGACCATGCCACACATCAATCAAACATTCTCCAACAACTGCCAGTAACAATGTTGTGGGAGAATGTTTGATTGGTGTGCCATGATGGGCTAAACATGCACAGCACAAAACAAGGATTGAACATGTCAAAACTGACCAAACATCTCCAAACAAGTACAGACAGCCATGGCACACCAAACAAACACTGTTGTTTGTCCGTGTTTGCTGGAGAATGTTTTGATTGCTGTGCCATGGGATTTAGGCTATTTCCTATAGTGGATAATGTTTTTAGTGTGGAGCCAACGCCAACGGCCAATTTGTGACATGATAGCAGAGGAACAGACTTTTTAATTTGGTGACTGCTTAGCTGGAGTTTACAGATTCAATGGACTGTTAAAATGGATGAAAGTACTGTATGTGTCTGTGGTGTATTCTATTTCTATGTGAATCTTCTGTGTGGTTTGATTCTATGTGCTGTGACTAACAGGAAGCCCGTGTAGAACCGCCAATGTAAATGAGTCTGGGGGCGGGTTGTTATTCCTACTTGCCAGAGTGATGGACAGTTGAATACATGTTGCTACGCTAATAAATACAGAGTGATCAGTTCACAGTATGTCTCACGTTGCTATTCTTTGAACATTCGACAGTGTCTGGGCATACTCACAGAGGACAAGCTGTAAGTTCCCCAAAATAAGATTTTTAATTTTTTAGTCTGTTATTGTTTCGTTAGTTAAACTGTATTTGTGATTTAAGGAGGACTACAGATCGCCTGTAACCTCACTGTTTTTTGTGGGATATACCAATTTTAGCCAGCAGGCGGCAGTAGCTATTCAGGGAAGGCATTCACACGCGCTAAAGCTTTGCATAAAGCAAGCTGCGTTTAGTGCCGTGTGCACAGAAACAGCATTGAAAGCTAACAAGTGGCGTGCATACATCCATGGCATGGTTGCATGCTTGTCGTCATTATTCCATCATCATCCATGTGTTTGGCAGGTGAGAAAGTATATTATCAGGTCGCCAAGTGCGTACAGATGATAACTTGATGTTTATAAATCCCACAGAATGTTGAATGTGTGGTGTTTGTGTGAAACTTGATAGTATGATGTCAACTAACTTGTTTGCTAGCATGGACCTTTTTTTGTTTTAGTTTTTTAACCTCGCAAAAGTTCCCGGAAGTACGGTTTGGGATTACGCAGCGCTGTCGAGTTGCAGCAAAATGGACCGTTTGTGATGTACTTTGAGAAGGGTCAGACCAAGAATCAAATTGTAGGCTATATTATCAGCTTTATTTTATGCATTCAAACGTAGCGCGAGTCCCCTTCCTGGCTATCCATTGGCTACGGAGTCACGCATTTTGGACCTCCACTGGCACAACTCTTACTAACCAGTAACCACTCTCTGAGTCTTAATATTGCTCTGGGAATAGTTAGCTAGCATGCATCATGCATGCATGCTAACTGTTAGCTGCTGTTATAGTCTCGCATTTAGATTGAGCTTTTGTTACTTTGAGCTTTGACATTTATGCCAATGTTTCAGCTTACTAACCAGTACTATAAAAGAAGGTAGCCTACTTGGTCAAATTTGGGTGATTATTTATTGTTTTTCTTATTAAGTTAGAACATGTTTTTCCTATGTCTGAATATGTCATGTTGCACATGGATTATTGGAATAGTGAAATGGATACAGTAGAAGTTATTTCTTGATTTATCATAGTGATAGATTTATCATAATGCATTACTGTAAGATTAAGCCTAGCATAAAGCAAGCTGCATCAGTAAACCGCTTTTAATAGAAAAGGGGGTGATTGACAGATCGCCTGTCCAGTGATCATGCAGCTTGCCAATCACGGACCAATAGCAGGTGGAGCTGTGGCTCTGGGAAACTCCCATCTCACGTGAGGTGCGGAAGGACTCAACCCATTCCCTCCCACTCTGCTGACCAAAAATCAACATGGTGATGGCCAGCTGTAAATCAGTAACTTGATAACCTCTCTTGCTGCCTTAATGCCTGCAGCACTGATCAAACCTCAATAATAAAAACTACTGGAGTAACTGGCTGTGTCATGCACAGGCAGAGAACCTGCTGGGCCCGGTGGTGATAGCAGACCTTCTGGACCCATGGGACCCCCTGGACTGGCTAGAGCCCCTGAAGAGGCTGAACATGAGGTATGAAGGCACAATTTCACCTGTACACTAAAGCCAGAAACATGCTTTCATGTAGCCTTGAGTTTAGGGTTTTGTTGGCGGCAGCTCGACATACATACTCAAACATCAGCTTGATGAGTGGGTCCCAGGGGAGTCCCCAGCAAAATTAGTAAATTGTGTGATTTCACTATGATTCAATGACTAGAAGTTCGCCCAAGGATAGAATGTAGTGCCTATACGTTGTCATATCTTTCACTCTCTCCTGTTATCTCCCCATCTACATTATAGTATACTTGCACTGTTGACGTCAACTGGGTCGCCCGACGGTGCGTCACATTTTTGGGGAGCTGCAGAATGCCGCCTATGTCGGCAGGCTCGGGCAACAACGTAGCCCTATGGTGCGCACTCCCGAGTATACATTTTGCTTAAGGATATCTGTCTCCCTCTCAATACTGCTGAACCCTGTACTGTACATGTACAGTAGGTGATTGCTAATCATTTTACCTGCTGTGTTTTTGTGTTTTAGGGAACACCCAGTAATGAGGGAATACCTGGTTGCGATGGAGCTGCTGGACCCAAGGTGAGTTCAGATGACATCATTGCTAGCTAACCAGCACCAGACAGTTAGCTCAGTCGTGGTGTGGAGTTTGCTACGGTACCAGGGCTCAACACTAACTTTTAAAAGTGGTTGCCAGGCTGGCAACCAAGCATCAGCTTTTGGTTGCCGAAACTGAAAATACAGTTGCCATTAAGTAGTCACCTTATATTTTGAGTACAGTGTATTGCAGTTATATGTCAGCTTAACTCATTCTCTGCAATTGCCGTCTACCGACGTCTTTTAAAAGACAACGCTTCCCCGCCATTGACGTCTCTGGACGGCAATAAGTGTTTTCACCGTCATGTGATAGATGGCTCTCTTACTCACGTTGTGAAATAGTACAGCACGTCTAAAGGTGTTCAGGATCGACCACGATTGTCTAACAAAACCAGGAAGCAGAAAAAAGCAACAATTTCCCCTCAGAAAAGGTCCATAACACAGCTCTATGGCACGGCTCAAAGCGAACGGTCCAGCAGCTTTTATCGATAAGGGTCCGCACTCCATTACATTTTCTTTTCACCACGCTGCAGGCGTCCACTTGTCCCCAGGAATTAGTAATCAAGTTCCTAAACTCTTGACACCGTGTAAATTTCAGCCGGTAGATTGCTCCTGACATACAGTACACAGACAACCATTCGCCCCCCCGCGCAAGACCCGGCTCACCTCTCTCAAAAGCGGGGTGAATCTCCTTTCTCACACCGGTGTTACAGTGAAAGCTGTGCCACCACGTGCGAGTTTGACCGGAAGGGGAAACCAAATCATTATGGGGATCATAGTTGAGTATAACACTGGCCAGTATCCACCATCAAAGGCATTTATTCGAGTCAGGAGCCGTGAAGATGACTTAATTTACAAAAATGCCTTTTCCTCCGCTTTCTGGTCACAGAGTGGTGTTTTTGGTGAAAACGACCTACATTCAGGTGTCGATAACTTAAGAACGGATGAAGGTAGAATCAAACTTTTTTTTCCCTATGAAAGTCGAGGCTCTCTTCTTTCTTTTCTTTTCAGTCTTTACGTAGTCATAGAAGAAAATATTCTGTGGGTCTTGGAAAATTAATGAAAATTATCAAAAACCCTGGCGGTGGCCAGTGACTTTTTCTGAAAAACTGTGGCGGAGAATGAGTTAATAATGAAGAAACCGAACGGCTTGACTACAAGTACGGGTGCGACGAAGGGACAAAATAGCGGCACGCGATTAACGCGATTTAAAAAAAAAATAGCGCGCTATGGCCAGCCCTTAATCGCATCGCGATTAACGCGTTAACGCTGACAGCCCTATATATATATATGTATATAATATTATATAAAATAATTATATATATGTGTATATCTTTTTTTTTTGGGAGGGGGTGGGGGGGTCAACATTTTGCTGTGTGTTGTCCCTAGTTTTTATATGTTTAGAAAGTGGTTGCCAATGATGTCAGCCAAAAGCCAAGAATTGGTTGACAATTTCTCAAAATAGTTGCCAAATTGAGGGCAACCTGGCAAACCTTAACGTCAATCCCTGGGTAGATTTGCTTCCAAATGGAGGTTACAGTGAACTTTGTCTACTACAGAATTGAGTTGAAGACGAGTTAGCTGTACCAACCAATATATATAAATCTTTTATTTAAACTGTAGCCTTACTATATTTTGTTGTTATTTAGCCTTTCTGAGGCTATTGCACATTCATCGTGGAACTGATAGGAGCAGCTAGGGAGCTATTCAGCACAATGGAGAGCCCCTGGAACTTATCCTGCTGCTAGGAGCAGCTAGGGAGTTAATCAGCACCATGGAGAGCGCCACACTCCTGAAAGTAGTATTGCTGTCAGAATGCAGTGAGGATTAATGTATAAAAAAAACTTGCTTTCTATTATGTGGAATGACATTCTTTTGCACTTCCATAGAGTGATTTGTCCAAGTCTTGGACCTGACCTGAACCGACCCGACCTAATTATTCGCGCAGGGCTAATACCAAACAAGCTACCATATATTTGGAAATCATTTTCCTCTTATTTGAATTATGAGATTCAAGTCATATATTTGGAAATCATTTTCCTCTTATTTGAATTATGAGATTCAAGTCCTGGTTTGTTTTTGTTTAGGGATGCACGATAATTACCGGACCGATAAATTATCGGCAGCTATGGCCATTTTGCGTTATTATTTATTATTCCGATAATGGCCTTTTTCCGATAAATTAACAGCCGATAATCAGGCTTTGTTTTTGCCTCGGAAACGGAGCTATTGTTGTCGCACGCTCGTGACATCACAGCTGCGATGGCAGTGCTGCCTTGCCAAACATGGCTGGTGCCAGTATGTGACTTTTCAAAGTTTCAGATGATCACAACACTATTGTAATTTGCAATCCATGGTTCCGAGAGGAGGGAAACGTCTAAGCTGGCATTACGTTAAACCAAAGCTGGTGATGATGCAGCGGATTTCTTTGTTGTTTACGTTAGCTGTTGTTAGCTGTTGTTAGCGTTAGTGTTAGCTCAGCGTTAGCTCGTAGTACTGCCTACACTTCAGGCTTGCCCGCTTGGCAGACAAACTGCTTGTGATCAAACAGCCCCCCAAAAGCACTTCATACTCACAGAGCTGGCGTAAACATATAGAAACGAATGGAAACCCCTTTACCCGAAATGAAACATCCAGGGATTGTGTATTTAACTCCAAAAAACAACACGCTAACATTAAGCTAACCGCGTTAGCCGCGAGTCCCACTATAAACCAAAGGGATTTTGGAGTTGAGCTAGCTACTGCAGCTGCTGGACAGAGCCATCTAACGGAGCCAATAAATAAGGAAAACAAAGGTGCAGTCGTGGACATTAGGCTACATAAAAAGCATCAGTCAACATCACATAGTGTATTTTCTTTAATCTGGTGGCAGCATTTTTCAGTAAAAAGTTAAACGACACAGATGGTTTATAGTGCCTGCCCCATTCATTGGGCCCAGACAACCTACCATTCACTGAGAACCGGCACCAATGCAAAATTCGAACAGATCAGTAACATGACAATAAGAGTCTAAATTACTATGCCTTTTGTAGGCCTGGGCGATATGGCAATTTTTTTTATCACGATATGTTTTCTTATATCGATCGACGTCAATATTTATCACGATATAAATTTATCAATAATACTAATTGCACATAAAAAGCACATGAAAAATTTTAGGGGCACAATTAAAATTCAATGCAGAGCGATATAGAATGTATTCGATACGACTCTATTAATCTCTGACCGGTTACAATTGAGTTGAATTCAATTCAAAGTATTCTCATGAGAGAGGCTCAATGCAGCTCATTGGCTATTGTCATTAAATGATAACCCTTTATTTAGTCATCTGTTTGTCCATACTATTCACTTATGGCTTTTTAATGTAACTTGATCCATTTGCATTTTCAGCTTATTATAATTGTTCTATGCTTGTTACTTGTTTTCCCTTATACCACTGGTCTTTGGTGTGCTTATTCTGTTGTGTGTATTGCATTATGTTGTTTTAATGCAATGAACGTCTTGGTCCAAGGCTAGGTATTGATTATGCAGCTATAGTTAGCTGCTGTTGGTTTGATAAAGGAAGCAAAGACTGTTTAAACCATAGATGTGTAATGTTATTCGGATAGCTGCTATAGATGGTCTAACAGATAGCATAACGTTAGCAAGATTGTCAAGTATGAAGATATTAACGTTAGCGCGTAAGCTAACGTTAGCGTTAGCTAACGCGATGTAGATGCTAATTTGATACCATTCATGACAGCCAGCTACCGCTACCCATAACCAGAACTACTGTCTGCTGCAGCTTTATCTCCCGTGTACAAATCCACGGCCTGACATATTTTAATTCCATCTGTTTATGTTACTCTTGTTTTGCCGGGCCAGGCTCTAACTGGTTAGTAAGAGCCACTCAGCCAGCCGACTGCGAGGCTCTGAGCAGAGAAAGGGATTCTTCTGCAAACGCGTGCATCACATGGTTTATTTTCCATTGATGCCATTGGTTCCACTCAGTGTTGCTTTCAAATACCCCCCAAAAACGACACATTATTCACAATAAGCATTGCTGTGCTAAGCTGCGGTCATGTTTCTGACGGGTTTTGAACGCAACACCGAAAATATTTTATCGAAATTACAGCTCATAAATTTATCATCGTTATCGTGGTTTTTTTCGTGATAATTATCGAGATCGTTTTATCGCCCAGCCCTAGCCTTTTGTCATTGTGTTTTATCTGCAGACTAAGCAGTCATTGGCTTTCCGTTCTATAAAAGCCTTTATTTTTGTATTGACTATAATTGAGTGATACACTTTATTAAAACAATCATATTATATCAGAAGTTTTCTTTGTTTTGTGTTCACAGTAATGTCAGTTAGATTTGGTTAGGTCAGAGCTATGCTCACTACATCTGCCTTTTTTTAACCCCAGGTGTGCATAAAATACAGGTTAAAAACAACAACAAAAATACTATATATATATTTTTATTATAATAATTATCGGTTATCGTATCGGTTATCGGCCAGGAGAAGCAGATATTTATCGGTTATCGTATCGGTTGAAAAAAATCCACATCGTGCATCCCTAGTTTTGTTCCTACCAGTTGAGAAATATCTCTCAAATTTGTTCATTTTTATCTTTTTGCACCCTGAGAAAAGTTAGTAATGGTTCTTCATTTTGTACTTGCTCCTGTAACTGTGACTTTAATCTTGGCTCAGCTGTTACACTCTTTTCTGCCGCCCAAAACTTCTTGACTTTAACTGGAACTAATAGGAATGATAATAGAAGTCACCTTACATTGGCTTCCGATGAATTTACTACCGATTTGTGATTTGTAATACTTTGGATAAATCATTTGCCTGACCCCATCTCACATTGTGGAGAGCTGTAGTCTTGGATCTCCAGACAGTCTTGATTAAACAGAAAGGGTGATGGAGCATTTGTGCTGACTGAGGGACCCTAAACTCGGCAACAACCTGCCTGAGGAAAGACAATCAGCAAACTCTGCATTTATTTCAAACCTGCATTTAACTGAGGGTTTATTGTTCACACTCTGCTACATTACCATTGTTGTTTATTGGGTGCTAGGTGGGGGGTTTCAAATTGTGCTGAATCAGCCATAATGAGCAAATAAGTGCCAAAAGACCAAATCAGTTGCTGTTTTGGCACTTAGTGGGAACAGAATTGCCGTTGCGTGGACATTCAAGTCTACAATGTTATTAGTTTCTATGTGTATTTGTATTGATATGATAATGTCATGGTGCTATTTCTGTTCTGCTCAGCATCTCTTAATGGAGCCAGCAGCACCAGCAGCAATGGTTACGCCTTATTGGTTAAGTTATTTGTTCTGTTGCTCTTGATACTCTCAACTTCTCAACTTTGCTGAGAAAAGTGCGACATCAATCGGCGCAGCCTATATTAGTGGGCGTGGACCGGCGCAGTGCCTATTCTCGTGTTGGCGCTACACGCGGCCTTAAGCATTATAACCACGCCTTTTAAACGTAGAATTATTCACATCGTGCTCATTGGAGAAGTGCAGTAAACGAATCACAATGTCCCTTTCATGTTCCATTCCACGGAGCGATCCAATCCGGTCAGAAAAGCCAGACCAAAGCGCTCTGAGCTCCCTCCTCCCTCTTTCATCCCCGTCTGTCTCCATATATGTTATTCCATATTATTATGCTTCTCAAACCAATCTCACTGCAGTTTAAATACAGCAAGCATGTAAATACTCTACACTATAGCAAGATCAAAGTGAAAAGAATGTTCTAAACGCATCGGCTAGAAAAATATAGCCTATCCCTGGATGTCATGATGAGATTAGATTGGTGAAAGTTTGGGCAGAATGATATCGCTTTCTCTCGCTACCTTTTCTTCTCCCCCACTGCACAGGTAGGATGATGCAACAGCCTCTGAATGACGGGGGCTCAAAACTACGGTATAACAACTTTAACTTTAACTTTAACTTTAACTTTAATTACGTACAAATCCCCGCTGCACTGAATAAGGCCTGGTTTTGAAAAGCGCTAAACGCTAAATTAACGCCAGGGGGGAAGATAGCGTTAGGCCGGTATTTAAGGCCGAAACGCCCATTCTGGCCTATTCTGGCACTGCACCACGCTTCTTCGGCGTAAAGCGCTTTTATCGCCTATTATGGCACTGCGCCACGCCTCTTCGGCGTAAAGCGTGTTTAACGCCAGTTTAGCGCTTAAGGCCAGTGGGAAGATAGAGCCCGATGATGATGATTAGTAGGAGTAGTAGTATTAGTAGTAGTAGTAATACATGATTAAATAGCATGTTCACTGGGCTGGTATCTCAATGGAATCGAAATGGCTTTTTTCTCTTCTTTTTTTCTACATAGTTGATCTGTATATGTTTTCAAAAGAAAACATAAAGTAAATAAAGTAAGTAAAGCAAATCTGAGGATAGTTTGCTCCCTCGGCTATAAATTCATACAACATGATTTGACACAGCGGCATAGATTGTTGCTCTTAGTCCAGCTTTGGCAAACAAACAAGAACTAGAGACAGAGCACCTGGCAATAAAATAAGGGGTGCAGAGTACACAATTCATGAGAATGAGAAGTAAGGTGAATTTATACATGCTGTATAACCCGGTCTCCCTGCGTAGTACCCTAAATCTGATCTGATGCCAAGACAACGTTATTAATACCTCCAGCTCATTCCTTCCTCCCTTCTACCCCCAATTAATTTTCCAAGGTTTGGGTCAGGATGAAGTACATTATTGCACAGCATATTGAAACCAGCAGCAGTGCTACCCACAGCGGCTCACCTGTCACTGAATGCTGAGAATTTGTTAGACCAGGTGCAAACTACTTCTTTCCACATCTGTCCCACAGTGTAGACTGTAGAGGACTGCAGTTACAGTAAGACCACTTCTTAGAGTTCAAGTTTCCAAGACCAGATCCAGTCAAGCAGTGGTGGAAAAAGCACTCAAATCCTTCACAACTTTACTTTAAAGCAATACCACTCTCAGGGCTTAAAATTCACTTTGCAAATGGGGGGAATTCCCCTCTTATGTTCTTCAATTAGGGGGGATTTATAGATTTTTGGGGGGATCTATAGACTCTGGGGGGGATTTTTTCAGCTGGTACTATAACCGACAAATATCTGCTTGTCTTGTCTAAGCCATAATTTCACATTTTTGTATTTATAAAAGCAAGTTCTTAACCTGTAGTTTATGCACACTTGAGTCTAAATAGAGCTCAACAGGCATGTGACTTTTCGTGACGTAATTTGCCCGGACGTAAGTTCCGCATCCATTTTCTCCGTAGACATTTAGATAAATCCAAATATAATGAGTTTTAAAGCCCCAATCAGTAACCTTTTCACCTTAATATAACAGCTTTTTAGTCATTGAGGATGGTAGAGTGACTTGTAACAGGGAGAATGTCACCTCTATTGGTCACACCGCCCTCCAAAGGCCTCTCCTGGGACTAAGCACTTTGGTGCCTGCGTCCCGGAGGCAAGTTGCGCGCATGCGCTCTACAGCGGGAGTGTTGTGTTCCTAGAAACAAGGAAGTAACTCGATGCGGATTTGCTACGAAAATGACGTTTCACTTAACTATGGATTATTATTTCATCACATGGTGAGTACCCGATGTCACAACATGTACATAGAGCTTTCTGGCGCTGTGTTTTGTTGACTTTGAACGGCGATATCGATATCGATACTATAGACCCATTTCATAGCCTCCATTTTGTGTCTAAAAGGCAGGGTAAACACAGGTGCAACCAACTCACTAATTAGGGCCCTGGCACTGGAACACCTACATGGACTTGAAGTTGGAAACTCTAATTAGTCTTTTGGTACACCTGTGTTACTTCCTGCCTTTGAGACACAAAATGGCGGCGGTGAAAAGGGTCTATTGCACCCAGAGGGCGCAGTTTCGCCAATAGCAAAACTTGGAAAAGTTGCTGAATGGGGCTTTAAGGCTTGAACCAAGCCAAAAGGTCTTCCAGAGAATCGTGAGTGACCATAAAACTTTCGGTTTAAGCGAGAACAAAAAATAACAACGCGGGGAAAAAAGGAGAACAACAAATAACAATGGGGAAAAAAAACGATTTCCCCCACCCGTTGTTATTTTTTGTTCTCGCTTAAACCTAATGTTTTATCGTCACTCATGATTCTCTGGAAGACCTTTTGGCTTGGTTCGTGCTTGTAACTGATCTCTATTACTATGGCTTTTGTCATTGTGTTTTATCTGCAGACTAGGAGCCATAGGCTTTTGGTTCTATCAAAGCCTTTATTTTTTTGTATTGAGTGATACACTTTAACAAAACAAATCATATTCTATCATAAGTGTTCTTTGTTTTGTGTTCACAGTTAGATTTGGTTAGGTCAGAGCTATACACATCAGCGTGCAAACAATTGCGGGACTTCTCCCGCATAAATTACAAATCTGCGGGAATTGGCAAAAATATGCGTGATTCTCGCAATTCCGCTCCAAATTCTAAACCCTGAGATATATATATATATATATAAAAAAAAAAATATATATATATATATATATATATAAAAAAAAAAATATATATATATATATATATATGTGTGTGTGTATGTAAATAGCGTACATACACTATAAAATAGCGATATGAAATAGCAACTGAGACCGAGACATGTCAGAGTCAAGCTATAGGCAAGGGATTGAGACAAAGCTAAGATGTCAGAAAACACTCAGAACTGAGAGAATATTCAAGTAGATATCTGGTATACATGTAGAGTCTCAACATTAGCCCTTGCATTAGAAATCCTGGGTATGAATTACACTATGGGGATGATGTCTTATTTATGCATCTGCGTCAGCACTGCAAGGCGCCTTCTCCTTTGCAGGCAATCAAGCTTGAGAACTCCCAAGCCCAACCCAAATAAAAAAGAGCAAATGCAGATCACAGCAACAGTCCTAGAAATAGCCTTAGAATGTGTAATTACAGCTAATTTCACAGCAATCTATTAATGAGAGAATGCTACAAATACCAATATCCCAAAAGCCATCTTGAATTGTTTTGGATGTCACTTTTTCTGTATCCAATTAGGATGGACACCCTTCTGTGTTGGGAGAGCTGGCTTAATAAGACGCAAATGTATGTAAGAGAAAACTGAAATATGATATGCTAAAGGGCAGAAAACAACTGCACCCAGTCTGTCACATGGAAACCTTGTGGAAATTCTGCACTGGCAATCACCCTACATTATTTATGATTTCAGGCTGCAGGCATAAAATACATGAATTGACTAGATAACAACATTGATTAATTCTAATTTCAAGTAAGCCTAATACTGCACATTTGGAGTGCCCGCCTATCTAAATGATGGTGAGGCAAGCTCTAAAACAAACACATCCTTGCCCATAAATCAGATAAAATACAAAAAGTAGAGGGCAAGAATCCTGGGAAAGGTAATACATTGTAATTGCTGCCTGAACACAGGGAGAAAAAAAGAACAGGGACAAAAGGCCAAGCTAAGCATTCACTTAATTTGAAATCATACCAAAGGCAGAGAATTGGCAATTAATATCAGCCTGCCACAGTGAACGTGCAGAAAATATAGAGGTTGGCATTGTTTGAGTTTGGATTGTTCTATTCTAGTTCAATCACAAACACATACATATTTAGTAACACAACATACATTCCCTCCCTCGCTTCCTCTGTTTGCGCACACATCCTCTCACTCACTACCACACTCTCACTTTCCATATGATATTTGTTTATTGCGTTGAACGCAATAAACAAATATCATATGGAAAGTGAGTTGTCGTTTCTGTTGATGAATTCACTTGTGCTTTTGTCCACTCTTTTATTTTTTTAGGGTGAGATGGTTGTATAGGCCTCTCTGGGTTTCTTTGTCCCGTGCACACAGGTTGTATTTATTTTATTCTTCTCATTTAAGTGTAACTTTCATAATTTGTGCAAGTAAACTGTAAGCCTAACAAAGACACAAATGATGCCACATAGCAGGCTGTGTATGATATGAAGTCATATGCGACAGCAGCTGAAAATATCTTTTCAAAGCTGATACTGTACTATAATGTATTAGTAGCCAGCAGGGAGCATGGCTGTGCTGCTTGTGGCTTGTGACTCGCTCTCATTCGGAGGCAACTCGCTGCTGGAGAACACAGCGAAATGTTGGCAAGAGCATGTGGTCTAATACACAAAACTGTCAAAATGCTAACAAGACTGGCACACTATTCTGCCTGGGAGGCAGAATTATTCATATCCTCCACTTTAACAAGAACACGGGAGTCTTCCCCAACCAAATCAGAGTATCATTAGACAGGCTGAAACTAGGGCTTAGGATGGCAAAAAAAGAAGAAAATTAAAATCAACTCATCTTGAGCTAGTCTCCGCGATATCCAAATATCCAAACAGAGGAATATGGGAACTTGGAAGCATATTGCTATGCAATAGCCACATGCTGCTTCATTTATTTATGTACAAAATGTTGGCTTCCAAAACAAGTTAGCAGTGGTGGCCTAAAGTGACCGGAAGGTTGTCCGGGACTGGCAGGGTCAATACATCTGAGTGGGGAAAGTTAAAAAGCAGCGCTTGCCCCTCCCTCATTACCACCACTGAGGTGCCATTGAGCAAGGCCCTTAACCCCAACTGCTCCAGTGGAGCTGCTCAGTGGCCAACAGATCAGACTGTGGTTGAACTGGTCATGCAGCTTCCAGGTATGTGTGTGTGTGAATGTGAACAGGGCGCTCCTGAAAAAGAGAGCATTGCTCTGTGAGACTCCCCCTGTATAAATAAAGGTTAGAAGAAAAAAACAAAACAAGCGGAAACTCGCAGTAGCTGGCAGGGGATGGCAGGGGCAGCCCACCCTACTCTGCCTACTCCCCCCCCCACCGCCCCCTTTCAGGGGATGGCAGGGGCAGCCCACCCTACTCTACCTACTCCCCCCCCCCACCGCCCCCTTTCAGGGGATGGCAGGGGCAGCCCACCCTACTCTGCCTACTCCCCCCCCCACCGCCCCCTTTCAGGGGATGGCAGGGGCAGCCCACCCTA
The DNA here is from genome assembly GCF_964638095.1 of Poromitra crassiceps. Lineage (NCBI taxonomy): Eukaryota > Metazoa > Chordata > Actinopteri > Beryciformes > Melamphaidae > Poromitra > Poromitra crassiceps. Next base: position 107,755,865 of record NC_139624.1, read on the forward strand.
CTCTGCCTACCCCCCCCCCCCCCCACCGCCCCCTTTCAGGGGATGGCAGGGGCAGCCCACCCTACTCTGCCTACCCCCCCCCCCCCCACCGCCCCCTTTCAGGGGATGGCAGGGGCAGCCCACCCTACTCTACCTACTCCCCCACCGCCCCCTTTTAGCCAATTAGCATGACCACAAACACACAACACACACACTTGACCTTCATGCCAAATTTCTGACTTCTAGGGCAAAAACTGTGCCCGCTAAATGGTGGTGAACTTTTTGTGGACCGACCGACCAACCGACAGACAGAGTGACTTATAGAGCTGCAGCCTGCAGGGTCGCAGTTAATTGCTGTGATTGGAATTGTTTCCTGCCATCAAGTGCTGTATTTGTGATTGAGTACAGTGTAATACAGTATGCTCTTGAGATTTTAAAAGCTGCATTACCCATTTGGAACAGCATTGTGTATCAGCGCGTCATCGTGTGTACATGCTGTAGATTCTATGTTTCTCAGTCAGACAAACACAAGTAAATGTCAATCCATACCTTCTGGGCTTTCATTATCAAATACATAGGCTACTCTCTAGTTCACAGCTTCATCTTGGGGGAGGTGGGGGATGGCGCTACCTCACTTTGGTTGTGCTATGATTTGCTACCATGGTGCTATACAAAACAGTAATAACAAAATCAATTGTGCATAATCATGCTTTATCTGCAATTTAGGAGGGATAAACAAAACAGCCAGCCAATAGAAAAATAGTGGGTTTGCAGGAAGCGGGCCTCTCTTCATTAGCTTTGATGCGTCCTTTATTAAACACGTTAAACAGGAGTCAAATGATTTTGCTGTGGATATTTTCAATTAATCTTTTCAACCTTTTTTGATAATATGATATAAAGGAACTGCATATCGAAATTGTATTTTAATTGTATTTGGGCACCCTTCTGTAGTCAATACATAATGATATTTCTATTTAATCTTTGCAAAACATTTCACCAAACTCTGACATTGTTATTCAGAGGATGGTAGTAGCCTAATGGTTATGAGAAGCAAGCTCGACTAAACAAGACATGCTCTCCTCTCACTCAGAAATTACTATGGAGCAGATGGAGTTTCAGCCTCCCAGCCTCCCAAAAGTAATTCAAGATTCATGATTCAAGATTTTTTATTGTCACTCCGTTGTACAAGTATGCAAGTGTGAAATTCTTATACTGTGGGCTCCGTTACAGACAAGGGGCCCTATCGTCGTACAGGCGCTATCGTTTGCGCAGCAGTTTGCGCACCTCTTATGCCATCTTCCCTGCGTCTTATGCTATCGTCTACCTCCACCATCCTGTTTCGCGGCAAGATCTAAAGCGCATGCGCAGATACAGGTGTAGGCGTGGCCCAGGCGTGTCCGCACTAAATACTGGCCTTTGCGCGCCTCTTATGTTATAGTCTGCCTCCCGCAAGTGTCATTTTGCACATTTTGCAAGATGCCATCGCCAGGTTCCGAGCGTAAACACAGGTTTGGTCCTCGCCCATGCCAAACCAGGTGTGTCAGCGCTAAATGTTGGCCACAAAGTCCTTGCGTGCATGCAATTTTAAGACCACCTAATAGCAGGTCTTAGCGCTAAAAACCCCACTGCGCCTGAGCACATGCAGTATTCTCTGCGCAGTGCAGAGGAACTGAGCTTGCTTGGATACATTACGCACGGTATGGATGTCCCTCTCTCTCCAAAACCTCACGCGCGCGCACACAACCCCCGCTCTTCAAAATGTCGTGTTGATCTTCAACTATAGCCTACATTGCAGAAAAAACACACACCTCGATTTAAAAATGATAACTCGTTTGTCATGGTTTTATACATAATTCCTGACCATGCAGGTCTGTGGTGTTAGGTAACAGTAGATTACTTTTGAGAAAGTTGTGCTGGCCAGTATACAGTATAAGCTCTTTCCCTGCAATTGCACGCATGCAAGACCAGCTTCTCCACAAAGCGGATGGCGTGACCGCAGTCAATGGCTTAACCCGAGTGGACAATTCTGATATAGGCTATGGAAATAGGCTAGAATTTAATTCTCACACATACCTACCCTATTAAAGAAACAAATATTCTTACATTGTGTATGTTATAGCCTATATGAACGAAACGTCTAATTACATTAAGCGCACGCTTTGGGACATGGGGATATCCACTGCGTAACTGCGCGGCAGCCCTTTGCTGTGTTTCAAATGGAATATCGTTTATCTACTGTATATAGAATCCGAACTTGTTCATCCTATTTTGTTTTTCACTTGCCCAGAATTGCCTTCCCCCAGATAGATTATTTTCACTGTCATTTGTAGCATTGTGCTTTAGGAAACTATTAGCCTGCTTGTCATGTATCAAGTAGGGGTGTGGGAAAAAATCGATACACCATAGTATCGCGATATTTTGCCTGACAATATTGTATTGATATTTGGACGCCAAATATCGATATTGCAAAAAAAAATTGCAGGCCATGCCAAACTTTAGTTCCAAGGCCAGCAGTAAACAAACGGTAGCATATTTTCATTTTGTTTTAACAGTAACAGTTTTGTCATAACAGTAATTGACAAATTCCCCAGTTACTGAATGGTCTGCACAAGATGTTTTGTGCAAGTGAAGTGAAGTTGCATTGTTCAAAAACTACCTAAGTACAGTAGTCCACACACACATCCAGTTAAGGTGGACTGTAAGTAGACTGTAACAAACAGTTCAGTTTGTCAGGTGCATGCAACTATGACATGACTTTATGAAAGTTGTTGGTCTGTCTACTTGACAATGTTGCTGAAATAAAATGGTTGAAGTCAGATGTACAGACTGGAAAATTGTTCTTATATAAACCAGATGTTGACAAAGTTTTCCTTTGGGGACATCATTTGCAGTTGAAAAAGTAAGAAATCGCAATATATCGAAATATCGCAATATTCAATATATCGCAATATCGGCGATATCGCAATACTATCGTATCGTGACTCAAGTATCGTTTTAGTATCGTGCCTGTCATAGATGTGACGCTGTGGCTTTTAAGGGGGATGGACGTGAGCACACCTGTGAATACTTTTGGCCATAAGTACGCCTATATGGAGGTTTGCACCAAGGTGACACCAAGCGCAGCGGGGCAACACGGCCACAATTAGCGTTGCGCGTGGCGGTGTGTGTGTGTGTGTGCGCGTGCGCATGTGTGTGTTATCTGTTGAGTCTCGTGGCCTACGGAAAGAAACTATTGCGCAGACGGTTTGTGCGTGCCTTTGGGACCCTGTATCTTCTCCCTGAGGGCAGCAGGGAGAACAGGCTGTTGTTCGGGTGGGTCGCGTCATTGATGATCTTCCGGGACTTCCTGAGGCACCGCTCAGTGTACAGATCCTGCAGTTGTGGCAGCTCACTGTGAATACCCCCGCCAGCTGGTGGGCGCAGACCTTGAGGACGCGTCCGGGGATGCCGTCCGGGCTGGCCACCTTGGTTGAGTTAAAACTCAATAGGTGGAGCCACTTTTTCTGGCTTAGTAATGTTAAACTCACTGGTGATTTTGACGTGAGATTCAGCAACTTCTCAGCTTCCTCTGGTGGCTTTTCTGAAAAGCAGCTAGCGACAATTTTAGTTTATTTCAACCCCGCGCCAGAATAAAATGTTGGGAGTTTCTGCAAACCACAGATACGTGACATTCAACATGTGTGAACCAAAATTATGTTGAATTATCAACATTTAAAATTAACAGACTTTTTCCCCAATGTTAATTTGAAAATGTTGGTTCATTTGAGAACATCTCAGAGTTTCCAGTTAATTTGACAACATTAGTCATTATGCAACTAAAATGACTTGGTTAAGCGTAAGCTTTAATAACAAAATCTTTAAAGTGACTCGCGGTTGAAATGACTTTGGAAACGCCGGGGATGGAACACGGCTCTCGGATGTGAAAGGAAGGTTTTTATGCCCTCCATCCACCCAGACCACAATGGCCTTAATGGCCACCACACTATTTTGATAGCAGACTTTTATGATGTGTATAACATTGATATAGAACACGTATAGAAATGTTGATATGCAACATATTTTGGTTCACAATTGTTGACATTCAACGTGCTTCGCAGAAATGTAAAATGGCAACATTTTACTCAGGCGACCAGGCTGGTTATTAAGTTAGCTGCCTTGCCTAACTGACCTGTGTCATGATCTAACCATCTCTCAGATTAATGGCTATCATGATTGGTTGATCAGGCTTTGGGGGAAGGGCTTATAGTACATGTTATGGCAGCCATTTTGAAAAGGTGGCTCAGAAATGTGTGTAGTGAGGTCTCCAGACCATAGTTCAAGCAGAAGGCCACTCACGCGTAATCCGTTCTCAACGTGGTCAAAAAATCCTAGTATGACGTCTGCTATGACGTCAAACATGACGTCAGTTAATCCTCATATATATAGCAAGGGTCTACGTCACCTCTCTCTCTCTGGCCGATCATCGCAGCAGCAGCCCACGGCAGTCCATCTCCCTTGAAGCCGGCCCGAAGCATTGTTTTGCTCCACATCTGCAGACCGAATCAGCATCCTCAAGCCTTCTCCACCCGTGGATATTCACCGCAGATTTCAACGCTCTCCACTCCATTCCGGTATGTCGAGTCCCGAGCCAGGGCTGTCCACGGACAGCGACGACAGCTTAGACATCGCTTCCCTGTTCCAGACCGGCCACGGAGCGTACCTGCTTCCCGAGTCTTCTGATGAGGACGCCGGCGAAGTGGCTGGATCTCAGGCTGCACAGGCTGCTAGCATAGCCCCAACGAGAAGGCCCAGCACGCGTTCCCGTGGCACGGGGCGCGCCACTGCGACGGCCCGTGGACGCCCAAGTACGCGTGCGAGCGTGCCGGAAGGAGAGGCCGCTCGGCGCGGACGCGCGAGAGGCCGCGGGCGAACACCAGCAGCCGCCCCGGGAGCCGGGAGCCGCCGGGGAAACGCAGGCCGCGGGGCCGCCGCGAGACGCCTCGTCCCTCCCGGTCGCACTGACCCCCAGGCCGCCGCCCCGGAAGCGGAAGCGGCCCCATCCGTAGCTCCGCCGAGCCGACAGGGGTCGTCAAGAGCCATCCTGCTGTCTCTGCTAGATGCAAGCAGAGCAGTAGAAGCCCGTCTGAGCGCCCTGGAAACCCCGGCGCAGCAGCCGATCCTACCCCCGCCCATGCAGCAAGCTGATATGCTCCCCGCCACCACCCAACCCGCCCAGATGAACACTCTGGCGTCCGCTTTGCCTGCCAGCCCATTCGGTATGTCTTTTGTTTCTCCCTGTGCTGATATTTCGCCCAGGCTAAGGTCCGAGATTTTAAAGGGCAGAGACATCAATTTAGTTAGCATACTCCTGCCATCTCCCGAGTGTAAAAGGAAGGCTACGGGTGACCCAGATGGCCCCGTTTATTTAAAGTCGTCCGACCCCCGCCTGCCCAAAGACCTGTCCTTATGTGACTTCCTGAACACGTTCGGCGTCTACCGTGACGTGATCTGTGAAGTGTATCCAGAGCGCCGCCATGAGCTAGACAAATACATAGCGCTAATAGTGGATCTCTACTCCAGCCACGGTAAACTATTTTACCAATATCATAAAGCGTTCTCTGCTAAAGCCGCCCTGATGATCACTCGGGCAAATAGGCGGCTCGACTGGTCCGTCATGGACATGCAGATATTCATGAAGCTGGTTAGCGGGCGGCCGGCGAACACCTGCTACTCATGCGGCGAACCGGGGCACTCCGCACAATTCTGCCCAAAGGCGGCCTTTCAATCCGGCGCCGCCCCCTCCCAGGCGCCCGGCACCAGCGGGTCCTCCCAGGCAGGCAACCAGGTGCGTAACTCCAGCGTCAACACGTACTGCAAATATTTCAACGAGAACGTGTGCACGGTCCCTAACTGCTCCTTCCTGCACTCATGTAGCTCCTGCGGGGACGCCCACCCCCGCTCCACCTGCCCGCGAAGGTACCGCCCCCCAAAGCTGACCCTCAAGAGGGAGAGACCGGGCTTTCGGCAATACTAAAACGCCACCCCTCCACCCCCATCGACGTCCCAGCCCTAACACAGGAGCTGTCCCTTCACCCCAACCGCCCTTTCGTCGACTACCTGCTGTCAGGCCTCTCCCAGGGGTTCAGGATAGGCGTAGTCAACCCCCCCCTGGCCCCCCACATATCAAAAAATTTGCAATCCGCCCTCAAGGAACCCGAAGTAGTCTCCCAACTTCTCGCCAAAGAACTATCCAAGGGATTCCTAATCGGCCCCTTCAAGGCCCCCCCCTTCCCGGTGTTCCGGACAAGCCCAATAGGCATCGCCACGCGCAAATATTCCGGCAAGAAAAGAATGATAATCGACCTCTCGGCACCCCGGCACGGCCCCACCTCCAGCATAAATAGCCTAATTCCCCCCGAACCCTTCTCCCTCCACTACGCCACAGTAGACCACGCCATCCTCCTTATTAAGTTTGCGGGGAGAGGCGCCCAGCTCTCTAAGGCCGACATCTCGGACGCCTTCAAAGTCATGCCCATCCATCCCTCCCAATGGCCGCTGTTCGGAATCAAATGGGAGTCGAGGTTCTACTTCGCCGTCAGGCTCACGTTCGGCTGCAGGAGCAGCCCCGCCATCTTCAACTCCCTATCAGAAGCGTTATGCTGGATCCTGCTGAACAACGAGCGTCTCCCCGCCGTGCTCCACATGCTGGACGATTTTCTGCTGGTGGACCCCCCGTCGGTCCCCTCGGCCTCCCTAATTAAACTGAAGGGGGTGTTCCGAAGGCTAGGCGTGCCTCTAGCAGAGGAGAAAACCGCGGGCCCTGCGTCATCACTCGAATTCCTGGGCATCAACCTCGTGCAAGCCTCTCTCCCCCTCGAGAAGCTCACCCGGATCCGTGAAATCGCCCAGGCTCATACGTCCGCCACCCACGTCACCAAACGGGAGCTCCTGTCCCTCCTCGGCCACTTACATTTCGCCATGCGCATAATTCCCCAGGGCCGCTCATTCATTTCTAGGCTGCTCAACTTGGCGTCCTCAGTCCCCGGGCTCCTCGACCCGGTCACCCTCGACGGGGGCTGCCGGTCCGACCTCCGGTTCTGGTCTCACCTGTTATCGGACTGGAACGGGGTTTCCTTCTTCTACGAGGACGTCGTCTCGTCGGCCGACGACCTGAAATTTTTCACAGACGCGGCCCCGTCCGCGGGCTTCGGGGGGCTTTTCGGAGCCCGGTGGTTCACCGGCCCATGGCCGCGGCAGTTCGCCGGGCTGGACCAGTCCTCCGCGCTGTACGAAATCTACCCAATAGTGGTCGCATGTCACCTGTGGGGAAGTCTCTGGGCAAGGAAACGGATAGCCGTAAAATGCGACAACGCAGCGGTGGTTGACATAGTCAATAAGGGGCGTTCAGCATCCCCGGACATCATGCCTTTCGTACGGCGCCTGACCTGGCTCTCAGTCGCCCATAACTTCATTATAGTAGCCCAGCACCTCCCCGGTCACTCTAATATCCTTGCTGACCATCTCTCCCGTTTCAATTTTCAGGCGTTCCGCAGACTCTGCCCCGAGGCCGACCCATCTCCAACACCGATTCCCCCATTCTCCACCCTCACCCTCTCGTAAGCCAGCCCTTCCCCGTCCTGCCCCCTCACCACCACAATCCCCTTCTCACCAATCTACTCCACACTGCCCAACTCCTCATCAGGAATGGCCTGGCCAGTTCCACGGTCAAAGCCTACGATTCGGCCTGGCGGTCATTCGCTTCGTTCTGCGTCTCAGTGGACCTTCCCACCTACCCGGTCCTGCTCCCCACGGTATGTGCCTTCATTACCTTCTGCGCAACCACCCGACGCCTGCGCCCCCGCTACATCCGCAGCCTAGTGGCGGGGATCCAGTTCCACGCAAGGCAATACGACCCCGCGTTCCCCAGCCTGTTCTCCTCCGCCATCATCAAGTCCCTGCTAAAAGGGATTACCAAGGCCTTCCCCTCCGCCCCAGACGCCAGGCGTCCCATCACCCTCCCCGTGCTGCGGCAGCTGCTGACCCGCTCGAGAGAGGCCAGCCCCTCACCACTGATAAATGCCCTCCTAGAATGCGTATTTTCCCTAGCCTTTTACGGATTCCTCAGGGTCAGCGAGTTCACTTCCCCCACAACGTTCGACCCCGCACGGGACGTGACCCTGGCCGACCTAAAGTTTTACTCCGACCACTACAGCATCGCCCTCAAACACGCCAAAGCAGGCGGGGCATGCTCCATCGTCATCGCCCGGAACAATTCCCCCTTCTGCCCCTTCTTGTCCATGGCTCACTACGTCAGGCTCAGGCCTCGGACCGGCCCCTCGGCCCCCCTGTTCCTCATCGCACCTTGTCACCACATGACAAGATCCTGGTTCACCCTGCACCTCAAGCAGACGCTCCAGCAATGCAACCTCCCGACAAAGAACTACTCCAGCCACTCCTTCAGGATCGGAGCGGCCACCTCGGCCGCCGAGCAAGGAGTGTCCTCCGCCTCCCTCCAGCAAATGGGCCGCTGGTCGTCATCGGCATTCTCCAGCTACATCCGCCCGGAGCAGGCGGCCATACTGGCGGCCCAAAGAACCCTCCTCCCTTAAATCGGTGAGCATGGCAACAAACAATGTCCCGGACTTCCGTGCCGATGAAGTAAATGTCTCGTTGGTGGTGGCTCCCCGAAAGCACGGCGCCAGCAAGGCGCAGTAAACTCCCCGGCTCATTTTTTGGGGGGGAAAGAGAAAGAGAGAGCAAAAAAGTCAGGGTAGTCGCGCCAAGGCAGCCAAGTAGGCCAAGCCGGGAAGCGCCAAGCTAAACTCTAATGTACCAAGATCGAAGGCCCGACCGAGTTAGGAGCGCCGGCCGCAAATAGCCGTTAGCCGCTAAAAGGTCGAAGGCCGGAAAAGTACAATCGCGAAGCGCCAAGGCGGCCAGGTAGGCTAAGCTGGGAAGCGCTATCGCGAGGTGCCCGACCGAGTTGGGAGCGCCAGCCGCAAATAGCTGTAAGTCGCTAAAAAGGTCGAAGGCAGGAAAAGTACAATCGTGAAGCGCCAAGCCGGCCAGGTAGGCTAAGCTGGGAAGCGCTATCACGAGGTGCCCGACCGAGTTGGGAGCGCCAGCCGCAAATAGCTGTAAGTCGCTAAAAAGGTCGAAGGCAGGAAAAGCAAGATCGAAGGCCCGACCGAGTTGGGAGCGCCAGCCGCAAATAGCTGTAAGCCGCTAAAAAGGTCGAAGGCCGGAATAGTGCAATCAACTACTGGCGCCTGCAGATCTCAATTAACCTCCGGTAATCAGATCTTCCTTTTGGGGGATCTCCTAGCCCATGCAGGCGCCCTCCTCTGCCTCAAGAGCAGCGCCACTGGCCAATGGAGTCAAGCGCCAAAGCATTTGCCATGCACGCCGATTGCTAAATAAAGTTTGTCTAATCCTACCAACTGGCCTCTCCTGATTGAAGTGAGGTCTCCAGACCATAGTTCAAGCAGAAGGCCACTCACGCGTAATCCGTTCTCAACGTGGTCAAAAAATCCTAGTATGACGTCTGCTATGACGTCAAACATGACGTCAGTTAATCCTCATATATATAGCAAGGGTCTACGTCACCTCTCTCTCTCTGGCCGATCATCGCAGCAGCAGCCCACGGCAGTCCATCTCCCTTGAAGCCGGCCCGAAGCATTGTTTTGCCCCACCCACCTCCCCAGTCCACCACCAACGAGTCTTGACTCCTGATCCCCCACGGGGGGGGGATCTCCTAGCCCATGCAGGCGCCCTCCTCTGCCTCAAGAGCAGCGCCACTGGCCAATGGAGTCAAGCGCCAAAGCATTTGCCATGCACGCCGATTGCTAAATAAAGTTTGTCTAATCCTACCAACTGGCCTCTCCTGATTGAACTGTTATTTATATGTTTCCAGAGTTACTTCTTTGATGTTCCAGTTAGTCTGAAAACAAAGTAACTTTGGCTCCAACCATTGAGGTTTAAACCAGGAATGCAAACTACTCACCTTTAGGTGACGGTCACCTTTTCATCCCAAAATAGGAGTGAAGGATTTCTAAGTGTTTTGTGTCTGCCTGCTATCTGTTCAAACAAAAGTGGAGCATGCACATCCACTCAGCGTTGCACGTGCAGGACAACAGATAATCAGTACTAGCAGGTCTGCACACTGCGTAGCTGCCTGGTACTGTATATGTTACCTTTTCCTTTCTTTTTTTACTATCCATGAGTTTGCATCCCTGGTTTAAACTAAAACAGTGAGATCACTTCTGCCTCCAGAGCAGCTCTCCCTCTGAGAAATGCTTGTAGAACTAAAACTCAAATCTGTGACCGCTGAAGTGCCCTTGTGCAAGGCAATTAACCCCTGCAAGTGAATGAGTGTGAGACATAGTGTTGAAAAAGAACACACTCAGCAAGGGCATGCTCAGCTAAATTGACTGTGGGTGATACAGGTTGAAAAACAAAGCCCTTATCTCACATTCTAAGTGGAGCATATTGTGTTTTTATAGTTTGGGAGACAGTGGAGAGATATGGTTTCCACCGGGCCTTGGCACAGAGTTAATATTGTGAAAACACATTCACCCTTTTGACTGCAGTTTCAGATCAGACTTCTCTTTCCTTATTTTGTTACATTTAGTAACTTTGATCCTGTAGGAATCAGACATGTTTTTCCACACCCTGGCCTATGGGCTCTAATGTCAAATGCCCGGGCAGCTTTGGTCTTAAGTCTAGATCAGAACAGTCAGCTGTCCCCTTCCTGAAGATCTCAGGTTGTTCATGAACTAATGAGCTCATTAGTGCTTAAAAGGTCAGCAACATATAGCTAGGTGCCAGACTATGGAAATTGCAGGAAAATCTTGCCTTGCAACAGTGTAAAGATGCTAAAATATGGGTAACATGGTCTCTTTCTTAAGCAGCAGTTAAAATAGCTGCAGCATTATGTAGGCTACTCGCTGAAGACAAGCAACTGGCTTAATCCAAAGGGAGTTACAAGTCAAGCAAGATGATGTAAAAGGATGCACCTTCTCCAAACCTGCAGAAGATAAAAACTCGTTGATTTTAGATACACTAGGCATCTCGCGCGTTATGCGAGCTCGAGTCCTAGGCTCGCCCCGCCGCGCGGCCTGGCCCGCCCTGCAGCTCGCCGAGCTGGCCCTGCAGCTCGCATACACAGCTCGCATACACAGCTCAGCCGCTGTGTGGCCTTACCTGCCCTATTGGACCGCGTGCAATGTCTCCCTCTCTCTCTCTCCCTCATAGGCTCTTTCACACCGGCCTTGAAAGCCGAAAAATGCACGGAAAATAGGATTAGCGCCTCCGATGTGAAAGTCGTGAACGCGCTTTGGTGGACAATTGTTTTACGCCTTTTGTCCCGCGACGAGAGGTAGTAACAGCGCCGGGTTACCTGGCAACCCGCCTCCACTTGAAAGGTAGTCGCAGCGAGCCGGAAAAGGTGCGAATGGTCTGCTCATTCATAAAAAAAATTACAGGGGAAATCACCTCATGTATCAAGAAAGTGCACGAGTGAAAGTAAAAAAAAGTAGCCTATACAATCATGACTGCAGGGACGCCAGGAGGAATGCTCCGTGCGGTTAGGCTTTATGCTCAAACGATGTTGACATTAGTAGGAAGGCTACAATTAACGGATATAATAATAAGCTTCAGAGGGCTATAGCTGTCTGTGGCGAGTTGGTCTGAGGTTATTCCCTCTCAAAATCAGCTCTGTGCATTCCCTTACAAAAACTACTAACGGTAAGTAGTCATGTGCATTTATAGCCTATACTATTCCCCCGACGAACGTTATGCAGACTGCAGCTGTTTGATATATGCGGGCGGTCGTGTATCGTTCCAATTTTAGTAGGACACCATATCGATCTGCCCGCCCACCATGCGAGTGCACCTATCCTCCCTGCTCAGCGGACTAGGAGGGAAGTCTTGTTGAATGAATTCGTTCATCATACAGTAGCCTACGCTACACTAACCTATGAAAATATTAATTTGGGCTAGGAGGAGCAGGAAATCCCTCCGCTCGCCTTTCAATCCGGGATCAGGGGATTTCACCTGAAAGTACACGCAGCACGGTAATGTGGCCGTGCTGCTTGGCTCTGTGTGAAAGCAATTTCTGTGGCGAGGCGGCTGGCTTTACGGGACTCCTAAACAGCAATTTTTGCGCGATCTGTGTATGAAAGAGCCTTCAGTCTCTCCCCCTCTCTGTCTCTCTCTCGTGTGTGTGTGTCACTGATGACATCATCAGTGATGTCACAATGCCTATGTATGACATCACTGATGACATTATCAGTGATGGTGCTGTATGACATCATCGATGACATCACTGATGACTTGAGCCACTTTCAGACATGAACTCCGGATCAGGTGAGGGTTGCTTCCCCTGAGCCTGACCCGGGGGATACTTGAAGTGTACCCTTTCAGACATGAGGCATGTTGCTTTCATACATGTGGAGCACCTCCGGGTGTAAAGTAGAGAGGGGGCGGGGGAGGGGGGAGGAGCACCTCCGGGTATAAAGTAGAGAGGGGGCGGGGGAGGGGGGAGGAGCACCTCCGGGTGTAAAGTAGAGAGGGGGCGGGGGTGGGGGGAATTGGGGCATGACGACTGACCACACAGCTGCACTTCATGCATGGAAGACAGCAGTCTAGGCTACAGCCTTAGGCCTTGGACACACTGATCCATCAGAAAATGGACAGAACGGATAGACGGATAGATTTATGTCCGTTGCATGTACAAGTAACCTACTTGTACAGCAGGTGGCGGTAAGCACCTTGAAGGTGTCAGCGACCCGCCTATAAACCGAGAGAAGAAGAAAGCTGGCGTCAGCTAGCTGTTAGCTCTGTGCGCTACGTTACTTATGTGGCAATAAAATGCCACCAAATGACCAGATTAGATGGTGAAATCAGACGGTGACACTGACTATCACGTTGTACAACAGCGGGATGGTGTACAGCATTAATTATAGCCTCCTTCACTGCCTCGGCCGCCATCTTTGAAAAGTTGAAACAAATCTCGGAACGCCTCCTCTCGAGACCTCGACTCTGATTGGCTAAACGGACAGTGACTATCCGACCATCCGACCATCCGATACGTCCATCCAGAAAAAGTTCATCCCTCTTCAACTTTCTGTCCATCAAAACGTATGCAAATTTTCTGGATACGTACGCTTCTGAGTGCTCCACGGACAGTCACACAGTTGTCATTGAAAATGAATGGAAGTGAACAGAGAAATGAACGCACATGGACAGACACCACGGATCAGTGTGGCCAAGGCCTTAATGGCCCAAAATGAATCAAATTCAACAAACTAGCACGACATGCAGAGTCTGATAACAAGTTGCTAAAAATAGCCTACATAATGGGTGATAATTGTATCAGAGAGGATACACGCACATCCAAAATCCAAGTTGGGCAGGTGCTGAGCTCAAAGGTGAACAATAAGTGAAAAATGAATAAAAAGCTTGCACACTGCAAGGGCTCCTAGTTTGTGTTTTTTATTTCAAACACCCAACAAAAAAGTGACGTTTCGAGCAAAGCTCTTCATCAGACAATTGATAATTGCCCACTAACGTTTGCGCATATAATCATTTGCGCATAATGCTAATTAATTAAACAACCCTACAACTCACGCCCAGATGCATCGATTTCCTCAAGTCTGATGTGGCGACAGTTCAGTCCTAAAATGCATCAATCCTGCTAGAAATATACAGAATACAGGAAGCGAGACGTTTTTACCTTCAAAAATAAAAGCAATTATTTATTACTAACAAAAAAAACATAAGTCGACTGACTACGGGTTAAAATGGACTTTTAGAAGGCAGCAGATATTCTTCCAGTTTATCTCTGTTCTGTATCTTTTGGATCACACACACAAAAACATTACACGTGCATTTACTTTATTTAATTGCCATTGTTGCGAAGGTTGTACCCGGACGTTTCTGTTTTATACTGACTGACTTGACACTGCTTGGATTTGGTGTTGACATTTTTGCGGTTCTGCTGCACGTATCGTTCACAAACGCTGTGTATAATAATAAACATGAAATCAAAGGCATTAACGCAACCAGATCCAGATATCCTACCTAGCGATGTCCAATACTGGGAAGCAGGATGACCCTCGCGTCCAAAAATGCTATATTTCGAATGTGGTGTGCTGCGTGAAGCTTTGCAGAAATAGATCAAACCCAGCGTTTCAATCAAGCAACATGTAGCCTGTTGGCTGACACACGGAGCACCCGTCTGGTCTTCAACCAACCCAAATTCTCTCATGTCACTCCCCTCTTCCGGGACCTTCACTGGCTTCCCATCGGCACGCATCAAATTCAAGACACTGGTACTGGCCTACAGGGCAGTACACCAGACATCTCCTCTGTACCTGCAATCTATGGTCAGGTTCCAAACCTCTCAGCGCTCCCTTCACTCCTCCACTAGTGCAGGACGCCTCGCCCCTCCTTCGCTACGGGGGCTAAAAAGTCGCTCATCCCGATCGCGACTCTTCTCGTCCCTGGCACCTCAATGGTGGAATGAGCTTCCACCTTCAGTCAGGACGGCTGAATCACTGCCGACCTTTCGGAAAAGACTAAAGACACACCTTTTCATGCTCCATCTGGGCCCTTCTTGAACTAACTTCTTTCTCTCTCTTAAAAAAACAACAACAACTACTAACTTAACTTTACCACTATTCCTTCAGATGTTGTAGTTGTCATAGACTGTGTTGCATAGTTGGTCGCTCTATTGCTGACAAAAATGTGTTATTGTAAGTCGCTTTGGATAAAAGCGTCTGCCAAATGACGTAATGTAATGTAATGTAAATGTACTTTTCAAAAGGTAGGATGTTCTGCTGGACAACTCCATCCAGGGCATCAGTATGATCATGCACTTTTCTGTTAATGGGTAAGGTTATGTTTGTATTTTTGTCAAGAACTGTTTAATAGTGAATGGGTTCAAAGCTGATTAGATTACTTAATTCTATCTTTGTGTGTTAGCAAGGGAGGCTGTATTTTAAGAAGTGGTTGAAGCGGTGTGGTTGATGGTTGTGGTATAATGTATAATGTTGGTGTTTATATTTATGCATTTGTGTTGTTTCTCTGTGTGTATTGTGGAGTGGGAGAGGATGAGCATACATGTACTTATATAGAGCATAGACAGCATCAGGAGACTGCGTATGTGTAGTGTGAGGGGGTGTTGTTGTGTAGTCAGTCATCAAACCACAATTGTCCACCACCAAAATTATCTCCTTATTGGAAAATATGCAGACTTCTGCTTTGTCAATATTATTATTTTTTCCATCCACTCAGTGTAAATGATGCAATGAAGACTCAAACACAATACAAATGGTGAAAAGAAGCGGCTGGCAACTGCGCATGTGTCGGAGGACACTGCGCCACAGTCTCGGCTCTCCCCAGATCGGCAGAGGGTGGAGTAGAGACCGGGGCAGCAGGGGGGGAAATTGGCCAAGTACAATTGGGGAGAAAATGGGGGGGAAATCAGAAATAAATATAAATATATTTCTGAGAGAGAACCTTATCTGATCAGTTGTGACCAAACCATGGTCAATCCCCAGTAAATGTGCAGAGAAAATGCTCTGATGCTTCTTCCTGCACATTAAAGCAAACCCATCCAACCTTGCATGTGAGCAGTGACCATTAAAGGTACTACTAATGGCATTTCATATCATGTTGACTAGCTATTCTGTCTTGTACCCATATCAGAGAGATTTAAGCTCTGCCCCTGGGCATGAATAAAATATTCACCAATAAAAAATAAAAAATACTTTGTTGATGCGTGGAGATAGGTGACACCGTGTCAGCTACAATCTGCAGGCCATTTTAAATAAACATGGATGCATGTTTTATATTTTGAATTAACTTTCACACAGTATTTCAGCATGCTCTATTAATACTCATATTTCAATAGAGCGAATGACCTCCATTCCCTATAAGGGAATGTATTTTAGTACCTGCATGGGGAAGCAACACAAACCCAAGGGAGCATGGTCAGGAGAAGCAAACTTCATATTAGTGTTTTTTTCCCTTTCTTAGTTTTAACTCCACTTTATTGCAGCAGTTGCATGTATGTTTTTAACCAACAAAATGAATATACAAACGCAGACAGCCTGGTTCATTGTAGTTCAGTAGCTCACAAAATCCCTCAGTCCTCCACCTTTATTGGCATCATGTGACATGTCCCTCCAACATAAAGCAAATCCTCTGCGCGCCATGGGTGCTGACTTTTCAGTTGGTACAACATTGACAATGTGCTGCAGCTGGATTTGAGAATGCCATCGCAATATTTACATTTCACATTTCGCATCTTTTACTGTGTAATGCTCCCACGCTGGACTACTTTTAAACTTTTGACTGCTATGACTTCACCATTCCTGCACTGTGACCGCTTCTTCTGTTGTTGCGCCAGTAGTTTAAGTAGTAGTACCTCTGCTGGTATAAAAGTTAATGTACAGTATGTGATCTCTGGAGAAACCATACACACACAAACCACATTGTCGGGGGCGTCCGGGTAGTGCAGCGGTAGATTCCCTGCCTACCAACATGAAGGTCACAGGTTCAAGCCCCCATGTTACCCTCCGGCTTGGTTGGGCATCCATACAGGCATGATTTCCCGTGTCTGCGGGTGAGAAGCCGGATTAGGGTATGAGTCCTGGTCGCAGCACTAGTGCCTCCTCTGGTCAGTCTGGGCGCCTGTACAGGGGGAGGGGAACTGGGGGGAATAGCGTCGTTTTCCCATGCGCTACGTCCTGCCGGTGAAACTCCTCACTTTCTGAAGTGGCTGGCTACTGCACATATATGGGAGTAAGCATATGCTAGAGGGAATTGGCCATGTACCGGAGGTGATTTGTTTGTGCGATTCATTTGCATGTCAATAATATTTTTTTAACCTATCCAGTCAATGTAAACATGTACCTGTATACCAACGGCGATATTTCGCTGAGTGATATTGCAGCTTTTATTTTTTCAGACCAAGGTTGATTTTTCAGAAATTTGCTTCTGACATATAATACACATCTGTTGCTGTGAATAGTCCAAATTTGCCCCGCCGCAATTTCGTGGTGTTTATTCGCATCACTCTTGGTATGTAATGAGCTTAATAGTTAAATTCTTAACGGCAATTAACCAACTAACAGTTAATCATTAACAGCCCTGCTTCAAAGTCTTTGAAAGTTACAAGTTGAACAACTACACATATCTCTTGAGGCGGCCAAGAGAGATTGGAAGAAAATCCACTTGTTACAGCAGCGGCAAACTTGGGACACAATGAACAACATAAGTCTATAATAAAAGATAATAATGAAACCGCTCTAATTGCCCACAATCGACCAACCTAATGACTTATCAACATATGAATCACAATGAATACTCAAGTGTGATCATATGTAACTATGTGAGTGTGAAGCAGGGCATCGCTGGAAGAGAGTGTGAGTGCTCAGTTGCCTTTCCCTCGATAAATGAAGATGTAATTGCTCAGTGGCCAGAGTAGAGAGATGCAGTAGTACACTGGAGCCAGGCAGCCCCCAGCTAGGCTGTGTCTGTCTGTCTGTAACTGAGTAGAGAGATGCAGTAGTACACTGGAGCCAGGCAGCCCCCAGCTAGGCTGTGTCTGTTACACTGGAGCCAGGCAGCCCCCAGCTAGGCTGTGTCTGTTACACTGGAGCCAGGCAGCCCCCAGCTAGGCTGTGTCTGTTACACTGGAGCCAGGCAGCCCCCAGCTAGGCTGTGTCTGTTACACTGGAGCCAGGCAGCCCCCAGCTAGGCTGTGTCTGTTACACTGGAGCCAGGCAGCCCCCAGCTAGGCTGTGTCTGTTACACTGGAGCCAGGCAGCCCCCAGCTAGGCTGTGTCTGTTACACTGGAGCCAGGCAGCCCCCAGCTAGGCTGTGTCTGTTACACTGGAGCCAGGCAGCCCCCAGCTAGGCTGTGTCTGTCTGTCTGTCTGTAACTGAATGAGTGTGTGAAGTATGGTGCTGCTGAAAAAAGAGCACATGCTCAGCACATTTGCCTCGCATCATAAAGGTTAACGCTGCACTTGGCAACATTTTCATTTTCTCCCACCTTATCAGCCTAAATCACTAAGTGGGACTGCAACAGGGAAGAGCATATCACATCCGGCAGCCAGGGTCAAGGCTGAGGGATGCCGGTAGGTTAGACTGTAGTAGATTGGTTCTCAAATTGGGGTCCGGGGAACCCCAGGGGCCCTTGAGTGGGTTCCAGGGGGTCCCCAGCAAAAGGCGGATAATTCATTTTGGCTCTAATTTGATCCTTATGTCAATTTAGGGGTCATTGACATGACATGTTTGTGAAGCACTGAGCTTGATTGTTTGCCTTGTGTTGCTTGTTTGAAGTTGTTGGGCGCGAGGCTGAGGGCTGCCAGTAGAGTAGGTTAGGCTGTAGAATACCTTAGTTAGATTGTTTGCCTTGTTCAAATCTGCTCGTCTCTTCTGTTTTTCCTGATTGCTTGCTTTCTCTCTTCTCCCTCTCCTGTCATTCTTGTTTTATATAAATTGTTCATTTTCTGTTTATTGATTGTGTTTAGTTAGATCTAGCTAGACCATTTTCTGTGAAGCCCTTTTAAACTTGCCCATGAATTAGGGCTATATAAATAAACTTGAATTGACTTGGCATCTCCTTAATTGAGATGCTGAAGATTCGTTCTATTTGCCCAATTGAAATTCTGGTGTCAAGTATGTACACTGGCGGGAAATCATCTGTGCGCACAGGAAGTGACAGATCAAAATTCAAGAGCGAAATACAAACAGTCTCCTAAACAGCAGTGTGCAGTGGTCCATCCAGACAAAGCTGGACTCACACAACTTTGGTATAAAGCAACACAGACTGGCTGGTTAGGGACCATGGTCATGTTAAAGTCTGAAAAATTCAAAGAGTCACCTCTTTGTGCTTTGTTTTAAAAAGCATTTTTTTTTTCTCAAATTCTAACTGGAGCTCATTAAGTTGTTAAGAGTTTGGTTGACACTGTTCGTAGATCAGGGTGTTGAAAAAGCATTTCTGTGGAGCAAATCTTCCTTGGATGAATAATGATAAAAGAAAGAAGAATATATATATATATATATATATATATATATATATATATATATATATATATATATATATGTACAGTATATGTGTATACTTTTACTTCCCGTCTATCAGAGTATTGGGCGGATATACTGTGCGCTGACACTCATCTCGTTAGCTTGACAAGTTCTAACAAGGGCACATGGTCACACTATAAAGTGAACTGAATTTAATTGAATTACCTTATGGACACTGGTTTCTCTGGAGAAAATGTGATAAGTGAATTATAAACCTGCCGGTAAAAGAAGAGGTTCAGTGGTAAAATTACATTTCAGTTTAAGTCAGTGGGATAATGAGCTTAAGTTTGGAAAGAGCAAAGCAGCAGGAACCTGTAAAGGGAATGGAGTGACAGTCCTGGGAAGAGCTGAGGAACTCTAGGGATACAACTTGTTAAAGCCTCGTCTCTTTTAAGTTAGAGCTTTACCCACACTTGAAGTAGATACAAGCGTGAAAGCAGAAGGACATTTAAATGGAACATTAGCAATTTATCACACTTCCCTTCAATTCAACCAGCTGAATTGTTTTAACTGCTGTACTGTGCAATATGTCTCAAAGGTGCTTTATTTAAATATAGTTTTAGATACAGCCCAACTATATTGTATTTGGCATCTAGGAAAACTTCTAATAAAGTGGACTACCATGGGTATTCATATTTATTGACGGCTAAAGGAATTCATATGGTTTTACTTTACTTCAACAGTCTGGGACAGTTGAATCAATATCTGTGAAAAAGAGCCATTGAAGCCAGAAACCAGAATGAACACTAGGAGGGCTCTCGGAGAGCGCAGACCTCCACCAAGGCCAGTTGCTTGTTCATGAGTCAGTTCGGATCCGCTCGGAAATGTCCACAAAGTTTCATGAAAATCTGGCCAGTAGGTTTTCCGCAATCCTGCAGACAAACAAACGGCACCAAATACATAACCTCTATGGCGGCGGTAACTTATCTCAGTGTTTACTTAAGAATTTGCACACCCAAATTAGCTTTTCACGGTGGGGTTATCAGATCAGAACCCAGAAAATGTGCCCTTATCCCCAGAAAATCAATCTAGATGCTCTGACATTTACTTTTTAAACTACAGCACGAGTGATACTGGATTTTTGGGGTCCATGCCGATACCGATATTAGGGAATAAAAAAAATTGCAATGCAATGATCCCTCAAATATCAAACACTTGACAAAGATATGACTTGATCTGACTTGAGATATGTAATGTATATATTTTACACTTTGATGAGGATAAAAAAAACACGCACATCAAAAACAACAAAACACTGGGTTGGTTGCTGGATCAAAATATACCTGACAGTGAAAAAGAAGTGATCCGCACACCTTTGGAGCTCCCGTTTGAAGTTTTATTTTATTTCAGCATGACGTTTCGAGCCACACAGGCTCTTCCTCAGACGCTTAAAAAAAAAAAGCATCTGAGGAAGAGCCTGTGTGGCTCGAAACGTCATGCTGAAACGGGAGCCCCAAAGGTGTGCGGATCACTTATATTTTACACTTTAACAATGAACTTTATTGTCCAAAATTAAATCAATGCAATGAAACAGTAAACTTCACTGGGAATTTAATAATGATAAATAACTAGAAATACAAAAACTCAAATATAACAAATATATAACTTGAGTTAAGAAAAAGGATCAAATATACACAACATGCTGTCTATAACTTAGAAAATAATAAGTAAAAAAAAACTTATTCGCTAACCCTGGACTGCACCATATTGTTGACATACCGTCCTGCACACACAGTGCTGCAGCTGACAACTAGTAACAGCCTTATTGTCGTTTCTGTTCCATTACAAAATAGCGATGGTGATGACAGCAATAAAAAAAAGCTGAGTTGTTGTTTGTATGCTGCCGTTAATGCCTGTAATAATAAACGAGAAAAAACGAGGTGAACAGACCTGTGAGGAGCTGTCAGAAAGTTTCACATGTCTCTCCTAACTAGTATCCACACATCTCCTGCTGACGTATCCTCAGTCTCGCTCCCTTCACATCTGTGGATGGCAGATATAGAAACAAACCACGGGGACATTTGCTGTCATTACTACGGCTAGCTTCCTATAAACGCTGCTCTTACATAGGCTGTCACTTGAGAGCTGCAGCGCTATGTCGACAACATGGCGGTGGTGGGCGTGCCCGTACGTGAGTTACGTCAATCGAATAAGGTCTATACCGATACGGATATATCGGCCAATATTGGCCGTTATATCAGTTTACTAACATATTTTTTTTATCCGTGGAGCAACTGCACATTTTACGTATTGACGACAGTTGCCTGGATGCTGGCTTTAAGGAAAATGTCACACAAATAGGTGAAATGAACACAAACTGTGTTGATACATTGTGATGTTTATTGTGTAAAAAAAAGCTACAGGTCAGGATAGACTGGAGAACTCAAACTGTTCTGACTGTAATGATCATTTACTGTTGAGCTTTTTTTTTACCAGCTGCGACAGTGTAGCTGTGTGTGTGTGTGTGTGTGTGTGTGTGTGTGTTCACAGCTGGGCTACAGGTGTAAACTTCTAGTTTTCATATTTGGTAGCCTTGGTCATGTTCATAAGCTGGTTGTGAGTGGCCTCCAGATGGCTGGTCTACCTAAGAGAAGGGCCAAACAGTTAGCAAGGTATTGTTCAGTATCTGCTATTATTGGCAGTCGGTCAATATGGAGGAGGCGCTGCTTTTTGTACCCATGAAATTGGATACTGTCCCTTATCTTGTATTACAGTATAACTGTATGTCAATCTGCCTTTGTCATCACCCTGTGCGGTATTATCTTCTTTGTATGCATTATTGTGGTCGCCAATTAGGCACTCTTGTATCTGACCAACTCCCAACATCTGATTGCATTACTAGTGTTTATGTCCTTTGTACTCTGTATCTATGTGGACATAAATAAATCATTTAAATGTGTGTGTGTGTGTGTGTGTGTGTGTGTGTGTGTGTGTGTGTGTGTGTGTGTGTGTGTGTGTGTGTGTGTGTGTGTGCACACATGTCTGTCATGGTGGTCCTGGAGACACCTATTGTAACGGGAACTACCATAGCAGGTGGGCAAGGAAAATTCCCCTCTATTACAATTGGATTCACGAATCGATAACGTTTCACATTCACAAATATTGATCGGAAAGCCCTAGACCATCAGAATAATATATCTGAATGAGTAAACTGAGTGGTATTCCTTGTTATGCAATTTGAATTATGACATTAGGAGAGATTCTGTTAGTCTCCAACAAGTAAAACACCATAAGTAATCCATCAAATAATTAATGTAAATAAATTATCAAGATGTAGGTCCTGATCTTAAATGCCTCAAGGCAAGTGTGTGTGTGTGTGTGTGTGTGTGTGTGTGTGTGTGTGTGTGTGTGTGTGTGTGTGTGTGTGTGAGGGGGGGGGGGGGGGGGGGGGGGGGGCTATTGTTGATACATGCACCCTTAACCCCTCTATCAACTCTATCAGCCAGCGCCATGACTTTAAAATGCAGCCATGTGTAACAGTGAAATGCTGCACTGACAGTCTTTACACAATATATAAATAGCTGAAATTGGTTTGCTTCTCCCTCTGCCTGAGGTAAAAAAAGGTCCTCCCTCTTCAGACTGACATTGTAATTGTGCTAAATCAGCAGATTATGACAGATACGCTTATGAGTGAGTATTACACGTTTTGGGGACATCTGTCTTTCTCCGTAAACGGATGTTTTCTCCCTCTCTCTCTCTCTCTCTCTCTCTCTCTCTCTCTACCTCTCTCTACCTCTCCCTCACTCTCTCTCCCCTCTCACTCTGTCCTCACTAGACCCTGATCTTTCACTGCCCTCTGAGTTGGTATCTTTCGCTGGAAGGACTGAGGGGGCTGCTCAGCGCTCGCTCAGTGCTGTCCTGTTTCTGGACTGCACTTCCCTGAGGTCAGCTGTCAATCAAACAGTGTTGGCGGAGCTTGGATTGTCTGTTGATGCAGTTTGTGTTCCTGTAGGTGGCGCTCTTTTCTTTGTTCAGCCGTGGTGCTGGCTATCGCTGCTCATGCCAACTACCCAGTTCTTCTTCTATTCGCTCTGTGCTTGTTCCGTCGCTCGTTTGTTCATGTGTAAGGCTTTTTGTAATGTGTAGTGTTTAGGGAAATCACGGTACAGTTAAAGGAGGACTTACCCCCTAGATATGTATCAGAACAGTCATTTGAAAATACCTATAGAAAAAAACAAGAAATTACATATGCTCTTGTCTATACTAGACTCTTTGGCTGTGTTCAAGTCAAGATTTTTTTTCGGAAATCAACGCCATTACAGTTTGCCTACCGCCTCAAAAATAATTTATTTGAGAGGGGCAATATCTTTATAAATATCAACAACTAGCCAACGCTGGTGGTCTGTATGGAAACAGCGTTGCTTAAAATGGTTGAAAGTTATATCAATTTGGTAATTCAGTGGCGAACTAGAAATTAAATTAATTTTCTGCATGTATCTCTATGGCAGCGTGTCTAACTACGTTAGGAGAGCAAAGTGAGGCGAGGCTCGTTTACTGCAGCACACCGCACAATAGGACAAAGTCCGACAAATCCCCCGCTCTGGGGTAACACAATGCGAGATTTCTCCACGTCATTCCCTCGTCTAACTAGAGATAAACCGCGCAATGAAATCCGTTTTTAATTTGCGTTTTGGGGCTTTTCGTGATTCTTGTTAAAAGTTACAGCACCTCTGATTTTTCCTCTCAGGTTGCAGGAGGCAGCGCAGGGCAGAGCTCTTCTCCTCGTCAGCCCATCAGTCTGTCCAAACTCAATACCGATATAATCTCAGTAGGAGGGATGCAGGTAAATATATGATAGTAGCCGATGTGTTTAAAGAAGCTTTGTCACGTTGTCACGTCGTAGTATAGCGTTATATTTTACATGTGCGCTAAACTGCGACAAGATTTGTTTGCGAAAATGTCAGACTGTTCCCATGCAAATCCCCCCGAGGAGCACACACACACAGACAGAGAGTGTGCTGCTCCAGTCCCCAGTCGCCAGTCGCTCTGCTCTGCTGACTTCATTTCCTGAAAAGTTGGCGTTGCTTGTACACAGTGACGATATGATAGTAGCCGATGTGTTTAGACCAGCTTTGTCACGTTGTCACGTCGTAGTATAGCGTTATATTTTACATGTGCGCTAAACTGCGACGATATTTGTTTGCGGAAATGTCAGACTGTTCCCATGCAAAAGCCCCCGCCTCTCATGACTGGCTCAGCACTGCTGCATACTACTGCTGCTGCTGCGCGCGCCCCCGCGGGTGCATGAGAGCAGACTCTCTCCTGGCCGGGAGAAAGTGCTTCCAAGTCGGACTGATAATATAAACATCATCATTCGAGCTTATCCAGGTAAGATATTAATAAAGTAATGACACATTCAGCGGGAAACTAACTATAATTAAGACATGTGCCAACTTCGACGACGTTTGGTTCAGTATTTTAAGAGCAAACTTCCTGAAAAGTTGCTGTTTTGGAGATTTATAAAAGGTTGGGAATGATTTTACAGCAACACAATGTCATGTCCTTCCTTTTATGATTATAGTGGCGTTTATTGATAGTATTGTGTTACATAGGAGTTGGTAGGAAAATAACAGGCGATTGTAATAAATTAACAGGTCAAGTGACATCATGGGAATAGGCTTGGAGTTGTGAGGAGCCGAAAGGGTACAGGGGGAGTAGTGGAGTAACTATCTTGAAATCCCATAGTCTTTGGTTCACCGTGACGTCACGACGTGTCAAATATCCCATTCATTTGAGAAAAAAAAAAAGCAGTGTTCCACCCTTAGAGAGCGCTTATGCCAGATATGCTGCTGAAAAATGATACAAATGGTAAAATGGCAACAGTTTGGTGTCAAATGTGGAAATTTTGACCAGAATTCTTCACACATCACCCCCAAAGTCATATATATTGGTTAAAAGCTGAAAAAAAGTGTTTTGGAGGTAAGTTCTCCTTTAAGTATGCGCTCTTTAGGCCGTAATGCGTAACGGAAACACAATGTGCAATTGTACATAAGGCAGTAGCTACGATACAAATCACCAGCATGGACAAGGCAGGAATTAACTAGGGATCATCTTGCGATGGGATCACACCAGCCCCGACGCCCGTGACGTAAATTGTGGTCCAGGGGTAAAGAGTGTGTGTGTGTGTGTTAGGGATGTCACGATACTAGAATTTCTACTTCCATACCGATACCCAGGAAAATATTGATACTCTATACCATTTTCGATACCATGCGGCGGGATGACAACACATGAAGAGGCATAAAAAATAAACAAAGACAGATAGACGGACAGATGCACGCTTCTCCATAATCTAGGCCTGATAAAACTAATTAAAAACTTTGACCTTACACAACAGATTACCCCTGCTCTAGTCATCAGCCTATCAGAATACTTTGCATTTGTTGAAGCAACAGATACCCACCAATGACAGGGAGGGAGAAATCAGTGGTATGTTTGATTTTTCATTAAGAGAAAGCACTGCTGATATTGATACAGTTGCAAATGAGTATTGTATCCGTTTCAAATTTTTAGTATTGATACTTATCGATACTATCGATACCTGTTGCAAATGAGTATTGTATCCGTTTCAAATTTTTAGTATTGACTTTTATCGATACTATCAATACTTTTGACAAGCCTAGTGTGTGTGTGTGTGTGTGTGTGGGGGGGGGGGGGGTGGATGCGTGTCAATGTGGGAAACGGACAAACAGGGGAAAAAACGACCTCACGGCCAGGAGGTAAATCTTTTGTTCAGCGGTTCTTATGCTGCATTCCAGACAACTGACTGAGAATTTGCCAATTGAAAAGTCCCAGCTCCGACCCTCAAAGTGGTCCAGCTGGTTGGTCACGTCAGACAACTGATTCTCTGTGAAACCCGGGTAGATTTCGCAACCCAAGTTTACAAGTCGCGTACTTTTTCTAGTAGGAGGTCAGACAATCCCAGTGTCCGAGTTGTCTGGAATGCAGCATTAGTTACAGGACTGTGTTACAACAGCTCTTTGGTGTTACCAGGTCTTTTTTTTATTAGCATAGATGAAGTGAAGAAAGTAGTAGTTTCACTCTCCAATAAAGCATACCTGCCCTTCATCAGAGCACCTATAATGTGCTAGCACACTCATTCCAAATACGCCGCTGTTGCGAATGTAGAACACATCTGTGCGCTAGATGATTTTGCCCTGGAATGACCTACAGTACCAGACAGGGGGTTTAGACCTACCAGACAGGTGTTTAGACCTACAGGTGTTTAGACCTACCAGACAGGTGTTTAGACCTACCAGAAAGGTGTTTAGACCTACCAGAAAGGTGTTTAGACCTACCAGACAGGTGTTTACACCTACCAGACAGGTGTTTAGACCTACCAGACAGTGGTTTAGACCTACCAGACAGTGGTTTAGACTTTAGACCTACCAGACAGGTGTTTAGACCTACCAGACAGGTGTTAAGACCTATCGATGAAGAGAGTAATGAGCGTAAACACACATTTATTCAAATGAAAATATCACAGATGATTACTTTAAACGATGAGTGACCCCAGTGAGACACTTTTAGATCTCTTAAGGCACTGGCTGATTATTTAGGCAGTCATAGGAAAGTGTGTCTCCCTGTATGACAGGATGCACCCAGGGGAGATGCCGTGATGAAAATATAGCTAATGATATTCTAATTCTGTAAAACACCAGAAGAGAGCAGCAACAACAAGGAAGGGAAACTCAGAGGAACGTGCACCTATGTTAATAAACTTCAGAGCTTTTTCAATAGAGACCACTAATGAGACAGGGATTGGCAGAGGGGATTGTTATGCGTTTGAAATGCTAATTAAATTGAGAAGTTACAGTTTGGTCACATGGCAATATACCAAGATAGTACCATGAAGATTACACTAATATGAATGGAGTCACAAGAGGTAGAGCAAAATTAAGAAAAGGAACAGTGTTGTTTTTGAGGAAGGGAATAGGAAAGACATGGCGAGGAGCCATGGGCAGCTGAGCTTCAGTTTAAATTGGTGTGGGGTAGGGCTGTCCCAAACGATTATTTTCTTATCGATTAATCTAACGATTATTTTTTCGATTAGTCGATTAATCTAACGATTATTTTTTATTTAAATTTTTTATTATACAACAATAAATTTACCCAAAACAAATAAATAACCAAAAACTTCTCAATTTCAGTATTTTATTTAACCATATCATTGATATGATCATATGAATTATTATTATTATTAATATTAATCTTATTATTATAATAGATGGTGCCTGCCTATTTGTCAGTTGCCTGCTCTCATCACGAAAATACTGGACCACCTGACACTTGGATTAAATTGATCATCATCATGATTCATCACTGTATGTATGAACCCTTTCCCTAAACTGAGGAGGATCAGTATTTTTACAGGACATGGATTTATTTAATCACTGGAGTAATGTGCATTGTGCAGCTAACTCAGCCAAATGTATGTTTGCATCAGTGTGGGGGTAAGGAAATAAATAATACAAACCATTTACAGACTAACAGTCACAGACTGTAACAATGGTCTGTAATGTTAGTTTTGATCTCATCTTACATGGCCGTGAAAGCAAACAGAAGAATGTAAACAGCCAAATAGCACTGTTAGTGTTAAATGATGCACGCAGTAAATGAACGTGAGCAGCAACAGACTAACAATGGTCTGTAACGTTAGTTTAATCAATTTTCTACGTTAGCCGTGAAAGCAAACGGAAATATGTACGTTAACGTTAAACGGCCGAATAAAACCGTTAAATGGTGCAATGTTATGTTCGCTGCGGTGCAGTAATTACTTTCAACATGACGGTGATGGTTTAGAAACTACGCTAAGTCAATGGTAAGTGACTACCACTATCAGAAACACGTTCCATGTTAATGCTAATATACATATATATTATGTATATATATATAGTTTTAGCTGCATCGCCTATGGTTGTTGCCATAGTTTGTGGATCAGCCAAGACAGCCATGCGTCCACTACTTTCTCCGGCCATCGCTGCAATCTTTTTTGTTTTGTGACGATTGTGACGCGTGGAGGCATGTAGCGTGCGTCGATGTAATTACGTAGTCGACGTCATCGATGACATCGACTCGCCGGGACAGCCCTAGTGTGGGGTCACTAAAAAGTATAATGAGATAGATATTGACTCTTCTGGGGCCCATGTGGGCTGCCCAGAAACGGCCCATATCAGCTGTGAAATGGTAGCCATGTCGTGCATCCCCTAAAGTCATCCCTGTTGTTGGGGATAGGTAATTGTGGGGAGTGGGGGGGAGGGGCTAATTATTACCATCTTGAAATCTTGACTCTTCTTTTTCTAGATACATTTTCTCAGCATTTTGCTTTTATTTGATAGAACGATAGGCAGAGAGAGAGGGAGGGGATAACATGGGGTAAAGGACCACAGGTCAGATTCAAACCCGGGTCAGCCACACGAAGGACTAAGCCTTTGTGGTATGTTTGCAAACAGGTGAGCCACCGGGATGCCCCCTCTGAGTCATTTTTATAATACCATCACAGAATGTCAGTATGGGTTTTCTCTAGGCTGCCCAGGTGGGAAAAGACTGGGGCCCCACATAGGGAAAGCCACGGTGGGCCCGGATGGCCTTTCTGTGGGCTTGCCCATTAAGGGTAAGCTGCCAACAAAAAAACATATCATACTGTAGGTGTGAAAAGACTCGGCCGGGGTACAGGAGGTACATGGGGTACATGGGGTAAGCCACAGTGGAAAGACTCGGGGTACATGGGGTAAGCCACAGTGGAAAGACTCGGGGTACATGGGGTACATGGGGTAAGCCACAGTGGGCCCTTGTGGGTTTGCCCCTGCCCACAAAAAGCCCATAGTGGCCCTGCAGGGGCTGGTTTGATTTGGGAGTATTCTCAGGCAAACAAGCACAGATGGCCAAGTTGTCAGTTTACAAATGCAGTCTGTGTCATGTCAGCCATTTTTGGCCAACTGAGGACCGCCAATATGGCTGCAAGAGGGTTTCTTAGATCACATGAAGCCTCTATTCAAACCTTGAGTAGGAGTTTAACAGAAAGGACTTATGAACATTAGGGATGCAGGCGACTAGTCAGTTAAACGTTAAAGGGCCCATATTTTGATAATATAATGTATTATTATTTTATTGTTGGCCTCCAGTAGAGTAACTTATTGCATCATTCATAGTTGAAAAAACTCAGTTTATCTTGTACTGGCTCTCACTGCCCCCTTCAGTTCAGCCTCTGTCTGAAACGCTCTGTTTTAGGTCCTGTGCTTGAACCCCCATCTCCGGAAAATACTCCAGGTCAGCAACGCTTTGTTGCCAGGGTAACAAGTCCTGCCTGATGTCACCAAAACTATGGTTCTCGCACAAAATCGGCATAAATCCATGTCATCTCGTCTACGAGAGTTCATGGGGGGGAGGGGGGGTTCATGGGGGTAACATTAAAACACTTTCACATATTTATTTGAAGCTTAGCCCATGTTTAATATGAGCATCCAAGATTGTAACAACATATATATGATACAAAATTAAGAAATGCATAATAGGGCCCCTTTAACAAAAATGTCTGCTACCCTCGCTAGTCGGCACCAAAATACTAGTTGGTTAAAATAATAATTAAATTATCAAAACAATGTCGGTGGTGATTGTTGCGTCTTTACACAGCCACCAGCCACTACGGTAGCCCCCCTCCTGTAATGCCCGTATATAAACAAACCAGTATGTGTTAGTGGGGTGGCTGTGGCTCAGGAGGTAGAGCAGGTCGTCCACTAATCAGAAGGTCGGTGGTTCGATCCCCGGCTCCTCCAGTCCACATGTTGAAGTGTCCTTGGGCAAGACACTAAACCCCAGATTGCTCCCGATGGCTGTGCCAGCACCCTGCGTGGCAGCTGGCCGCCCTCTGTGTGTGAATGGGTGAATGTAGGCACATTGTAAAGCGCTTTGGATAAAAGCGCTATATAAATGCAGTCCATTTACCATTTACCAGTGGGAGTGGACCATTGGCTGTAACGTTAATAGTCAAAGGAGCGGAAGGGAGATGACATCTCATAAAACCAGCACAGTTTGGCAGCATTTTGATCCAGTAAATGAAAATATGGTTGTATGTAGGCTGTCAGATAAAACTGGCATATAACATTAACCACTCGACTGACATTCAGCACAGGCATGTGAACACAAGGACAGCAAGACCTAATACTAGCTAGCAGCTCATATGGCAATGGCACAAGAAGCTTCCACTCAACTTTGTTCAACGCAAAGGCTTCCGAAAGTTAAATGGAATATATTGAGCCTGAATACACGCTGCTGGAGTGAGTTATCTTGTTTTCTGATGTGCAATGTTCATAATAAACAGTGCATGTGTAACACATGATTTGGATATTGACGAATGTAATTAACGTTTTCAAATTTTTTCAGACAACGTGTTAACCTTATAGATTAATTGGCTCAGTTTTGGCTGTTTTCTGAGTGTTTTCTTACTCATAGACGAGTCGACTAGTCTAAATAAAAAACCTAGACTAGTCGTCAGGACTAGACTAGACTAGATTCCCCCCCATGGGGAATCCCTCTGGAGCCATGTCGGTGGTAACAACTGGTAGCACGAGAATGACGGCAACTGCAGATGACAACACATAGGGATAGTGTAACAACATAGCAAAAGATCTGAACTGAAATACTCTCATCCACTTAGATGATTGGTTCAGCAGAAAAGTGGGGAAAGAGATGGGTTGCAATGATTGGCTATTGATAGCATAGGAAAGCGTGGATAACTGTGATTGGATAGAGATAAGTACTGCATGAAACTGGGCGTGTGCCAACTAGTCCTGATTGAAATTACGTCAAGACTTCACTCCCTCTAAGAAAGGTTATACATACATAAAGTTAAAGATATAGCATTTTTATGGGGCTAATAAAATGTTTCTCCATGATGGCTTAAACAAGAATTCACAACAGTGATGGCTATAGATAACTTTACAGTATAGTTGCCATATATAGAATGTATATAGAATAGACACTACAGATAATCCATCATTCTCACATGTGGGGGCTAGTGTTAGGAGGCCTATTCATGGGACAGCCAGAGGAGTCCGGCACAGAAGCACCGTTGTTTGTAGGCAAGCTGTTATACAAGTCAGAGGTCAAGTCATCTCTGTACACTCATAACTACTTTCACAGTAAGAAGTGCTCTGTGTATTAGCCTGATAATTGACCTATAGAGAATAGATTCTCCTCCATAGCGAGAGAGAGACAGAGAGAGAGAGAGAGAGAGAGAGCACAACGCCAGCATGAGTCTGAGACAAATAAGATACAGAGATGTTTTTCTCAGCAACGTACACTACTTCTTTAAGCATACAGTGAGTGAAAGGTTGAGGGAGTTTAAAGATGGCACCAGAATCTCGATAAGAGACGAGATCCACGCCTGCTTCTATTTATTAGACCCCCTAGTAAGGCTCTGCCAACCAGAACATCATTTACCCCGCATGAAGAGTGTCGGCATCGATTCAACTCTGCCATCGATGATGCATTCACACAACACGGTTCAACTTCCCACCTTGTCAATGGGAATTCGATGTGATGTTATGATGACTGATGCTGCCCTCTTGTCAAATTAACATCACGTGGTGCATTTACCACGTGCAGCAATGCTCCGAGGCTGGTGGTGATTAAATGAGCCTACGTTGCTATCGATTCTGATAGGGACATGCTTTTTAATGGCAATATAAACATTGGCTTCAAAACTCGTTATATGCTTTGAATTGATTTGTGCCGTATTTAAGTAGGACTTTAGATTTAATCTGAAAATGGGCTGAATCGAAAAGGAATTCAATTTGATGTGATAATCCATGACTGTGAGAGTCTTGTTTTTCTTGATTTTGTTGTTTTGTGCTTAATGTAGTCACTGGCCCAACATACTGTGATAATAAAGACTCTCAATGTAGACTGTAACTTCTTAGATTTCTTCTTCTACCTTCTTATATTCTTACTTTGATTTCTCTTGGAAAAGACGGACCCACTTATCATTCCAAAAAGCTACGTAGGCTATCCATTTAGAAAAATGTTCCCGCCTGAAAATCATCAGACAAAATATGAAAATCCTAAATGATTCAATCATCAAAAACAGAACATGAAGATTATCAATACTAATCGATAACATGCAATGAACAAAATGTTTAAAATGTAAAGCTTTCACTATCAATCAGCAATAGAAAGTAGCAAAACAAACATATTATATGAAAAAGTTGATTAATGGTAAAAAAGAAGAAGGTATCAGTAGGGCTGGGTATCGTTCAAAATTTTTCGATATCGATACCGTTTCGATACTTTGATTTCGATACCGGTTCCTGAACGATACTTTTTCCGATACCAATTTTTAGAAAAATCAATTTTAACAAAAATAAAACTGCATTACACATTGACAATTATGATACCAATCAAGTTTTACAGCAGAAAAAAATAAAACCTACTGTATTTAACATAACTTTAAGTTGTCTAAACTTATTGCTGTCCCTACAAAAAAATATTGGAGTACTACAAAGGAAAGAAATATAAAACAAATAAATCAGTGCAATAGTTTTCAGTGCAAAACGGAGAGTTGCAAATCAGTGTTTAATGCTCACTGATGCAACAGAACGCTATTCTTGTCCAAACTGATGAGACAGCTCCACTTCATGCATGGAAGACAATAGTTGAGCATTGACTAGCCTATCAATATAGCCTTAATGGCACAAAGTGAATCCCATTTATATTCAACAAACTATCATGACATCAGCGTTTGTTAACGAGTTGCTAAAAATACATAATAGGCGATAACTGCCCGCTTGCATATAACGTTAACGCTAATTAATTGAAGATCTAACGCTAGCGTTGCACATCAGTGGTTAATGCTCACTGCTGCAACAGAACGTCATTCTTGTCAAAACTGACGAGACAGCTCCACTTCATGCATGGAAGACAATAGTTGAGCATTGACTAGCCTATTAATAGCCTATAGCCTTAATGGCACAAAGTTGAATCGCATTTACATTCAACAAACTATCATGACATCAGCGTTTGTTAACGAGTTGCTAAAAATACACAATGCCCGCTTGCGCATAACGTTAGGGCGGCAATTAATTAAACAATCTAATGCTACAACTCACAGCCAGACTGTCAGACTGAGGGATCTGATAACCGCTAACATCAACAACAACTTGCGGTAAGCTGACCCACCTCTCGATTATTTCTCGTCTGTGGAAACCAGTCCTTGTTGTTTCTGTTTCTTTCCCTGCTTTTCATCATCTTCACCATATGGTACTCGGATAGGACTAGCTTGAGTGGCTAACGCTAGTTCCACTTCTTGTATTCTGTCTCCGCAGCGCACGCTGCCTGCCTCAAAACAAACACACACCGGCTAAAGTGGGCGTAACTTTTCCTGCATGCCTCTACATGACAGCCAATCACCAGCCGTATTAGAGCGTGGTGTGCAAGCATGTCGCATGCTTATAGGCTCAATGACGCTGTTTTGTTTTGGTATCGAAAATTGGTATCGATTGACAAGGGAGGCTTCGATACCCCTTAGTATCGATGCTTTCATTTCGGTGCCAAGTAAGTATCGAAACTCGATACCAAGCCCTAGGTATCAGTTATGATGCCAGCAAGATTAGGTGTTGAAAGTCTCCTTGTTAAAGGAATTAAGTGGGCCTTGAAGTGCATGGCAGAGTATGACAGAGTATTCATGTGACACATTTGAGCACATTGATCATCAAAGAAAGAATTGACCAGACTCAGACCTTGCCATCTTCCACCGGCGCTCAGTGAACTCTGGAAAACCTTGTTGTCTAAGTTTAAACTTTTCAATCAACTTGCAGATTAAATAACAAGCAAAACCAATTGGGGATAAACACAATGAAGTCCTCCAGAAGTAGTGCTTGCCCTCTCTGGAGACAGAAACTCCGTAGCAGTGGAGGCGCTAGAGCCTGTGACAGCACACATCTCTTTTCAGTCGTCGTAACAAGAAGAAGCAGCTACCTGCCATTTTAATTGCATTTCTCAATTTTGACTAATCACACAAGACACAGTGGCCCTCTGGGCAGCCAGCCAGTTGGAGCAGAAGGACATCGTGTGTCGAATTTATTCCCTGGCATCAAAACCACAGCAATTACAGAGTAAGCCCCCCCCCCCCCCTGCAACCAAATGTGTTCAGTTCATCCTGTGACTTTATTGGGGTTTGGTTTTCCGGCTTGTTGTTTGGTGTAAGTGGAGAAGTCACAGTATATTATTACTGTGGATTTTGGGTCAATGTACTACGCAGTTATGTCTCATTTAATTCGGCCATTTCACTGCTGCTAAGTGGGGAGGGGAGGGGGGCGGGGTTGTAAAGAACAACGAAAACATTTTTAAAAAAATCTGCCATTGACGTTGTCTAACGTAATTTCCGAGACGACGCTTCCCCGCCTGTCACGTTTTCACTGTTCTATAATAGATGGCTATGTTACTCACCTTGTGAAATAGTATAGCACTTCTAGATTGACAAAGAAGCGACAGTGATGGTCTGCCAACACCACTGGGAGCAGAGGAAAAGCAACAATGTTGCATCAGAAAAAGCTCCAGGCTTGCTGCTCAAAGCGTAGCGCAGCTTTAACCCAGCTGACGCCGCTGAGAACACAGACTCCATGACAGCAGGGCAGCCTGTCAAACCTGAAGGAGTTTTTCACCAGGCACTGGCAAATGTACACAAGTCACTTCTCCACTCTGGTTGTTTAGTAACAACCGACCGAGCGGCAGAGACAGAGCGATAGGGAGAAAATTCGCTCGTCGCTCGAGATGAAATATCCCAACTCGAGCGAAAATACGCTGGCATCAGTCGCTCGCTGTTCAACGCTAATTGGCTGCCGTGTGAGAGCGAGTCAAGGATCACACTGGCTTGGAACAAACCGCTGGTTTATTGTGTGGCAACAAACCGCATTGACAGGCTGACAGCTGACATGAAGTGAAGCCTGTCCTACCGGTACGGAGCTCGCATTAGGAGCACGCTGATAGGCTTTAGCTTGTAAACAATGACGGTGGCTCGTAGTGGACAAATATCATGACATTGCGTAACGTTATAGCCCCCACGTGTCCGTCAAATCGTGTGCCTGTTGATGAGCGATTTAAACAGAGCGACAGAGCGATTCCAAAGGGTTGAATCAAGCGACAGAGAGAAAAATAAATATCTTGGTGTGAACGCACCTTAACAGTTTGTGAGCTCTCACACTGTGTATATTTTCAGAGGCGAGATGAGCCACTGTTGGCAACTATTGACTAAATGATTAACACCTGTAACACATATCAGTTAATGTATTAACTAGTGGTGGGACTCAATAAAAAAAAGTAATTTAATTAACACATTCACTGCCAGCCGTTTTTTTTTTACTGTAGGTAGCTTCTGCCAAGTTTTTTTTTTGAGGATTCTGGCTCATCTTTCAACAGCCGAGGATTATTTTCTGCTAAGATTTTGTGAACACAAAATATCTCAAAATAACTAATAGAATGTGTGCTTTCTCTGTCTAAAAGAGTTAGTTTGTAGAGTTAGTAGTTATGTAGGCATTAGCACTTGAATACAGCATGGTTTCAGCGTCTGAAAATTTAAGCTGAGAAAAATGCCTTTTTGTGAAATTCGATAGAACAGTCACTTTAACCATTCATTTTTGGCATCAGTAAGACGTCAGACATCGAAACAATAGTTTTGAACAGTAATTTCCTCCATAACAGCAGGAAACCCCCCTCTCCTTCAAACTCCTCCCTCCGTGTGTGTTCTCCTCCTGCCTCCCTGGCTCTGCAGCGGGCGTGTCACAAGCGAGTTGCTGCTGCTGTGCTGCCTGTCTGCTGGCGGCCGCTCTTTGGGCGAGTCTGGATGGGCTCGCTCGTTTCTTGGGGTTTCGGTTGAGAGCTTTGATGAAGCTTTTGCGATTCTGGTCTTATTTATGCTGCGTGTTTCAAAGTGTGTTCCACCCGTAATCTATTATGCAAATTTGCAATCCCCCACCGCCAGTTCCCTGCGCGAAAGCGAAAGTGTTTTCGTCAATCCATTTTCATGAGAATGGCTTCCTCACGCGGCTGTTTTTGCTTGGCTTTCTCTCGTCTGGAGAGCACTGTCGCCACTTAGTGGGTCGGTAAAATAGATTATACACATTCAATACCTCCCATATTTTAATATGAGATGTAAAAGGGGTTGATCGACGTCCCACCGTCAATTTTTTTTTTTTTTTTTAAGACGAGATATCTCGTCAACGGCAGTGAACGTGTTAATTAGAGGCTTTGTAATTAATTAATCTAAATTAATCACATTTTAATCGCATATCAATATTTGACACGAAGCAACGTTTTTCAATTGAGTGAATCAGTGAATAGGTAGTAGTAGTAGTACTTTATTTGGCACATAGCAGTCAGTAGACTGAATTAATGACCAATTTACAGGTTAAAAAGCAAACATGAGCACAGGTTAGAGTTAGTAGTTATGTAGGCATTAGCAGTAGAATACAGCATGGTTTCAGCGTCTGAAAATTTATTCTGAGATAAATGGCTTTTTGTGAAATTCGATAGAACAGTCACTTTAACCATTTATTTTTGGCGTAAGACGTCAGACATCTAAACAATAGTTTTGAACAGTAATTTCCTCCATAGCAGCAGGAAACCCCCCTCTCCTTCAAACTCCTCCCTCCGTGGGTGTGTCTCTAGTGGCTTTGCAGCGTTTGTCACAAGCGAGGCTCTGCCTGTCTGTGCTGCCTGGCTGCTGGCGGCTGCTCTTTGGGCGAGTCTGCATGAGTCGTTTCGGTTGTGAGCTCAGCTGCAATGAAGCTGCGTGCGATTGTGGGCTTTCTGCGGGTGTTTCAAAGTGTGTTGCACGCATAATCTATTATGCAAATTTGCAATCCCCCACCGCCAGCTCCCAGCGCGATAATGCGCGAAAGCGAAAGCGTTTTCGCCAATCCATTTTACAGTATGAGAGAATGGTTTCCTCGCGCGTTCCCCTGCAGTTTTGGCTTGGCTTTTTCTAGTCTGGAGAGCACTGTCGCCACTTAGTGGGTCGGTGGAATGGGTTGTACACGTTCGGTGGCTCCAATATTTTTATAGGAGACGTGGGGGGCGTTGATCCACGTCCCACCGTCAATTTTTTTTTTTTTTTTTTTTAAGACGAGATATCTCGTCATTGGCAGTCAACCGTTGGATTTTTTAAGACGAGATATCTCGTCAATGGCAGTGAACGTGTTAATTACAAAAAAAAATCGGTATACCGGTTCGATCCGGTTTAGACGGCAATATCGAACCGGTTTTAAAATTTTCAAACCGACCCAGCCCTAGTGGTTGGGCGAGGATGGTGCCTGCCCATTGTGTTCTAGTGTATGTACACTGAGGCATATGCTGTCAGGGTGTAAGGTCAGTCTCTCCCAGGGGCGATACACCTGGCGTCACAACCAGGTGTTGAAATGTTTGGCAGCTGCAGTTGAGGAAAAGCGGCTAGAAGTAAATTCTCTAGTTGCTAGCAAAGAGACTAGACAGATCAAGGTCAGGCACAAGTTAGGGCAGCTAAGTGTAGGTGGAGCCTGGGAAATGAGGGTTGACTTGAATGAACAGCTAGTCATCCCAGCATATATAGTTAGCACCCGGCTACGTCCGGACTTGTTACTGTGGTCTGAGGTAGAGAAGAGAGTTTATTTTATCGAACTCACAGTCCCGTGGGAAGATCGAGTTGAGGAGGCTTATGAGCGCAAGAAAGCTAGGTATGCTGAAATGGCAGCAGAGGCAGAGCAGCGAGGTTGGAGGGCTCGAGTGTGGCCTGTAGAGGTGGGCTGCCGTGGTTTTGTGGCAAAGTCCGTTATTGCCTTACTAACTGAGTTGGGCATTCGGGGACGGAGCCTGAAACTTGCGGTTATCAACATGTCTCAGGCAGCAGAACGAGCAAGTGGCTGTGGATAAGGAGGAAACATGCTAGCTGGGGAGCTCGCTAAGGTAAGATTGATTGATTGTTGTTGGTCATGATTAACGGTCCGCATCAACAGGGCTGAATCATTGACAGTGGTGGTGTAGTCAGGAATGTCATACCGAACCGACCTGGATAGCTAGGCTTAGATAGTGAGGTAATATGCAGTTGTGCGGTGGTAGCATGGAGGGGGGTGTTTCCAGGACGCTGGATTACACCGTTAAGCCTTCTTGAGGTGTCGTGGGCCTAAGTTAACGAAACATCGGTGAAGGAAGGTGCCCACTTGAAAACCCCAATGACATGCTTCATACTGCTGTTGGCTAGGGTAGGTAACTGGTGATTTGTGTCTTGTTTATTAGTTTGTTAGCCTGTTAGCTTGTTTTATTCTGGATTGGGCTTCTAAATGTGTTTTTCCTCGGATTTTGGCACAAGGGATAGTAACATCTTGTCCTGTGTATTAATTAATAAAAAAAAATTATCTGATGGGCGACAAAATTGACATTTTAGGATACTGCACTCAATTTTCCATTAATCTATTTTCGATTTTGAGTTACAATATTAAACTGGTGTTACGTGCACCATAGTGACTTGATCTAGCTGGAATTAGTTTGTACATTGATTTACATGCCTATTAACTGTTATGAAGGATTGTACCTGTATAGGTTAGGATGTTGCCAGAACCATCGCAAGGGCTGTGTGAAGAGTGTGACCGCACGCACCTGGCCTGCATGGAGATCTGCTCCACTACAACGGACGTCTCTCTCTCTCTGTCTCTCCCCCCCCCCCCCCACCCCCCCACCCCCCTGCTGCTTCTGAGGCGAGAACCAGCGACCGCTCTTCAGCTGTGGCTGAGAAACTATGTGCATGATCATGCTGTATTATTTTTTTGACCGCGACCATGGATGCACTGATAAAAACATTGCAACTATTTGGAACACTGCAAGCACACCACATGTCAGCCTGAGCGTGAAAGAGAGGGGGATGTATTGATTAGGGGTGGGGGAAAAAATCGATTCACCTAAGTATCGCGATTTTTAATGTCACGATTTTTTGGATCGATCTTTTATTCCAGAATCGATAATCGCAAAAAAAAAAAAAAAAAAAAAAAAAAAAAAAAATTTTTGGGTGCTTGCAGTCAGGCCACTCACTGAACAGCAGGCCAGGCGCCGCCTACTGGTTTACTAGTGGTTTTATTACTGTATTAGTTAGTCTGAAGTAATAATTACACTTCAGGGTTAAAGTGGGTGCATCTCATTGTAAAATTGGACTTCAAACGGCCCAAATCTGGCTTCAAACGGCCCAAATTGGGCTTCAAACGGCCCAAATTTCACGCGTGTCGGCCCATATCGGCCTGGCCTGCTTGGTATCTAATGCCCGGCCTGAATTATGATCCCAGTCTGCCCCTGTTTTTAACTATATCGCCCAGCCCTACTCATGATATATAATATACAGTCTCTAGTGTATGATTCAACTTTTCCCATGTTCTAATCTAGTGTAAAAAAGCAAACAAACTGAAAAAAGAAAAGAAAAAAATAAACAAAAATCGCAATAAATCGTAATATCGAATCGCAATAATCGTAGAATCGCAATACTTAAGAATCGCAATATAAATCGAATCGGCACCCAAGAATCGTGATAGTATCGAATCGGGAGATAAGTGAATCGCCACAGCCCTAGTATTGATGGTGAGATCTTTCATGTAGATCAAGAACTAGAGCTATACTCGTTTGAATAGACCTTTGTCATCCATCATTCACCCTGACCAGACAGGGTTCATCCCAAATAGGTTCTCTTTCTTTAATGTTAGGCGCCTTCTCAACACCATGTACGCAGATCACAGTAAGACCAGCGGTGCAGTGATTTTGTCACTGGATGCACAGAAGGCGTTCGATCAGGTTGAGTGGCCTTGTTTGAATCACTGCATATATTCAGATTTGGTGACTCGTTCATATCCTGGATAAAGCTCATATATGCCAGTCCAACATGTTCAGTAATAACCAATGGTGATAAGTCAGCCAGGTTTCCATTACTCCGCTCAGTGCAGCAGGGTTGCCCTCTCTCGCCTGCCCTTTTCGCCATTGCGCTCGAGCCCCTTGCCTTACGCGGCCATCCAGGTATTGCAGGCATGAAGGTCGGAGGTATTGAGATGCGCATTAGTTTGTATGCTGACGACCTGATATTATACTTACATGATTCAGAGAAATCGATCCCCCATCTCCTAGAATTAATCACTGCCTTGGCTTGACCATACCCAGAAATCCTAAACTAATATTTAAGTTGAATTTTGGTGGTTTTGTTTCAAGACTTAAACAATGTATAGAAAATTGGAAAATTCTCCCCTTGTCCATGATTGGCCGTATAAACTCAGTTAAGATGGTTTCACTCCCCAGGTTCTTCTATTTGTGTCAAAATCTTCCCATTTTTCTCACATCTGCTTTCTTCAAAGAGCTAGACTCCATAATTCTGTCCTACATCTGGAACTATAAGAACCATAGAATTTCTAAAATTAATTTACAAAAACCCAAGTCTGAAGGAGGGTTAAGCGTGTTAGGCGTAGGAGGCGTGCAGCTGCTCGAAAATGTGACTCCGCGGCGTCAACTCCTTGTTGTGAGGAATGAGGAAATGCCATTTCCTCATTTAATAGTGCTTGTCCCTCATCTAGCAAAGCCTTCTGCAGGCTCACCGGAATGAGTTTTGAAATGGAGGGACAATAAAATGTCCCCCCACCGACATGATTGCAAGTTCTTGGTAAACAACACGATAACGTTTTGGACGTGTTTTGGACGAGTTACGTTCGAGTATGCACAGTCTCGCTGTCGTCGCTCGTCGGCCGCAAGGTTCCAAGTCGAGGCTGCGCAGAACCTTGTCAGTGCCTTTAGCCTTACCAGTGTTTAGGCACTACTATTGGGCTCCTAACATTAGGGCCCTGATGTTTTGTCGGCAGGCGACTTCTGTTAATCTGGCTCCTGGGGCCCCCCGGTGGCTGAGGATGGAGACCAGCTCTATTGCAGATTCTTCCTTGTCAGCCTTGTTGTTTTATAAGCTAGAAAGGCCCGGGGCTCTAGCAAATTTAAGCTTTGTTGTAAAAAACCCAGAATCCTAGGCCAGGTTAGGAGAGTTCTGAATATACCTGATGTCTCTGTTCATACGCCAATTTGTTTTAATCACAGTTTTTTGTCCTCACGGTCAGACAGAAACTGCCATGCCTGGAGTGAGAAGGGGTTGGTTTCCTTCAGAGACCTATACATAGACGGTCATTTTGCGTCCTTTCATCTTCTGAGGAGAAAATTTGATTTGCCCAACACACATTGGCTTACATACCTACTAGTTAGAGCTCATGTTCGATCCAAGATTCATGACTTTGAAGTAATCCCAAATGAAAATGCCTTTTTTGATGTTTTGTTAAGCCCCCCCACTCCAGGGGCCCTATCTTACGACAGGCGATATCCCCTATTAGCGATTGCGCACCTGTTTGCGCGTGCCTCAACGCAGGCAAGATAATAGTCCGCCTTGCGCATTTGTCCAGGTGTTCTGCCGAGTTTTGCACCCCCGCCCAGCAGCAAAAAAGCATCCCCACCTCACGGGAGCATACTTGTAATGATTTATACAGAAATGTAACTGTTTAAAAGTGATGTAATTGTCTGGTAGATGTGACCTCCCTAATTTCTAAGTTAAAACAGCCCCGAAATATGTTAAGGATGCAATTCCCGGCGTGGATGCGGAAACGTTCACGGCACGTGTCGCAAGCGCAAATTAGAGCCGTGCCAAAATCATCTGCACCCCAAAATGACGGTGCGAACGGGATTTGGGCGCTTTTAAGTACCAGAGAAATATTCACGGGCGTGGCCAGGCAATGCTGGGCATTACGTCAATCAAAACCAATCAGATTCCCCTTCTCGCAATGGCTGTTTGCGCGAGGCATGCAATATGCTGTAATTCTCTCCATGCATAATAGAGTGTACTCACTCGTGCGAGGACAGAGAGAGCTTATTGACAGATTGTCTGTGGTGCCAACAACCCTCCGGGTTATGAAATAACCTAATAAATAGCCTAT
The DNA here is from genome assembly GCF_964638095.1 of Poromitra crassiceps. Lineage (NCBI taxonomy): Eukaryota > Metazoa > Chordata > Actinopteri > Beryciformes > Melamphaidae > Poromitra > Poromitra crassiceps. The sequence goes on from NC_139624.1 coordinate 107,797,883, forward strand.
GTCCATTGTCCAACAGGTTTTCTCAATTCATTTCCCTCTTTGCGATGTGATAAAAGTTTCTCAGTGAGTTATAGTTGATTGCCTCACTGAATTATCTGCTAATGATGGTCTCGACCTAGTTTCAAGATGAAGACCAGACACGCTGCCTCACGCCACATGTAATCTAGAAACATAGCGACCTCAGCATCACATGTAATCCTAGCGCGACAACAAGTGCAGTAATCCCAGAGTGACGTCGTTAATGTCGTCAGGCAGTAGTGACGCACTTGCCTAGGTGACGGCGTTAATGTCGTCAGTGCCGAGGCTACGACGTGGCAGTATTTATAGCCACGCCGAGCGCACCACAGTCCTTGTTCCCTGCCCTCTAGCCGCTGCACTAAGCTGATCCAAGCCCTTCTCTGGAAGCCACGTTTCACTGATCTGTTCCCCACCTTGCCGATCGTTGCGGCTGCTGACAAACGCTTTGCTAATCTCACGCGTTACTTTCACTGCTGCCGTGCTGAGTTTGGATGCCAAATCTAGCCAGGTACGAAGTTCAGTAGGATTCTTATGCTTGTTCATTGCACTTACTGTCTCCGGAGGAAGGATCTCTCATCGCAGCTCCCGCTTGGCTAGTAGCTCCTCCATTGATAAAACCGGGCAGGCATTAAGATCCGCAAAGCGTTTAGCCAATATCTCCGCATCCTGACTGGGGGCAGCCACGAAGAGCTGTTAAGTTGTGCAAAACTTTCCATCTCCAAGCACAAGTTTTCAAGGAAGAACTGCACTTGCACTGCTGTTTCTCTTCTGCTTTGGGCGGTTGGCGGTTGGCTCCCCTGCTGAAGAGCAGGACTCCCAGCGTGGACGTTGCGCCGGACGAGGACCGGTCTGTTCTTGCCGCGCCGATCGTCCAGTGGGAGGCACGTCCGCCTCCGGGTTTTGGAGGCTCCGTCTCCCACAGGGAACGGCTTCAGGCCATGGCTGCTGGCTATGCTACTGCTAGCAAGCTATCGCTAATCACACGGCAGCCGGAGTGTGCCCCTGAGTGATGTCACTTCACCGATAAGGACGCTGGGAAATGTAGTCCCATCGCTGAGTTTCTTCATTAAAACAAAGCCAAGCCAGGGCTGTCGGCTACTGCTGCTAGCAGCTAACGTTAGCTAGCATCAACGTCAGGTGTGCGGGGGCCCTCCTGAGTGACGTCACCTCACCGACAAGGACACTGGGAAATGGAATTGCCTGCGTTGTCCTAAAGTTGAGTATTCAATCAAGCATACATCATCATTTCATGTAGCCTGGTGGATAAGCTACTATGTTGGCATGTTGATCTGTTTGCTAACAGATTGATTTCGGCAATATCACCGATGTTTACTGGCAGGTATTCATCACCACAATGCTGGCATGATGTAGCCTAACTCTCATTCTGCTATATTATCTCGTGCCTCTAGCTGAGCCCCGGTGCACTCTGGTGGCGTTCTATTGTAACTACATCAATGCAAATCACTCAGTGGGTGGTGCACAGCTCAATTTCAGCGATTAAGTTGGAAATGCTTGATCTTAACCATCACGTTCAGGAATATGCTTTATCAATATACAGTACTTATTGGAAGTGCTTGATTTTCATAAATTGTTTTTTCAAATGAAACTTGGAAAATAACTTCTGCCTATAAAAGGATAGATAGATGGATAAAGTGCCTCGTTATGTATTCGGGAAATTAGTAAGCATTAAATAATTCTGATCAAACCATTTAATCAAAGTAATATGAAGCAGCTGGTAAAATATAAAGTAAGGACTTGCATCATTGCTGGGGGTATAAGGGATAAGCTTTATTTTCACATTGAATTTACAGTAACAATTAAGACGTGTCGATATAGTCTTGAGTCCGTAAAATTTGGTTGGTACTTTATATTATTATTATTATTATAAAAAAAAGATTTTATTTGACATAATTAAATATTCCATTGCTGTCCCAACCAGTGACAAAATACTAATTTCCTATTCACTTTATTTTAAACAGACAGGGATGCTAAAGGCTCCACTGTTATCTCTCAAACTAATACTTGATCTGTCTATCCTCTAAGATCCATACCGCATGAGATCCTGACGTGGGGCAGGACTAACTCTGTTCCTGACTTGAGTTCGAAGGCTGCAAATGATGAGGACTCCCTCGTCAGCTGCTCTCTTCGCTCCGGCACTGGCACGGGTGCCGAGCAGCCCGCAAGTGTTCTAGGTGCCAAGCAGCCTGTAGTCAGTCAGTTTGGGGGGGGGTTCAACGCCGAACCATGCCAACGCCGAATTATGCCGTAAGTCGCCGTGCTGCCGAGCCAACCGGCCGGCGACAAGCGTCGCCTTCCGCCCAGCAGCGCCCGCTGCATCGCGAGGCGAGCAGACCGGCTGGCCTTTCAGGTTTCTCTCTTTTGGGGGGTTCTCCGAGCAGATGCCCTCCCGCCTCAAGAAGAGAGGCATCTTGCCACGGAGTCACTACGCCAAAGAATCAGTTGCCATGCTGCCACGCCATCAGAATTAATGCCATACCGCTTCAGGCCATGAATCCTATCGCCATGCCATACTTTAACACGTTCACTGCCAATGACGAGTTGACTCGTCAAACACAATCCAACCGTTCACTGCCAATGACGAGTTGACTCGTCAAAAAATAATTTTTTTTTTTTTTGACGGTGCTACGTGGATCAATGTCCCCCACGTCTCCTATAAAAATATTGGAAGTATTGAATGTGTATAATCTATTTTACCGACCAACTAAGTGGCGACAGTGCTCTCCCGACAGAGAGAAAGCCAACCAAAAACAGCCGTGGGAGCAAGCCATTCTCAAGGAAATGGCTTGGCGATTTTACAGTCATCAGTCACCAGACTTGCCCGAGAGCGGCCGCGCCAGCAGCAGCACACCGAGAGCGGAGAGCGGTGCTGGCGTGGGGGATTGCAAATTTGCATAATAGATTATGGGTGAAACACACTTTGAAACACCCGCAGAAAGGCCAGAATCGCACGCATTCCGAAAACCCAGAAACGAACGAGCCTCATTCTCATACTGTAGGCGAAAACGCTTTCACGCTGCTGCACACAGGCGCACAATGGTGGGGGGTTCCAAAAATAGACTGGGTGGGCAGCATAAAGCCTAGAATCGCACAAAGCTTCATCAAAGCTCTCAACCGAAAATCCAAGAAACGATTGAGTCCCATCCACAGTCCACACTCGCCACACTCGCCGACGAGGGGCCGCCAGAGAGGGAGGCTGCTCACTGCTCAGACAGGCAGGAGAAACTGGCTTGTGACAAACGCCACCAGACACGCCCACGGAGGGAGGAGTTTAAAGGAGAGGGTGTTCAGAACTATATTGTTCAGATGTCTGATCTCTCACTGATGCCAAAAATAAATGGTTAAAGTGACTGTTCTGCCTGTTTGATTGAATTTCACAAAACTGCGATTATCTCAGCTTCCTGTCTCAGACGCTGAAACCATGCTGTACTCAACGGCTAATATCTACATAACTACTAACTCTACAAACTAACTCTTTTAGACAGAGAAAGCACACATTCTATTAGTACTTTTGTGAACTTCGTGTTCACAAAGTCCAAGCAGAAAATTATCCTCGGCTCTTGTAAAATGAGCCAGAATCCTCAAAAAACGGCTTGGCAGAAGCTACCTACAGTAAAAAAAAAAATGGCTGGCAGTGAATGTGTTAATAAAGCTTGCTGATTAACCTTACCCTCTGGTCTCTCATGATTGAAATGATGGTCTCGACCTAGTTTCAAGATGAAGACCAGACACGCTGCCTCACGCCACATGTAATCTAGAAACATAGCGACCTCAGCATCACATGTAATCCTAGCGCGACAACAAGTGCAGTAATCCCAGAGTGACGCCGTTAATGTCGTCAGGCAGTAGTGACGCACTTGCCTAGGTGACGGCGTTAATGTCGTCAGTGCCGAGGCTACGACGTGGCAGTATTTATAGCCACGCCGAGCGCACCACAGTCCTTGTTCCCTGCCCTCTAGCCGCTGCACTAAGCTGATCCAAGCCCTTCTCTGGAAGCCGCGTTTCACCCCACCCACCTCCCCAGTCCACCACCAATGTATTGACTCCCGAGGAATCCCCTACGGGGGGGGGGGGTTCTCCGAGCAGATGCCCTCCCGCCTCAAGAAGAGAGGCATCTTGCCACGGAGTCACTACGCCAAAGAATCAGTTGCCATGCTGCCACGCCATCAGAATTAATGCCATACCGCTTCAGGCCATGAATCCTATCGCCATGCCATACTTTAATAAAGCTTGCTGATTAACCTTACCCTCTGGTCTCTCATGATTGAAATAGTAATACTAGGGCTGTCAAACGATTAATTTTCTTAATCGCGATTAATCGTGCGATTAATTATAATTAATCGCGATTAATCGCATCTTTGTATCGCATGTTTAAAATGCTATATTTTGCATTGCAAAGCATTTTTAATTAGATATTAATCATTATTACCAGTGTGTCGTGATTGGGAATCAAATGAATGCAAAGAAATGTACTTTGTGATCTTGAATTTTAGATTTATTTTCAATTCAATAGAAGTGCAATGTAGACAGGAGGTCACAAAATGTCTACAAAATGCATCTTGAATAGAAAATAAATGCACAATAATTGTAAACACTCCAGAACGCTCCAGAACCGATACTTCCGGCGGCGGCGCTGTGGAGCAGTCGAAACCCAAAATGACACAGCCGAAGAAGGCTGTATCTGAGCTAAAAACTTTGGCACTTCCATGTGAATAATGGCTCGGTATTGGAAACTGTGTATTGATAACGTGTATATCGCGTGAAGCCATTGGAGCCGACCTCCCAGTGGTTAGAGGACCGGCGCATCCGAGACTCTGAAGGAAGAATGAGTGACGAGTCTCGCGCTAACTAGCTGGCTGCTAGCTGGCCGCTAGCTACTTTTAGGTGATCGCTCGCCTCAAACTCGATACTTCGGTGATATTTTAATTCCGTTTTAGACAAGGCGCAAACTACGGCTCTCGACTTATCCACTGTGCCATTTGGGACATAAAACGAGCCATTTAAAAGCGTATTGCTGTCATTCTCGCCTGCACAAGCAGGAGACAGGAAACCGAACTGCTTGACTACAAGTACGGGTGCGCGAAGGGACAAAATAGCGGCATGCGATTAACACGATTAAAACAAAATAACGCGTTATGATCGGCGTGCGTTAACGCGCGATTAACGCGTTAACGCTGACAGCCCTAAGTAATACCCAATTTTAGCAGCGAAATTTGATGTCCTGGCATGGCAAGGCTGTGCGTAATGACATATCCAAAGGAATTTTACTTTGCACTGCACGGAGATTACGGTGCACTCCCAGCGCAGCGAGGTATTTGCGCGTAAGAGGTCCTTTTCAAAGCTCGATAGGATAATGCCATCCATCCCCACATTTTAGCACTGAAACGCCTGCTTTGGCATGTCAGTCTATGCCCAGTACAATTATAACAGGCATGCGCTTGTGCCCACCCCCAATTTTCATTGCGCACGGTGTTAAACGTGTGCAAACGCTAAATTAGCGCTTTTGGGAAGATAGGGCCCCAGGAATCTTATTTCTAGATTTGTGTGTATTTGATGGCTGCACCAGAGCCCCCACTGAGAAGATAAGAGAGGCGTGGCAGGAGGAACTTGGTGTTGATTTGTCTGAAATTATATGGGTCAGGAGTCTGTCTGTGGTCCAACCCTGCTCAATCAACAGCAGACACCAGCTGATCCAATTTAAAGTCACTCACCGTCTTCATTATTCGAAGTCTAAGTTGCACAAGATCTACCCCTCAATCTCACCACTTTGTGATAGGTGTCAAGTGTTAGAGGGTACATTATCCCATGCCTTTTGGTTTTGCCATTTATTATCTACATTTTGGTCTAAAATATTTGATTCGTACCCCAAGGCCTATAAAGTAACCCTTTAGCCGGAGGCGGAACTTGCCATCTTCGGCTGCTCTGAATCTTCTCTGCTCCTTCCTGCTGCTGTGCAGCAGTCTCTGATGCAGGGGACGAATGTCGCCAAGAGACTCATCCTAAGGGAGTGGAAGTCCCTCTCCCCACCTTCTTTTCAGCTATGGCTGTCAGACATGGTTTCAGTTATACGTATGGAGAGACTCAGGTTCCTGAGGACCAATTCACTTAGGAAGTTTTCTACCATCTGGGACCCATTTATGGCCTACTTGGACGAGGTTAGGGGCAACGGTTAACTCACCCAGCTGATCTCCCATTGACTCCATACACGCGATTCTATATATCGTCTCTTAGAAGCATATAAGCACCTTATGTGACTGGTAGCACCTCACTATGATGTTGGAATGTTGATATGTGTATGTCTTTTTCTTTATTTTCCTTTCCTGTGACTGAGCTTGTTAATTTGTTTTTGTTTTTTGTTATTGTGTGTCTTTATTGGATATAAAAAAAGAACAAAAAAGAACTAGAGCTATGAAAGTTTTGCTGCGATGGTAAATCATTCATTATTCCAGATAACTATTAACAAACGTGTGAAGTTGTCTTTGGTTGCCACCGTCTAAGCGCAGTAGCGCACTTGATAAATGATGTGTTCACTGTCCTCTCACGTGTAGTAGAACTAGACTTGCTATGTGTGTGCACGTGATTCATGCGCATGCATGTTAATGAGCAGGGCGGGCCTCAGACGTCAAGTTCACACAGGGCCTTGTACTAGGGCTGCACGATATGAGGAAAAGCTGCGATGTGCGATAACACTGTTCAATATTGCGATGACGATATGACCTGCGATAAATGAAAAAATGCTATAAACAAAAATATAAAAGGGTACATATTAGCTACAGTAGCGTGTTATTTTACCATGCTAGCCGGGCGCTTCTCGCTCATACAGTATGAGCCCGGCTAGCGGGGTAACGTGTCATTCTGCTTTAATAGACAGCTAACATAGACCCCAAACATTGAATAGTCTATGATTCTGAATAGAATGTCTATTAAATAAAGAAGTAGTATTCAGCTTGACTCACTTCTGTCTCCACAGCCTCCCTGCAGGTCTTGTACATTTTGGGGAACCCGTCTTTGCCCACTGCAAATAGGCATCATGTCCTTCGTCAAACAACGAGTTATGGAGTCTGTTATTTCTTTGTGGCGTTTGGATGTTGTCTCGTAAGGAGTCACGCTCGCTAAACTCCAAGAAATTGACGGTTGCTGCAATCGCTTCTTGCTGCTACTCGACGTTGTTGGCTTTGCGGCTTGGCTTTCTTGTAATTGTTTGTGCAGTTCTTTGTGGTTATATTGCAGGTGGTGATGAAGGTTTGTTGTGTTTCCCCACAACTGCGCCGCATGTTTTACACAGTACCTGTGTTTGCAGCGTGTCATCTCGTTTCAATATGAAATTATTCCAAATCAGAGAAGTCCTGTGCCTTTTCGCCACAGTGCCGCTGATAAGCTAATGTGAGCTAAGTGTAGCTAGAGACGAGTGAGAGCAGATAGATAGACCCAACTCCATGCTACCGCATGCTTGCTACGCCAAATGGTACTCTTCCGGGTCTCCTGGTCATCAGCTTGTGATTGGCTGTTTGTCAATGACGCGGCGAAAACACAGATACAGGGAGGCACTCGAAGTTGAAGTGTCTTGCTTTATAGTGTCTTTGGTGAGAGCAGCTTTTGGCTGCATGTGAAAGACATTGAAAGAGCATTTGCTCCCGTCACGTAACTCAGTTTTTTTTATTGCGATAACACGTGACTTTTGCGATGTGTTCTTCGCGCATTTTCATATCGCGATGGCGATGAAAATACGATACATCGTGCAGCCCTACCTTGTACCCCCCCTTGCAACAGGCCGGGATTCTACTGCACTAGACAAATGATAATCAATAGTTTGATTAATGTTATTTTTTGGTAAGTAATATATTCAGAGAATGGATTTTACAAGCATCGACCTGGTGATAGATATGACATTTACATCTTCTGAGAAGAGACCGTTTTTAATCTATTTATTTTCATGTATTTACAGTATCTGACTATAATCTTTAATGTTTTATATTGTGAGGAGCAGTGCTTTTTTCTTCCCAAAACAAATCCCCCCTCGGGAACTAATAAAGTTGATCTTATCTTATAGATCTTATATCTCAGTTGTAATACCTAGTGCCTACTGTAAAATAACTCCTAATGATGGATCATGAAATACTTTCTTTTAGGTCAAGGCTTAATCATGTCAGAGATTTCTGCTGTGAAACTTTTGAGATGCTATAACTGAGCTGGAAAAAGTTTCTCTCAGCATTCTGTGGTCAGTCGTCAATAATCACCAACATAATGATTCAATTTAGTAAAGCCATTATCCTCCACAGTGAATTAGCCCGAGGTGAGCCATTTTTTTCTTTTTATAAAAGCAATCTCAAGGCCGCCAGCCTTGGCATTAAAATATATATAAAAACAGCCATCTGAATCAATGTTTTCTGACATCTGTGTCCATTGAGTGCTCCATGCCGCAATATGTATTAATGGAGTTTGTTTGCCTCACAGCACTTTTCATTTTCCAGCTGTGATTGTCACCCACTAGTGTTGCGGTCTGTTTGCGATGTGCTGATAAGACAGATCTCAGATAGATATCCCCCAGCAGTGCGCCTCCGAGACCTATACGCACATAGCAGTGAGAGAGGGCTTACCCCCAGCACCCCATAAATGCTGGCATTGCAAAGGCGACATAGGAGGAGTAATCCCTATGCTGACGCTATACCCAGATGTGCCGTATCTCCTCATTCATAGGGTATTACATACATAGCAATTGGATGCCTCTCTGTAGGGTGTAATTACATTCCTTTTTCCGTTCTGGTCTATCTATAGAGCAATTATGTTTCCAAACAAAACACTGTTATTGGCTTATTGTGTGCAGATTGCCGTTCTCTGAGATGATACAGAGGCTTGCACTAAATTAATTGGATGGACGGACTGGAGAGGGATGATGTGTCTTATGTGTGTATAAAACACGAGAGGTGTTCTAGTTACTTTGATAATTAATCTTCTAGGAATTTTCATGCCACTTCTCCCCCCTCCCCCTTTTTTGCGTCTCCTCATTATTCCGCCAACCCAAGGTCATGCTAACGAACCGCTAAGTGTCTCACCATTTGCCAACCCTCTACTTACCAGTCAACTTATCATGATTTTCAATTGACTAATTACGGTTACCATTAGTATTCCACAGTCAGGGCCTTTGACCATGCAGCCACATTAGGGCTCTAGAGTGTGTCAGAGCCCGAGCCATCAATTCTACCTGTTTAAATCCGCTTCGTTCCTGTTGAAAGATTACAATCTATAAAATATGCTAGACTACACTCTACTCAAAGCATCATAAGAAACAACAAAAGTTTGATTTGAAATGTAATTTTTCCCACTACATAACTACACTAGCTCAGCATTTCTGCAATTTCTGCTTTTGCCAGTTTTGTTTAGTGCAACAACACTAGACCCCATGCAGGCGTAAGCCAACCAATGATATTTGGTACTGGCCCAGGTGAGGACTTGAGTCACATGACTTGGATGTGAGTCAGACTTGAGTTATAATTTGAATTGCTTGAGACTTGACTTGATGAATGAAGAGAAGACCTGAGACTTGACTTGTACTTGTTAGGCTTGGACTTGGACTGAATGGCAGAGACAGACAGAGAGATGGACATGTTCAAGGGTGTTTATTTAAGCCAGAGAAACGAGAGTTGTAAGTCCATGGATCAGACCGGGCAGTCTGAGACAGCAGGCAGGCATGGCAGAGGGCGGACAGCCGGAGAGGTCGAGCAGAGCAGAGGACAGGCAGGCTATCTGGTCCAGGCTCCAGACCAGATGACAGGCGGGTGATGAGGTCCAGGCTCCAGAGCAGAGGACAGGCGGGTGATGAGGTCCAGGCTCGAGACCACATGACAGGCGGGTGATGAGGTCCAGGCTCCAGACCACATGACAGGCGGGTGATGAGGTCCAGGCTCCAGAGCAGAGGACAGGTGGGTGGGAGGTCCAGGCTCCACAGCAGAGGACAGGCAGGCGATGAGGTCCAGGCTCCAGAGCAGAGGACAGGCGGGTGATGAGGTCCAGGCTCCAGAGCAGAGGACAGGCGGGTGATGAGGTCCAGGCTCCAGAGCAGAGGACAGGCAGGTGATGAGGTCCAGGCTCCAGAGCAGAGGACAGGCAGGCAATGAGGTCCAGGCTCCAGAGCAGAGGACAGGCAGGCGATGAGGTCCAGGCTCCAGAGCAGAGGACAGGCAGGCGATGAGGTCCAGGCTCCAGAGCAGAGGACAGGCGGGCAATGAGGTCCAGGCTCCAGAGCAGAGGACAGGCAGGCAATGAGGTCCAGGCTCCAGAGCAGAGGACAGGCAGGCGATGAGGTCCAGGCTCCAGAGCAGAGGACAGGCGGGCAATGAGGTCCAGGCTCCAGAGCAGAGGACAGGCGGGCGATGAGGTCCAGGCTCCAGACCAGATGACAGGCGGGTGATGAGGTCCAGGCTCCAGACCAGATGACAGGCGGGTGATGAGGTCCAGGCTCCAGAGCAGAGGACAGGCGGGTGATGAGGTCCAGGCTCCAGAGCAGAGGACAGGCAGGTGATGAGGTCCAGGCTCCAGAGCAGAGGACAGGCAGGCAATGAGGTCCAGGCTCCAGAGCAGAGGACAGGCGGGTGATGAGGTCCAGGCTCCAGAGCAGAGGACAGGCGTGTGATGAGGTCCAGGCTCCAGAGCAGAGGACAGGTGGGTGATGAGGTCCAGGCTCCAGAGCAGAGGACAGGCAGGCAATGAGGTCCAGGCTCCAGAGCAGAGGACAGACGGGTGATGAGGTCCAGGCTCCACAGCAGAGGACAGGCAGGCGATAAGGTCCAGGCTCCACAGCAGATGACAGGCAGGCGATGAGGTCCAGGCTCCACAGCAGAGGACAGGCAGGCGATGATGTCCAGGCTCCACAGCAGAGGACAGGCAGGCAATGAGGTCCAGGCTCCACAGCAGAGGACAGGCAGGTGATGAGGTCCAGGCTCCACAGCAGAGGACAGGCAGGCGATGATGTCCAGGCTCCACAGCAGAGGACAGGCAGGCGATAAGGTCCAGGCTCCACAGCAGAGGACAGGCAGGCGATAAGGTCCAGGCTCCAGAGCAGAAGACAGGCAGGCAATGAGGTCCAGGCTCCAGAGCAGAGGACAGACAGGCATTGAGGTCCAGGCTCCACAGCAGAGGACAGGCAGGCGATGAGGTCCAGGCTCCACAGCAGAGGACTGGCAGGCGATGAGGTCCAGGCTCCACAGCAGAGGACTGGCAGGCGATGAGGTCCAGGCTCCACAGCAGAGGACAGGCAGGCGATGAGGTCCAGGCTCCAGAGCAGATGACAGGCAGGCATTGAGGTCCATGCTCCAGAGCAGACAAGCAGGTGATGAGGTCCAAGCTCCTGAACAGAGGACAGGCAGACGATGATGAGGCTTGGGGTAACAGAGTTTACAATCTGGCAGTTTCTGAGGGTTCAAGGCGGGTATTTGAAGAGAGCAGATGATTACAGCAGAAGATGATAGATGGCAGCTGTGGTGGCTGGTCCCCGACTCCCACACAACTGACTCCAACCCTGAAATGAAGCCACACACACACACACACACACGCACACACGCACACACACACACACACACACACACACACACACACACACACACACACACACACACACACACACACACACCCACACACACACACGCAAGTGAGATGAACAGACTGGAAACTTTATCTCATTAGATAAAGCAGATGTTGACAAAGTTTTTACCTTTGGGACATCATTTGCAGTTGAAAAAAGGTAATAAATCGCAATATATTGCTATATCGCAATACTCTCGTAACGGACAAGCCCGTCTTTTATTGTCACACGAACACCACAATACATGCATGCGGCCACAACACACTCATGCTGATGGTGGCCGGTGAAAAGTGTCCTCTGCATTTAACCCATCCAGGCATGTCCTTTCCTCCGAGGGGCAGGCCAGGAGCAGTGGTCGCTTTCTCGTACAGCGCCCGGGGACTAACTTCGAATGTTGTCGTCACTGGTCGGATGACGATGACGATCTGATCTTCTGCATGTTTTTAGTGGGGGGGTTATATATGGAGGAAGCCCCTGGGGGGTACGGGGAGAACATGCAAACTCCACACAGAGAGAAAGGCCCTTATGACGAGATAACCCACCTGGGCAGTAGGCACTGAGGATATGGGGGGGAACACAACCACAGCGCTCACAGTGTCCCAGGCGAGAATTGAACTCAGGACCTTCTAACTGTGAGGCGACAGCGCTACCGACTGCGCCACCGATACTCAATATATCGCAATACTAGCATATCGCTGCTGTCGTTCCAGGACCTCGAATCTCCAAAACAGAAACTTTTCAGGAAGTAAAAAAAACCTGTTTGCTCTTAAACTACTGAACCAAATGTCGTCAAAGTTGGCACATGTCTTAATTATAGTTAGTTTCCCGCTGAATGTGTCATTACTTTATAAATATCTGACCTGGATAAGCTCAAATGATGTTGTTTATATTATCAGTCCGACTTGGAAGCGCTTTCTCATGGCCAGTCAAGCGGGAGGCAGCCGCATCCTCATGCACGAGCCCCCAAGCTCCAGGCCGCGCGCGCGCGCGCAGGAGCAGCAGGATTGCCCCTCGCCTCTCATGGCCGATTTGGGGCTTTCGCATGGGGTGAGAAATAGTCTGACATAACGTAACGTTAACGTTACTTTATTCTCGTCAGAAAGCACTCCGATTTGCATGTTAAAACAAGTTTGCAGCCTAGGAATAACTGGAAAACATTTGATTGATATATTAACGTCAGAGGAAGCCAGGATGAGTCAAAACGATATGAGAAATACACAGCGCGTCTGCCGTGTGTCTTTTCCGGGTTTAGTGTCCTGCGTGGGGGGGGTACACACGGAGGTAGGGGGGGGATTTCGAGGTTTGACTGACAGATTGAGGGCGAATGGCGTTACGAGATTTACTCACAAGCTCGTTTTAATGCTTTTCCATTGGTTGCATTTGTTAAAAACCACACAGAGACGTGAAGGGTGACCAATGGCATTGATTCATGACAAAAAGTAAGAAAGTGAAAAAAGTGACATTCGAGGTCCTGGCCCGACACCGACGATATCGCAATACTTGGATCGTGACTTAACACATTGAGTGCCAGCCGTTTTTTCAATGCTGTAGGTAAGTTGTGCCAGGTTTTTTTTTGAGGATTCTGGCTCATTTTACAAGAGCCGAGGATTCTTTTCTGTTAAGACTTCGTGAACACCAATCATCTAAAAAGAACTAATAGAATGTGTGCTTTCTCTGTCTAAAAGAGTTAGTTTGTAGAGTTAGTAGTTATGTAGATATTAGCCGTTGAGTACAGCATGGTTTCAGAGATTTTCAGAGAGTTTTGAGATAAATGGATTTTTAGAACCACCTCACGTGCCTGTGATTATGGGTGCCCTTGGGCAAGTCTGTATACTGTTTTGTGTGTGTGTGTGTGTGTGTGTGTGTCTGTGTCTGTGTGTGTGTGTGTGTGTGTGTGTGTGTGTGTGTGTGTGTGTGTGTGTGTCTCCAAACTCCTCCCTCCGTAGGTGTGGCTTTGCAGTGTTTTGTCACAGGCGAGTTTCTGTTGCCTCACAGATCCCAAAAAAATAGAAGGGAATCGCAGGAGCGGGGGAGAGGAGAGGCGAGGGGGGGGGGGGTTAGACACGGGAGAGAAATTCCTTCGCGATCCCCTTCTTCCAATCTTGAGGCAGCCTACTCCGCTCTGCTGCTGCTGCTGCTGCTCCTCTGGGCTGCTGCTGCTGGCGGCTCTCGGGCGAGTCTGGAAACGGGCTCGTTCGTTTCTTGAGGTGTCGGCTGAGAGCTTTGAAGAAGCTTTTGCGATTCTGGTCTTATTTATGCGCAAAGGTACTCGAGTGTGTGTGTGTGTGTGCGCGCGCGCGCGCGCGTGTGTGTGTGTGTGTGTGTGTGTGTGTGTGTGTGTGAAATCGAAAGAGTTTTCGCCCAGCTATTTCCTTGAAAATTAGAATGGCTTTCTCCCGCGGACTGGCTTTCTCTCTGTCTGGAGAGAACTGTCGCCACTTAGTGGTCGGTAAAATAGATTATACACATTATCTTCCTCCAATATTGATATAGAAGACGTAAAAGGGGTTGATTGATGTCCCACCGTCAAAAAAAATAAATGTTTATGTAAGACGAGATATCTCGTCTTTGGCACTCAACGGTTGGATTATGTAAGACGAGATATCTCGTCCTTGGCACTCAACGTGTTAAGTATCGCGATAATATCGTATCGTGAGGCATCAGTGATTCCCACCTCTAATAATTACTAGGTAACTACCTGCTAAGTACCTGGTAATTGACTGGTAAATACCTGGTAGTTATCGGGTTAATACCTTGCCATTGTCGGGTAAATACCTGGTAATTACCTGGTAAATATCGGCGTTATTATCAACCTAACACGGTCACATTTACACAAATTGATAGGTCATAGTGGAGGTTTATAATCTATAATCTATAATCTATAATTACTGGGTAAATACCAGGTAATTACCGGGTAAATACATACCTGGTAGTTGTCAGGGAAATATCTTGTAAATACCTGGTAACTACCTGGTATTTAAGGTAAATAGGTAAATACCTGTTAAATATTTGTAGTTACCAGGTAAATACTTGGTAATTAGGGGACTGTAAAAGGAAGGGTTACCAAAATAATATAATTGAAATTTATCTATGCAGCAATTTTTTTGGCGGATAAAAAGTGTTGATTTTTCAGTGAAAAATATTTTGAAGTGACTTATTGGAGTATTGTTTGACTCAAAGATGATACAGTATGGCTTGTCATATACGAGGGATCAGCCGAGCAGCATTTTGGTAAACAAACCGCATCACTGGGTGGCAACGGCAATGGAACCCTATGGAGCATGAGCTTTGGGAGGCTTGAGTGTCTGACTCTAGCTGGCTGACTGTGTTTACATTTTAAAAACTGCGACAGTTCACACAACTTTAAGAGGACATGCATATTATACATCAAACTCTTGAGCTACTTCTGTTCTTACTCAGAATGTCGAAATATAAGCGATGTGATGTATAGTTTTTGAGATATTATTGTTTGTTTGGCACAACTCATACTAGTAACTGCCGCGGGGTTCCGCATTTCTGGGTGGCAAGTGACGTCACGCTGATTCGTCCTATATGTAGGTGTGGACATGATTGACTTACACTGTTTTTTTCTCTTTTCTCTATCAATGAACAATTTACACGTTGACTTATCAGATACACATACTTAATTTCACAAAATTCCCTTTACTTTTAGGTGAATTAACTCTTTTAGACAACTTATGCTAATTTGTAGTGTTTATAGCTTTAATTTCTAAATACTGCCAAAATATGAGCACAGACTTTGATTCTGAAGCAATAACAAAGAAAGGAAACTGCTCACTCCAGCTATTTTTCTTGTTCTCCTCACTGAAAGGAGAGTGTAGGTGGGTCTTGGATTCTCTTTGATGTTGTTGAATACTTGAGTAAACTGACTGGCAACACTCTCATAATTAAAATCTCAGATCCAAGCTCACCTACATTCCATGACAGGAGGAAAACAAGCAGTAAGCACATGAGCTGATGCATATGAAAATACTGTTTCTTCCTTGATGTAATTGGGTAGGGGTCAGCTCTTTCTTTTCTTGATCACTTTTCTCCATCAAGCTTATATACTGTACATTTCTATGCGTCAGGGATTTCGCTGATGTCCTTTTCCAGAGTGACTTCCATGAGTGAGCAATTAGGGGTTCAGTGTCTTCCCCGAGGATGCTTCAGAATTGATGGACACATTGGATGTTACGGTTAACATGACTCATGACAAAATGCTGTCGAGTAAAGTTTGTAACTAGGGATGTTCATCAATTATCGAAAATCGATAATTGATCGTTAAGGATTGGAATCGATCCTGTGGCATTTGGATCGATTTTTTAATTATTAAAAAAAAAAAAAAAAAAAAAAAAAAAAATTGGGACTAGGTTTGGGTGGAATTCGTTCCTCCTCGCCCCACTCCATTGCACAGCCGACTAACGTGAGGTGGAGCTTCATATAGTCTCTAGTTTTCTGGCTGGGCACGGGCCTTTGTGTCAACAAAACTGTTTTAAACATGGGGAATTCACACCGGCATGCGCCGGGGACAGCAGTGTTGGAGAGGAGACACATTGAAATAAAGAGTTCATTGAGGAGAACACGTTGTCTTTCGTATTTTCTGCCATAGGCATTCATTTTGTAAAAAAAAGAAAAAAGAAAAAAAATTGAAAATTGAAAATTTTCTAAGTATTAATATGATCGATAATCGATAATTGATCGTTAATTTCCACCGATTATCGATTTTTGAAATTTTTCAAAATGAACATCCCTATTTGTAACGATAAGACCGTTTGTGCTGTTTGGACATAACCAGAAGACTGTCACTAAAACAAGTTTGAAAACACCGCAAAAAAATTGAAAGCTGTCAAGTGGACTTTATCGTGTTTTTTTCAGACATACCAAGCTTATTTCTCTTTCAAGAAATCATCATAAAACAATGAATGAATGAATCTTCAAACGAGAACATTTTCACTCTTACCAAGTAAAGGTAACTTTTACCAAGTAGCTAAATGTCCTGAAATAATTTTGACCTCCTGGCATTTTTGACCGTCACCACTTTTATTTTTATTTTTTAATTTCTTGGAGCCAGAAGCAGCTAGCGTGAGACCAGCACTGCAGCTTTGTGGGAAATCCACAGAGCCGCAGTGTTGCCTGCCACGATTGGCTGGACAGATAACCTGTCAATCACGCCCCAAAACATCCTCTGCTTTATCATCTATTTTACTCTAAATGGGACCATAATTTACAAAAACATCATGCTGTGTTGAAGAAGACTTGAAAATAGCGATTGAGACCATAAAGGCAATAGGAAAGTGTTTATTGAGGTAATAAATCAAGGGCTTCTCACTCCCAGAGTCATTTCCCCATAGACGTCCATACAATTGGAATTATTTTTGCAGTCAGTGAAGTAGTCGCCCCATGCTGGCCATTATAAAGAATAAGGGTTTAAGGTACTTGCACATTGCCTTTGTTTTTTCAGCCGTGGAGGTTGCCCCTTGGTTAAATAGAGCTTATTTTCAGGATCAGTCCAAAACCACATTCAGAAGCACATTGAAGTTCTAGTGGGGCTGCGGCCAACGAACCATGGAAGAGCTAACATCTGCGTTGACCTACTAAAAAAAAGGTAGTCACTGGACCGCTCTGTAGTGGAGGTGTCACAGCAAGTGGCACGGAGTGTGAGGGTCTAGCAGGTGATTTCACAGATTGATTCCTCCTCTCTGTTGAAGCTGTGCTAATGAGTGAAATCACCCCAGGGCCCAGTCGTTCAAAAGGTTTAATCCGGTAAAACAGGGCCCAGTCATTCAAAAGGTTTAATCCGGTAAAACAGGGCCCAGTCGTTCAAAAGGTTTAATCCGGTAAAACAGGGCCCAGTCGTTCAAAAGGTTAAATCCGATCAAACTGATCCGGATTTGGAAATCCTATTTTTTGCTATCCACGATCACGTAATCCATCTTATTTTTGTGCCGGTTTTTCAAAGCAACATCGAATTGGATTACTCTGATCCGGATACAAACTCCAGATAACCAGTGCTCGAAATGGGATAGGCTATCACAATGTAGGCTACTAGTAGCTATGTAAAGAACAACAGGTAGAAATAGAATAGCCAGCGTGGGGTCACTTCAAGAGTTTATTTTATTTTATTTATGCAACATAATACTTGCCTGTATTGTCCTGCACAACATCACGACCAGGCGCAATGTCCCTCTCTGTGATGACATTCGTGATGCACCTGAGCCCGTTGGAGACCCTGACCAACCTCCGGCGTTTGGTCAGAATGGGGGACTGACTGGACATGCAATAGTTAGACACTATTTTTGATTGGTTAATGACTGATGATCGTGTCAGTGTGATTAATATACAGTGATAAGTGACAGGTATAATTAAATATATTATTTGTCTTCAATATTGACAGCTGTTTGGGGGATTATTTTATGAGAGGCCAAAATCTTTTTATTTTGCTGTACTGAAAGGCTGAATACGTAGCCTATGTCTACTTTATATACTTAGTCACTGTAGCCTAACGGATGAACAAATTAAGTGAAAATCTTATACTGTAAATAAATGTATATAGGCCTACTCTATACTGCATGATCCAAATATTTAATTATTTAACCAAATTGAAAGTTTCATTACATTTTGTGACTGAAATCCACCCTGAATCCACCCTTTTGCTGGATCAGTTTAATCCAGATTTTTTGGATCAAAGTTATCCCAACTGGGCCTGATTAGCAAATCCAGGGATGACAAGTGGATACTTGTGAGAAAATTCTTCTCAAGCTGTCTTGGAGAAAACCATTTTCTCATGAAAGTAAAGCAGAGAGAGTCTGAGATGGACTGTGTGCTTCATGGTGCGCGTGTGATTAATTAAGACGCACAGTTATTAATTTTCCCAGCTGCTTCAACTGGCTCTGTACTGGAGACTGCAGCGCTGGCCCGATGTGATCTCTCGCAATGGATCTGGGGGCTTCCCATTCGCTCTCATCGGTCAAGTCACCATCTGATACTTCATCACCTGGCAAGGAAACTTCTGGGCTGTTTCTCCATCCTCCGTCCTCACATTCTTTTATTTTGGAATCATGCTTCCGTGCATAGATATGAAACATAACACAAGGACGCATATTAGTAGGGTCATCTGTGGCACTTCCGTGACCGTGGAGAGCGAAGGTCCGTTTCTCAATGGATTTGTCATCTAGGAGGGTTAATAAACAAATTTAGCCGGGGTGTATTTTTAAAAAAGGCGGGGAAAATATTTGAGAGACCAAAATCCAAAATGTCTGCCGTGGAAATGAACTTTTTAATGGTTTGACCTACAATGATGCACAATACATGGTTTCAGAGCTTATTCTGGTCAAGGAATACATATTTGGTGTTTATATAATGATTTGACTTATTTTTTACCTTCAAATACAAGATGGCTGCCAATTTTGAGCTCTAAAAGGCAGTTTTTTCAAAATCGTCATAGAGCCTTCATATTAGGCTTGAATGACAGGTCTTCTCATGATGAGTTGAATAATATACAGTATAAGTACACAGAAGTAATCTCTGAGGTCATTAAAGTCAATGTTTGTGTGTAAACAACAGTTGCTGATTTGCGGTTTCCCATTAAATAGGGTAGGCTACTGAGAATATGGTGTCCAGTTCATCCCATCACATTTTCATAATGAACCAAAAACAATTTTGCACTATAGCCTAACATAAAATAGTATTCTGTATGCAAAGCTAGCAAGGTTAGTTGCTTGAGCTGAATTTAAAGGTCAACTCAAAACAAACAATGAAATTAACTTTGAAATTAAAACTGAATCCTAGGCTATTAAATTTCATCAGCACACAGTAAAGGAAACTTGTCTTTGAACTCAGCTGACTGTCTAGTCCTAATCGCTGTTGTGCAATGTCCCTTTTCAGTGAAGTTTTAGTTTTTGTTAAGAGTATGGACTTTTAATCTTGACCTTGTTGGTAGGCAACGGCCCTTTTTCAGTCAAGCATTTTCAGATTAGCCCAGTCAGTCTGTGAAGCAGTCAGTGTCAGCACTTGCGCGAGCTCGCTTTTTCTCTAACTAATGTTAACATTACACACTTTAAGACACTTTGTTTGAGGATATAAAAGGAGGTACGGTGGGGTAGTGGTAAGCACTATCGCCTCACAGCTCGAAGGTCGTGGGTTCGATTCCCACCTGGGACGATGTGAACGCTGAAGGAATGCGTGCCCGTCCGCATGTCCTCGAGTGCCCACCGCCCGGGTGGGGTCGTCAAAAGGGCCTTTCTGTGTGGAGTTTGCATGTTCTCCCCGTGCCTCCCGGGGGTTTCCTTCATATAGGAACCCCCTTCACCAAAAACATGCAATATCCTGGTTGCTAATGTGGTTCCTCCTCTGGTCGTTAAGGGCGCCTGTTCAGAGGGAGGGGAACTGGTTGGAATAGTGTGAACCTCCCACGTGCTATGTCCTACCGGTGAAGCTTCCCCTGTCAGGTGAAAAGAAGCGGCTGGCTAACTGCCCATGTCTCGGAGGAAGCATGGAGCCAGTTTCGGCTCTCCCCAGATCGGCAGAGGGTGGAGTAGCAACCAGGATAAAGAAATTACGTTAGCACTAATGGGGGATAAAAATGGGATAAAAAATCGGGGGGGGGAATATATAAAAAAGAAAAAGAAAAAGAAAACTTTGTTTGAGGTTATCAACGTTATTCACTAGTCTAAAGATAGTTCTACCATCAAGAACATATAAAACAAAAGCAAAAACAATTTTTATTTGCAGAAGTCATCATTGATATTTGGTGTTAGCTAACGTTAGGTAACGTTATTATTTTTAGCTAAAGTTAATGTTATCTGTCTCCACAATTCTGTCAACTGACATATGCATTTGCTTTTGAAAATAAACAGCGTATAACAGCAATATAATATAACAGTAATATAATAGCGAGTTGCTTTCCCTCCCAATGAAAGACAAAGCACACAATGTCCTATGAATGTGTCCTAAAATGTGACAAGCCTTGCAAGCCCACCGATACAATAAATCAAGGCAAATGGGACAGCTTACAATTAAAAGCCCAAGACTGGTCAGGACTTGATAAATTTGATGATGTTTACACGCCCACCTCCTGGGAAGATGGGGCAACCAATCGGTACATGCATTCGTCATGTTATATTTCTATTTAATCTTCAGTTATGCTTAAGCAAGCCAGGCTGTTTATTTTCAAAAGCAAATGCATATGTCAGTTGACAGAAGTGTGGAGACAGATAACATTAACTTTAGCTAAAAATAATAACGTTACCTAACGTTAGCTAACACCAAATATCAATGATGACTTCTGCAAATAAAAATTGTTTTTGCTTTTGTTTTATATGTTCTTGATGGTAGAACTATCTTTAGACTAGTGAATAACGTTGATATCCTCAAACAAAGTCTCTTAAAGTGTGTAATGTTAACATTAGTTAGAGAAAAGGCGAGCTCGCGCAAGTGCTGACACTGACTGCTTCACAGACTGACTGAGCTAATCTGAAAATGCTTGACTGAAAAAGGGCCGTTGCCTACCAACAAGGTCAAGATTAAAAGTCCATACTCTTAACAAAAACTAAAACTTCACTGAAAAGGGACATTGCACAACAGGGATTAGGACTAGACAGTCAGCTGAGTTCAAAGACAAGTTTCCTTTACTGTGTGCTGATGAAATTTAGTAGCCTAGGATTCCGTTTTAATTTCAAAGTTAATTTCATTGTTTGTTTTGAGTTGACCTTTAAATTCAGCTCAAGCAACTAACCTTGCTAGCTTTGCATACAGAATACTATTTTATGTTAGGCTATAGTGCAAAATTGTTTTTGGTTCATTATGAAAATGTGATGGGATGAACTGGACACCATATTCTCAGTAGCCTACCCTATTTAATGGGAAACCGCAAATCAGCAACTGTTGTTTACACACAAACATTGACTTTATTGACCTCAGAGATTACTTCTGTGTACTTATACTGTATATTATTCAACTCATCATGAGAAGACCTGTCATTCAAGCCTAATATGAAGGCTCTATGACGATTTTGAAAAAACTGCCTTTTAGAGCTCAAAATTGGCAGCCATCTTGTATTTGAAGGTCAAAAATAAGTCAAATCATTATATAAACACCAAATATGTATTCCTTGACCAGAATAAGCTCTGAAACCATGTATTGTGCATCATTGTAGGTCAAAGCATTAAAAAGTTAATTTCCACAGCAGCCATTTTGGATTTTGGTCTCTCAAATATTTTCCCCGCCTTTTTAAAAAATACACCCCGGCTAAATTTGTTTATTAACCCTCCAAGATGACAAATCCATTGAGAAACGGACCTTCGCTCTCCACGGTCACGGAAGTGCCACAGATGACCCTACTATATTGATAAAGAGCGCTGCATAGTTTCTCGGCCCTCCATGGCACATGGTTTGAAACCCCAGGTCTATTCACCTTATGTAGCTCCGCCCACTTGACCCAGTTGTGTTATGACTTCCTGTTCAAAACACTGTCTGTTTTACCTGGTCACTAGTCTGTATATACTGTCACAGCAAGTGTAAACACAATAGGAAGTAACTGGCTGACCCCTGTGTTGGAACATAAGGTGAATAGTACAAACAAGTTCAACCAGCTTATACAGTGAAAAACTGTATGTCTTATGGATGGTGTGACATTAAGCACATAGTCAAACTCAAACTATAACTATAGTATAAGACAACTTGGGAAGAGGGTTATCCACAAGGACACAAGTGTCGACTTGTCTTTTGCTTTTGTGTTCTCAATGTACATTACTGAGAAAAACAAAGCATGGAAACCAAAGTTATGTATGGACGTGCTTCAGCTAAACCACTGAGCAAGACTCCGCCACCATGAATGGTCTTGACTAACGATGGCTGCAGTCTTTGAGGAATGTACAGTGTTCTGTTTTTAGCCAACTCTGGAATGAAATAATCCTATAACCCAATCGTTTCTGAAGTTTTTGGGGGGCGTAAACAATCCTGTATAATCAAGGGCATATGTAAAACAAGAAAATTCACATGAATTAAGGAACAAAAAAAACCATTTGCATTGAGTTTCTCCTTACCAAAAGAGCGACCCGACTATTGCTGATTTGTTTTGAGTAACAGTAGAGGCAGCATGGAAATGAGCAGTGGTGTGGTCTCACCCAGTGTTCACAAAGATTGTTTCTGCAAGCTATGTAAAAAAGGATAATGGTGCTTTTGAAATTACAATAGCTTATACAACAATTTTATGAGTGACCTAGCATGAAATTAGATCCTTCTCAAGCCCTAAAACGGCATTATTGAATTTCATCTCTGCGCTGCTGTCTGTCTCAAGGCCCTGATGCCACAGCAGGGCCAGATGTGATAGGAATGTAATTGATATGGTATGAGACTGCAGACAGAGATTAACAAATGTA
The DNA here is from genome assembly GCF_964638095.1 of Poromitra crassiceps. Classification (NCBI taxonomy): domain Eukaryota; kingdom Metazoa; phylum Chordata; class Actinopteri; order Beryciformes; family Melamphaidae; genus Poromitra; species Poromitra crassiceps. Next base: position 107,820,878 of record NC_139624.1, read on the forward strand.
ATCTATATAATCAAATAACACAAAATAATGCTCATGCTATTCAGCCGTATGGCATGATCTAGTTTGGTGTTCTCTCCCTCTCTCCCTCCCCCTCTCTCTCTCTCATATCTGTTTGGTCTCATCAGTATGCTAGGTCATGCACCTCACCCCCTCCCTACCATCTGCCATAACATCCCCATTTTGAACCGGATGAGCAGAGCAGTCATATTTGTCCTCACAAACGGTCACTTTACTGTTGTGAGGTGGGAGGGGTAACTGGCCTGGGCTGGGGGAGGGGGTGCTGGGTGTGAATAGGTGCAGATTGATGCATGATGAGTGTCCATATTATGCTAATGAACTGCAACAGCCCCTTTCATATGTTCCGCAGAATGAGTAGTGGTTAGCGCTAATGGCTAAATTTTGCATAGGGTAATGGGAAAACCCAAATCAATTGTCCCACTGCAGCACACCAGCACTATGGATCCAGCTATAAGTGGATGCATGAGTGGCAGCAATTGGGCAATTGGTTTATAATGCTGATGTAAGCATTAATTTCGGCATCATAGGAGCGGTGCGACTCGTGACTCCACACTATGGTTCGGTGCACATGCATTAGCATTCTGACATCGACTCTTAGTTCATCATTTTCAATATTTAAAAATATTGATGTAATTAAAATGAACCCCTTGTATACCTTGGGAGTAGGGATGTTAATGATTAATCGACAATCGTTTAATCAATCGTTAAGAATTTGATCGATCAAACTATATATTAATGGATTAATCGACAATGTAGGCTATGTGCTATTTTCTCATTTTTATTTTCTTTGCTGAAATGATTTACTACAACAAGGGTGAAATGTAACCAAGCTAGCAGGCAGAAACTCCAGTGTGGCAGAATTACACCCAAAAAGACAACGGTATTCATTGTAGGGATGCACATTTTCCACAAATTCCGAAATCGATCATTGGTGACGTTAACGAGCAATCAAATGAGTAATTGGAATTAAAAATACAAATTTTCCAAACCATACCAAATGCGTTTTTTCCTCAATAAAACCTTTATTTATACTGTACAGCCGCAACTTATTGTATATTTCTCACAGCATTGCATAGCATACGCTATGAAACACAAAAACGTAGAGGCATAACTTTTAGACATGTCAACATTTGGCCAGAATCCGCGCCGCGGCCGCTGCCTAGGTCCAACAGGGACTCACTTACCGCAGATTGTTTATTTTTTCTGCTCGCAGTGTGTCGCAGCCGTCGCAGCTAACGCTGATGCCGAGTTGCTCAGCTCCAGTCCAGGTGAGACTAGGATCCGAATGAACATTGTTCAAGTGATTGTTGTTGTACGTGCGTCGCAACTCTTCCTCGCTGATGATGGGTTGCTCCAGGTTTGAGGAAGAGGAGCCAGCCAATTATCTGAATGAACACTGTTCAAGTAGAGCATCTTATGAAAAGGGCTATAGTGATGTAGCCGAGTGTCCGGGTCCGCCTATTACTTACACTTTGTTAATTAAACAATAAACGAGAGAGTCAGGCTTAACATTATAACACGCTTCCACATTTAGACAGCTAGCGCCTAGCGTTCGCACACTCGTCAACACCGGCTCTCGTCAACAACATATGTCCCCACACTTCCTGTTCTACGATAACTCTGAGGGGACATCCACAGAGCCTCGCATACACACTGAGCTGTCTGTTACAGTGATATCATTGCGCCCTCTGGAGGATCATTGAAAAATGATTTGAAAACACAGTTCTACTGACAGAATGCATGTTGCTTTTTGTTTTGTTTTGATCGAGTACATTTTCACATGCTCGAGTAAATCCTTAACGAGCGAGTAATCGAGCTTCGATTAATTGTGTGCATCCCTAATTCATTGTAAACATTGTAATACAATGTTGAAATATGTCACAAGCACAATGACCGCTAATGCAGGAAGTTTAGTTGGTTGATCACCTTGTTGGGTAGGCGTAAAGACAAGTGTAACGGCGGGTTCACACACACGCCTTGAGCGACGCTTTAAGCAACGCCTAAGCAGCGCATAAAATTTAGGCGTCCTTGTTAACAGATAAGAGCGTTCACACATACCGCTGCCACGCTGCGCTGAAGCCACGCTCGCGCTGCGCCTACGCTGCGCTGCATTTATCGTTTAGGCGTCTGTTCTATTTTTCAGCGTCTAGGCGCGCTGAACTGTCAAGCTGGCTGTTGTTTCTGACGGGAGTTTGCCCAAAAGGGAGGGTGGAGCGCAAATTAATGAGTGCATAGTAGGAGAGCTGTCCTTCATGTGTTCCTCTATTAACGTCTTTTCTGTCAGATGTATATATACCCCCCCTGTCTCAATGCATGTATCACTCATGGTGTTGATGACTCATAGTCACATGATTACACGAGGGAAAATAACAATTACAGCCGGCCAGGAAATAGACAGACATCTTCACTTGCACATTGCAATAAAAAAGAGGACTCACCCATGCTATAAATCAGATCTGAAAAGTGTAAAAAACTGCTGCTCATGTGATCAGCGTAGCGCAGAGCGGGGCTTCAGTGTGGCGTCCTGTGTGAACGCAAATAGGCGCCTAGCGTGCATGAAGCAATGCCTATATGGCTAGGCGTAGCTTAAAGCGTAGCTTTAAGCGTCGCTCTAGGCGTGTGTGTGAACCTGCCGTAAAACCCTGCATTTTGTATTTTCTATTTTGTATATCAAAAGCTGTTTTTTAATATAATGATTAATCGATGAATTGATCGTTAACATGACCAATTAATCGATTAAGGAAATTGATAAAAAAATTTGCATCCCTACTTGGGAGAACTGCCCCTTTGCTCGCTTTGTCCCACAACTTTACAAACCTACTACCGGTAATTGCTCATTTCAGCAAGAGAGAAAATACTTGAAATGTGATCAACTGTCATGTGCAGCGCTTTATTTCACAAAAGAATCACTTAATTCTCGAAGTCCAAATCAAAGTAGTATAGAATTTGTCTCTGAGACATTAGTGCAAGAACATATGGAGACATACATGTAATGCTGCAATGTATTGTTGATGTCGTCCCTCTATGGGTTGAGAGAGTTTTATAACCCTTGGGCTTATATTATTCAAGACCCACTGGATAAACTGAAGAAGGTCTGCTCGTCAAGCACTTTTATTTTTGTTTTTTGAAGAGCATTCTGATTATATACAATATTGACACCCGGTAACAGCAATATGTACTGTATATAGTCAGGCCCAAATAAGGCTCTATTTGGACTTTGTTTAATCTTGTTTGTTTTCCCCCCCGCATCAAACTAAGAGTGCCATCTGTTTCCCAGATACTGACATCTCCTAACTTCCTCAGCTCCCCCAGGCTCTGTGGCTCTGTGGTTGAGAAGCAGCTTGCTGGATTGTAACAACCGTGGCCTTGGCCACTTTGCTTTGGATGAACTTGCAGGAATATCAACAGCAATTTTAGCATGGTGACGGCTCAAACCAATTCACCAGATGTCTTGACTTTAACCTCTGCCCAACTTGCCCAATGTCGTAAAACCTGTTCTTGAAGACAAAATTAACTAAAAGAGTGTGCTAAAATAATAATTTTTGAAATCTTTCTTTCCATCGCCAGTTGATGGAGCACAGTGGTGATTCAGGCTATACCAAGTTAATGAAAGCTTTTACTTTGGTGTTTTGTTTAAGCCCGTAGCATCTGGGGCTTTCCTGGGCAAAACCCTCTGGTGCACACAGCCACAAACAGCAACACAAGTTTGTTCTGAATAAATAGAAGAATATATTAGGGATGGGCATTTCTAGCAAAAACACTATTTGAAATTCACTGCGTTAAAGTCGACTTTTCGTCGAAAATTCGCCCACCCCTAAAAAATTATAATAAAAAATTGCAAGTCAAATGTTACATGGTCTCCCCTGATTCTAAGTATAGTTGAATTGCTTGGTTTGACCAAGTAAAAAAAAAAAGCATTTTACCCAAGGTCTATGGAAAAATGAATGGTGGATGAAATGCCATGGAGAGGGAGAGGGGGTGACTTGGCACTCTATTGACAGGCAGCCAGACCTGAGGCAGACTACGTTAGCCACATTAGCATCGTTAGCATAGCTTCCCAAACAGAGCCGAGATGGACATGGCCCATGGAACAGTAGACAGAATATCAGCTTTTCTTGAAGCCTTGAAACGTTTTCCTTGTGGCTGAGTGTTGGTGTAATGTAGACAGTTTAACACCATTTCTACTACGTTTCTACCGTTTCTACCAAGGAGCTGCTGAGTGCTAATGTCGTCACACTGACAGGCTGCCGTTCTGCTCCATAGGTGAATGAGTGCGGAGCAGCTATGGCAACCTCACATGGACAAACATGTTTTCTCTTAAGCCCATGGCACACCAAACGAACATTCTCAAACAAACACAAACAAACACGAACAAAGACAAATGTTCGTTTGGTGTGCCATAGCTGTCTGTCCTTGTCTGTTCGTGTTTGGCGATGTTCGCCGATGTTCTGTCATGTTTGCCAGGATTCGACTTGTTCAATCCGGCGTTGTTCGCTGTTCGCTGTTGTCTGGTAACTTCCCATGTTTTCAGTCGCGTATCCATGGAAACGGAGCTCACGCATGCGCGCCTAAGCATGCGGTTGTCTGGTCAGTTTGGTCAGAGGCAGAGCCTCCTCTAAACTACGTTACACGCGACGCAGCAAACATACGTTTCTCTGCCAACCATGTGCCATCACACTGGGCATCAACAACACTAGCGGGAGACTTCTCCCATGCACTCCCGCAAATAAGTAATGTTATGCGCAGCAAGGTTACATAATGAGGGAGAGAGAGAACATCCATGACGGCTAACAGCGAGCTATGCTAATAACTAGCTAGCCGTTCAGAAACACATGTAAACAGCCGTGTGATCACTGAGAACGTCAGTAAAATAAGGAGAGAGCTGCAGGTGCTTATGCAGAACTAGTGCACGATTAAGTGCACAGTGGGTAATGACCCGCTGTGATGAAGAATATAGCGAGATTAACCAGGTTGATAGCAGAGAAAACACTGTTGCAGCTGCCTACAGCAGGACCTCCAGGCAGGCTTCAACTAGCGTTGCCTGTCACATGACGCCTTCATGGTCCCTCGATAAAGTCTGCAGAAAGATGCAGTTACCTCACCTCTCTCTCAAGAAGCGTCACGTGAGTGTGGCGTTTAAGGCCATCTGTCGCTACAAAAGAAATAAACTGGGTGTATCATTGTATTACTCGACAGATGTATAACTAACTTTGTCAGTCTGAGCCATCTTCTATGTGCTGTAACACAGTGCAGTTTCTATTTTTCTGGTGTTTCTTTTTTTACATGTTTGGGACAGGCAAATGTCTCAAAAATGTTTAATTTTTTTGTAAAGATAATTTTATTTCAAATTGTTTCATTTATTTAGTTTTAATATCAGCTTCTTCTTCTTTGGTGTTTTACGGCAGTTGGCATAGTTATTGTTGCATTACTGCCACCATTTGGCTGAAATTAGAACAACTGTTGTGCTGAATATGTTTGGTCGGTGTGCCATGCTTTCAAACAATCTCCAACATCTGCCAACATTCACAGACAATTGTCTGTTGGTGTTTGTTGGTCTTTGTTGGAGAATGTTTGATTGGTGTGCCATGGGCTTTAAAGAGACAGGTGCTGGTAAAAACAATGGAAAACATACTTTTTAAGACAAGATTGTCAAACGATTTTTGAATTTCAATAATAAAAGTTGATCTTGATAATAAAAAAGATTATTAAGTTTTTTTAAATTCATTGCCCATACCTAGAATAAATGTAGTTAGCATCAGCAGCGGTAGGGTTAGGGTAACAGGCAAAGAAGAGACACTCAAACTGCATCAACAGCAAATCCAGGGGGGAAAAGTCACAGTAGCTACTGCAGAGTGGGAGGCGGGCCTCCCCAGGGGCGCTTCAAACAGTTTCAGAGGAGGCTCAGTGAATGCAAGTGGAAAAATATCACATTAGTTATTACATTAGCTATCAAAAGGAGATCACATAGAATAGCCTAAATGTGTATGATTTGGTTCAACAGATACAAGAGATACAGCACTTTTGTGGAAATCTACTGTTTATTCCAACTTCTCCAGCCAGAAACAAATAAATGCCTTCAGACAGACCTTTTTCATAGTCTGAAGTATGTCAGACATCAATATCAGGCAATCTTGTTGTTGAGTGTCGATAGGATCAAATAACATAATCATGATCCCATACTCCATAGGCAGGAATAGTCCAGGAATTCAGCGACACTAAGCAAGTAAATAGGTGCGGGGGTGGTGGAGGGGCTTTTTCCCAGCTTTGTCTCAGGGGAGGCCCACCCCTCGACTACTGGACACATTGTGTGATTGTGTGAGTGTGTGAGTGAGGTGATCTCTGACCAAATAAAAAGAAGGATCTCACAGATGACCACTTTAATCATCTGGTATGTTTTGATGCTGCCTGCAGACTATCCTGATTCCCATTTTGAAAACTGAAAAAAAAGATGCTTCTCTGATGCTTGTTTGCCAGATACACATCAGAATACATTATCAATAAAAATAGTCAGTGAATGAGCTTTGATGCTTTGAGTCAGTCAGGCGTCAAGATTTAGATGAGCTGGAGCTTTAAACCCCACAAATTGATTAAAATGCTGTCCTCCCTACAGCCAGGCATAAAACACTCAATGAATCATCTGTTCCTCTGTCAGTGCACTTTACACAAGACCAGGAGGTAAACACAATCACAGCATTCTGAATGGCCTATTTTTGCTGTGAAGTTAGGCACATGTGGCACATCAATTCACCGACTGTGTGTTTGTATGGGACTGAAGTGAAACAAGCTGCTTGGTGAAAGATTTTGCAGTCAAATATTCCGATGTAACAACAACAAATTTAAGCATTCCTCTGTTTATGGTTCATCGTATTTTTGAACGCTCTAGCGCGTGATGTGGATGGATGTGTAGGACAGGTTGCAAAATAATTTCTCTGTATGGCTGAATGTCAGCTGCTTTAAAACAAATGGCTGCAGCTCGCCCCAGAAATGTGCTAAACCACTATCGATGACCTACCTACTGTAGCATTTCATATCAATTCAGCTAATGCTCTTGTGAAGGAACAGCAAATGACTATCCAGACTGGGAGACAAATAAATAACCCGTCCCAGCTGAGAGAGGAAGGACATGGATGTCTATCTGTGTTTTGACACACGGGAAGAAAAAACCCCAGCTGAAGATCAGATCAGGACTCCATCGAGACAGCTTGCTGAATCTTGAACGAGACAATTTAAGGCGAGACACGGCAGGTGAAAAGGGTAAAAAGGCAGTTTTCCTTTTATCATACTCTGAGCCCAAAATCTCCACTTCAGTAGCATTTACATACACCAAACTTTCCAGTTTTATTCTTAAGTATATTCTGAAGGTTTTTACAGGGGGGTTTGTTCATATATCATTCATAGCCTGGTGGAGACAGAAAGCGCTGTGGCTTGAAGCTGGTGAAACACGCACACATGCACACACACACACAAAACCGGAGGAAAAACATAACATTTCAGAAAACATGTACTGGCAATAAAAAATAAAAAAGGTCTTGATGCAAGTAATCAACTGGGGAAGTTTCATGGCGATATCTATTAATTAAACATTTGACCTGATTCACCTGTAGTGTCTCACCCAATGCTAAAGCCTCTGGTGGAGGAGGGGCAAAGTGATGGATGTGAGGGATATGAGCAGTGAGTTATGTCTGATGTGCTTCTTCACTAGCGTGATAGCTCCCTGCCTCGAGCGCGGACATTGCTCACCTGAACCCCAGAGAGCCATCGCTTTCCTACCAGACGGGTGCAGGTGTCCGTCAAGATCGTCACCATTACCGTCGTTTAATCACAGATTAATCATTCATCAGTCATGACATCTGTTGGATGCTTTTAAATACTTTCCCCCCGGCCAATCCACCCTTAGCATCTCTGCACTCTCCACTCACCCATAGGAGCATCCAGTGGTGTAATGTAACAAAGTAAATATTTTTGGGAGTATCTGTACTTTATTTGAGTATTTATATTTCTGTCAACTTTCTCTTTTACTCCATTCCCTAAATAAAATGTAAAAATTTTGACATTTCCAAAAGTCCTTATACTGTAGAACTAGTTTTAACACATTCACTGCCAGCCGTTTTTTTTTTTACTGTAGGTAGGTTTTGCCAGAGGGTTTTTTTGAGGATTCTGGCTCATTTTACAAGAGCCGAGGATTCTTTTCTGCTTTGACTTTGTGAACACAAAGTTCACAAAAGTACTAATAGAATGTGTGCTTTCTCTGTCTAAAAGAGTTAGTTTGTAGAGTTAGTAGTTATGTAGATATTAGCCGTTGAGTACAGCATGGTTTCAGCGTCTGAAAATTTATTTTGAGATAAATGGCTTTTTGTGAAATTCGATAGAACAGTCACTTTAACCATTCATTTTTGGCATCAGTAAGACCGTCAGACATCTAAACAATAGTTTTGAACAGTAATTTCCTCCATAACAGCAGGAAACACCCCTCTCCCTTCAAACTCCTCCCTCCGTGTGTCTTCTCCTCCTTCCTCCTGGCTCTGCAGCGGGCGTGTCAAGCGCGTTGCTGCTGCTGCTGCTGCTTGCCTGCCTGCGACGCTCCTTGTGCGAGTCAAGATGGGCCGGGGAATGCGTGGGCGATGGGCAGATGTTGATTCTGGCCTTTCTGCGGTGTTTCAAAGTGTGTTTCACCTATAATCTATTATGCAAATCGCTCTCCGCTCTCTGTGCTGCTGCTGCTGGCGCGGCCGCTCGGGCAAGTCTGGATGACTGTAAAATCGCCAAGCAATTTCCTTGAGAATGGCTTCCTCCCGCCGCTGTTTTTTCTTTGCTTTCGCACGTCTGGGGGGAGCACTGTCAACACTTAGTGGGTCGGTAAAATAGATTATACACATTCAATACCTCCAATAATTGTATAGGAGACGTAAAAGGGATTGATCAACGCCCCACCGTCAAAAAAAAAAAATCTTTTTTTTTTTTTTGACGTGTTAACACGTCGTTGGCAGTCAACAGCTGGATTCTGAAAACGTGTTAACACGTCATTGGCAGTGAACGTGTTAAGGCTGGAACCAAGCCAACCCGTGACCTACTGAATCGTGAGTGACCATAAAACATTCGGTTTGGAGCAAAAAACAAACGAGGGCAAATTCGGCCCCAGACCACGGCCCCAGATGCGTGTGGCATCCGCGGGTGCAGGCAGCCCTGGGTTGTGGCTAGATGGGGTACAGCCACGGATGGAGTGATGTGAAATTGTGGCAATTGTTATTCTTCCATGTAATTTGTGTTACTTCTTCTATAGTGTCATGACGAAAGCAAAGCTACAACAGGGTGAGATAAAGGATACATCCCGCCAATATTCAAATAGCCTCTAATAGAGAGAGAGAGTGTGTGTGTGTGTGTGTATGTGTGTGTGTTTGAGAGAGTGAGTGAGAGTCTCTCCCTCCAATGATGATCACAGGTACCCAATATGTTGCATGCATTTCTGATCACCAATACCATTATTATTATTTTTAGGGCTTTATAGCATGAATGAGAGATGAATAGAGGGGGGCAGCTATTATTGTTTTTGTAAAAATGGCAGCACGCAAAGCATGCAATAATACAGTCCACAGCAACTATAGGCTACTAAGAAGGGCTACCCCAAAGCGCCCAGGTTACACACATTAAACTGGGACAGAGAGAGGACTCCTACTAACAGTACCCACAGGTAAGTTGGCCGCCCACAGTAAAAACCTCTGACTTTTCTTCCTCCCCTTTTACGCACGTCATACAGGGGCAGGGAGGGAATGACGCACGCAACATCTAACATGAATGAAATTAGGGTTACAATTTAACCCCCCTCCCCCCGGGGTGCTTATGGCACCGTCCGACTCCCTGGGTAAACAATGGCTTTTGGTTCGGCGGTGCCGATAGCAAACGGCGGCGGGCTAAAAACTGGAGAGAGGGGAGTCCTGGGCCCTGTCTGCAACGCCGTCTCCCGAGAGTGAAAGTCATCCAGCGTCCCCGAGAGTGAAAAGCGTCCTGGCACACCATCAGGAGCAATTTGGGGTTCAGTATCTTGCCCAAGGACACTTCGACATGCAGACTGGAAGAGGCAGGAATTGAACCACCGACCTCTTTTATCCAAAGTGATTAGTGGACAACCCGCTCTACCTCCTGAGCTACAGCCGCCCACCGCTGGGACTGGAGCATCCCAATAGTTGGTATCGCTGACAATTACAATACAGGATTTTCAACAATGCCTTCAGCAACACAGCTGGGCCTCCTCCCAAGCTTTCTGATCGGTATCGCATTGAATCAATACATGATATTACACCGGGACATTCATTCACATTATATTTCTGTTAGCTGTTAACTTTGGGAGATATGATCAGCAGTTTTTTGGCCATGTTCCATCAATCTTTGACTCAAAAGTATTGTATGGAGAAATCTAATTTCCTCTGGGCCCGGTTGTCAGTACAGCTGCATTTATCCTGCCACTGATCCTGCATTAATAAAGTGACATCACCACTAGCCAATGTCAATAATGTGACTATGATGGTTAATTAATTTTTTTCTTCTGATTTCCCCCCATTTTCTCCCCAATTGTACTTGGCCAATTTCCCCCCGTTGCCCCCCGGTCGCTGCTCCACCCTCTGTCGATCTGCGGAGAGCCGTAGACTAGCGCCATCCATTCTTTCTCCGACACGTGCACAGTTGTCAGCTGCTTCTTTTCACCTGACAGCGGGGAGCTTCACCAGCAGGACGTAGCACGTAGGAGGATCACGCTATTCCCACCAGTTCCCTTCCACCCCGAACAAGCGCCCCGACCGGCCAGAGGAGGCGCTAGGGCAGCGACCAGGACACATACCCCTAATCCGTCTTCCCACACGCAAATCGTGCCTGTATGGACGCCCGACCAAGCCGGAGGTAACACCGGGGCGCGAACCTGCGATTCTCGTGTTGGTAGGCAGGGAATCTATGATGGGTAATGATTGACATGTGAGAGCTGATCCGAACCCACCCAGTGTGTTGTCTTACAGACAATTCAAGATCTTTCCTCATCATGACATCTTTTCTTGTCTTTTTTAATGAGAACGGATCACAAAGCTGACATTTAAACCTAAATGTAAGCCTGTTTAAATGCTGTAACCCCCCCCCCCCCCCCCCCCCCCCTCCAGATTTTTATGGCACCGCCGGCGATAGCCAGGCCGGAGGCATTATGGATCCGGGTTGTCCATACGTCCGTCCGTCCCTCCGTCCGTCCGTCCGATGATCGTTAACGCAATATCTGAGGAACGCCTTGACGGAATGTCATCAAATTTGCCTCAAACATCGACTTAGACTCAAGGTTGATCTGATTAGATTTTGGTGGTCAAAGGTCAAGGTCACTGTGACCTCTCGAATGCGATTTTCAAGCTTGTTAACACGATATCTCAGGAATGCCTTCACGGAATTTAATCAAATTTGCCTCAAACATCGACTTGGACTCAAGCATGAACTACTTCGATTTTGGTGGTCAAAGGTCAAAGGTCATTGTGACCTCTCGAACCCCATTTTCAAGCTTGTTAACGCGATATCTCAGGAATGCCTTGACGGAGTTTCATCAAATTTGCCTCAAACATCGACTTGGACTCAAGGATGAACTGATTAGATTTTCGTGGTCAAAGGTCAAGGTCACTGACCTCACAAATGCCATTCCCAAGTTTGTTAAAGCGATATCTCAAGAACGGCTTGATGGAATTTCTTCTAATTTGGCTCAAACGTCAACTTGGGCGCAAGGATGAACGGATTACATTTTGGTGATCAAAGGTCAAGGTCATTGTGACCTCTCCAACGCCATTTTCAAGCTTGTTAACACCATATCTCAGGAATGCCTTGACGGAATTTCATCTAATTTGCCTCAAACATTAACTTGGCCTCAAGGATGAACTGATTACATTTTGGTGGTCAAAGTTCAAGGTCACTGTGACCTCACGACAGAGTCCTGCGCGGGTCTGATTTTCAAGACCCGGCCCCGCCCGGCCTCGTGACGTGCAATACTGACCCCGCTCCGCGAACCCGCCACATATGATCAATCAGTACCGCAACCCACCCCGCCCCGCAGACATGAGACCCGTGCCCTGACCCGGAACCGCATATATAATAACCATTAATCTGCAGTGCAAACATTTTGTAGCGGCGCGGCACGGTAGCATGTATCGAAAACAAGAAATGTGATAGGAAACAGCTTTAGCGAATTTGTAACCAAACTCCATTCAAAAACATGCGCGGGAGTGCGCGTAGGCCGGCTAATTGTTGTTTAACATGCAAGCCAACCGGCTAGGAGCAGGTTATAATACGGATTCCACTGCATGTTAAGAAGTGGCTTCTGACGCAAGGATGAACTGATTCCATTTTGGTTATCAAAGGTCTAGTCTCGGCTCCCAGACGTTTGGTGAGCTGCGCCACCAAACGTCTGGGAATTTCACTGTCAGAAACTGTGTCTCCGAGCCCGGCGAGAATCGCCGGCAGCAGACACGCCTACATTTATTATTAGAATTTTATTTGGTAGCGGCAATGCCATTTATCATAGTCCTAACACAGAGCATGAAGCTGATATGCTCCAAACAAAATGTATAGCTGTGGTTTATTTTACAATCATTTTTCCTACCCGGAAGTGGTCCGCTTGCTACTGTGAAGTCATCAGCAGGCTCTGTAATGTTAGCCTGGGAAGTCGGGCTTATCGCTGGGGAAAAGACCTCTAGCCGCCGGGGCCGGATGAAACACGTCCTATTAACAGGTTATGTTTGTTTCTAAGTGATTCATATGTTTCTCCGCAAATGCGACGATGTTTTGCGAGACACCGGATCTGCATGAGAACTGCCCCCAGAAAGCAGGCCCGCCCACAACACTCATGATTGGTTCTCCGATGCAAGGCTTCCAACAGCGCCACCTAACGTTATGCAAAGATTTAAATAGTAATATTCTCAGTCTTACAGGAGTGAAACGGATTAAGACTGAGGGCTGAGTCTATCAAAGGTCAAAGTTCAAGGTCACTGTGATCTCACACACCCAATTTCCAAGCTCTGTAACGCAACATCTCAGGAGTGCCTTGACGGACTTTCTTCCAATTTGCCTCAAATGGCGATCTGGACTATTATTTTTTATTTACCGTAATTTCCGGGTTATAAGCCGCACCGGAGTATAAGCCGCAGCAGCAAAATTGCCTGTTTGTTACATATATAAGCCGCACCGGACTATATGAATGAATGAATGAATGAATGAATGAATGAATGAATGAAAATTTTATTTACGTGTCAGGACAATTTACATGACCCATCCCACATGGGATTATCAGACACATCAACATACAGTTATTTCCATATCTATTACGGTGCTTGAACAATACAAAACCGTACAAACACACACACAGCAGCACGCGGCATCAGCAGCAAAACACAGATTTAACTACAATGTGTATTAAGTAAAATATATGAATTATCTATCATATGTCATCTTTTTCCTCCTATCCCACGCATGAGAGATATATTCGGAAAAAGCAAAGATGTTATCAAAAAGAAATAAGGGTTATAAATAAGGCTATAAGCCGCAGGTGTTTTAATGTTTTTTTTTTTTTTTTTTTTAATTGTTTTAATGTTTAATTACCATATGTAAGGGTTCGTGCACAGAGGGGATTGTCGGGAAAGAGATGGCTGTTTGAGGAAGCTCCCATTTATTAACATTTCAACAAAACAACATAACACAACACCACCTGTGTTTTTTTTTACAGTGCACACAGTGTCCGCGGTGTGGTGAAAAGAGGGCAAGAGTTTTTGTTTTTGTCCTCCAGTGCGCTGATGCGCTTTTCCGCATTAGAAACTCTGTTCACGGTTGCCTTATTTTCTTTAGTGAGTGAGTGGATGGACTTCTGCACGTTTTCAAACTTGTTTTCAAGCTGCTCAAAACCTCTGAGCGATGTCGGACTTAATCGATAGTGTTTCACGGAGTAAAAGTTAAGCCCAAGCCGTGTATCTCCAGCCTCCAGCAGGTGAGTCATTTCCTCATTCATGGCGGTGATTGCTTCGTCTCTTTTCTTTCTGCTTACTGGTTTTCAGTCTTGTGCTTCTTCCAGCAGACATTCGCCCCACTCTTTAAAGTTATTCAGTTGGTTCTGGTCACCTTATTCTTTTTAGATCAGATCGCTAAAACATATTGTTTGGTCTGGTGTAGCAGCTGTCTAGCTGAGCGCCATGTTCACCGTGATGCCGGTTGATTTCCGCCAAATGATGTCAAGTCAAGTCAAGTCAAATTTTATTTATATAGGACCTTTCATACACAAAGGCAATTCAAGGTGCTTTACAAAAAAATAATCGAAAAAACAAGCAGCAAAGCAATGCACATAAAATGTGCAGATGAAGCTGTGTAACCTGTAAAATCCATCGATTTTGGAGGTTCCCGAGTGGCCGTTTGCTGAAAAAATCCATAGATAAGCCGCACCGTTATATAAGCCGCAGGGGCCAAAAAACGGGGAAAAAGCCGCGGCTTATAGTCCGGAATTTACGGTATTTTTTATCCCAGTTTTATCCCCCATTAGTGCTAATTTTAATTGTTTTATCCTGGTTGCTGCTCCACCCTTTGACAATCGTGGGAGGATCAAGCTATTCCAATGAGTTCCCCTCCCTCCGAACAGGCGCCCCTAACGACCAGAGGAGGCACCACGGGCGGTGGGTACTCGAGGGCATGCGGACGGGCACCCACTCCTTCAGTGCTCACAGCGTCCCAGGTGGGAATCGAACCCAGGACCTTCTAGCTGTGAGGCGACAGCGCTTACCACTGCGCCACCATGCCGCCCAATCCTTTTCTAACCATCTAAACCAACACATTTGTTACAACCACACATTTGTCACTTCAGCTACTGTATGTAGAACAACATAATTCAGTTAAATTATGCAGTATGTATTAGTATTTTCTGTCCAGAACTCTATGAGTTAAATTAATTTAGGCCACAATACACCTCATTTATAACTACAAGCTCATACATTTTCAGTTTCTATCCTGGCTCAAAGGGATTTTGACCTAGAAATACTAGTCCAATATATATTAAATAATTCGATTACTACTATTTATACTATTTCAAAGCCAGTGTGTAATGTCTTGTGCCCTCAATTGCAAATGTGTGATAATTTGGGGCCACAGATATTGTTGTGGTTGTCCTGGTTCCGGCCTGACCCAATATTCTTCCCTATCTTAAAAAGGAGAAAGTGAGCAAACTGACAGAAGCTTTTCAGGGATTAAATGGTTTTGGGTCAGGCAAACTGCTACTCTTTTAGGGATGTGACAGTATGAAATCTCACAGTACGGTACAGTATCTACCAAAATAACTTGGTATACGGTATTTCAGGGTATACATTTCCTCCCCTTTTTAATTAAACATACTATGGCCCATTGAAAAAATAAGTAATAAGTGTTTTGCTTTGAAGAATATTACTTTATTTAACTGAAATGTGTGTGGGTGCCTCACAAGCGGAGCTGTGGATAGGTAACCCTCCATTGTAGTGGCATACGGCGCCGTGCATGTGCGCATTGCGCAACATAAATTTATACCGTGGGCACAACTTTACAGGGAAACTGTATTTGCTTGATACGTGTCACGTGGTATACCTTAAAACGCTATACTGTTAGATTATTATTTGTCACAATTACGGCAGAATGTTGTGCTCACATACATTATGGTGGCTACCTGTGCCGTTACCAGAGTTGGGGGTAACGCGTTACTGTAATCACATTACTTTTGTCGGTAACGAGTAGTGTAAGGCACTACTGTACCTAAGTGCAGTAATCACATTACAGTTACTAATCAAACGCTTACCTCGTTACATGCGTACTAGCAAGGTAAGTATAGAGAGAAAAGATCTCCGTTTTAATAGCAGATCCTGTGTCCCATCAGACAGGTCATTTAACTGCACAGCAGAATCAATCATGGTGCCGATATTTCAACTTTGTATTAGCATGCAGAACAGCACTAGTAGTCGACACATAGCTTATCAGATAACTAACATCATGCATATAGAACAATAAATCATTTTAACCTCCAAAACACATTGACAAACAAACAATTGACACAAAAACACATTACCCCCAGGGCATGCTGGGAACTCCGCCCACTTTCCTCTTCCACGGGTTAAATTTCCCAGAAGGCTTTGCATAACTTTTTACACTCTGTTTTACAATTAAATCAGGCTAAAGAGTGTTAGATATAAATAATATGTATTTTAACACAACATGCAATTCTGGAATATCTGAATATTGGACAAAATTAAATTAAATGTAAACGTAAACCATAAGAGAAACCCACATCCAGCGATGGGGTCTGTAAATACCCCTTGTAAATACAACGTGTTCTAGTGAAGTGGGCGCAGTGCGTATGTTCCGTAATAGTTTGCCAGCAATCTGCCAAAAAGCGCCGTTTTCTACAACAAGTTTTTGTTGCGCGGAAGGACAAGAATGTGAAACTGCAAACGCCCTGGACAGAAGCAGCTAGCTACGGTAGCCTGCTACGACATAAACCTCTCCTCTCAAAGCATCTGCAGTGGAAACATGCTAACACAAAGCTGGTTGCAGACCCAAGCTGAGTCGCCTGCCTCGACCCCAAGCAAGCAACAAAAGCTTTCTTTTCACCAGGTAACATCAAAATCAGAGATGGACAGGTGTGTTGCCTCCTCCTACATGGTAGAGGAAATGTTGCCATTTTCAACAGTAGAATGAAATCGCCATTTTTCAGAAACATATTGAGCAAAATACAGATGGCAGGGAACGGACAGTCACCATCAGACAGGAAAAGTTTTGCAACCTACCTTATTATGATAGAGATTTGTGCTAATATATGGGCATATATGTAAGGATTAATGTTGTATTGTTAACTGGCAAATTACGTGACAATGCATCTCAGGCGATGTTACGGAGTAACGCAAAAGTAATGTAACGTGTAGTGTAACAAATTAATTTCTCCAGGGAGTAATCAAGTAAAGTAAGGCATTACTTTTTTTGAAAGTAATGTGTAATATATTACTTTTTTGAGTAACGGACCCAAACTCTGGCCGTTACAATGTAATTTAACTGAATTATGTTAACATATGCTATTCTACATAGCTGAATGGAAAAAACAAGTTTTATGGGACACAGATTTCGGTTTCCTCTTCAATCTTTGGGGAATTATGAATCAGAAAACAATGTCAGCCTTGCTCCTTTTGTCATGAAAACGACAGCAGATCTAAGATCTATAAGCTTCAAAGTAAAAACAGTGCTTTAAATCAATCCAGGACAATGTGGTGGCAAGTTGGAAAAGCATGAGGGAGGGATTCTTCGTTGTTGCCACACAATGTAGAGTTTTCATTGACGTCTTTGAGTCTAGAAATGAGTAAAGTGTTGGAGTATGTTGCTCTGACAGTTTCTCTCTGCTTCCCGTCTGCCTGTTTGTCTGATGTAAGCTGTGGCAGCTCAGAGCCCCGAGGTCCTCACTCATCGTGCTACCATGGGACTCGACTGTGCTGCCTGACTAGGCTGGCACAGGGGAATGGCAGTCTCTCTCTCTCTCTCTCATTCTATAGGCTATCCAACAGATATGAATATATGCATGGATCATGAGTGATGGTTTAGTGAATGAAGCAAATAGGTTGCCTGAGGGGGTATTTCATGTTTATTGGCTAACATGCATGTCTATGTATTGCCATATTAGGAGCTGGATGCTGTTAAAGAACTACCTTGTGGATGATTATTTTGCACGCCGTGTCATTGTCTGATGATTTTATAAGACATTTGGTGCATCTTGACAACAAAAGTCAAGAGATTGCATTTTGGCATCCCGGTGCCCCATGTAAGTACCGCACCTGCCACCTTTCATTACTTATCATATTCCTCAGCAGCATTTTCCTCGTTGATCTCAAGCTCTGAGCAGAATGTCTTTCCCATTGACATTCAACACCACCGCAGCAAATAAGGCCTATCCTGAATGTTAAGCAGATATGACACGAAGCTTTGATTGTAAATAATTTGGCTCAAGCTTTGGGGTCAGCCAAGCGAGTAGCATCCACTTTCTCTTCATATGAAGGCCTTCTGTTCCCCCAGCTGCCCGTGTTTCAGACAGGTGTCACGGTGGCTGTCTGCAACACCTCCAGGCTTGATAGGATTATCCCCCCGGCTCTGTAACTTAACCTACAACATGGCTGGGACGCATCCCGCTACTTCCAGGAATACTCGACTGTCTGGACCGGAATGCTCTGACATGAATGATGATATGGACATGATGAGTTCACCCACCAAGATCTACTTCTCTTTGAAAAGTGAACCAGCAGCTGGAGCCCCACAGTGATAAATCATTGTGTTAAATGGGCGCTGAAAATGGCTGCAATGGTTCTGCTGGAGGATGGATCATACAGTATATGTCGCCAAAGTAGCTGCACAGGTCATCTCAAAACAAAGGATGTTGTCAAACACATGGATACGATTTATGGTTCTAAATATTATTTATTGCATTGGCATTTGTACCTGGTCACATTAAAAAATTTAAGTTGTATATTTTTGATAATTAGCACACACAAAAAAGGTACTCAAATCCTTTACGTAAGTAAAAGCAGCAATACCATAATGGAAAATACTTACCGTAATTAAGCAAACAAATTTGAAATATTAGCAGTATGTACTTACGACTCCACCCATCCAGGACATACTGTAAAGCAGTGGTTCTCAACCTATTTACAACCACCTCAGATATGATCAGGCTCTACAGACATGGAGGGAGGGAGCCTGCGTACCACCTGTGGTACTTGTGCCACAGGTTGAGAACCAGTGCTGTAAACTATTCAGGGTCCTCCCCCATGGCAGAGGAATGATGTCTGGCAGTACCAGAACCTCCCGTCACAGGAACAGCTTCTACCCAACTGCCATCTACTTCTTCAATGATACCCGAGCGCCCCCCAAAATCAGGACTTTGTCACTCCCTCCCCCCGAGCGATCCGGCTCTGCAACAACTCTGGTCCCCCCATGGACATTGCCCCATACATGGAAAAAAAAGTTGTGGACCGGTTGTCAATTTGAATGGTTTTAGTTACATATATATTTACTCACCAGGTGGCGACAAAGGGTAAATAACAGCCTTTTGTGTTGTACTGTATGTAGCCTATTCACCTTATGTAGCCACGCCCATTTGACCCGGTTGTGTGGCTGTATCAAAACTTCCGGCTAAAAATAAAATAAAATGGCTGGCTGCTCCAATATCATCTAACTCTCAATTAACTAATAATTTAGCCAATTGTATAGGGCTGTGGCGATTCACTTATCTCCCGATTCGATACTATCACGATTCTTGGGTGCCGATTCGATTTATATTGCGATTCTTAAGTATTGCGATTCTACGATTATTGCGATTCGATATTACGATTTATTGCGATTTTTGTTTATTTTTTTCTTTTCTTTTTTCAGTTTGTTTGCTTTTTTACACTAGATTAGAACATGGGAAAAGTTTAATCATACACTAGAGACTGTATATTATATATCATGAGTAGGGTTGGGCGATATAGTTAAAAACAGGGGCGGACTGGGATCATAATTCAGGCCGGGCATTAGATACCAAGCAGGCCAGGCCGATATGGGCCAACGCGCGTGAAATTTGGGCCGTTTGAAGCCAGATTTGGGCCGTTTGAAGTCCAATTTTACAATGAGATGCACCCACTTTAACCCTGAAGTGTAATTATTACTTCAGACTAACTAATAAAGTAATAAAACCACTAGTAAACCAGTAGGTGGCGCCTGGCCTGCTGTTCAGTGAGTGGCCTGACTGCAAGCACCCAATTTTTTTTTTTTTTTTTTTTTTTTTTTTTTTTTAATTTGCGATTATCGATTCTGGAATAAAAGATCGATCCAAAAAATCGTGACATTAAAAATCGCGATACTTAGGTGAATCGATTTTTTCCCCCACCCCTACAATTGTATGTAACATACCAAATAAAAGCAAACGGCAATGTCTAAGAATGCAACGCCATGTAACTGGCTCGTTAAGTCTCGCATTCCAGGGAATTACGTTAACGTCTGCGGGTCTTATTGACGTTAGTGGCTCGAGCGCAACTCGGAGGAGAGAACACTATCTGAAGCTTTCTTTGTTGGAGTCCAGGCAGTAGCGGCTCGTGCATTTTTGTCCAGGGAAGGCTATATATAGGCCTGGACGATGGGGTTGAAATCAATATAATCATAAGGATTCTTCTCAATATCAATATCATATGTTTCACGTATGCAAAATCAGTGTTCATCTCATTGAACTGAATGGTGATGTCAAACAAAATAATATTCCTGCCATACCTCATTTGATCAGTTTTTAAGTAACATTTGCTTGTCATCATCAATTTAGACATCAAAAATGGCACTATTAAAATAACTTCATATCATCACGATGATTCCACTGAAAGACAACAATAATAGGCTATTGAATTATCGTCCACTTCAGCCCTAAATCAAGCAAGTAGTAACGGACGTTACTAGCTACTAGAAACAAGTGTATTTTCTTCCTCTGTCTGTAGCCTGTTGTTTAATGGCGAGCTCAGGGTGATCTGGTCCAAGCTCTTTCACTCGATGCTTCTCCTGTAAAGTCCGTCTCTCAAACGGCGTCGTTTTGAGTGACTTCACAGAATTTTCATTCTCCATTCTTGCAAAACGTCTTTTGTGTTTTATGGCAGTTGAAAACAAACTTCTTTGCTTCGCGCGCGTGCTGCAGGGAGACAACAAAGCCGTCGGCGTGGGACTGCTACTAGTGTTTATATATACTGCGTCGCTACCCATCTACGTAGCAGCCTAGCCTACGTCACGACACTCACTCTACCTGACCCCTCCACTTGGTCGCTAGATACGTGCGCCCAGAGCCCACCCAAATCCCTTTGTTTTTGAGAGTGAACAGCGCATGTGCAACTACACAGATCCTGATACTCTAATGATCTGCACTGGTGTAAACCGGAAGTCCCCGGACGGCGTCCGTGTCAATTCGGTGCAAGAAAATATTGACCCAAAAACAGTACACATGTAGATAATTATGAATCTACATATTTATTGCAGATTATATACTCACTATCTAATATTCACCTCGCTCATGAAAATATATATATAATGTTTTATTTCCCTCTTCTTCATGTGGATATTTACTGTCAATGATGTGGATGCAGTAGGTGGGGCGGCGCCCTGGCGCCGTCTAGTGGCCGGCCGCCACTGAGTCCAGGTATGTTTTACAAGAAAGTGCTCGTCATTGTCGACGATAACGTTATCTGACCTGGCTAACAGTGGATACTCGCTTGCTTGCTGTGTACCGGCTCAAAGTAGTAGGCTACGTTCTTTATTTTACCCCCTTCACTGTCCGCTCCAAAAACAACTCTCTTATTTTGCGCCGTGACCGCCGGAAGTGTTAAAAGGACCCGGAAGAATTTGGCCCACTGTAAGGTCTGAACATAAGGTGAATACATACTTGTAACTATGTTTTAACTACCACACACAGCCTATAATATTACAGCCTATGTTTATGAAAAAAAAAAAAGAAAGTGACCGGCTCGCGGCCCGGTACCAAATGCATTGCAGCCCGGTACCGGTCCGCGGCCCAGTGGTTGGGACCACTGACTTAAAGGACTTTACTGGACATTTGCATGGACATTTACGTGGACAATTTCCCACGGTCATTATCCTATCCCCACCATTATATCACTTTAAGGGACTTTTACTTTGCACTTTATAATTTATACGGTAGTTAGTTTTCTGTTTGCTCCATTTTCTGCTATTGTTGTGATTGCTGCGCTGCATAGGCTACTGTACAAAGACAAATTCATCATTTGCAATATGATTACTATGGCTATTAAAATGATCTTGTATCAAAAGTTGACTGACTAAATGTCAGTCTAACTGCTCAGTGTTCCATATACTGTTGGGGAGTTTAAACTCTAACTATGCAACATATTTGATATGCTTATTATATGTTTTGAATGTAAGACCTGGCTCTGTAAAGTAACTAGTAACTCCAGCAGTCAGATACCTTTACTTTTGTAGTGGAGGAAAAAGTACAATATTTCCCTATGAAATGTAGTGGAGGAAAAGTAGAACCTCTCACAAAATGGAAATAGGTCAAGGTAAAGTATAAATTGCCAGTACCTCCAAATAGTCCTTAAGTACACCTAGGAAGACTAGCTTGCATCTTGCCGTCAGCTAATGGGGAACCGTTTAAATAAACAAACGGTATTTGAGTACAGTAAATGTGTAATTTTCCACCTCTAGAAGTCATTACAGTTTGCTCATTTGGGTTTTGGATTATTTGAGTCCAAAATGATTTGATCAAATGAGTAACTGCAGTGAGATTATTGAATCGTGTCGAAACTTCAAAAATCATGTTGTGCGAAAGATCTGTTGAATGGTCTGGAACTGTTTTGAGACACCAGACACCACAAGCCATTCAGTTCAAATTTAGCTGCTTGGGAATATTAACCAAAGTGTTGTTTATTGCCTAGATTTGTAGTTGTTGCCTGGCAACACACGCTTAGTGATCGTTCTATGAGGAAACATTATTGGAATCTTGAGGGGCCTTGTTGATTTCCATGGCTCACCTTCAAGTATAGCAGGTTATAGCATGGCTCTCAGTCAACTATAGCAGTTATAGTTGTAGCCAAAACGCTGGGATGATCAGAGTCCAAGACAACGAGCTTCAGTCCAATCCTCATGCTCTCCTCCAAATGTGTTTGGCCGTTAATTAAAATCAGGACCGGGCCTATGTTGCATGATTAATTACCTCATAGCCCGCAGTTGCCCGCTAACATTGATGACTCCCTGCTTGGATGTCACGAGCAGGACTTGCACCATTCATCACCCCTGTAAGGTCAAGCTCAAAGCCCGGTCTTGATGGCAACATTGTGTTCTGTAATTACTGCTCCTCGGTTCCTTCCGCCATGTTTCCCCTTTTTTCTGATTTTGATGAATATATTCTTGTGTGTGCATCCCCGCTTTGGATGTCTATTAGTGTTCCTATTAGAAATTAAATCAATGTTTGGATACAACATGGCTCCTCGAGTGCCATGAGTCATCTTCTCATACAGCCGTGTACATCTAGGAATTAATACATGCTCCGACGCAGATGCAGTAGGATGCATATTATGAAGCATCACGTCCAGTTGAGATATAGAGGGCAGCCTGATCCCCAGTATGACACTGAGGGAATGGATGTTATTGAAAGTGTGAACTAGTAAAAAGAAGAAAACAACAACAACATTGTGTTTTCAAGGTTAAAGCAAAACCTTAAGATATCCGAGAGGAAGGTTCTGAGATATTCAGTGCTGATACATGTCACACAACTGGAGCATCTTTCCCTGGAGGGGGGAGCATTACATACCTTTTTGGCTTGGGAGAATGCCACTGAGCAAATGTGTGCCTCCTCCTGACACCTTGAGTTAATGATCAGCCAGCTTCCAGAGAGGCAATGTATTTTGAGTCAGCAGCGAAGCATGACAATAACCTTTAACATTATCATTTACACACATATTATACCACGGGACAGATTGTCTATAGGCCGCCTTGCAGCAATAACTCATCCCCCACTGATAGGGTGCCATCCTCATTTTTTCACGTTAAGGTATGTGACTTTGAGGTGGTGTGCAGGCCAAAATCGTCCATCTTGTGGAATTTCATTTTTGTCTCTTTCAGAATGCCTTCTTTCAAGGTGAAATATTGTGATATTGCCACAGGCATAATGCTCTCAGATTAAAAAGAGGGAAAAACGGGGGTGAAATGAAATAAAGTGAATCTTATCATACAGCTTGTCAAACAACATTAGTTTATGCAGAGATTTGAGTTACAGCTTACTGTTTGACTGGGGGGTAACAGGTTCAAGGCTGTAGCATTGGGAGAAATGAAATATGGTTGAGGTAATGCAGATTGACAGACACACAGAGAATCAAAGCCACAGGAAAACAGTGATTTGTTGTGATCCGTGCATGTTGGACTGTAACAGCAGCAGTCCAGTGTGGTGTCTGCTGGCTTCCTGCTTTATTGCCAAGGACAGACTATCATGGCATCATCAGCATACTTCAACAAAGGACAAAGAAACTCTACAGCCTGTGAGTTTTCACAAAAGAAAGAAAGCTATGGGTAACCATAGGGTAGCCAAATTAGTGCAATGGGGTTTTGCAACTATTATGTCTTGGAGTACACTTACCTCTGTTGAAATTAGTGCAATTGTGGAGTGTCTCTATGTTCTTTGTTGTTGACTGTTTGTATGTGGTCTGTTTGTTAAGCTCGGATGTGGCTATAAAAGTGCATATTATGCACTTTTTGACCAAGACAAATTTCCCCCAGGGGACAATAAAGTTTATCTCATCTCATCTCAAGTTGTTCTGTAATTCAAGCTTAGTATCACTGTATCATAACCAGTATAATGTATCCACTTATTTATAAGAATTTCTAAGTATTATAAGTGCTGCTACTTATAAGTATTATAAGTAGCAGCACCTGCAACTCTTCCAAGTGCATTTACCTCTACTTGTAGAACTGTGTAGAGTGGTCCTTCAGATTTCCGCGTGTGTGTGTGTGTGTGTGTGTGTGTTGCTCTGTCTTACTAAATCAAATATTACAAATGTTGACACCAAAATCTAGAAGACGATAGTATACAAATTATTATAGGATGGCACGGTGGCTCAATGGTTAACGCTACTGCCTCACAGCAAGAAGGTCCCGGGTTAAATTAAATAGAACACTCAACACTGCAATTATTCTTGCATTTAGTTTCACAGTAGATGTAAAAAAAAAATCAATAGGTTAATTTAATATGCAGAATAATCTCCATCAGCTTTTACCTGTCAGACATCGTCCACGAAAGACAGCTTATTCTTATATGAATAAGCACTTTTCAAAAACAAAGTGTTTCACAACAATCAAGAAAAGAAAATGTGCATTCTATTCCAGCTTGGTGCATTGGAGAAACGTTTGATTCATGCAGGAATAAAAGAGTTACAGTAGTGTAGGTGAGAGGAAATACAAGCTTGAAATAAAATCTGAAACTAGCCAACCCTTTGTCTCCTTAAGATGGCAAGGCTATCTGCTTTTCTGGACTTCAAGGGAAGATGTAGCTGTGTGTTGTCAGCATATTCGTATTTGTGGCCAGGAGGGAGCATGTAAATTATAATAATAATAAAAGTAATAACCCTCTTACCCGCTTATGACTTTAATTAGATGGATAGCACATACAACAACATTACACACGGATCCCAAATCCCCAAAAGGCCAAAAAGCTGAACCCAGCCCTTCATACATGAACACACACAGGCGCAAAAGCTAGGTCAATGCACGAAAGTTCCATTTACCTTTTGTGTCGAGCTTTTGCAGTCATTTCCCATTTCTTTCTGCAAAACAAACAAAGAAAACAGGGGGGGAATAATAATGTGAAGCCCCCACACTGTTATTCTAAAAAAAGAAAGTTGCCCACATTTAGACAGCTTAACAGCCATGGAGGCGTTTTCTTCTCCCTGGGCGATCCCACGACGACCCATCACTGATAATCACCAAGTCTCCACACAGTCAACACTGCCTGCTGTAGATGGACTTAATTAATCCCTGCACATCCAACAACAGGCTGGAAGAAAGTCTGGAGAGCCTTATTTTGTGTAATGATGCCCTTCCCTCAAACACCCTCCTCAATCAATGCCAGTAGAGGACACACCGGCGCTGATACAATTATGCGGGGACCAGAGGAGAGCCCAGGCCAGTGGAGGACACATCGATACAATATGCAGGGACCAGAGGAGAGACCAGGCCAGTGGAGGACACACCGATACAATATGCAGAGACCAGAGGAGAGATCAGGCCAGTGGAGGACACACCGATACAATATGCAGGGACCAGAGGAGAGATCAGGCTAGTGGAGGACACACCGATACAATATGCAGGGACCAGAGGAGAGATCAGGCTAGTGGAGGACACACCGGCGCTGATACAATTATGCAGGGACCAGAGGAGAGATCAGGCCAGTGGAGGACACACCGATACAATATGCAGGGAACAGAGGAGAGACCAGGCCAGTGGAGGACACATCGATACAATATGCAGGGACCAGAGGAGAGACCAGGCCAGTGGAGGACACACCGATACAATATGCAGGGACCAGAGGAGAGATCAGGCTAGTGGAGGACACACCGGCGCTGATACAATTATGCGGGGACCAGAGGAGAGCCCAGGCCAGTGGAGGACACACCGATACAATATGCAGGGACCAGAGGAGAGACCAGGCCAGTGGAGGACACACCGGCGCTGATACAATTATGCGGGGACCAGAGGAGAGCCCAGGCCAGTGGAGGACACATCGATACAATATGCAGGGACCAGAGGAGAGATCAGGCCAGTGGAGGACACACCGATACAATATGCAGGGACCAGAGGAGAGATCAGGCCAGTGGAGGACACACCGATACAATATGCAGGGACCAGAGGAGAGATCAGGCCAGTGGAGGACACACCGGCGCTGATACAATTATGCAGGGACCAGAGGAGAGACCAGGCCAGTGGAGGACACACCGATACAATATGCAGGGACCAGAGGAGAGATCAGGCCAGTGGAGGACACACCGGCGCTGATACAATTATGCAGGGAACAGAGGAGAGACCAGGCCAGTGAAGGACACACCGGCGCTGATACAATATGCAGGGACCAGAGGAGAGACCAGGCCAGTGGAGGACACACAGATACAATATGCAGGGACCAGAGGAGAGACCAGGCCAGTGGAGGACACACAGATACAATATGCAGGGACCAGAGGAGAGACCAGGCCAGTAGAGGACACACCGGCGCTGATACAATATGCAGGGACCAGAGGAGAGACCAGGCCAGTGGAGGACACACAGATACAATATGCAGGGACCAGAGGAGAGACCAGGCCAGTGGAGGACACACCAGCGCTGATACAATATGCAGGGACCAGAGGAGAGATCAGGCCAGTGGAGGACACACAGATACAATATGCAGAGACCAGAGAAGAGACTAGGCCAGTGGAGGACACACACTGATACAATATGCAGGGACCAGAGGAGAGACCAGGCCAGTGGAGGACACACCAATACAATATGCAGAGACCAGAGGAGAGACTGGGCCAGTAGAGGACACACCGATACAATATGCAGAGACCAGAGGAGAGACCAGGCCAGTGGAGGACACACCGGTGCTGATACAATATGCAGGGAGCAGAGGAGAGACCAGGCCAGTGGAGGACACACTGGAGCTGATACAATATGCAGGGAGCAGAGGAGAGACCAGGCCAGTGGAGGACACACCGGCTGTGATAAGATATGCAGGGACCAGAGGAGAGACCAGGCCAGTAGAGGACACACCGGCGCTGATACAATATGCAGGGACCAGAGGAGAGACCAGGCCAGTAGAGGACACACCGGCGCTGATACAATATGCAGGGACCAGAGGAGAGACCAGGCCAGTGGAGGACACACAGATACAATATG
Organism: Poromitra crassiceps; assembly: GCF_964638095.1. Taxonomy (NCBI): domain Eukaryota; kingdom Metazoa; phylum Chordata; class Actinopteri; order Beryciformes; family Melamphaidae; genus Poromitra; species Poromitra crassiceps. The sequence goes on from NC_139624.1 coordinate 107,848,349, forward strand.
CAGGGACCAGAGGAGAGACCAGGCCAGTGGAGGACACACCAGCGCTGATACAATATGCAGGGACCAGAGGAGAGATCAGGCCAGTGGAGGACACACAGATACAATATGCAGAGACCAGAGAAGAGACTAGGCCAGTGGAGGACACACACTGATACAATATGCAGGGACCAGAGGAGAGACCAGGCCAGTGGAGGACACACCAATACAATATGCAGAGACCAGAGGAGAGACTGGGCCAGTAGAGGACACACCGATACAATATGCAGAGACCAGAGGAGAGACCAGGCCAGTGGAGGACACACCGGTGCTGATACAATATGCAGGGAGCAGAGGAGAGACCAGACCAGTGGAGGACACACTGGAGCTGATACAATATGCAGGGAGCAGAGGAGAGACCAGGCCAGTGGAGGACACACCGGCTGTGATAAGATATGCAGGGACCAGAGGAGAGACCAGGCCAGTAGAGGACACACCGGCGCTGATACAATATGCAGGGACCAGAGGACCGGCTGTGATAAGATATGCAGGGACCAGAGGAGAGACCAGGCCAGTGGAGGACACACCGGCGCTGATACAATATGCAGGGACCAGAGGACCGGCTGTGATAAGATATGCAGGGACCAGAGGAGAGACCAGGCCAGTGGACGACACACCGGCGCTGATACAATATGCAGGGACCAGAGGAGAGACCAGGCCAGTGGAGGACACACCGGCGCTGATACAATATGCAGGGACCAGAGGAGAGACCAGGCCAGTAGAGGACACACCGGCACTGATACAATATGCAGGGACCAGAGGAGAGACCAGGCCAGTAGAGGACACACCGGCGCTGATACAATATGCAGGGACCAGAGGAGAGACCAGGCCAGTAGAGGACATGCCGGCACTGATACAATATGCAGGGACCAGAGGAGAGACCAGGCCAGTGGAGGACACACCGGTGCTGATACAATATGCAGGGACCAGAGGAGATACCAGGCCAGTGGAGGACACACAGATACAATATGCAGGGACCAGAGGAGAGACCAGGCCAGTAGAGGACACACCAGCACTGATACAATATGCAGGGACCAGAGGAGAGACCAGGCCAGTAGAGGACACACCGGCACTGATACAATATGCAGGGAGCAGAGGAGAGACCAGGCCAGTGGAGGACACACCGATACAATATGCAGGGACCAGAGGAGAGACCAGGCCAGTGGAGGACACACCAGCACTGATACAATATGCAGGGATCAGAGGAGAGACCAGGCCAGTGGAGGACACACCGATACAATATGCAGGGATCAGAGGAGAGACCAGGCCAGTGGAGGACACACAGATACAATATGCAGGGACCAGAGGAGAGACCAGGCCAGTGGAGGACACACAGATACAATATGCAGGGACCAGAGGAGAGACCAGGCCAGTGGAGGACACACCAGCACTGATACAATATGCAGGGACCAGAGGAGAGACCAGGCCAGTGGAGGACACACCAGCACTGATACAATATGCAGGGACCAGAGGAGAGACCAGGCCAGTGGAGGACACACCAGCGCTGATACAATATGCAGGGACCAGAGGAGAGACCGGGCTAATGTTGGGATTGATTGGGTGACTTTCAATGGCCTTCTGGCGCCCTTTCAGATTGCTGTGCATTGTTGCAGTTATGTGCAGCACAGTCTCATATTTGACATACGTAGGAGGAATACACAAATCCAGGTAAGTAGGTGGAAGTAAATAAGTTGTCATTACTGCGGTGGCATCTCACTACCGCACCCATGTAACACCATTGCTTTGTATGCGAGCTCTCATGAGGATTTGGCACTGATTTGGCACATTTCTATACAACTTTGACACAAGAACGATGTCTAGGAGATCAGGTAGAACCGCTGCTGTTCTTGGCTGCTCCAACAGTCGTGGCAAACTTCAACGTTAGGGGAAAACTATTGCAAAACTGTACAGAGGAAAAAGTCAGTCAATTTTCCTTAAATTTATTTAATTTAGGTATGCCGGTTGTAGTTTTCAGCTGAAGTCTGTATTAGGTTTCCCTGGTATGTTTTAGAGAGCGCGGGTGTGTGTCCACTATGGACGAGCAGAGTACTCGAATGAAACGAGAATAGATAATGTACTTTTTATGCACTTTTTACATCAGAGTATGTGTCAATATTCGTACTTGTGATTAGGGCAGGGTATCGTTTAAAAAATGCACAATACCAGTACCATTAAAGTGATACCGATACAAATATAGTACTCCATTCCTTTTTGCCATACTTTGAACATTTTGGTGGCATCTCGGCATGCTGAACTGCCAACATCAACAAACAAGCAAAACTTAAGCTACACCCGCTTTCAGTCGAAACCCCACCCACTTTTAGTTAAGCCACGCCCCCTCCAAGTACAGAGATGGATACAGATAATTTAGTTAGTTAATCAGATACAGATAATGGTGTACTCGCTCATCCCTAGTGTCCACCCTCTCTGACAACTGTGCCAATTTCCCTCCCCACAACAGTGGCCGTTCTGTATCATGTAAAAACACATGGAAGCGAGACAGCAAACGTGATGGGAAGCAGCTTTATGCTGCTGTCAATCACAGTTAGGCTTATGTGATGCCGCTGGTATTCCACACAATAGGCCGCCGGGCACTGAGCAGGCACATTAATTTTCCAGAAATAAACATGTTGAGAACATGACCTTTCCTATCAATAGTCCCCACACAGTGCTAATCAGTACCAACTGCAGAAAAGCCATGCGTCACACAGGGCAGAAGCAACTTTTCCTTTCAGCATTCACTGCCAAAACAGTCTAAATACTCTAGTTAATTAGTTCTATTGATTTGAAAATCCTCTATGTACACTTACACATGGTGTGTCTTGGCTTAGCAGATAGTCTTATCAATGAAAGGTAAAATAAGTCGCTTAATGTACACACAAAGGTCTAATGTTATAATGACTAGAAGAAAATGAATGTAAGATCAATCAGTTAAACAAACGAGCAAGCACATTACATTGTTACTGCCGTGGCAGCAGTGAGGGGGGCTTTTGTAAAGAACAAACAAAACATTTCAATAACAAAAGTCTCTACTTTTACTGCTGCAGCAGCCCCGTTGTAAGGCCAAATTCACATTGGCTCTGACTTGCCAGATTGCCCCTCCCCCTCCACTCCGCACTCCATTCATTGTTAACAAGGGTAGTGTGGTAGTGCTCCCAGGGTGCCGTCGCAGGGGGTTTGGCAAAAAAAACAATGGTATGGCCCTCCGCCGGAGACGGTGGAAATATTCAACCGTTGGAGAAACGGAACCTGACCTCACGCTCCGGTGGCCAATCACGCAGCCAGCGATCAGACCGGAAGACGCATAGAGAGTCTTGTTTACCATTCAACACTGATTCAACATTGTAACGTTCACTGTTTACCAAGCAGCTGTGAAGATGGAAGACAGACTGATTGTCGCTGCGATGAGCTGGCCAGAGCTGTACAACCCTGCCCTGAGGGAGTACAAAGACATAAATCGCCATGCAGCCACGTGGCGTACTGTCGCTCTTCAAATTGGGATTTCTGGTTAGTAACATTATTTCTATTTCTTCTACAAGGCTATCAAAAATTCACAACATGACATCACTTAAACAGACACCGAGTAGTGAGACTCCCACACAGACGTACGGTACGACCCTGCGATGCCTGATCATCTGACCCAATGTGAATGCAGCTTAACCCAGCAGTAATGCGGCCAAGAGTAACATCTGTATGACACACAGGATGTTCAACACATTTATAGATGTTGGTTTGACCTAACAGACTGTTTTCCTACATGAATGGGTTGTTAGTGTGAGACTATGGAGGAAGTAAAGTTGTCTGTTTGAAGTATGGCGCAGTGTGAACCTCGTTCATTCATCTTCTGTTATCCAAAAAGTTCATGGCGTCCAAATAGTTTGAAAATATATCCAGACAGCTTGCCCACGGGATGGAGGGGTGGCCGGGCACATGGAGAAATGGGATGGCATCCTTCTGGGCTCAGCCTCTTCAGATAGCCCATCAGTGTGGGACCGTTACGCTCAGCGATGGTTTCTGTCGACTTCGGAGGGTCCCTCCTCCTGCCCCTCCTGTGCCAGCCACAACCTCCCAGCCTCCTCCTGCCCCTCCTGTGCCAGCCACAACCTCCCAGCCTCCTCCTGCCCCTCCTGTGCCAGCCACAACCTCCCAGCCTCCTCCTGCTTGTAGGTCGAGGTTGGCTTGGGAGGACATTCAACCTTGTTGCTGCCTTGTAGGATACCCCAGGCTCCAGAGCCACCAGGGCCTAATGGGGCCCCTGCCTGTTTCCCAATATCCCGGGCCGTCGCCAGACCCTATTCCTCCTTTGTCATGCCTAGCAGGGCCTGAACTTCAAGGAGCAGAGGGTAGGCCTGTGCAGGCTCAAGTCCACCCTGCACAGCTGTAGGACTTTGTGACAATGGCCCATGACTAAGCCTTGGCTCCTCCATGTTCTGACTAGCCACTTTCACACACAGATCGTGCAATATTGCCATTCAGAAGGCCCGCAACGCCGGCAGCCTTGCCACAGAAATTGTTTTCACACAGAGCCAAGCAGGACCGCCACATTCCCGTCCTGGGGTGTGCTTTCAGGTGACATCCACCCCTCCCAGATTGAAATTAAGCGAGGGGAGGCTCCTCCTAGCCTAAATTAATATTTTCATAGGTTAGTATAGCCTAGGCTACTGTATGATGAACAAATTCATTCAACAACCAAACATTGCCGATGTACGCCAGCCAACGTGCAGCTGCGGTCATTAAGAACATCAAAGTGATAAAACACGAAAGTGTTGTCCACATGCAGCATGGTAACAAGGCTTTCAATATTCATCTGATCGACTTTATGGATCACAGAGGCACCATCCTGTAGGCTATTAGGTACAAGGCTCATTCTTATCTTTTGGTTCCAGTTTTTTGTAAAGCAAATTATTCCCATGAAGTAGCCTAATTAGCGTCCCTTCTGAAAGACGACGCCCGCATATCAAACAGCTGCAGTCTGCATAACGTTCGTCGGGGGAATAGTATAGGCTATAAATGCACATGACTACTATAACGTTAGTAGTTTTTGTAACGGAACGCACAACTGGCTAGTAGGGCTGGGTTAAAAAAAATCGATATATCGATATTGAATCGATATTCATGTGAAGGAACAAGTATCGATACATAAATCCCAGTATCGATATTTTAAAATGCATTTTACCCCGTTATTTTATTTTGTATTTTCTTTTACCCGTTAGTCTCGCGTGGTTTAGTTCTTGGGGGACAAACATGGGGGAGGCTGCTCTACTCAAGGTGCCGCCACATCTCAAAGCAGCAACAAGCCTCGCTGGGGAAAGCATTTACGTGCAAGCTTCTATCCACTTCTCCACGTGCACAGAGAATAACATCTGCTCTGGCAAGTTTTATTTGCAAAGATCTGCGGCCGTACAGCGTTGTAGAAAATGTTGGCTTGCGAAGCCTCATTAAGTCACTTGAACCACGCTACGTGCCACTGCTACCGTCACGCAAACAACTGAGTGAAGTGGCAATCCCAAAGCTGTATGAAGAGGTGAAAAAGAACGTCTCAACTTCACTGAAGTCAGCAGAGAGAGTCGCTATAACTTGCGACAGCTGGACATCCAGAGCTACGGATTCGTACCCGACAATTACTTCTCTGCCCTTCTTGTCCGATCGGGCCCGTGATGACACCTTCTCCAGGCTGACCACTGTCTTGACTGAAGCTGCTCGTCTGGAGCAAGTGGAGGCATCTAATGTAAGTTATAGAAGTAACTGAGTGTTCCTGTACACTACACTACAGTATTTGTATATGATGGTTTATTGGTTTATTTATTATCCTGATCATGAATATTTATTTTATCTTTCAACAGCAACAAGCTGATGGTGATGGAGCTGCTGTGCCTGTACAGCAGGAAGACGACTCCCTTGTTCCTGTTGAAGTGGATGCTGCTGATCCTCCTCCACAGTGGTAATAAGTGTTAAAACCAGGTTGAGAATGTGCATTGTGCATGCACCATGAGCTACTTTATGAAACACTGTTTACAACATGCTGCTGTTCAATGATTCTGTTGTATATTGGAAATCTAAATTTGTTTGGCTTCTCACAGAAGACTGTAAAGAAAGAGACAGAAGACTGTAAAGAAAGATAAGATGTTGAATGACTATGTTGGTCATGTTTAAATAAAAAATAATTACATGATGTAACTGCTTGCTTTATGGTCAATTCTTAATTTAAATATTAATATGTTTTAATAATGCACCAGGTTAGAGGGTTCCTTGTACAATTTAATTGAATCTTTTCCATTATCAAAGCAAAACTGGTATTGTAACTAAAATATCGATATCGAATCGTATCGTATCGGAAATCATACTGACTTTGGACCTTGTGTATCGGAATCGTATCGTATCGGGAAGTCAGTGGCGATACCCAGCCCTACTGGCTAGCTAGACAGATTGTAGTTCTGGAGCTGGATTCCAGAGGGAATATCCTCAGACCAACTCGCCACAGACAGCTATGCAAGCTACGCCTAAGATACATCCTCTGAAGCTTATTATTATATCCGTTAATTTTACCTACTAATGTCAAATATCGTTTGAGCATAAAGCCTAACCTACTTACTCATAGTGTAGCCACGGAGCATTCCTCCTGGCGCCCCTGCAGTCATGATTGTTTAGGCTACTTTTTTTTACTTTCACTTACAGTATGCCTTTCTTGGTGCATGAGGTGGTTTGCCCTGTACTTTTTTTATGAATGAGCTGACCATTCGCACCGTTCTGTGTCGCCGCTCCTACGCTTTCAGGTGGAGGCGGAGTGGAAGCTGATCCGGCGATATGACAACCTCCACTGGCGGAACGAAAGGCGTAACACAATTATCCACGACTCCGCATTCATCACTTTCACATCAGAGGTGCGGATCACATTTTCCGTATATTTTACAGCTTTCAAGGCCAGTGTAAAAGCGGCTAGTATGTTGTCTTAGCTTGTGTTTCAGCAAAGCTTTGCCCTGCTAATCTGACCTTTTGAAAGGGGGGGATATGCATGACACACATGCACACACAGGATGTGCGACAGTTTATGGATGGATTTTACGTGAGGGGACTATTTTATGGCATGGATGTCTGGTTGAAGCATGGTGTACTGTGGACTTTGTTCATCCACATTGTTAAGAACATATTAAGAGTACTAATTTGTTCAACAACGCAACCATTAGGAAACTATAGATCAAGATAGACCAGTCTGCGTCACGATCAAGGGAGCTTTTGTGAATCTATATCAAATATTAAGTTCAGCGTAGAAATGAATCACACTGATGAGCAGAAGCATCATCAAATGACCAAGGGCATTTATTTTGCATTTCATCCACCATGCATCATGCAAATCACACAGATTGCTTTATAATCTGCCCACAAATAAGGTGACTGAGGGCATGACATGTTTTGAAATGCCTGGGAGGGAAGAAGCTATCGCGATCAAAAACAGTTCTGTTAATGTTCATCCAAAAATAAAAAATAAACCCAAAAAGGGGGAGAGAAAAAAAAATCACATGGGCTTGCTTTTGTGTTAAAAAAACAGGTTTATTCATTCGGTTAGCTCCTCCACTTCACACCCTGGTCAGCCTTCCAAGTCTTGCCTCTGCTGGTTTCAGCCATCTTCTCAAACAACAGTTGGTGGCAAATTAAAATATAACACACACAGGGTTTGAAAGGCAGAATAGCTTGTTGCTGAAGAGTTGAATTAAAAATGCATGTTTCCCGTGGGAGGTTGAAGATTGAGTGAGCATTAGGGATGTCACAATATATCGTCCCATGATATATCGCGATATCAAAACGTGACAATATGTATCATTGAGATGAAATCGCGACAAAAAGAAGCTGAACATGGTGGCACTGCTCTGCATCTGATTGCATGCTCGCTCTCCTCTTCATTGCTTTGTTTGAACAGACGAGGGACGTTGCAGACACGGAGGATGAAAATGGTGAAATTACTCAAATTAGCGTGGAGGATGCCCCCTCAACTTACAAATCGATCGCAAAAAAATATTGTTAAAATATCGTATCGTTATCGTGAACCCAATATCGTGTATCGTATCGTATCGTGAACTGAGTGTATCCTGACACCCATAGTGAGCATACTTCTTACGCTGTTTAAATGGCAACCCGCTGTGTGAAGCAACTCTGCTGTTAATTTGGGAAGAAGACATTTCAGTTCACATCTAGTCTATGTGGCCTTGTAACTTGCAGCTGGACACACACACGCAAGCACACACACACCAGTGACGTGCGGTGAGCTCAGTGGCTGGGTAGGCAGACGCCCCAAAAATGTTTTTCTTTTTTTTTCTTTTGCCGTTTGAAGACAGATTGAGAGGAATATCTAGTTTTAATTTAGCATTAGGATTACACTGTTGTGATGTCATTATTAAGTTTTAACCATCAATAATTGTTCCTTTTCTCATTATAGTAAAATAATACTGTATATTTATTTAGAGATTTTTGTCAATTATTTGTGCTGTTATGGTTATTATTAGTTTAGTCATTCACTTCTACACAGCTTACACTGCTCCCAATTTTCTTGAAAAATAGCTTTAAAACATGCCCGTAAACGGTGCCGTTTTACAATGAGGTTATCAAGAGAAAATCAAATAAAGCGCCTGGTTCACAATTACTGATAACTCAACTACGCGTTTTATCATCTATTATGCTCATTCAGTGTCATTCAAAGCTGCGCAGCAACATGGCATCAATGTTAAATATCAGCTTTCCAAAAGGCCTGTAGCCTATAAAACACACACAGTCACACACACACACACACACACACACACACACACACACACACACACGTCAGTGCGGATGATAATAGCATAACTTGTCAGCAATCAGATAAACAGCAGGAGAGGAAGAGAGAGAGACCGTGTGTGTGTGTGTGTGTGTGTCTCACGATTTTCCTTTACCTTAGCGTTGTGCACGGAGATTTGTTGTTTACGCGCTTCATTTAGAGCCAGGTCAATCCACAGCCATTCCTCTCGTTCATACCACACTCTCGCTGGAAAGACCTTTTTACATGCTGTGCCTTCCGTCCTTTCAAAACTCCTTTGAAACTGATACAGTTCGAGTAGAGCTGGTGTTGGTCTGCCATTTTTAATATACAATTTTTGTTGGAAATCCAACTGCAGGTGTTCAATCGACATCATTTTGTCCCGCTAGCTTCCGCGTTCAAACTTGAAATCAAACACAGAAATCAACCAATGCCAGGCAGGGTCGGCACAGAGCAGCCGTGCAGACCCTGGCTCTACCCGGTGGCATCTGAAATACACAAGGAAGGCAATACGCATGCAGTCAGCCCACACAGAAATCAACCAATGCCAGGCAGGGTCGGCACAGAGCCGCCGTGCCGACCCTGTGGCTCTGCCCGGTGCCATGAAATACACAAGGAAAGCAATACGCATGTGCAGACTTGTATGAAGGCCTCGTTGGAGGGTAGGCACTACAAGGTAGTGCCTACCCTCAGTACCTCTGTGAGGCCGGAGAGGTCGTTAGAGCCGAGTGTTCGACTGCTTTGAAATGCACAGCAATAAAAGGGAAGGTACACAATAGATTTGAACAGATTTAAAATTAGTTTGAGACATTTTGAGCAAAAATAACACCAGGACCATAAAAAACATGGAATATTTAGGGAAATGTATATATAAGAAAATAAATAAAATAATAAAATTTAAATTTTGATTGGATTATCACAGGGTAGGCAGTGCCTACCTTGCCTACCCTGAACGCACATCACTGAGACACACACACACACACACACACACACACACACACACACACACACACACACACACACACACACACACACACACACACACACACACACACACACACACACACACACACACACACACAGATTTAAAATTAGTTTGAGACATTTTGAGCAAAAATAACACCAGGACCATAAAAAACATGGAATATTTAGGGAAATGTATATATAAGAAAATAAATAAAAAATAAATAAATAAAATAATAAAATTTAAATTTTGATTGGATTATCACAGGGTAGGCAGTGCCTACCTTGCCTACCCTGAACGCACATCACTGAGACACACACACACACACACACACACACACACACACACACACACACACACACACACACACACACACACACACACACACAGACAGACAGACCGACAGGGCTGCAGTAGCCATTTTTGTGAAACCAATTTCTAATGAACTCTGTTTCTGGGACCTTACTCACATGTGTAGGCTATCATAATCTATAATTTATTCTGCTTTATGCCAAGGATGTGGCACCATTACCCACTGTAGGAATAGTGATGGTAGTTGTTGGCAGATGCCAGTTAGGGTGGCTGTACACCTGTCACCAGGAGCGAGCGGATACTTTCACATTATGGCAGAGCATGGGGAGCATTTAAGGTGTCAAATGTGACATTTTCTTTTTATACTCGGCAGCGGCAGATGTTGCTCAGGTCTACATGAAGAGTACAACACTTTCAACTCTTTCACCCTGTTGGTAGTCATGTCTTGCAAGGAGAGGGAAATAGTACAGAAGGGGGAAAAGATGTGGTTGAGTGCATTCACTCTACCACCATTTAGAGGAATACATGCAGGAGTAGAACTGACAGAGGGGTCAGCTGTTGTAAATGTCTTCCACATTTCATTGCATTTGATGAGAGCAGTACTGTAGTAGAACAGGCCATGATAGAACAGGCTGACCCGAGCCAGTAAAAAAAAAAAAAATGTAGCCCAAAGGCTATATTCAAACTCAGAAGATAATGTGAAACAATTTAGCAGCCTGAGGTGGCACATTCTTTGGGTGGGCCAGATGGGTTGGTGCAGCAGGGAGTTTAGCAATTAGAGAGATTATTCTGTAATGGAAAAGGTCATGAGTTTGATTCCTAATATAGTCCTTCTGTCAATCAATATTCATGTGTGCTGGTCAAGCAGCAACCTCCATCTTGGAAAAATGACCCCACGTGGAAGTGCCAAAAACTGCAGTACCTGAAATGACCACTTGAGGCTGGCTCCAAAAGCGAGTCATTCCCCATTGACCCCCATGCTAAAATGCTCAGCTTTACAGCAGACATACGGTAAACATGTTACACCCTGGTACAAAAAAGAAAGTTTTGTTATAGCTAATTTCCCCGTTCATGACGACTACGGGGGGTGAATGTTTATATAACGCATAACTCACTCGTTTATACAGTCTATGGCTGCAAGAAGAAGTCAGATAGTATAGACCTAAATCGGAAAATGAACCTTCTTCTCACTTGTTTTTTCCCCTCAGTAAACACTAATGAGTTTGTGGTCTCAATCTCTAGTTTATAGTGTTCTTCAATAGAGCTTGATGTTCGTTTAGTAAATAATGGTCCAATTTGGAGTACAATAGATGATAAAGTAGACTATGCTTTAGGGCGTGATTGACCGGTTGCCTGTCCACTGATTGTCGCTGCGGCTCTGTCCAAGATGGCGACTGTCAAAATCAGGAGTCCACAAACCAATGGGTGACGTCACAGTGGCTGCATCCATATTTTTACACGGTCTATGGTGCTGGTGAAGTATCAAGACATTGAACTCTCCCGCTCCTGCTCACTAAAAGTTGCTATGGAAGAGTTCTTAGCTACTGTTAAAGTGTCAGATGGAGAATGTGAGTCAATCTCATACACACTTCATCTGCTGCTTACCAACACTGCCCACAGGGCCCCAAATTAACACCCGCCATGCGACATTGGTGACTAGATTTTACATTTGGCGAGTGCTCCTGACTATATCACAGGAATAAGCCAACCATTAAAAAGGAAACACACCGCGGTCGCCACCGACGAAAGGGAACGAAACAGCGGGAGCGCCGAGCGGACCACCTAAAAAAAGAAAGTTTCGTCAGGAGTGGAAGTTTGGAGAGATGGCGTTTCAAGAGACTGGCTACAGTATGATGCTGGGGCTGTATTGATGAGTTGCTGTATGCCAAAGAGAAAAACTGAAACCACACGTTTGTCATTGGTAGTAAATCAATGAAGCTGGAAACCATTCGTGACCATGAACAGAGCAAGTGTCACTTTGGCTGCATGTCTGTGTCCCGGTCTCAATCGGAGCCTCTCCTCTCAAGACCATCTGTGACTGCACTCTACTAGCTAGCCATGTCAGAGCAGACCACGGAGATGAAGATGTTTAGTACTGTACATGCCATTGGATGTGTGCATCTATCTATCTATCTATCTATCTATCTATCTATCTATCTATCTATCTATCTATCTATCTATCTATCTATCTATCTATCTATCTATCTATCTATCAGCAGATATTTTACAATAACACATTTGGTGCCTGAGATACTGTGAAACTATGGTTTCAACCCTGAATCATTCATTATTTTGGCCGGTAAAAAAAAAAAACTTGGCCGGTGGATTTTTTTCCATCTACCCTCCACTTGGCCGGTGAGCCAAAAAATGTATTTGGGGCCCTGACTGCACACATTAGGATGCACACATTAGGACACATTAGGAATAATGGTGGGATAGTGGTTATTATTGCAAACTGAGACCATGAAAGTAATCATCACACCATGCACTGCTCAACCAAGAGACATTAAAGGATACGGATATATAATTAGTCTCTTCCATCCCTGCAGAACTTGGACCTGCAGGCAATATTGGCTCCAGAGTCTGCTGTCAGTTGAAACAGTGAGCTCCGCTGCCACTTGCTGCTAACAATGAGTCCAAATGGGGTTTGTCAAAATATCTCCAAAAAAGCCATTTGTAGGCTGCACAGGGGACTTGAGAGTAAATGGAAAAGTTGCAAAGTGTATAAATCAAAATGATATCTGATTTCATGACACAATTCCAACATTACGCACACTTTCACTAATGAGGAAAAACTATTTTTCCTCTGCTGCAGCACAGACCACATGGGGTGAAAGTCAGTTGGCGGAGTGATCTAGTTTTGGACAGGTTAGGTCTGATTATGAACGGTAGAGTTCAGGAGAAGATGATCCGCTGAGTATAAACTGTGCGGCGCCACTGCTTTCCGGGCCACCATCTTTTTTGGATATTTTCACAAACCCCATTTGTACTCATATTTGTAAAGCTCACTTGACAGCTGACCCTGGAGTGGAGACAATATTCTCTGTGCGTACTACAGTACTACAGATATGTAAGAGACAAGAGACAAAGAGATGCAACAGACAAAGTTATCCTTCAAATAATTTCTGACCATTACATTGTTACATCGGTGACCAGTAGTAGGACCTGCAAAGAAATCGATAGATCTTGCCTCCGCCTATATGCATGTCTTAAAAATCCCAATGGGTGGGGAGTTTTGGCCAGAAAGTTAGTTTGAAAACCAGAAATTCCAGCACCCGATGAAGTCATTGTTGATTCACTGGTATGTCAATAATCCTATCAACAAATGAAAACAGCTAATCAACAAGGGAGTCGCAGAGCTGAGATCACATTCAAATAAACGTCTTTTTAATTAGTATCACGAGGAGTGCTGCTGAATGTGTTTTAAACCAGTGCTTCTCAAACTTCTTCACATCAACGACCCCTAAATTGACACAAATTAGACCATGCACCCCCATTTGATAAGATTTGGTCCCAGCGTCCCCTATCTGATACGATTTTTGCTTGGTTTTATTACAGAAAGTGTATGAAACCCTTGGGCAAAATAGTCATATAGTAGATTCTGTCATGTTACTTATGGATTGGAATTATAGTCAAACTAACGCATTCCCCTTTTTGCTGGGGACCCCCTGGAACCCCTTCAAGGACCCCTGGGGGTCCCCGGACCCCACTTTGAGAACCACTATTTTAAACGATGGATGTTCATTTATTTGTGTGTGTATTGGGGGGGGGGTATGCTTGCTGCCAGTGAGCACTGAGAACTCAGTGAAGTGAGGTAAGGTTAATTTTACATCCCCTCCATCATTTAAACATGGTGGTAATTTGTTGGCTGTCAGTCTCTCCAACATGATGTAAGGTGAACAGATCAGGTCACATCAAACCTTATAGCACATTTCATGCTCATGCTACTCACTGCTTAGAAAAGGCTTTAGAAGTCATTAGAAGAAATAAAAACAAGATAAATACAGCAACACTATATATATATATATATATATATATATATATATATATATATATATATATATATATATATATATATATATATATATATATATATATATATATATACAGTATATATATGAAGAGTTAATTTGCAAAAACAGGTAAACGCCATTCTTAAAATGAACAAACATCTGTTTGATACTCCCTGGAGTGCACATAGAAAACATTATTGAGGTGATTTATGTGAAAATTATCAGATCAATATGTTTTAGTTATGATTGATAATAAAGATTTCCCAAAAATAAATTATTTATAGAGTATAAATACAACAATATATAAAATAACATGATAAAAGATCCAACCGGAGATATCTGTTTTTGCAAATGAACTCTTCATATATTTAAGCAATATAGCATGAGAGCTGCGGCCTCGTGGGATAACAGCTGATCAGCGGGATATATGCCACAACACACGCTGCTCGAGTGCTATATTGCTTTTATAAAACGGTTTCCAAGTATGATAATATAAATATAATAATACTATAAGTCCGACTGGCATGGTATTCTGATAGAGTCAGTTGAAACACTACTGTAAGGCGGGACCTCTAGCAAGAAGATAGACGTGCGGGTGATTTGATTGGATCGTTCTGGAGACTGAAGTTGACATTGGCCAATCCTGGCGCTTGCTGAGAAGCTGAGAGCTTTCTGGAAAGCCCGACAGGCAGCTCGAGCGCAGCGCTGCATTCTCAGCGCTTGCTGAGAAGCTGAGTGCTTTCTGCAAAGCTCGACACCAACTAACGTTACGGGGTTAAATGCGGGGTTAACAGCCTTTTTTTTTGCAAAGAAGACATTAGCCCGCATCTATTCTTGTACAAAACATAATTTTCTGCTAAGTATTAGTAAAGTTATAAGCGCAGATCGATTCACAAGGATCTGACAGCTGTCTCCGCCATTTGTTTTTTTTGAGGTAACCAAAGGCTTTTAGTAAGAGAGTTGCCATGGCAACCAATAACCCATGGCCATATATATATATATAGATAGATAGATAGATAGATAGATAGATAGATAGATGTGTGTGTGTATGTGGCAAGCGGGCAATCTGTGTGTTCTGTTTGTCTGAGCAAAATCATCTTATGACATCACTGATATCATCAGTGATGTCACAAGAGCAGGCAAGGCCACGGAGTGGCCGAGCTGCGTATGTGAGCTGCAGGGCCAGCTCGGTGAGCTGCAGGGCGGGCGAGAGCGAGCACAGGAATCGAGCGTGCGAGATGCCTAGTATGAGTAAAAATAATAGACCCATTTCACGGGGGCCATTGTGTGCCGAAAAGGCAGGATAAACACAGGTGCAAGCAACACACTAATGAGGGTTCATAAATTCCAATAATGGAAGTTGGAACTCCTCATTAGCGTTTTGCTTGCACCTGTGTTTACCCTGCCTTTTCGACACAAAATGGCCCACATGAAAAGGGTCTATCATAAAATAGCATATGATGAATGTAGCAGCAGTAATGCTATACGAGACTTCAATAAGACGACAACAATCAAGCTACTTTGAGCTATTAATCCAGGTCATTGTCAGGGCCGTAGCCAGGGTTCCGAAATAGGGGAGGTCCAGCAAGGGGAGGCGGGCGCCGCCGATTTTTTTTTTAGTTTTCCCCCCCCCCTTTTTAAGCCATATTTAGAGTAATATATCATTTTAAATCAACATTAGGATTATACTGTTGTGATGTCATTATTCAGTATATTCTCTTTCATGTCACCACCTGCTCAGCTCTCCTGTCAACATAATTGTAACTAACAAACACAGACTGTTTTAGCCAAATTCATATCAAAATGACACCTACAAACACAGGTACACAACCCAAGCCGTACACAACACACAAAGTTACTTAGACAGACTAGACACTTACTTTCTTGGTTGTTGCTAAAAAATCTGTCAGTGTGTGTCACTCACTGTCTGTCGTTCACTCGCTCACTGTCTCGCAGCTCGCTCACCTTCAATTATCTCGCCAGGCAGACAGACAGTCATCACTCACCACCATGCTGCTGCTCTCTCAGAATCAAGTTACCGCGGACGCGGCGTCAGATGACTTCCTGCCTGACCTGCCTTTCGTTTCAAAATAAAAGCGATCCCGTGTTTTTCATGCTTTTCCTGTTTTCCATGCAGATTGTTTTATTTTTTTACAATCTTCGTTCTCAGGACACTCTACAATTTTCTGTTCCCAAAGTCCGAACTGAATTGGGGAAGAAAGCTTTTAGGTTCTCTGCACCCACCGCATGGAACAGTCTGCAGTCTGATCTTAAACTTAATAGCTTAGTAACCTTAAATGGTTTTAAGGCTATGGTAAAATCTCTTGAGAACAGGCTGTCTGTATGCAAATGTTTTATTTGATCATTTTAATGTTTTTCAATTGTATGTGTTTATGTGTTTGTTTGTTGTAACTTTGTGTTGCTGCTGTTTCTTGGCCAGGTCTCTCTTGTAAAAAAACCTCCCCGTGCTCATAGCTAGCTACGGCCCTGGTCATTGTGCCTTTGCCTCATCTGATTTACTAGACAGAAACCAAAAGAGGTCCAGACTGTTTCAATTTGGATAACCTGGAGCCCCAAGCACAACATTTTTGTACTCAATATTGCTGTGGTAATAATTAGGTGTGTACATCTGTGGGACTGTACAGAATGTGTACTTGTTCCACATGCCAAATCGTTTGGTTCGTATGGTGCCATAGATTTCACCGTCTTTGAAATACTGCTGGCTATAAAAAATTAGTACTGTAAGATGTTTATTCAAATGTGATGATGGGTGAAATTTATTACAGCCTTCAGGCTAGCTTCTTGGCTATCGGGAGACAACCTGACAAAGGAAATGTGAAATCAGTCTGCCTTCTTTTCTAGCCTCCAGCTTCAGCCTCCGAAACAACAACATGATTCTACGCTTGGTGCCAAATTAAAATATTAGACAACCTGGGGTTAACAGAAGACTATCTATGATTAAATCGATCTAAATCTATGATGTTTCCTGAGGCAGGTTTAGCCCAAGTTTGGATGAGCATATTCTTGTGCTGTTTAATTTGCAATTGAAGCTGTGTGAAGCAACTCTGCTGTTAGTAATTTGGGATGAACACATTTGAGTTCACTGTGTGGTCTTGCAAGCTGCAGCTGGATGGCTGATTCAGCCCACGAACACGCACTCACACTTTGAAATGGGCTAGCTGTAGCAAATCAGCAATGGTCTGGCAAGGTGACATGGCATGTACTTTTTGTAGACCCACATTTTGCTCTTGGGTGCCGAGTTTCATTTAGTTCTGAAAATCCTAGAAAAAGCAATGTACCTACATACTGAATTTTTAACGAACTCTCTCTGGAATCAAGTGCATTCCCAGGTCATGGTGTGTACAGGTATTAAGTTCAAGAGTTCACTACTTGATAATTTGTTTACATCCCCTGTCATGCAAGCAATCAACAAGCAATTCGATTGATAGATGATAGATAGATATATATTGAGGAAGAAATGTGGTAGAAATGGTGCATATACTAAGCAACATTACCATATACTCACATAATATGTATAGGTCAAAGGTTGCATATTAAGTCAGTCAGCATGGGAATGTTGCTTAGTATAGGCATTTTTCCATTTCTTCCTCAAGTCTTTTGCAGTATAATTCATGTCTGCAAAACTATCCCAGCTGCAACACCATGTAAAAAAAAAAAGTGTAATTTAATAGATGCAAAGTAATACATGCAGAACAAGTTCTCAAACAATTAAAGATAATTGCTGAATGTAGAAACCACTTCAAATCTTTTGTTAAGCCAATATTTGCTCCATTATCAAAAAAGTTTAATTGTTTGAACTTTTCTGATTAAAGTAAGACTGTGATTGCTGATTAGCTGTTCACTCAATGAATTGATGGTGAAATGTTCACAGAATGAAGTCATTTAATAAACCGTAACTTTTTTGTTTTGTCAGTAAAACATAAATATAATATAATTTTGACTTTTTTGTGAGTGTGTGCGTGCGTCGTGAGTGATGAGCTCAAAACATTGATCTAAAGACTTACAAGGTTTGCATTGCAGTACTTTGCAGTACACACACGGAAATGGCTTCACTGCTTATCTTTCATCTCCTGAAGCTTTCCCTAACGGGAGTATTTGAAGCACACACCTTTAGTGCTCCGTTTTGGTAGCTGATAATAAAAATGAATTATTCTCCCCCATTTGGCAGCCTTCTTGGGACTACTTGTTAGCACGTCAGAATGGAGGAGCCCAAGTCTTCTAAGAGCCTTTCATTATTATAATTGCCATCTCTGTCCATCACATGGGCAACCCTGGATGAACATTATTTCACACTGTACAACTTATGAGACTTTACATGGGTAATATGCACATTACATGCATTTTTGGCTGCTTATGTTGATTAAACTAACAAGGAAGGCTTTAAGTGTATGATTTGCATGAATAAGTTAAAGTTAAATATATTGACTGATCATTTTACATGACTGCTTTAGCTATTTGTTGGTATGCATGCCATATGCTGCATTTCAGTATCTAATTATCTGTTACAGAGCAGCAGTATATTATTTAATATTCACTATTAAATCATATCACATACATTCCATCTCTATTATAAAGTTGATTTAAAAAATAAAATAAATCTGTCCCCCCACCCCCCATCTGCCTGAAACTACATTTTCAATGGCGTCGAGGACATTTTGGGCACGTGTGCCATTTCCTGTGGGCGTGTCTTACGGGCGGCTGCACTGGTAGTGTCAAGGTGAGGCTTGCGACCACAGAGCAGAGAAGTTATAACAACAAAACTAATAGAGGAAAGCAGAAGGAGATGAAAGAACAGTGAAGCTAAATGTGCAGCTGACAAACGCAGTTAACATCAGCATTTTTTGTTTAGATTTTTTTTTATTACAGATGGGCTGCATTTGCCATCTGCTTCTTCAGCGCCTGTCGTGGTTTTATGGATGGCGGTTTCCTCAGCCTCTGGCTAGATGCTGTTTCAAGGTAGACAGCTCATCAAGATTAGTCGACAAATGTCAGCGTGCGAACTTGACCAAATGAGAGGGAGGAGGAGGGCGGGATTAACCGTGCGTTCACACCAAAGGCGAAATTCACCTCATTCACTCAAATTCAAATTTGTCAACTTTGGCGAATAATTCGCATTGTCAAACTCAAACGAGTGAAGCTTTTTTTTCGGCCTTGGTGTGAACACAGTTTCCTGCCTTAGTGGCCAAACACACCATACGCCAAAGCCATGCAGAACTGAAGCTTGAGGCAGGCTCAAGCTGATCTGACCCTTAACCGGTCACACCAGGTCGTCTCTTTTCCTCAGCACTGGGCTCGGAGCTGCTGCCCCGGCCCCTCCCACCCCTCACAAATTGCATTGACTGCCGGCCTGCAGCTCGGGATCAGCGTGCAGCATGCTTGGAAAATAGAACAGAAGCTGAATCTATCGGTTCAGCATGGTGCAGCTTCAGCATGGCGTGGCGTACGGCCGGTGTGAGTGGACTCGCCTGTTAACAAGGACGCTGAATTGAAACTGCGTGGCTTTGGCGTGGGATTGGCGTATGGTGTGAACGTGCACTTAAGGCGAAAGGTTGCTTTATGTAACTAAGTTTTCTTTAAGATAGGGCCCTGTGTGTGTAGGAGCAAATTGACAACACAGTCCTGAAAGGGGCTAGAATCAAACCCAGGTGCTCGTTGCTGTGCGGTGCTGATTCACTGCACCGCATGCCGCTCAGTCCAAGTCAAGCAATCTTTCATACATAAGTGATATACTCAACAATGCCATACTACAGTAGGATGTCTAAAAACACATAAAGTATGACATACATACACACACATTTAAATAATATGCATATATTTCTGTCTTTTTCTTTGTGTGGCCCTATCACAGTTGTCCACTGCACCTTAAAGGGCAGGCCATTGTGAATACAGCGAGGCCATTTCTTCAGGGCAATAATTCAGTATAATACAGTATATTGTCAATGAAGAGTAACCACTTTCCCCTTGATAGGATGGCCTAATTAATGGCAAGGATAATTAACTGAGTCCCATTTCATTGGCCACAAAGTGAGAGGCAGCAGCCCCATTATCCTGTTGATAACTGAAGTGTCCTTCCTTTCATCTCCAGTCTTAATGCCATCAAATAGCATTCCTGATTGACCAATTTACTCCCAGCTCTGGGATCTCACTGCTTGTTGAGGCACGGAAGGGCATCGCAAACCCCAAGCAAATGCTCACTAATCTGCAGTCTGCATCACAACAGTCATATTTTCTGCCTTATTTTGTAAACATGGCCTTGCTGTATTAAAAATAATATTTTGAGGTTGGATGTTGCAGTAAGCCAGTATAGCTTATCTGATGCCCAAAATATTCTATACTTAATGGGGCAGGCATGAAAAGGGTGAGTTTATCAGAGCTTAGCTTTTTTGCTAGAATTCCCTTACATTCAATTATTTCAATGTTGAACATAGGCAGCAATGAATTCCAAAAAGCCATTGCAGCCAGATGGCGATGGCAAAATACAAATGGTTCAGAGATTGCAGTAATGGAGGTCAGAGTCTCGTAACCTTAGTGGCTCAGGTAAGTGAACCACGATTGAGCTAAATACTAAGGATCCCCTGAGGCAATCTGATAACGTATATACTTCTGATGGCATAAAATGCTCCACATGCAGGTAGACACGCACAGGTGGACAGGGAAGAACAGATATACTGTAGATTGAAATGTATCTTGTCACAAATTAGAAATACTGTACTCTTTCAACAAGTGCATCAAATTACGGTAAATCACAAGCTATTGGTGTAATGTATATGACAACATACATGTTGACCTCTTTTGCATTTCAAAAGATGTATATTTCATGGGCATCCGGGTAGTGTAGCAGTA
This sequence comes from Poromitra crassiceps, assembly GCF_964638095.1. Classification (NCBI taxonomy): domain Eukaryota; kingdom Metazoa; phylum Chordata; class Actinopteri; order Beryciformes; family Melamphaidae; genus Poromitra; species Poromitra crassiceps. Next base: position 107,869,323 of record NC_139624.1, read on the forward strand.
GATTCCCTGCCTAACAGCACGAGGGTCACAGGTTCTACCTCCAGCTTGGTCGGCCATCCATACAGGCACGATTGGCTGGTGTCTGCGGGTGGGAAGCCAGATTGGGGGTATGTGTGGTCAACTTTGAAAGTTGTGTTTACAAACCACACCTGACAAAATCCTAACTCGGTATATGTGATTTCAAGTCGGCTTTTGTACACTGCTGGGTCTCCATATGTAACCTATAAGACACATTCCCTTTAGTGCTATTAAAATATCCTTTTCTAATAGGGTCATGTGGCATTGACCCTTGCTTGCAGCATTGGCAGGCTAGGAAGGAGATTAGGCTTAGTCTGCTATTGTGCTCGGTGTAGGTTTCTCTGGATAAGAGCATCAGCTAAATGTAAATGTAGGTCAGCAGAGAGTTGCTGCTGGACAGAAAATGTCTTTTAGGCTCTTCCAAGTGCAAAGTTTTTGCTTGTTTCACAAGGTTTGATCAAGCCTGTGTTGGCAAATTTGTCTGTTTTAAGCCCCTCTTTTCTCTTTAATTCGCTAGAGAATGTAGTTAATTGCATGCCTCTCTCAGTGGATACCATCACAGGTGCATTATGGGATATTTTTCTGTTTGACGAAAAATAAATTCTGCAGCATTTTTATTTAGTTTTGTTTTTGTGTGGTACATAACCAATTAGGCTACACATGCTGGGCTGTCCACTACCTAACGAGACTGCAGTAATATAAGAAAGGTGTATAACCTGTAGCCACGATGGAGGCTATAAAGCGGCTGATGTCATCTGTAATAAAAGCTGGGCTAGGTGCAAACAAACAGTTTTTGTGTTGATGAAACAGTTATGACAGTTGTGGAGGCATTATGCTGTGGCTTTATATTCTTTGGGGATTATAGGGAATGAAGGCAGCAGCAGTGAAGGTGCTGTTAACACAAGCAGATGTTATTTGTTTTAATACAGAGCAGGCAGCGGGCGGTGCTGCCATGGGCATCTTTTGCCTCAGACTCACCCTGCTTTATGGCTGCACAGCTTTTACATCCCTATTCATAACGCTGCTTGGTAAACAAACATATAAATGAGGTAGCCTGCAGTGATGAAATTTAGAAAGACCTATTCATTTACATTGACAAATGCCTCAAAGGGCCCGTATCCCCGGTTTTGTGTTCTAATATACCATGGTTCAGGGTGAGAATAATGTTCGAAATGATATTTTGCAAGTAGCCTAAACCTAAATGTAGTTTGGTTAAAATGATATTTAGGACTACTGTATGTACAGATGCAGCGATCTTCAATTGGCGCCTGGGCCATGTCAGTCTAACAGGTCCTTGGCAGGTCAACCAAAGATAACAGAGAAACTTCACTTATCTATTAATGTTCTTACAGGTAAACAGTCTCAATACTGCATCCTGATTGGCCGGCAACAGCAGCTCCTCTAATTCAAATGAGGTAAAGCTGCTGAGTGGATGCTTTCCAGTTGAAATGTTGCGCTGGCCTGCAGGCACGTGCACACATAGACATGAAAGGGGGCTTGAGCCCCTGCATTTTTTTCAGTCTGTAAAAAGTGCCCTTTTTTTTTCTTTTTTTTTTTTTTAATTATAATACATTTTTCATTTTCATTCCAACAACACATGAACAAAACAAACAGCTCAGACACATGAAAAAATAAAATAAAAAGTGCCCTTTCCTGACCATGAATGCATTTCTAATGATGCTTTGTATGGAAATTGCCCTTTCCATGCCATCACTGAAGGCAGCATTCAATGAGAAATGCCTTTTCCGAGCTCTCTTGGCCTTGAATGCACCATTTGTAATAGGCCTCTGCATGGAGCAGTGTTTTTCTAAACCGCCCCTGAAGGCACCAACCCAAAAAAGCACGTGGCCCTTCCCCACCCACTCCAGCAGTGCGCACTCCACTCAGCCAGAGCAACCATGCAGACGGACAGCAGCAGCACAGGCGCACACAGTCTGACAGATATATCAGTCAGTGAACGTGAATCAGGTATGTATGTTTGTCAAAGTCTCATCCTAAAATGAGATATTCCTCTAAATCTGGTTAAAATCGGAATATTTAAAATGAGTTATACCCCTAAATTTGCCTTCAAATTGCCACAAATTTCCGGCGCCGCCCTCCGGACGGCGGCTGTAGTGCCCTTTTATGAATTTGAGCCCCTGCCCCTCTAATGTTCTGTGCACGTCCCTGCTGGCCTGATTGGAAGGATTTTAGTCATTATTTAGTGCAGGGAGCCAATCAGGACCATTTCACAATTTCACAGTTGTGTTGCGCTAACTGGAGTTAGTCTGAAATGGCCTATAAGAGTGAGTGCATTATTGAAAATTAACAACTTTAAAGAACATGGTGCAGGTTAAAAAAATATATGGATTCACATTTACCCCCCACCATGAATGAATGAATGAATGAATGAATAAATACATAAATAAATAAATACATACATACATACATACATGCATACATACATGAAATAAAAATACAGGCACCCACAGGGCAGACATATTGTTAACATTGTTAACTGTTCCTTAGAATTTGGTATTTTCCCTGACTCACTCAAAACTGCCACAGTCAAGTCCTTGTTGAAGAAGAAGAAGAATATTGATCCTTCATTGTTGAACAACTATAGACCTATATCTAACCTGCCCTTCCTGGGCAAAGTTTTAGAAAAAGTAGTGCACAAACAACTGGAGGCTTTTCTCCACAAAAACAAAATCCATGACAAATTTCAGTCTGGATTCAGAAAAGGACATAGCACCGAAACAGCACTTGTAAAGGTAGTTAAAGGAACACTCCGCCCATTTTCAACCAGCTTTGTATCATGTCTGTCAAACTAGATGAATGATGAATAGTTTGACAGTTATTGAGAGTTGATTTGAGTTAACGAGTTATTAATTTGAGTTAGTGTGGACCAGTGATGTCACTGGTCCACACTTTAACACTCAATAACTGTCCAATTAAATGACAGACTTCAAAACAGTTTACAGTTTTCTGATATACTACTGATGTTCTAATGATACAAAGCTGGTTGAAAATGGGCAGAGTGTTCCTTTAATGACCTTACTAAACTCTAAGTCTCTATTCTTCTTCTCCTTGACCTGACGGCTGCTTTTGATACGGTCGATCATAATATCTTGTTGGATCGCCTTGAGAACGCGATTGGCCTGTCAGGCACTGTCAGGCCCTATCATGGTTCCGTACGTATCTTACCAGCAGAGATTACTTTGTCAGTCTTGCTGATTTTGTCTCAGACAGGCATGACATCTTTTCTGGTATTCCCCAGGGTTCCATTATTGGCCCTCCTCTGTTCGGTCTCTACATGCTGCCGCTAGGAAAAATTATCTTTGATCATGGAGTGAGTTTTCATTTTTATGCTGATGACACTCGGTTATATTTATCTGTAGAGCCAGATGGCCCAAATGCTCTCGGGCCTTTACTGAACTGTCTCTCTTCCATTAAGCAGTGGATGGGCGACAATTTTCTTAAATTAAATGAAGACAAAACTGAAGTTCTCATTATTGGAACTAGTACTCAGAAAGAGTTGATTTCAAGTAGACTGGGTTGTCTGGCTGTTCAGAAAAAGAATGTAGTTAAAAACCTGGGCATCATCATTGACTCAGAGCTGGATTTTAAAGCACATATCAACAATGTTACTAAGGTTGCCTTTTTTCATTTGAGAAATATTGCTAGAATTAGATCATATCTCTCCCTTGAAGATGCCAAAAAATTGATACATGCGTTTGTTTTCTCACGCCTCGACTACTGTAATGCACTTTTGACTGGTCTTCCCAAAAAAAGTACTGATAGGCTACAATTAGTCCAGAACATGGCAGCCAAAGTTTTAACTAAAACCAAAAAGAGAGAAAGAGAACACATAACTCCTGTTTTAGCATCTCTGCACTGGCTCCCTATAACACTGAGGATTGATTTTTAAATTATTTTACTTGTTTATGAAGCACTACATGGTTTAGCACCCCCCTACCTATGTGATTGCCTGTCAGAATACTCCTCTAGTCGCTCCCTTAGGTCCTCCCTGGTCTGCTCAGCATCCCTAAAGTTCATTTTAAAAAGTATGGCGAAGCAGCCTTTAGTTTTTACGCACCTTCAGCTTGGAACAGACTCCCCTATCACATAAGGCAATCTCCATCTTTGGAAAGTTTTAAGAAGCACCTTAAGACCATTGCTTTTAATTAGTAAAACTTGATCTTTTTATCTTTTATTACTCTTAATTAGCCAATCTGATCTTTTATCTCCTGTTTTATTTGTGTTTATGGATGTCTTTTAAATTTCATTGTTTTACTGCTCTGTGTAATTGTTCTGTTCTGTATTTACTTGATCTTTGTATTACCTTTGTTTATTATTCACATGTAAAGCGCTTTGAGCTGCATTTTATGTATGAAAGGTGCTATACAAATAAAGTTGATTATTATTTCAATCATGAGAGACCAGTTGGTAGGATTTAACAAACTTTATTTAGCAGTCGGCATGCATGGCAAATACTTTGGCGCATGACTCCATTAGCCAGTGGCGCTGCTCTTGAGGCAAGAGGAGGGCATCTGCATAGGCTAGGAGACCCCCCCCCCCCCCGTGGGGGATCAGGAGTCACGACTCGTTGGTGGCGGACTGGGGAGGTGGGTGGGGCAAAACAACGCTTCGGAGGACGGCTTCAGGGGAGATGGACTTCCGTGAAGCTAACTGCTGCTATGATCGCCAGAGAGAGAGAGGTGACGTAGAACCCTTGCTATATATATGAGAATTAACTGACGTCATATCTGACGTCATTACAGACGTCATACTAGGACTTGACTGACCACGTCATACTAGAACTTGACTGACGTCAGGGGGTGATCGGATTAGATTATGCATGAATGGCCTTCTGCTTGAAATTTGGTCTGGAGACCTCACTTCAATCATGAGAGGCCAGTTGGTAGGATTTAACAAACTTTATTTAGCAATCGGCATGCATGGCAAATACTTTGGCGCATGACTCCATTAGCCAGTGGCGCTGCTCTTGAGGCAAGAGGAGGGCATCTGCATAGGCTAGGAGATCCCCCAAAAGGAAGATCCGATTACCGGAGGTTAATTGAGATCTGCGGGCACCGGTAGTTTGACTGTACTTTTCTGGCCTTCGACCTTTAGCGACTTACAGCTATTTGCGGCTGGCGCCTCCCAACTCGGTCGGGCCTACGATCTTGGTGCATTAACGTTTAACTTGACGCTTCCCGGCTTGGCCTACTCGGCCGCCTTGGCACCTCGCACTTTGACTTGGCGCTTCCCAGCTTGGCCTACTCGGCCGCCTTGGCACCTCACGCTTTAACTTGGCGCTTCCCGGCTTGGCCTACTCGGCCGCCATGGCACCTCACCTAACTTGGCGCTTCCCGGCTTAGCCTACTCGGCCGCCATGGCACCTCACCTAACTTGGCGCTTCCCGGCTTGGCCTACTCAGCCGCCATGGCACCTCACCTAACTCGGCGCTTCCCGGCTTGGCCTACTCGGCCGCCATGGCACCTCACCTAACTTGGCGCTTCCCGGCCTGGCCTACTCGGCCGCCATGGCACCTCACCTAACATGGCGCTTCCCGGCTTGGCCTACTTGGCCGCCATAGCACCTCACGCTTTAACTTGGCGCTTCCCGGCTTGGCCTACTCGGCCGCCATGGCACCTCACCTAACTTGGCGCTTCCCGGCTTGGCCGCCTTGGCACCTCACGCTTTAACTTGGCGCTTCCCGGCTTGGCCTACTTGGCCGCCTTGGCACCTCACCTTTACCTGACTTGGCGCTTCCCGGCTTGGCCTATTTGGCAGCCTTGGCATCTCGCCGCGCCGCTCAACTTGGCCTTCTGACTGACCCTGGCTCTCTCTCTTGGCTCTCTCTCTTTCCTCTCTTCCCCCCAAAAGTTAACCGGGAGATTTACTGCGCCTTACTGGGCGCCGTGCTTTTCGGGGAGCCACCACCAACGAGACATTTTTGGCGCGGAAGTCCGGGACACTGTTCGTTGCCATGCTTGCCAATAAAGGGAGGAGGGTTGTTTGGGCCGCCGGTATGGCCGCCTGCTCCGGGCGGATGTAGCTGGAAAATGCTGATGAGGACCGGCGGCCCGTTTGCTGGAGGGAGGCGGAGGACACTCCTTGCACGGCGGCTGAGGTGGCCGCTCCCATCCTGAAGGAGTGGCTGGAGAAGTTCTTCGTCGGGAGGTTGCATTTCTGGAGCGTCCGCTTGAGGTGCAGGACGAACCAGGATCTTGTCATGTGGTGACAAGGTGCGATGAGGAACAGGGGATGCCGGGGGGCCGGTGACGGCCGGTGATGATGTCCTCAGATAGCGACCATCTTTTCCCCCCCATGAGATTGATGAGCTGAAAATAAACAATATGACACATGGACAGGATCGCTAGCTGGAGAGGCAGACAGAATTCACCCGATGCAAAATTCTTATGATAATAGCTTCAACGCTTCCAGCCCTTTCAGGGACAATTATTTCAGAATTACGAGCCGATAATTCATGGGAATGCAAGCATTATTAGTAGCTATTTGAATGAAAAAGATACGGTGACGGCCGGTGATGATGTCCTCAGATCAGGGCTCGACGTTAACTTTTAAAAGTGGTTGCCGGAGGGGCAACCTGGCAAGAGCTTTTGGTTGCCCGAATAAAAATATGGTTGCCCAATTTTAGTCGCTTTATATTTTGAGTAATTAAGATACTATGCAGTCATAAGCCGGCTTAATAATGACGATGTGACAGAAAAGTAAGTATAATAATCTATAGTATAGTATAATAGGCCTATTCAGTGTGCGCACCGGGTGTAGTAGTAGTAATAATGATAATAATAATAATAATAAATTTGTGTCATTTCGTTTTCTAAACAAATCTTATTTTTTGTTTTTATAATGCATTTGCACTGAAAGGATTTAACTAATATTTGTGAACTTTCATTTTCATATATTTTTCAACAGTTATTGTTCATATTGTGCTTAATTTATTAATTAAAAGCGTTATTGATAATTAAGTAGCCTACCCTCCTCCAGGCCCGGCTCCAGACCCAAGTTACAGAGGGGGCCTGCCCCTAGCTTGGGGGGGCCAAGCTACCCAAGGAGGGTCCGGGGGGATTCTCCCCCGGAAGAAGATTTTGTACATTTTAAAGTAAAATTCGTCAACCTGGTGCATTTGAGAGCAAAATGAAGAGGCTAAATCTGTGAAGAACTACACACATCTCTAATGTGTTGTGACTTTACAAATAATTAGGCCTAAACAATTAATATTAAGTGTATTTACACATTGTGCACAAATTGCATTCATTGTGACAAATTTACAATAGTTAATATCCAGTCAGAATCATTGCAAATGGATGTTCAAAGTAACAGTTAGCAATAGCATTGAGTTAATCAATGCCTAATGACAGCCAGATTCCATGTTAAACTTTAAAACAGAAAAACGTTTTTAGCAACAAAAAAAAAAAAAAAAAAAAAAAAAATTGAATGGGGGGGCCAGTTTGTTAAATGGGGGGGCCCGGCCCGGTCAGGCCCTGCCCGGTCAGGCCCGGCCCGGTCAGGCCCGGCCCGGTCAGGCCCGCCCCTAACGCCGGGCCTGCCCTCCTCATGTTCATTCAGGGATACTTTGATGACAGTGGTTTGGGGCCCCCACCCCACCACAAGTATTAAAACATTTATTTGGTGTATATTTTGCTGTTTGCTGCTGTACATATTTTGTTGCATGTTAAATCGTGGTTGCCCCTGGGGCAACCAAAGACCGAGAAATGGTTGCCCCATGTTTTTTTTGGTTGCCCGGGGCAACCGGGCAGCCGTTAATGTCGAGCCCTGCAGATAGCCATCTTTTCCCCCCAACAAACGCCTGTTTGCTACAGACTGCTCATAGCCCTGCTGGCGCAGCTGAGGCCAGACCATGGGGAGGTCTGGGCAGATTTGCGGTGATTGACGGGACCCGGCCTGGAGAAGCACTGATGCTGAAGTGCCATAGCATCTCGGGCACTCTGGACAGACCGAAAGATCCATGGGGCAAACGGTTCATTCTGGCGGCAACCCTATAGAGCTGAAATGTAATGCTTAATGCATGAGATATAAAGAAACTGGTTAATAAACAAGTAAAGGAAAACAATGGTTTCACCGCCTTGCAAGTGCACCATAGACTGCTAACTCGCAGTGATATGTTATGGTTGGCCAACGTATAACGGTTGGCAGCATAATACGCATACTGGCATACTGGTATGCCAACCAGAGTATGCTGGTAAAATGGGGCAATAGTGTCTCTACCCCTTTTTGTGTTGGTAATGGGGTACGGCAGGGGGGCTACTCTCCCCTGTTCTCTTTAATTTATATATGGATGATCTCTCTGTCCAGCTAAGAGACTGCAGAACAGGATGCATGATCGGTAACGCCTTGATTAACCACCTTATGTATGCAGATGACCTGGCGATCTTCTCCCCCAGCAGCGCTGGGTTTCAACATCTGCTGAATATCTGTTCTGATTACGGGGTCCAATTTGATGTTAAATACAATGCTAAGAAGAGTGTTGTTATGATCTGTAGAACGAAAGAGGATGGGGATCTTGCTTTTCCTGTCTTTCTTTTGTCTGAGCATGCTCTAAGTGTCTGTGACAAAACCAAATATCTGGGCCACTTCATCACTGACCATATGGGTGATGATGATGATATGTATAGACAGCGGCGTGTGTTATACATTCAGGCTAACATGTTGGTCAGGAAATTCCACTCCTGTTCTGATGATGTAAAGATCACACTCTTTAGGGCTTACTGTACCCCTATCTATACTGCCCCCCCTGTGGGCAAAGTTTAAGAAGGCAAGCATGCATAAACTTCAGGTTGCCTATAATGATTGCATGCGCATATTGCTGAAAAAACCCAGGTGGAGCAGTGCTAGTGAGCTGTTCTGTAAGGTGGGGGTGGCCACTTTCCAGGCGCTCCTGAGAAATCTGAGGTACAGGTTCATCTGTAGATTGAACGTGTCTCAGAATGTTATTATTAAGTTGCTCACTGATCCTGGGCTAAGCACTGTGAGATACCAGTCACATATGTGGAAATTCTGGTATGACTCTCTTTTATAATGTACTTTTGTTCTTTTATTGTGCCCTTATGTGCTTTTTTGTAATTGTGTATGTGTCATCTATGGACCAAGCGTCTGCCAATAAAGGTTTGATTGATTGATTGATTGATTGATTGATAACAATGGGATTCGCAGCCTCTTGTTACATGACTAGCGTGACACTGTATTAATTATTTTAGCTTTGGTATTATTTATGGTTAAAAGGAACGCCAGGGCATTTTACTTTAAAATTCGTTAAGAACAGGAAGTGGTGTATTAAGACTGGGTAGCTTGACACGGAAAAAGACGTCAGCATTCCCTGGGCCGTCTGACTTTGGTCTGAAAGTTATACAGTAACACTCATTCTAACTGATGCTCAGACATGCTCCATGGGCCAGGGGTGTTTTGAATAACCCATTGTGTGATTTTTTACCGGCATATCACATGATCTCAACAACGTGCTGTCAAGAAGAATTGTGAATGAAATATACAATGTGCGGTGATGACGTCATCGTCATCAGGCAGCGACAAGACATCTTTCAACTCACACAAACTCCCGTGTATTTACGGTTTAAGTAAAGACATAACTGCCCGGTGATAGCAGAGGGATCCGCGCCTGCTGTACAATTGACCACGGGCGAGGTGGAGGGGACTGCCTGGTGCTGCCTGCTTGCCTGGAGAAGCCTGGGGACGCGATGATCGCGGTGCGGAAGCCTGAATGCTTCGACGCCGCTGGACGCCTGGACACCCGTCCGATGATGGGACCGCATGCATTGCTGCTTGCTGAACGAAAATGTTAGTCACTGATTGTCAGTCTGAAGTCTGTTGTTGACTTGAGACGGACTCCTGGCTGGAGGGAAATGGCCGCTTGCTTGAGCCGATTTACTCCATGAATGGAGAGGTGGCAAGGAAAAGATTGACGACGTGCAAGACAACGTAGAACATGGCGTCTCACGGCGGCCCCACGGCCTGCATTATACCCCGACGACTCCCAGCTCTCGGGGCAGCTTCCTCTTCTGGTCTTCGTCCGTGGCCTCTCCCTCCGGCTCGCTCGCACGCTTCTGCTCTCCTCCCACGGGCCGTCGCAGTGGAGCACCCCGTGCCGCGGGAGCGCGCGCCGGGCCTTCTCGCCGTGGCTACGTTGGCAGCCTGTGGCCCGGCCATCTCGGAAGGCAAATACGCTCCGTGGCCGATCCGGAACAGGGTATCGTTGTTTGAGCTGTCGTCGCTGCCCATGGACTGTTCTGGCTCGGGATCCGACATACCAGGAGTGGAGTGGGGAGCGTTGACAGATCCGCGGGGATTATCCACGGGTAAAGAGGACTTGGAGGTGCTGATTTGGTCGTATATGGTGCAAAACAACGCTTCGGAGGATGGCTTCAGGGGAGATGGACTGCCGTGAAGCTAACTGCTGCTATGATCGGCCAGAGAGAGAGAGGTGACGTAGAACCCTTGCTATGTACAGTATATGAGAATTAACTGACGTCATATCTGACATCATTACAGACGTCATACTAGGACTTGAATGACCACGTCATACTAGAACTTGACTGACGTCAGGGGGTGATCGGATTAGATTATGCATGAATGGCCTTCTGCTTGAAATTTGGTCTGGAGTCCTCACTATTATTATTATAGAGGGAAAAGGCGGCATTCTACATTATATGGAAGTTCAACACCTGTGACATCACTTCACTTCACATGCAGGGATGCAGTCATAGATAGTGAAAAAGGTGACAGATACCAGAGCAGACATATCCTTCTTTTTTGGGAGGGAAAAGGTGACTGTCACAGTCACCTAAAGAAGGTCACTAGTTTGCATCCCTGCTGACATCACAGGTGTACAGTTCCATTCTACGAACAGTTAGCCACTATGTGCTATTTAACCCCCCCCCATCCCATTGCTATACACCCCTCTCACATATTAATGTAATATGGTCTCCAACCTGCACCATGCTCTTTAAATGTAACCGCTCAAATAAAATCCAACTTTAACAATGACTTTATTGTAAATCTTTGATCGTTTATGTACTCTACACTATATAAATAAAGGAAGCTTTGAATTCCCACAGTAGGGGCCCTTCACGATTACAAATGTGCCCACAGACACACACAAAGCTTTTAGAACAAGAGTTTAGAGATCAACATTTTGTTTGGTTGGTCAAGGGAACATAATATCCTCAACCAAGAAGTGTATTCTTATCATTTTAGATGGACCACAATCAATAACAGGGATAGCAGAAATCTTCAAACATTTTGTTTGCACATAAATATTGCAAGATTTCCATCTAGTGCTTTTTGTGCTTACTAAAATCAAGATATTATTGGGACGATAAGACTACAGGAAAACATGATCCATGGCTGATACCCCGGCTATACGTCCATTAGCATTCATGATGTGTCCATGTCTGTCTGTCGCTTTTGAAATGAAGACACGACTCCAGATTAGGTACATCTCATCTCCATGAAAATAGAGGCGACCAGATCGCTCATGTTCCGATTACTTTATGAGATAACATATGCATTAAAGGAATGGACCTGAAACTTAAACAAGGTCAAACCTTAAATATATACAATACCACAGTATTTTTTGCCCCGGCTTAATATCCAACAAGCAATTCCACGCGGTTAGAGATAACTGGGAGATGATGTATTACGTGTGCCAAGGTGTATCCTCTGACTTATTTGCTGTACCACTTTTCTTTCTTGTTTACAATATATCTTATATTGACATTTATCGTGTCTAGCCTGAATCAGTCATACTATTCTGCAGACATCTGAAACTGCATCTTAGCAGTGACAAATATCAACATAGCGGTTGTAAACCGCCAGAGAAAGCATCTCTCTGTCTCATGCTGCAGAGGTGCAGGTGGGGAGGCCCTGCGTTCCTTCAAAAGTGCTGATCCTGATGTAATATTGACAGGCGCTGAGCGCGGCAAGGTCTCTGGGTCTGACACATATTACTTTCCCTACAACCTTTCTGACTGGGCTGTGCGCTAAACATAGCACTTGGCCAATACTGAGGCCCAACTCCCCTACCATGTTGCCCATTAAAAATGCATGGGTGTTTAATGTTAAACATCACGCAGGACAATGAGGAAATCAAGGTTCGGGTCGGGACGCATGTGTTTAAAATCCATTTTCAAGAGATTAGCGATGCAGCCTGTCAATAGGTAACCATATGGATGTGCATTACAGTATAATGTATCAGCCTGGTTTTAAATTAAATTAAAGCACAAACATGCACTTGATGTTCGTAAACAGATGTTATGATTTGCTGTAGCCGCCTTAAGTTGGACAGACAATATCTTATTGAAGTATCAGTGCAAAATTCAATATATTGTCTTGGCAGCAATAAATAATGCATCAGAGGCTCTTAGGGTAAAATGGAGAGCAGGTTATAAATATGAAGCATATGAGTTGTATTGACAAGGCCTAGCCAAGCTGGCACCCGTCATCAGCAGGACATCTTGCAGTGAAATAACAGACAAGTGTCCTCTAGCTGCCCTGCCCCTCATTGGCCTGCTGGAGGTCACGTCCGTAAACACATGTTTAGCTGCGTAGGTGAAATTCATGTGATGGCGTGCCATGATTTAGCCGAATACAACTTAGTAAAGTAATGACATGGCCTGAATCCTTTGTTCACTAGTTACTCATGAGATCATTTGATGCATCGTTTGGGGGGGGAAATACTCCTACTCTTAGTAAACAAACCGCGTCTCTGGGTGGCAACGGCAATGGAACCCTATGGAGCCCAAGTGGCGCGAGGCTTGTGTGTCTGACTCTAGCCGGCTAACTCTGTTTACATTTTAAAAACTGCGACAGTTCACACAACTTTAACACGGCATGCATACATCAAACTCTTGAGCTAATTCTGCTCTCACTCAGAAAGTCAAAATATAAGCGATGTGATGTATTGTTTTTGAGATATTAACGTTTGTTTGGCACAACTCACACTATTCACTGCCGCGGGGTTCCGCATTTCTGGGTGGCAAGTGACGTCACGCTGATTTGTCCTATACAGTAGGTTACCAAAACGAATGGATAACAAAATTATTACAATACATACAATTAGGGATGTTCGATGTTGGCTTTTTTACCGATATCCGATATCCGATAATGTCCAACTCTTAATTTCCGATACCGATATCAACCGATATCAACCGATACCGATATAAGCGGGCTTTTTTTCCACCAAAATTTCACGTAACAAGTTACATAATGTAGCTTAACACGTTAATTGCCAACGACGAGTGTAGTCGTCAAACACAATCCAGCTGTTCACTGCCAGCGACGACTTGACTCGTCAAAAAAATGATTTTTTTTTTTTTGACCGTGGGATGTGCATCTAACCCTTTTACATCTCTTATATAATTATTGGAGCCACCGAACGTTTACAACCCATTCCACCGACCCACTAAGTGGCAACAGTGGTCTCCTGACTAGAGGAAGGCAAGCATTTTTTTAACTTGTCACGCCATTCTCACCCCAGCCATTCTCATGAAAATGGATGGGGGAAAACGCTCTCGTTTTCGCGCTGATTGCTGGCGATGCGGGATTGCAAATTTACATAATACATTACAGGTGGAACACACTTTGAAACACGCAGCATAAATATGACCAGAATCGCAAAAGCTTCTCTCAACCAAAACTCCAAGAAGCGAGCGAGTCCATGCCGACTTCCTCAAACAGCGGCCGTGCAGACAGGCACAGGACAGCAGCTTCTTGGCTGCAGCGGCCGTCACAGTCTCAGTGCTTTGAACGCCCACGGAGGGAGGAGTTGAAGCAACTCTCCCTCTCGCTCTCTCCCTCCCTCTCTCTCTCTCTCTCTCTCTCTCCCTCTCCCCCTCTCACTAGGATTAAACCTAGTGCGTCTCCCTCCCGAGAGGGAGGGAGACGCAACAGTGATTTCCTCGGTTGAAAAAAAATGTTCTGTCCAACGCCAGAGTGGACTAACGATTACTATAGCCAATCAGTGGCAATAAACAGAGCCACAGGCGCGACAAACACCGTTGTCAAGCTGTTGTCAAGTTTGCTGGACCAAGGAGGACTAATAACAATTGTGACCGCTAGACGAGATAGATTTCAAGATTCACATTAATAGCCACAGTAAGTAATCAGATTACAGATTATATTTCTGTGGGGAGTTTGCATACATGTTTCATGTTTATTTGTTTATTAAAAAGGATCCCCATTAGCTGATGCCTAGACGACAGCTAGTCTTCCTGGGGTCCAAGACAAAATATACAAAAAAAAAATATATAAATTACAGACAACAATGAATTAAAGTGCAAAAGACATATCACATAAGAATTAAGAAGAAAAAAATTCACAAGGCACAAGGCATATATAGAATCAGATAAACAATGAAGCATCATGGTCCGCTAGCGATCTAGCTAGCCAGTGGACCAACATTTTTACTTAAAATTTGATCATTTTTATAATCTACAAAACATACAGTCCAAGCAGATGACAAGAGATATGATAAAAAAAAACATGAGAAAAATTCTGAGAAAAATCAGGGTGGTATGTGTGAAAGCAGGTAAAATCTCAGTTTCCTTTTAAAACATGCATTTCCTTTGATGGAACGGATTTCCCCTGGATGACTGTTCCACGACACTATAGCCCTGTATATTACAGCCTTCTTCATGTAGTTAGACGTTGTAAGGTAATCTGTCCACCAACTGCCACTCTTGTGAAGTGTGTATGAATATTTGAACTATAGATAATGTTATTGTAAAGACATTTAGGAGGAGTCTGATTTTGAATAACTCTATGGAAATAAATAAGTAGGTTGGCTGAAAGCCTTTCCTCAACACTAAGCCATGTGAGACTTGTATGCATACAGTATCTGCTACGCTAGCATGTGTTTGCTTGGGTTTCTGCTGGGTGCTCTGGTTTCCTCCCACAAAGTTCAAATATATGCTGCTGTGTTTGTGTAGTATCGTAAATGTATATAATCTAGTAAAATGTATAGTATGTATATGATGTGTATGTTCGGTGTAGATAATAGGATGGTACTGATCTTATGAGGCATTCCAGACAACTTGGACCTTGGGATTTTCTGACCACCTATTAGAAAAAGTACACTGGACCGCCACTCAAAGTCGGAGTACAGGGTGACAGCAGGAGAGGCTTGGGTGGCCTTCAACCTTACATGTCAGCAAGCTATTTCAATAACACACCGTCATTAGTTTAAAGACCACCAGAGGTCACCGCTACTTCCTGGTTACAGGCACAGCTCCCGACTCTGGCATATGCACTGCACGCATGCACTTACTCACACGACTGCAAGAGGTCAACATTCTTTAACATCTGTCGTTTTAACCCCCGTGAAAATCGACCAATGTTGTTTTGTGAAGACAGGCTGTTTTTTTATTACGGGAACAGAACTCTTCGTTTGAATTCACAGGACTTTTCACTTGCTTTCCTCAATCAATGATGCTTCAAGTCATCACCCGAGATCACTCCTGACCAGTCACAGCAGCAAACCGTTGTTTCACTCATGCGGATAAACCCGGATTAATCGCCCACAAACCTGTGAATCCAGTTAGAGTTGGAGTAGCCAGTCAAATTGCTGCAAAATTGTAGTGGTCACGTGGTTAACAAACATTACAACTTGATCTAGAGTAGTAATTTAGAACAGTGTTACTTATTCACACTTAAATTCATTCAACATATGAAATGAATACTCTGAAGTGAGTGCTCTAAATTAGCACTCTATGTAAATTTCAAACCATATAGGGGAGGGGGAATTCATACTAATGTTGTTCAAATATTAAGTATTAAGAGCACGCTGTCAGTCTATTTAAAAGCAGGGTTCAAAGAAATACAGACAGAGAAAGAAAGAAAATCTACTTGATATGATTATCCTGGCCATTGTGGACACATGTTTGGGAGATGGTGGTTGACTGGAGGGGGCGAATCCGTATCATTTAATCTGTATGCAAGGTGAAGTGCATAAGAAATTAGCAAAATGGCACACATGACATACAATATTTCCATAGCAGAGGGCAGGGTCTCTCCTAGTCTCAACGCCAGACCCATGAGAGTGCTTACGCTGATACACTACATTACTGCATGCTGCAGATATCTCTTTGGGCCTGGCACACTGCTCGCTCCAAACTGATGTCAGAATCCTGGCCAGTGATTGTGGTGGTTTCGGAATCCTGAACCCACCAATCAGTAACAACTTCAGTGATCAGGTGCGCCCACCCAACCTGACACTGTTGACTTTTGAAAATTAACCACTCTCTCATTGGTACTACGAGCTGTCAGTCATTCAATTGTTCCCCCTCAAAACAGCAGCAAGGTCTGTGAAGTGGCACAGACTCTATTATGTAGTATGCTGAGCGACGTAATAACGTAATATTTGAGTCCGGGACTAGAGCTCTGTTTGAAATCGTTCCCTATTACAGAAGTAGTGCACTAGCCTAGAAACGGTTTCACTTGTTTTCTAATACAGTAACTGACAGGAAATAAACTTGAGTCCAAACTGTTCCCTAGCAACAGAATTCCGGTCAAACAGTTTCTAGGCTAGTGCACTACTTCTGTAATAGGGAACGATTTCAAACAGAGCTTCTGTCTCTCCTGACAGAGAAAGTGCTCACTGCAACGGTGCTGTAACTGTAGAGCTCCAGTGAAGGTCTAATGGGTGCATCATAATCCATAGTAATGAGATTTGTCCCCCGAGATTCACCGATAGGAGAGGTAATACTTGATTATACATATTATATATATATACATACATATACATATATACATATACATATATACATATTATATATATAGATGTGAGAAAATATTGAATGTCCTCTTACAGTATGTGTTCTGAATGACATCCATGGTTAATATATGGTTGTGTGCCAACTACTTCAGGTGTCAGGAGTGTAAAGTTTGTGATAGAGTAAAGTGAAAGGGATAGGATATATCATATATCTGTTTTAATCATTATTGTTGTTATTATTGTTATTATTATTATTAGTAGTAGTGGCCAGACCAGCGAAGCGGCAGGGCCACTTATTGTATTTGCCTGTATTCTTCTTCTTCTTCTTCTTCTTCCGGGAAGTTGGACTTCCCATGTATGAAAATAAACCAAACTTTGCACAAAGGTCCAGTCCCATGCCAAACTTCGTTGACGCGAATTTGGTGCCAATAGTCCTGATGGTGGCGCTACAGCGACCGTCTAAAGTTTAAAGCTTTGAAAAAAGCTACGGCTTTGCAACTTTCACCGAAATGTGGGCCCAAATGAGGAGAAACTGTTGTACACTGCAACCTATGGCCAATTATGAAGTCTAAAGACTGCAAAACTGTAAAAGTAATTAAACCCTACTCCCACATTTTTTCTTCAAACGACACCAAACTTCAGCATCTGCATCTTTAGACTGTCCTACACAAAAGTATCAAACAGATTTCTGATTGATCAAAAATTGAGCCCACAGTGCATCAACATGTTGATTTCTGCCCCCATGTATAGCCTAAAGAGCACCGTAATTACCCTAATTACACTAATGATGTGATGTCACTCGAGCAATGATGTCATCAGTGATAATTTCATCAATGATGTCATCCTTCCTGGCTGAGCAGACTGGGTGGGTGATGTCATAGTTGTTGCTATGTCATCGGTAATGTCATACATGCCAAAGTATAAATAAGCAATGTTTCAGTATTTCTCTCTGCCCACTAGCTCCACTGTCTCTACTCTCTCTCTCCGCTTCTCTGTTCAACTGCCATGCACTTAACCTGCTGCAGCCTTACTTCTGCCCCAGCCCTGTCACTAATGGCAGTGTTCTAAGCAGACTGGATTGCATGCAGCAGATTGGACTATAGCTAAAAGACTTGAGACTTGACTTGGACTCTAGCTCAAAGACTTGAGACTTGACTTGGACTTGCACAAAAAATGACGTGAGCATCTCTGTCTGTGCCCGGCCATGACCCATTGCTGCGCAGCAGCTATAATAATAATAATAATTATATAGTAGTAGTAGTAGTAGTAATGACTGTTGCCGATAATGTAATAACTGTCATATAATTAATGACCACCTAAAGTTAAAAAAACGTGTGTGATTCGTGACATCACGAATACTGGAGCCAATCCCTGTCCGGTATTCAGCAGTTAAAGCCCCAACACATTCTACAGTATATACTGCAGAACGGTCATGTCGTCCCATTGTCACGAGTTGGGAGTGAGAATGTGTTGAAAGCCCGTGTTATATGCTGCGATTGGCTAGTTAGGTTCTTGATAACCCTGATTGGTTGCTTTGGATTTTTTTTAAATGAGGCAGACGGAAGGGAAGTCATAATATAACCTTTTTTTGTGGAAAAAACCATCAGACACAAATTATTATTTAAAGTAGAGTATTTTATATGCATCTTGAAACACGACTTTAGGGGGTCTTTAAATAAATTGATGTAAACAAATGTTCCCCTAATGGGTTGAACATGTAATAAAACCATTGATTATTAACCATAATTATGACTTCATAAGAGTTTTAACATGTTACTTACTGATGATGTAATAATGATATTGCCTAACAATGTTTAACTGATGATATAATAATGATATTGACTATAGTCATTATTATGTTATTATCATTATTACATCATCATTTAAAAATGTTGCCTCTTAAGAAGAAATAATCTACAGTTAATCCAACAATGGGTTGTTATTACATTATCTAAGAAGTCCATCCATTTGAGGGGGAATTGTATTACATTATCCAACAGTTATTACATTGGCAGTTTGTTCAAGGACTCACCAAGTGGCCTCCTGGGTAAAATAGACTGTGGATTACAGCAATGACAAAGATAGGTTACTTCCACTGAAATGAAAATATGATATTATCGCTGCCCAGAGAGTTCTCATTATATTTAATGAGTGAGCTGGCCAGGCAGATAGCAAGTCAAGAAACCTATAAGCACAACACATTCTCAAAAAAAAGCACAAACTGCAAATATTAGGATTATGTAACAGTTGACACACGAGTCTTACATGTCCATCAGGTGGAAAAGGTTAGGTTAGCTATTAGCTAATGGTTGTAAGGGTTTAGGCAAGTGAAACAATTTTGGTTAAATTGGGAGTTTAGTTAACCTGACACGCCAGATGGTTTGTTACACCATCTGGGAAGTCATCGTTGGAAATGGGAAAACGGGGCAGACACTTTCAAAAAATACCTGACAGGTCTGTCTATCACAGGCTCGCTTCTCGCCCACACATAGCTGGCTTGACACTGATTGGTCCGCATATCTGGCAGTGTTGCAAGATGGATTTCTCGCGTGATCGTGATCTTGTGAATCCAGCTGCCTCGCGAGGTTAGAGTTAAGTAGGAAACCAAAACTTTGCTTAATTGTTCAGAACAACTTAACTCATTCCCCACCAGGGTTTCTGACCTTTTTCGGTGATATTCCGGGACCCACAGAATATTTTCTTCTATGACTATGTAAACACTGAATATCCCAAAAGACAGAGAACAAAGCCTCTACTTTAATGGAAAAAAAAAAGTTTGTTTCTGCCTTCAGTTCTTTAGTTATCGACACTTGAATGTAGGTCGTTTTCACCAGAAATGCCCGTCTCTGACCAGGAAGCTGAGAAAAATGCTTTTTTGTGCAATGGAGCGAGGGGGAGATTCACCACGCATGAGAGAGTGGGCGGGGCGGGTCACACTCATGTTCTCTGTGGGTCAGGTGCTTCCTGGTACTCGAGGTGCGGAGTTCTGCGGGCATTTTTGCCTCTGAAATTTACACTATGTGAGGGTTCACAAAGCGGATTACTAATCTAAGTGACAGGATAAGTGATTGGTGTGTGTTTACCATCAGGGCCTGAAATTAACTTTTTGACTCACCGGCCAAGTGGTGGGTAAATGGAAAAAATCCACCCGCCAGGCATATTTTTTACCGGCCAAAATAATATATCGAATTTTTGTCACATATACATACAGTATATCTAGGGCTGTCCCGAATACCATATTTAGAGCCTTCCTTCAATGAGATCAAATCAAGCTTATACGGTCCGGGGAGCGTGTTCAGACAGAGGAACAAACAAACATGTAGATGTAGGCTCCTCACTTTGAGTTGAAAGGACTCTCAGCTCAGCACGGTTCGCTCCGCGGCTCATTGTAAACTTTGATTCTGACTGAGGACGAGGTGTTGTGTTAAACAGCTAGCTAGCTGTTAACAACGTTAGCTTAGTCCACTGCCTGATGCTGTAACCACTTTGCCGGGCTCAGTGACCAAAGGTTTTGCTTGTTAACCAGTTCGAGTCAGGCTCTTTCCAACGGGGGCATCAGCTTTGAAATCCGTTTGCCAGTTGTTGAGCTGTAAGTAATAATGCGACTTGCAGCTAAGCTAACGTTACACCGGTTTGCAGCAGCACAGACAAAGAGTATTGAAGGCAAGAGACAAAGCTCTTGTTTTATTTTTTTGTATTTTCAAACAGTGCTGCCACCATGATGTTTTAGTTTAGAAGCTATTAGCCTTCAGTTCTTATCAATGTAAGATCGTTGGCACAGAATCAGATGACATGCGACTATACAGCAGTTTTTAGAACTTTGAAATGAAACAGCGACCGTTACACAGGTAGAAACACTAACTGACTGGAGGGGGCTTTAAAGTAGAAATCTTCTTGGCTCACGAGTTGGGAATTCAACCCTTACTTCAACGTCAAAAACTCCTACCTGTTTCTAGTCATGTCTCCTTCATGTAATCCTTTCAGGGTGGGAAAAGCGTATTCCTCTCACTTTTGTACGGAGCAGGAGATTAGCAGACCAGGCTCATAAGCAGCGATGGCGGCCTCTCCACAGGGGAAAGAAGGTGTGTCTTTGGTCGTATCCCTATTCTGACACCCTGCCTGCCACCTCGTTTGTGTTAGCTTTCTGTCATCCCGCATCAACCCCCTGCCGCTCCCCTGCCACCCCCACACTGCTTCCCTTACAACCTCCTACTCACCTGCCACCTTCTTCCTCTCTAAGAAAGCAAAGACGAAGAAGAAAAGCATAAGTAATTGGTACTTTTGATAGCCAAGAAAATGATCACAGTCTCCAGGCTGAGGCCACATCCTGCTTCAACCTTAAATCAATGGTGATAAAGGATGCAGAGCATGGAAGCAAGACTCCAGGTTAAACAGATACCATTGTAGTCAAATAGACCCCAATTACACCTTCCAAGACTATGCATCTGGAAGGATAAATAGGTATTTCATCTCTGGACCTTTAGGGGGACTATAAGCTGTGGGCATAGTGGGGGAGGGAGTGCATGAAGAATATAAAATAATACGCCAAACATGAGCAAATGTTATGCATAATTCTGATATAATAATGCATGCGATAATTGCACTTCATATCTGAAAATATAAAAGTAAAAAACAAACATTGAAATAATGCAGACTTTTGTTAGAAAATTCCATATCAAGCACTTCAAAAAGATGATAGCTACTAGTAGATGGAATGATTGATGGCTAAAATATAAAACAAATTATAGTACTTTTTAAGCAATAATGTGTACGGTAGATTAAAGCAGCTATGAGAAACGTTCATTTTCCGTTGATTTTAGCGCCCCCTGCGGACAAAAGCGGTAGTGTTTGCCCAGAATGAAGACTGCGTTACTGAACACCGAGCCTCTTCCCCTTGTCTCCACCGTGCTGGCCGAGCTGCGGCCTGAACTGGCTGTGTGCTGGTCACACACAGGCATTTAGAAGAACTATATAGAAATCGACAATCTCCTCGCTGATGGTCTCATTTGCTGATGTAGTATTAAATGTAGACCGTTTAGACCACTTCTTCAGAGGAGATCATTCAGATTTCAGACATGTTCAACAATAATTGATACTTTTAATGGATGTGGTCATGAAGTAATTAAATTCTAACTCAATATGTTAATTAGAACACATTAACAAGTAGTGCAATGTAGGTTAAGTGCTCGCTAGTTTCTGGATTTTTTATTAATGCTTTCATTAGGTAGTTTTCTTAAAATGTGAGGAAAAATCAACCAATGAGATGAGAAAATTTCACTTGACTTGAGAGTAAAACCACTCTTCCAATTTTCATTGTCAGTTGACATAATGTCATCTATTTTTTAAACCATGTTTCAACAGTGTCAACACAAGGGAAATGAACAGTAATTAATTCATATTGATTATCAGCTATTTATTATTCATTTCTCTCTACCTCAATGTTTTGATCGGTCGTGCTCAACACCCTTTGAGCTGTTTTTCAGAGCGTTGCTAGCTGAGCTCAAAACACAGACAGCAGGCAGTGGAGAGGCTGCAGGCTTTGTCTTTTAAACAAAGTCTTGTTTGCCTTGCTGCTAACCTTGGGATAAACTTATTCATGTTCTCAAATCTGGATTGAATCATCCGGGATCACAGGACTGTTATGTTTTCGGGATGGGATTTTCCTCTCAGTCATAGCGGCCGGCCGCGCACTTATCGGTTTGGACTGTGTGCCAGTGGAAAGTGACTCACTTCAGTAGTTCTGAGTCAAAGAGAGGGACACAAGAGAGGAGAAGAGAAGAGAGAGGATAACACACCCCGTTGTACTGTGGTGTGGGATGCCTATGTTGAGCTACGGGCAACCAGCGGGCCTTTTTATCTGGCTGTGCAACCTGGCCGGATGGCATTCTCTTGGCATGCCATCCCTGTGACTGGCCACTTGGCTCGCGGCCCAGGGATATGGCTCGCTGTGCACAGCAGAATCACCCCATCCCCCTAACCCGCTACTTTCCCTCTCTCTTTCTCTCTCTCTCACTCTCTCTCTCGCTGGCCACTTGCCCTAAGGACACCTGCAGTGCTTTGTGTGGCCTAGCGGGTCCCTCCATTCTGGCTTCATGGCCGTGGTCGGTAGGAAGACAGCACATGATAGCTACTGACAACCGCACAATTATCCAACACAGACAGAAGGAGGGAAGGTGGTTTTCTGCAATCCACGAGGGCCCATCAGCTGTGACTTAGCAGGGCACCGCTGTAATTCAATTGTAAGGATGGCCTTGGGTGGTGCAGAATCAGGGGACGTACAACAGCTTATTATCCACCTCTTCCACTGTCTATCAAACTGATAGCTCACTCTCACCGGCATCACATTGACATTGTGTTGAATGTCCTGTGTCTGCCCTGCTTAATTGAACACAGAATTACCCTATTTGGACACGCTTAGGAGAATGGAGCTTAACGAATGCAGAAAGGGGTAGATGAGATCTGAGCTGACCTCTGGAACACACTCCATATACAAAAGCCAGAGGCTGCAATGGCAGAGATGATCTAAAGGGGGTGGAATGAACATTTTGTAATCTGTCAAATGCTGGCACGGCAAAAATCACATTTAAAAGCCCAACGGCCGTTCCTAATGTGCAGTGTTCTATGCATAAAAGCATTATGTATTTTATGCTCTTGGAGCTATAGGGTCCAAACTTTTAGAGAATGCGTTTTGGAAAAATGTGTTATCGGAAGGTGGGAGGATGGCAAGTGGGAGGCCAGTGAGTCATTTCATTATCTAATTTACTTTTAATGGAGACGGTGCAGGAGGCAGGGAAAAGGAAAGGGGAGGGAGAGCGGGAGGCACAGAGGCAAGATGGAAGTTGACACTTCCCGTAGGCTGGGTTGGTGCACTCGTTTCTCTCGGCGTGGCCTCGCACGTCTTTTGGTTGGAGTTGTTACTGTTCTATGTGAGCAGGGTGAATGCAAGGGCAAGTCCAAATCAGCAAGTGTAATCATCCCCGCAAAGGATATGTGGCAGCTTGTCAAGTGTGCATGGTGAAAACTAAATATTCCTGATCATAAAGGCTGAGTGGTGCATCGCAGATCACACAGAATGCATCGTCATCCATAACAATTACAAAGCGTTTCAAAACTTTCTGTTTCAGGGTTTCATATCACAGAATGTATCGTCATCCATAACAATTGCAAGGCATTTCAGAACTTTTTTCAGGGTTTCGTTACAAGGCATTTCAAAACTGTCTTGTGTTTCAGGGTTTCACTAGGTGACTGAAAAGCTCCCAGGACAGAGTGGGAATGCTTTGCAGTATGAATATAGATTAGATGGCACTACAGAAACAGTAGTAAAAAAGGTTGGCTGTGCCAAAATGCTGTATCTATCAATTTAAAATAAATCATCATGCTAATTGAAGTTAATTATTAAATGCGTCTCTAAACATATTACCATTTATCAGAGCTACAGTATTGTATGTGCCATCATTTTGTGAACTAATTGCCTCACTTACTCGCTATCCTTTAAAATTAATCATTAGTTTTAATTTTGTGCAGTAGGTATAACCTTTTTTATGCCTCCGCCGGCGATAGCCAGGCCGGAGTCATTATGGATCCGGGTTGTCCGTCCGTACGATGTTTGTTAACGCGATATCTGAGGAACGCCTTGATGGAATTTCATCAAATTTGCCTCAAACATCGACTTAGACTCAAGGATGATCTGATTAGATTTTGGTGGTCAAAGGTCAAGGTCACTGTGACCTCTCGAACGCCATTTTCAAGCTTGTTAACGCGATATCTCAGGAATGCTTTGACGGAATTTAATCAAACTTGTCTCAAACATCGACTTGGACTCAAGGATGAACTGATTAGATTTTGGTGGTCAAAGGTCAAGGTCACTGTGACCTCTCAAACGCCATTTTCCAGCTTGTTAACGCGATATCTCACGAATGCCTGGACGGAATTTCATCAAATTTGCCTCAAACATCGACTTGGACTCAAGGATGAACTGATTCGATTTTGGTGGTCAAAGGCCAAGGTCACTGTGACCTCTCGAACGCCATTTTCAAGCTTGTTAGCGCAACATCTCAGAACTGCCTTGATGGAGTTTAATCAAATTTGCCTCAAACATCGACTTGGACTCAAGGATGAACTGATTAGATTTTCGTGGTCAAAGGTCAAGGTCACTGTGACCTCACAAACTCCATTCCCAAGTTGGTTAATACAATATCTCAAGAACGGCTTGATAGAATTTCTTCTGATTTGGCTCAAACATAGACTTGGACGCAAGGATGACCTGATTCCATTTTGGTTATCAAAGGTCAAGGTCACTGTGACCTCTCGAATGCCATTTTCAAGCTTGTTAACGCGATATCTCAGGAATGTCTTGATGGAATTTCTTCGAATTTGCCTCAAACATCCACTTGGACTCAAGGATGAACTAATTACATTTTGGTGGTCAAAGTTCAAGGTCACTGTGACCCCACACACCCAATTTCCAAGCTCTGTAATGCAACATCACAGGAGCGCCTTGATCTTCCACTTTGCCTCAAATGGCTATTTGGACTCAAGAATGAACTAATGGCGAAGGCATAAGTCCACGTTGCGGTCGTTCTAGTTAATTATTTGTTTTTCAAACCGTGGATATCACTTTTTTCTTTGTTTTTTATTTTATTTTCTCTCTCTTTTTTACAGAAGCCCTGAAAAGCAAGGTGGGGAAAAAATAAATAAATCCTGGACTCCCTGTGGCCGGGAGGGCATAATGGCCACTCCAGTGCCCATAGGTATCGAAGTACTTCTAGCTAATCCGGAGCCGGCCTGCGCGCTGTGTGGGGTGCAGGTTGGCCCACTGTGTGGGGTGGAGGTTGGCACGTTTGGTGTGCTGGCTAAGCACTTTGTGATCCGACATGCTGACGTAGCTCTCCTGTAAGTGTCGTAAATGCGGTCGACCAATGCTAACAGTCACTCCATCTCCTGCCATGTAGTGTAGGGGTATGGACAAAGTGGTGACTTGGAGTAACTTCTAGTTTGTCTGTGGACTCTGTGAAGGCCGGTTTGGGACCAGCATGGGGCTGATACAGCATAAGCCACACAGGCTGAGCGGAACGTGGAGAAGATGGGGGGAGTATGGGCAGCAGAGAGGGAGATTAAGGGGTCAAAGCTGTGGAGCGGGGATGAAATCAAATCTCTGATCGAGCTCGCACACAGATACAGTGCACGGGACAGCGCTTAGCAGATGATCTGGGAACAGGTAAGATGGCGGAGCAGGTGAGGAGTGAACAGAGACTGCTGCAGAATGAATTGGCCCGCAATGGCCCAGATGAAGCTGTGGTTGAGGAGAGTGATCTCTCAAATATACACAGGCAACCCCGATCATTCCGCGGTCACATGTTAAATGGTAAATGGACTGCATTCATATGTCGCTTTTATCCAAAGCGCTTTACAATGTGCCTACATTCACCCAGAACGTCACCCCCTATCTTAGCCCGCGCAAGGCTAAGCGAAGAGCTGGAAAGAGGGGGTGACACAGCAGGCGAGAATTAGCCTGGTTAAAAGCATCCGGCTCTGTGAACTCGCATTTTGTTTCATTCTGTGGATCCGTCTGGACTCCAAGCTGTGCACAGTCATTCAGCCAATCAGTGTCTGATCCAGTCAAATCCAAATCCACTCGGAAGAACGGCGAAAACGTCTTTTCTGCCGAGAAACTCGGCTGTTGCATACTCCTGTTCTTGTTTAATTGTTGTTATTGAGTCTATTTCTGCAATAACTGCACTTATGGCTGTTTAACTTGACGAACATTGACGTTACTGCTGGAGCCTGAGAGCCATGGAGCCAGCTATTACTGTTTTGCCAGCGGCGTTCCTGATTGGCTGGTTATGATGTCAGCTATGAGGCAGGTCCCTGATTGGCCCGTACAAGTTGTGGATTCTGAAAATGCCCGCACCATGCCGGAGGCCAGACGGTCTCGCAGAACGAAACACACGTGAGTTCACATGACCGGATGGTTTACCAGGCTAGGCGAGCCGAGAATGAGATCAGGGCGGACTTGGTTGGGGATGTGGATCAGAACCCTGGGCTGATCGATACACCAATAATCAACTGGTGTTTTTTTTTTTTATCATGAACAATTCTTCTAAAGAAGCATAGCAGATATGAAAGTAATGAAAAATGTCTGAAGCCTCAATTTGTGAAAACTTTAATTGTTGTAAGAACTATTCTAACTTTTGTAATATGGATTCACTAAGTATTTTCATATTTTAAAATGATCATATTTTTAAATGCCATATTTAGTTACATAGTGCCTGCAGGTGGTTAAATTCAACGTCTAAAATACAGTGCACTACTACCTTTAACCCTTAATTACAGGTTCATAATTTTCTCAATCATCTACCATCCTTAAAGTCATACTGGTCCTAACCAGCATTGAAAAGGGCTCCAAATATTTTCACTTGAACTTGACAAAAGGCATATGAGTTGGACAGGAAAACATTTTGTATAGCCTGCAAGAACCTATTTAATGAGCTGTGCTGCCCTCTACTGATGGTCTGCCATTTAAGTGTATTGAACCAAACAGCCCACATGTCTGTGTATCTTCCTGTAAGCGTAAAAACATAGACATTAAAATCACTAAAGACCACACAGTTCACTGGATCTCTGAACATATTAATTTCTGCAAAGAAACCTAAATGCCTAAAATAAAGACAGGTCCATAGTTTCCGTGTGTTTGATGGAAGCAAACCTGCCACAGACTCTGAATAGGTCAGGATATAAACAATTATAATCATTCAATATATCCAGTATATTGATGGAAAGCATTTTTTTTAGTGCTATATTTGCAAAAAGCAACCATTTGTCAGGAAACGAACTGAGAAATATTGTCAGTATTCCAGCCTGTGTTTGCTGTTCATTTAATCTTCCAGGAGATGGAGCCAAATACTAAATAAAGAAAACCATTCAATTGATGTGGCATGGTATTATAAAAACAAATCATGGTGGAAGCTAGCAGTTATAATGCATGTCCTTTATCTGTGGTTGAAGACAGGTGAACATTTATGTGCTTCAGAGACTTTATTGACATGAAAATGGGATCATGGGTAATTTAAACTGCAATTTGAAAGGCAATGTGAGACAACCTTGAAACTAAACTTTCATTGGCCATGACTGACAGACTGAGAGATAGACAGACAGACAGATTGCAATGACATTTAAAATGACATAAGATTACTGAGAATGATTACTAAGAATAAATACCAGTAATACAATAGTTTGTCTTACCTCTCCCCATAGCCTTGGACAATCTAATTACAACACGGACAACTCTTTCTCAAATTGTAATTTGTGTATTTGTGTATTTATTTACCTTGATCCCTGCAAATACTTCCTGCTGCATCCTCACCTTTTTCATCTGGTATTTCTGTCTGGAGCTCTGCTTTGGTGTGACGACACAGATGAGATGGCAGGGCTAACAGTAAGTAGCGGATGTTCAGTAATATAGGCTGAAAGTGGCATTCCCCTACCCTTCTATTCAAAGTGACAGAGTAGCATTCCATTGGCAGGCAGCAGCAAGAAATGGCAGTATGCACTGCCTACATAATCACCTTAGATATGTGAGTGTGTGTGTGTGTGTGTGTGTGTGCGTGTGTGTGTGTGTGTGTGTGTGTGTGTGTGTGTGTGTGTCCGTGCACACGTGTGTGTCCCTGCACAGATACCCGCATGTGCCCACCACAACAAAGATAGCATTCACCATTTCTAAACAGCAATTACGTTTTCCCTAAGAAAATGATCCAGATGGGTTTGTAATATGCAACAATTTGTTTGGTCATTAAGATGCCTATTCAGAACTGCTTTTGCTTGTAATTATAACAAACTAGGCAGTATGCCATGCCATTGATGCATTCCCTTTGTGCTCAGGAGTAATTTTCTTCTCCTAAGGGAAACGGTTGCCTCCTGTTTTTAATGTTCAGCCCACGTCCATAACCACTAAGCAGTAGCGCGTTGAAATCTCTTTTAACCTGCAAGAGTGGCTACAAGATTGCAACCACCACAAAAAGCCCTATTTTTATGGTCGTGAAATTCCACAGGAAGTTGTGAATGTCATCTCAGCCATTTTGTTATCAATAAAATCTCTCTCTATCCGAGAGAAAAGCTCCACGATTGCAAACACCACAAATATGGTGAGAGCACTTTAGAGCAAATTGAAATTGTGTTCTGAAGTACAGACACCCAGTTTGGAGGCTACTTCCAACAAGGTCTTGTTCCTTCGGCTTGTACTGCCCGCTAATGTGCATCTGCAGCACGGCAAGCTTCACACCAGTCTACACACTGCAACATATTGCTCAATAACCATTTATGTATTGTTGCCAAATGCATGTTATCTTTTACCCACAAACTGTAATCCCTCCTTTAGGTTTATGTAAACAATGAATAATAAATACAGACCTTGCAAACTTGACTGCCACACATACATACATACACATACATATTGTTGTTTAGCTTATAATCCTTCAAGTCATTTCTGCTGCCTTCTACTTGCTTGGAGATAGATATTTGGAAATCAGTGCACAGTTGTTCATTGCAATGTCATTACAATGTCTGTCTGGGGCAGATGTTTTGCCATCAACTCTTTCCAAATTTAAAATGATAATATTTATGTATTATTTGTCGTGGTCCAAGCAGTACAGTACATCAGCCATAGATTGTATAAAAATGGACGTAGCCACCATGACGTCATCCATTGGTTTGTGGACTGGTTTGTGGTTTTGAAACCTACAGATTGGCATGTTGGCCGCTGCCATCTTGGTTCTCGTGCGAGACCATGCAGGGGTTTCATCCACAGAGCTGCAGCACTGCCTGCTATTGGTCCATGATCGGGCAGCTATGCGATCATTCACTGGACAGGCGAACTGTAAATCACCCCCAAAACATAGTATTTTCATTTTTATCGTCTATTTTACTCTACTAAACGGGCAAGTTATATAGAAATTCACCCCCCCCCCCCCCCCACAGTTGTCATGAACGGTGAAATTAGCTATAATGTAGAGACCATAAGCGTTTTTTGAACCAGGCTAAAGTTGGTCATCGGGGTGAAGGGGGATTGACTCACTTTTGGAGCCAGCATCAAGTGGCCATTTGAGGAACTGTAGTTTTTGGCACTTCCGCATTGGCTTCATCTGTCAAAGCCAGAGGATGCCACTTGGCATCACCCTGACATTCAGCTAAGCTTCACAGCATTACTTTGTGCCACTGGCCATGGCCATGCTGTAGCTTGTCTGGCTCACAACTAGGGATGTTCATCAATTATCGAAAATCGATAATTGATCGTTAAGGAATTGATTCGATCATGTGGAATTTTGATTGATTTTTTATATATATTTTTGTATCAAATCAAATGGCTGAAACTATCAAATTGTATTTTCACTACGTGGTCGCAACCAGGAGAGGGCGCAATAGAGAGCCGCAGGGATGACGTATTTTTGTAGGCAGAATGCGGAAGTCCCGAACTTCCTGGTTCTTCACTGTTTCTGTCTATGGAATTTTTGAATGGGTTTTTGCCGCGATGCTTCAAATACGGTCTCTGGGCAACGCAAGATTAATCAAACGCGAACCAGAGTTCAGTCGGATAATCTTCACACATGAGGACCACTTTCATGAGTTTTGTAGCGTAAATGCGAGCCCTAGAAGTAAAATGCTCGAGCTAAGCTAATCCAGAACTACACACTGTCGCATAGGCTTCCACGTCACGTCAGCACTCAACCTGGACTGTTGTTGGATGTGTGCACTGATTACCCCGGGCTGAACCAGGTGAGGGAAAGAGAATTTCCGTGTTCGCCCTTTGAAGTGGTGACGTTATTGACGTATACAGTATATCCCCATCGACTCAAAAGTGTAGTCTCATTTAGCCGTTTGCTAGCTAGCCGTCCTTTTAACGGCACGTAAAAGCTTCAAAACTCGTAAAAGTGGTCCTCGTGTGTGAAGATGATATTACTAAACACTGGTTCGCGTTTGATTAAGCCAGCGTTGCTCAGAGAGATTATTAGAAGCATCGCGCCAAAAACCCATTCAAAACTCCCATAGGCGAAAACTGTGAAGAACCAGGTGGGTGGGGCTATGGGTGTGGTCTAATTGAGCTGCAGTGAGAACTGAGAAGGGCGTCTGAGAAGAACAGCAACAGAGGAAATGAAGCGTGCGAGGCGAAGTTTTGTGTGGGACCATTTCGAGTTAAAAGACGACATCGTTCATTGCAAGAACTGTGATGCAGTTTATAAGTAGGCCTACAACACGGCTACGACGCCAATGATTCACCACTTGAACAGCGCACATCCGAGCCTGGTGAACCAGGAAGGCGCCTCGTCCTCGTCTCAGCCCACCATCACTGCGGTGTTTAGCGGGGAGGAGATGTGATGGCCGGCGTGCAGAAAAAATCACCCAGGCCGTATGCAACCTCATCGAGACGGATATGCTGCCCATATATATCATTGAGGGCAACGGTTTTCAACACCTGATCAATGTGATTGAGCCAGCGTATGAGCTTCCCTCACGGAGCACCATTACCAGGCTCAGCTGCATTAAGCACGCAGATATTTTTTGTTTAACAGTTAAACATGCAAACGTGCAGTCTGCAAAGTAAACACCAAATTAACATCCTTGTTTAAGAGGAGTGTTGGAGAGGAGACACATTGAAATAAAGAGTTCATTGAGGAGAACACGTTCTCTTTCGTATTTTCTGCCATAGGCATTCATTTTGTAAAAAAATATATATATATATTATTAATATGATCGATAATCGATAATTGATCGTTAATTTTCCCGATTTTCGATTATGGAAATTGTTCAAAATGAACATCCCTACTCACAACCACACAAAAATCTGGGAAAAACCTGACAACATGTCCAAGTCTGACAGGCCAACACCTCAGTAAGTCACAATTTGCAACCATAGCCAGAGCTGGTCAAAACTGGCTTCAGGCTACGACATAAACTAAATTATTAGTTGTTTATGAAAGCCAGGAATTCAAAGTCAATAGATTACTTGTGTTCTTGTGAAGAGCATTTTCCCCCCAAGGTATCTTGGAGAGAAGAAACCTCATAAAACACTATTTTCAGTCTGAGATGGAAATGTGCTTGAGGTCACAGGATTATAATCTTCTCATCCACTGGCTGGCTGGGATCTGCTGTTTTCACTCAGTTTGACCAAATCTGTTGAGTTTGTTGTTAAAGCTGCACTAGGCAAGATCTTATGTAAAACTATATGCTTCTCATCAATCTAAATCACAAATTGGGGATACAACAGAGACAAGTGTCCTGTATCTGCAACCCCATAGGTGTACACTATTTGCCCAAATACGAGTTCTGTCACTGGCAGACAATCTTCTCTTTCTCACAAGAAATGATACATCATAACTGAGAAGGAAATACAAAACTGTCTTCTAAACAGCCGCAAACAAGCGCTCCATATAAACAGAGCTGGACTGGCCAACAGCGCTTGATTCTTTTGTCATATTATGTGATTTCTTGGTGATGTCTTGTGCCAAGTCGTCCATAGCGGGGTTTTTTAACTGATTGTGACACAGGGACCACCATTCCGACTGAAGAAGCAACCTGAGGACCACTGGTGTGAGAAAATGGGTTGAGATTACAGAGCAATGCCAGGGGGCTGCAGACCAACTGTTGAAAACCACTCGTCTATCGCCAGCTTTAATACGTCTACAATTAATATAGATTCTGCATGTTGCTTTTGTAGCTTATATTCAATGTTACATTTGCAAGTAAGTAATACATAAATATTAAATACTCTTTTCTCTAAGCAAGCAAGTTGTTTTTGGACTTATAGTGTCATCCGAACTCCAGTAGTAGTTCAAGTAGTTCAAGTATATTTATTGTCATTGTTAAATTACCCCAACAACGAGATATAGACAAGCATCTCCCTGAGACGTACAGTGAAACACCAAGGTAAAGTGCATCGGCCCAAATAATAAATACATACAATAAATAAATACATTATTCTATAAAGGCATCAGAGTTAGTGACTGTTCAGTGGTGCATGTAAACAGTGAGTCCAGAATGTTGTACAGAGTTCGTGAGCAAAATGAGTGTGAGACAGTCAGAGTTGGTCAGAGTTCATTGTTGGGGGGGGGGGGGGGGGTTTGTGTTGTGTTTTGAGGGGTAGTGTTCAGCAGGCTGACAGCTTGTGGGAAAAAGCTGTTAAGCATCCTGGAAGTTTTAGAGCGGATGGACCTGTATCTCCTACCTGAGGGCAGGAGGACGAGCAGATGATGAGCCGGGTGAGATGAGTCCTTGATGATGCTGTGGGCACGGCGCAGGCAGCGGGAGGAGTAGAGGGAGTGGATGTCCGGGAGCGAAGTCCCAATGATTTTGACCGCCGTTTTGATGACACGCTGCAGAGCGTGCTGGTCTGCTTTCGTGCAGCTGGAGAACCACACTGACAGACAGTATAGTAGCAGTAGCAAACATTTAAATTATGAGCTATCGGCTGTTTATTTATGGAGGAAAGCAATTTGAGGCAGGACATGACTGGGGTTGTGGTTGTGTATATAATATTGTTGTGTATATAATAGTGTATTATTAGGCTAATTTATTCTGGGTTGTACCCTCAGGTTAAGAGAAAGCTAATGCTAGCTGTTTTATAAAGTTAGCTCACAGCTTTCCGGGGAGATAATGGCAGATTAGTGTGATACCGGTTGTTGGATGATGTTGCTTGTTAGAGGGAGATCATTAACACCTTTGGAGGACATGAGACAGAATTAGCTGCACAGCTGCTCTCACGCTGGTTTCACATCAGGGACCCGGTACCGTTTCTGAGCACACTTGACCCAACTCTCACTAGTAGAGCGGATAAGCACAATAATTGTGCACTTTTTGAAAGAAACGTGAAAATGCACACACAGTTAGGGAATACAATATCATAAGGTTTATTTTCAGATTGGGAGGGAAGTCAGATTTGACCAAAATTCCAAGATGGCCGCCATTTCCCCGGGTCTAATGTACAAATGTGCTTATAAACAATTGTGCACTTCTTTAAAAAAAGCATGACATTTCTCACATAGTGAGTGAATACCATAAGGTAAAAATCACAGTGAAAATGGTGGCCATCTTGGATTTGAGGTCAAATCTGATTTTCCCCCACATCTTAAAATAAACCTTATGGTATTCACTCACTATCTGATTTGTGAAACTTTTATCCCATTTGTGAAAACTAAAATAATCGGTGATTTCACTGAGATGTCATTGTTTTTTTGCATCTAGACCGCATAAAACCAGGTCCATTTCAAAGACCATTACATTTACACATTTCAAATCTGGGCTAGATTACCAAGGGGACCCTAGACTCTCACCAAGAAACACTTTGAGATTTGTGAAACTTTTATCCTATCTGTGAAAATGGAAAAATGGAAGATTTTATTGTTCCCCCCCCATCTGGACCGCATAAAACCAGGTCCAGTTCAAAGACCATTACACTTACACATTTCAAATCTGGGCTAGATTACCAAGGGGACCCTAGACTCTCACCAAGAAACACTTTGATATTTGTGACAATTTTATCCTATCTGTGAAAATGGAAGATTTTTAGATTTCATTGTTTTTGCCCCATCTAGACCACATAAAACCAGGTCTAGTTCAAATACCATTACACTTATACCTTTCAAATCTGTTCTAGATTACCAAGGGGACCCTACACTCTCACCAATAAATACTTTCAGATTTGTGAAACCTTTATCATGGTATGAGCACACTTGAACATTCTCACCAATAAATACGTTCAGATTTGTGAAACTTGAACATTAGACTAGGGATGAATGGCAGCCATCTTGGATTTGAGGCCAAATCCGCCTTCCCTCCACATCTGACAATAAACCTTATGGTATTCACTCACTATGTGATAAATGTCATGCTTCTCTGAAAAGGTGCACCATTTTTATAAGCACATTTGTACATTGGACTCGGGGAAATGGTGGCCATCTTGGATTTGAAGTCAAATCCGCCTTCCCTCCACATTTGACAATAAACCTAATGGTATTCACTCACTGTGAGAAATTTCGTGCTTTTTTGAAGAAGTGCACAATTGTTATAAGCGCATTATGCATTTCTTAATTTTGTATCATATATATGCTGTTAGATTTAAAATACATGCTACAGCATGCGCTGGTATCATATATATGCTGTTAGATTTAAAATACATACTACAGCATGCGCTGGGACGCGTCATCAGTGCTGTTAGCTGGGGTTGTAAGGTGTTTCGGGTCTCTCAACATCATACACCCTCGCCCAGTAGACTCAGCCGAGGCCGTTTAAGACCCCGCCCCGCCTCCCAGAAGCAGCCGCTCACGGATCAGCCTTCCTACTCTGTCTGCAACGTTGCCTGCGGAAGGGTTGATCACGCCCAATCCGCTGCAATAGAGTTAGTGCTACACCGCAGTATTGTAAGGCCCTTCGGTGCATGGAGGGTCTAGGCCAGGGGTGCCCAATACGTCGATTGCGATCGACCGGTCGATCGCAAAGGTAGTGTGGTAGATCGCATGGCATTGAGGGGGGGGGGGGGGTTGTTTTTTACATAGTGCCGTAGTGAGGATGGATGATAGGCTAATAGGCCCATTTGCCACTTGATTGACGTACAGGTAGCCAGTCAGATCTCATCTATACTGCACATGCAAAAGTTAGCAGCCTATCATCCATCCTCACTATGGCATTTGCCACTTGATTGACGTACAGGTGCGCCAGTCAGATCTCGCTGTGGCAGCCAAGTTTGTATATATATATATAAATAAATATGTTTGGTAGATCACTTTGACTTGGTCATTTTAAAAGTAGCTCCCAAGCTGAAAAAGTGTGGGCACCCCTGGTCTAGGCCCTGTGTGGGTGACTCCAGGCCGGGCTCCTCCTATGTCTCACCAGACCCTCCCGGGGAAAAGGCAATCCTACCATGGGCAGAGAGGACGCCTCAAGAAGGCCTATGTGCTGCACGTCATTCGCCTGCAGCGAGCACCTCGCTCTAGCCTGAAGGACCCCAGGCCGCATCGATCTTTGCACAGATTTTCAGGAGGCTAATCCGTAGCGGTTGTGGATTTCTCCCTCACGAGAGAGCCAGGATGGGGTGCTAATCCCATCCCGTACCGGATGTCGTCTCTCCGACCGTCAACTGTCTCTCCAGCTTGTCACCAAACTATACTTGGTTGTCACCTAGTCTATTGCTAAGTGTCACTGGCCAGAGGAGCCAGGATTCTAGATTTAAAATACATGCTACAGCATGCGCTGGGACGCGTCATCAGTGATGTTAGCTGGGGTTGTAAGGTGTTTCGGGTCTCTCAACATCATACACCCTCGCCCAGTAGACCCAACCGAGGCCGATTAAGACCCCGACCCGCGTCCCAGATAGGGCTGGGCACTATAATCGATACGGCAATATATCGCGATATTTTATTTCCCGATACTGTATCGATACTTGGACGCCAAGTATCGCGATATTAAAAAAAAAAAAAAAAAATTTGCAGGCCATGCCATGCCAGGCCTCTGCACCTGGTGATGCACCCCTAATCGATACTGTATCGATATTTCCCATATCGATGCGTTCAGTAACACTCAACACTCAGTAGTTTTGACTAGATTTGTCCACTAACTTATCAGTATAAAGTGATGTACCGGTACATATTATTACACTACCTGGGTGGTACTCAGTGTGTTGTATCTTTAGCTCTATTATTTAATTTTGAGTAAATTCTGTAGAATATCGCAATATATATCGCATCGCAATATCGTGATACAATCGTATCGTGACCCAAGTATCGTGATACGTATCGTATCGTGAGATCCTTGCCAATCCCAGCCCTAGTCCCAGAAGCAGCCGCTCACGGATCAGCCTTCCTACTCTGTCTGCAACATTGCCTGCAGAAGGGTTGATCACGCCCAATCCGCTGCAATAGAGTTACAATCTTGGATGGTCATATTAAACGTGGGCTAAGCTTCAAATAAATAGGTGAAAGTGTTTAAATGTTACCCCCATGAACCCCCCCTCCCCCGATGAAATCTCGTGTACGAGATGGTACGGGATTTGTGCGAGAGCCACTGGTCTACTTGACGTCAGGTAGGACTTGTTGCCTTGCCAACCTGGCTGTCAGACTGGCTCGCGCACACACCAGTAGTCTCATGGAATAGAGAGGCAAAGTGACCGCCTACTTCCTGCTTCAGCACTGTACCAGAGATTTTCATCCGCCATTTATTTTCCCAGACATTTCGTAAAATGCTTATAAAAATAGTTTTACTGGTTCAAACCAAACGGTACAGATATATTTAGAAACAGGAGAGATCGCATAACATTTCACTGGGACCAAAACGTGAAAGAAATGTGGGTTTAAAGAAAATGTTTTTTCAATGTTTTTTGGACTCTTGGAAGATTAGCCAGTTTCTGTCGCTGTTTCTGTTATGCATGACTATCTATCTATCTATCTATCTATCTATCTATCTATCTATCTATCTATCTATCTATCTATCTATCTATCTATCTATCTATCTATCTACCTATACATGTATATCTATCTACCTACATAGATAGACAGACAGATGACAGATATTGTAGCTTTGCGTCTGGCTATAATGTGTAGGAAGGAGGAAGACTGGAAACGACGAGTGGGTTTATTCCCTGCCGCAGGAAAACGCAGAAGAAGACTAAAATTCCCTGCCACAGCAAAACGCAGAAGAAGACTAAAATGGAGCGTTTCAGACAGAGGGTGAACTGAAGGGGGCCGTGAGAGCCAGCCAGTACAAGATAAACAATGAGTTTTTTGAACTAATGATGCAATGCTACTCTAGTGGAGGCCAACAATAAAACAATACATTATATTAGCAGAATATGGGCCCTTTAAATTATATAGCCTACATTTTAAAAGAACATGTAATATATTTAGGCTACTGTAAGCATTGTAAGTCATTAAATGATCACGATGTAGGCCTATATGCATTTCGGAGATATCTAAGTCAATCAATCAACCCATAATCAATCAATTTTATATTTATATTAGGGATTTCGAATCAATTTCCATAATCGAAATTCGGGGAAATTAACAATCAATTATCGATTATCGATAATATTAATAATAATATGTTTTTTAATATTTTTTTTATTATTTATTATTTATTTATTTTTTATTTGACAAAATGCCTATGTGCGAAGCGCTATA
Source organism: Poromitra crassiceps (assembly GCF_964638095.1). NCBI lineage: Eukaryota > Metazoa > Chordata > Actinopteri > Beryciformes > Melamphaidae > Poromitra > Poromitra crassiceps. The sequence continues at coordinate 107,907,252 of NC_139624.1, forward strand.
AAGCGCTTTTCAATCCGCCTGGTAATGGTGCTCCGTGAGGGAAGCGCATAGTATAGCTGGCTCAATCACATTGATCAGGTCATGATGAGGTTGCAGACGGGTGATCTTTTCTGCATGCCGGACGAGGTGCCTTCCTCCTTAACCAGGCTGGGATCTACGCTGTTCAAGTGGTGAATCATTGGCGTCTAGCCGTGTTGTACTTATAAAACGGCATCATAGTTCTTGCAATGAACAATGTCATCTTTTAACTTGAAATGGTCCCAAACAAAACTTAGCTTCGCTCGCTTCATTTCCTCATCTGACTGAGTGCTGACAATGTGCTGTTGCTGTTCTCACCGCAGCAAGCCCAGTGAGACCACACCCATAGCCCCACCCAGAGGTGTTTTGTTCAGTTGTCTCATAGTCCCATTGCGCCCTCACCTGGTTGCGACCACGTAGTGAAATCCAATCTTATACTGTAGTTTCAGCACGTTTAGGCCTATTTGATTTGATAAAAAAAAAAGATTAAATATCGATAAAAATTCCACATGATCGAATCAATTCCTTAACGATCAATTATCGATTTTCGATTATTGATGAACATCCCTAATTTATATGGCGCCAAATAATGAGGTATCCGAGGCAGATTTTAAGATTAAATAGGCTACTCTCCGACAACAATGCTACAGCCAGTAATCTGAAATTAGATATCCTTTGCAGAGTGGTGTTTTGGCTATGAGCCTTTGTGCGCTGTGCGCCGGTGGAACAGATTGAAAGCTTATTGTACCTAGCCTAATTAATAAACACAAAGGCCACAATGTGTCTTTTCTTTTCTACTACACTTCTGACTTGCTTGAGGGGATTGTGCCATGATTGTGCCATGACCGTTAATGTAGTAGCCTACGACACGGCGACACGAGTACCGTGCAAACTTCGGTGAAAACGACAATCAGCCCAGCCGTGCATCCTCGGTTCGTGTGCCCCAGGTTGGGCATGATGGTCTGGTTGTAGGCGATGTCCGTGCACAGAGGGGTGGAGATGGTCTGATAAAGCTGTGCTCCGGTATGCGCTATGGAGATTATGACTGGAATGGCTGGTTAGCTTGCTGTATGTGTATCTTGCGTTGTGTTGACAGTTCTGGCAGCAGCCGATGTTAAGGGCTTGCCCAGGGGTTAGAGGGGGTAGAGGCGGGATTCCATCCACTGATCTCTGGCTTGCAAAGCGCACACGCTAACCGCAACACCAAGGAGCTGGTTAACAGGCTTTTATACTGCAGGGAGTGAGTTTAACCACTCGCTACCACTCAGGGCTCACGAGGACTCGCGCTCATTCAGTTAGATACACATTAAGTGGTTAGTTGATATCAAGCTCGTTACATTAATTATTTCCATACACTAAAATAGTCATGAAAACTGGAGTCAGGGTGGTTTATTTTAGCTCTCCTGCTTCATTAGTCATGAAAGCTGACAATGACATAAGTTAATCAATTGGTATTAGCTGGTGGTGAGATAGTTAATTGCTTAGAAAAGTAGTCTGTACACTCCTAAACTTTTATTTGTGGGATAGCATTTCAGACATCTCTGTCAGTTGAAATGTAGGCTACATAGTAACTTTTGAAACCAGCAGTTATTGATCTCTTGCATTGAAAGGATTTTTACCACCATGCTCTGAAAAATATATACAGTAGATACAAGATTTGGGCAAGTGTGGGCATATTCCCGTTATGTTCTTTAGCTACAGAAAATGGAGAGGCTCAAGCAAGGGATTAAATAAATGATGCAGCCAGCCAATGACAAAATACCAATATCAGATCAAGAACAACAAGCAACAGACAGCATAGATGGAAGAGCTGTGTCTGCAATGTTGCTCAGCAAATTCATTCATTTCCATGGCAAATAAATAAATAGTCAGCGCTGTCGGAGAACCTTCTTCTCGTTTTGTTTGTTTGTTTTTTGTTAGGAAAGCTTGAAACGTGCAAGGTAAGTTTATTTGTATAGCACATTTCATACAGAGGCAATTCACAGTGCTTGAAAGAACATGATCAAAGTAGTGAAGGAGATATGCTGAAACATACAGTACAGGTAGGCCTGCCCTACACACAGTACAGGTAGGCCTACACACCGTACAGGTAGGCCTACACACCATCTCAGACAGGTGTGTTTGGTCTGGAGCATTCCTTTTCTGCTGCCTGCAGCTGATGATGACGGGCCTCTGGACCTGGGAGCGTCCCGGTGTGATGGCTGTTTTGTTTTTGTCTGATTCCTTTTTTCCTTTTTTTTTTTTTATATTTTATTTAGCAATTTCAAAACACAGAAAAACAAACAAACTCTGATACAGGGAAAGAAAAGAAAGAAAAAACATACATACACTCCAAAATTACAATAGAGTGCCACCAGTTACATACAGCTTGTAAATATATAGTGCTTGTAAATATATACATATATATGAGTGGGATCCCACACAAGGGAGAGAGACCGGCCGGCCGAATCACTTGTCTGATTCCTTTTGATTGACTGTCCAGTGATCGCACAGCTTCACGGCCAATCACGGACCACTCGCAGCTGGCACTGTGGCTCTGTCTCACTCTGTCTCGCAAAAAAAGAAAAGAAAAGAAAAAGATGGCGACGGTCACAATGCAAAACTCCAGGCTTCAAATCTGGAGTCCAGAAACCAATGGGTGATGTCACAGTGGCTATGTCTAAACCAATGGGTGATGTCACAGTGGCTATGTCTAAACCAATGGGTGATGTCACAGTGGCTATGTCTAAACCAATGGGTGATGTCACAGTGGCTATGTCTAAACCAATGGGTGATGTCACAGTGGCTATGTCTAAACCAATGGGTGATGTCACAGTGGCTATGTATATATTTTCATCCATTTCAGCTTTCAAGCCTAAGTTACAAATACTAACGTACTAAAATGAACAACATGTAGGCATACCAGACTTTACAACAACAACACTCTCCGCATACTTCATGCTTGGTGGTCTGATACACCCACAGATGGTTTTGTGGCTTCTCCTGAGTGTTGTCTGGCAGAAATTACCTTCCACACACCATAAAACCAAGAAGGTGACAATCACATTACTGTAGCTGTTGACTGTATTATTAGAACCACTTCAGTATGCCCAGTTTGACGATGCCAGTCTGAGGTTTTGGACAGTTGACCTTGCTTTGAAATGCTTTAAATGACTTTCATAAAGTAGACAGCATTGACTCGTTATGACTGTTATCACTTCATGACACATTTTGGTAAGGATGAGCAATATTGATTCAAAAGGGGTGGCTTCAGTTACTTAAGTTCAGATAAAGCAAAAAATCTAAGCCTAACCCATTAACATTGTTATGTAAGAACTAATAAGTCCCGGATTCCAAATAAACAAGAACAAGGACAAATAATGACATCCTGCTTATCTGTTAGTAGGAAGTGTTTAGGGAAAATGCTGCAGTACAGAAGACTATTTTTGACAGTCCAGCCCCAGGAGAAAGCCACAGGTGGTCCAGCAATCACATTTCGTATGCATGCCAATATTTCACCTGCATTATTGATTGCATTACTTTGTGTCTTCCTCAGTCACACAACACATAAAAAACATCATCTATTATAAATGCTGACACAAGGGTGGCTTCACGCAAGGCTTGCAGGGGGCACAGAAACATCCCAAAGTAAGAAAGTTTGTCATGGCATCAACCTGCTATCCACGGGTAATCTGCGATGATCTGAGAGGACTTGTGCACAAATAAACTGAGATAGAGCACATAGGAGTAGGAGCTGCTCTGCCTGTCATGTACACTATGGAAGTGCTTTACATGGTAAAACCATTTTCAGAGAGTTGCTGATCTGACTATTCCAAGACATGATCCATCTAAAAGCCATTCAAAATGAATCAATGAGGGTTAGAAATCAATGAAAATATCATGCACACGTGTGCAAGTTTACAAGGACACAGGCACACTCTCTCTGTCTCTCTGTCTCTCTCTCTCTCTCTCTGTCTCTCTCTCTGTCTCTCATACACACAGATAAGGGAAATACTGCAGAGAGAATGATATGTGAACATGGCAGCCGGCTTACAAGCCATAAGAATGCCCGAGAGTGCCGGAGGCAAATGTGTTACATCCAGCAACCAGTCGACTAAAGGAAAAGATCAGCATTTCTTTTCTTCTGTGTGCCTCAATTGAACTAATAAAACTGTAGCGCCCCACAGTCGGTTTACCATCGGGAGGAATCTGTCATGTATTATTCCATATGACATGCAAATGCCTTTCTTACATCAAACGGGATATGTTCTACTTAAGCGCTAATCATGCAGTCACATGTGAGCGAGGCGAGCGGAGGAGATCTCCTCTTACTGCTCAGAGAGCAGCAGAGACCCAGAGGAGAACAGGCGCTCAGCACGGGTCACTGCGGTCAGATTAGTGGCACCACATGAAACACACTGGCAATGCACCATTAATGCCATGATGAAATAATCATCACATCTCATTGGGGAGACGCATGCCTGTGTACCGGGCCGAGTAAAGAGCATTTCTTTCCATTCATCCCGTCGGACGCGTTAATTTTTTATTTATTTTGCCGAACCCTGCTGATCACACGCTAACCATGCAGGATTCCTTTGTAACAAGCATCGCACAGCAGTTTATCACATTAATTAATGAACAATCAACACTTATGACTTCATTACACATTTATGCAATATCAGAACATTAGCAGAATAACATTAGCAGATTTCAAAATAAATGTCCCAAAGGTATTTTCAATAATAATGAGATTAAACATGCTTCTGATCCCCTTACAAAAAGAGCCTTTAGTACTTGCTGTGCCTTGTTACGCCTCTTTAAAGTAAAGCCATTGTTTACGATATCACTACACACTAAAATACATTTTATAGTTGCTCTAAACTGATTTGTCTGAGGTGAATACTTCAATATAGTCGTAATCGCCACAGTTCTGGACAAATGTGATAATATCTGGCAGTAAATCTGTCCCAGTCTTCGCCCCTCTGGTTGAGTGCCAGTTGCAGCCAGTGTTTAAACATCTGGCCCATTTGAAAAAAAATAGACACTACACTTTTTTATGTCTGCTTATCTGTTGTGTCACTATTAACAATGCAATCTGTTTTGACAAATCATCATCACACTCAAAATTCTGTCAACACTATTTTTCATTTGCAAATCTGTTTTTGAGGGCCCAACTTCATTTTAAAGTCAAATTTAAGAGGGGGTGCTTTGATAGATGTGGACAAGTAAACACAACCAGTGGAAACACCACAGCTTAAAGGATGGGTTTTCCGTGGGGAATATGAATATATATTAAATCTCACGCCCCTAAGGTTTTCGAATCCGTTGAAATTTTTGAAATTGGAGGTTTACTCACAGAGATATCAACCGAAATCCACTCTGTGTGTGTGTGTGGGGGGGGGGGGGGGTGGTGGGGGGGAGGTGCGGGTGCGGGGACTCGAAATACTACATTTCCCACAATGCACTGGGCTCGCGTGGCCTTCGTTTTCATGCCCACCCCTCAGGCATTTGGCTGATATCAAACTCCAGTAGGTGGCGGTAATGCACATATATGTTTGCCAACCGCCATAAAACTCAAAGAAGAAGAAGAAGAAGAAGGCTTCGACAATAAAAGATACAAAGAAGAAGAAATAAATCGAAAATAAAATTGCCTCCAAATTGCACCAAATGTAAACGGTAGTATATATGTCGGGAGATGTCTTCATTAAAAAAAAAATCATGCATTTTAAGGCATTTTCGTATGAGTTACGCGCATCTGATGTTGTAACTATTTTCTGTAAAAATGTGTAAAAACGGGTACATTGCTCAGCATTGATTTCGTTACTTCAACCCACCTACTACTAGATGTAAAATTTGACGAGCTTTCCAATGCCGCCAGTCCCGTGTCTATTAGTGCTTCCGTTCCCGAGATATGGTCTCTTTGCAAGGAACTATGGGAAGCTAATATTAGCTACAGCAGGCTAGGCGGTTGAAAAAGATGGCTGCCTTTTTGTTTTTGTCAAGGCCTCTGAAGGGGCGTGGAGGACCTCTAGAGGCGGGACCATGGCCAACAACAGTTGTAGTTCATAGGTGCACGACTTCCGCAAGGCGGGGGGTGTCGCTCTGACGCGTTTTGCGTCAGAGCGACATGGAAATAATGTGATAGATGCTTGATAGGCATGGCAGTGAATATCCAATTTCAAAAATTTCAACGGATTCGAAAACCTTAGGGGCGTGAGATTTAATATATATTCATATTCCCCACGGAAAACCCATCCTTTAAGACTTAAGAACAAACAACAAAAAGAGAAAAAAGGCAGAGTCTGTAAGGTGTTGCAGCAGTTTACAGTAAGCAAACCATGACTTTCCAAGCAATTCCAACTGTAAAAGTAGGCTACTTAAGGAAGCATGCGTCAAAAAGTGTGACTTCTACAACGGTTACATGCGTCGTCCCGCAATGGTGAGCTGGCAGCTGTTAGACAAGAAACCAAGTGAGGCGCTGTGAGAAGGCCATGGGTTTGAGTTATTAGCGTCTCCACAGCTGCCCACTAATCAGCCAGTATGGTGTTGAATAAGAGAACGTTTGCAGAGGAGTGTCAATGTGGAGTGATGAGATGGGGAACAGCTTGTCCCTTTGGTAGCCAGTTGTCTGTTTCCATTGGTTTTGAACAAAGAATCCCGTTATGCTAGATGGTTTAATAAACACACCCTACAAAAGGGATGTGGAGTAGATATGGAATCAGTGCTGTGCTGTAAAATAGCTTTGTTGCTCTGCAAATTTGTATTTGTGGTTAGATGTAAACAATAAAGAACTCAGAAAACAGAAAAAGCTAGTCCATTCAAAACCCAGTCTCATAATCAAAACCAACATCCAATGCCTGCGGACAACACAATCCCATTTTTCTGTTTAATTGTTCCGAATTCATATAAATTCAATGGCACGCATAATTAATTGTATTTTAATTTGAATCCCACCTGTCATCTGTTCCATTGTAATCCTACCTGTTACCTGAAGTTGTGCCATCTGTTCACAAACTCAGATACTGGATCCTCCCCGCCCTCTTTCTTCACTAAGATTATCTGTAGGCCTATGGTGGTTCATGATGTTGAAGGAACAAAATCTGATTTAATTTCATTTGCACATTTGACTCTTTGTCCAGTGCTCTCACAAGAAAACTTACCTGAGAGTATAATCATAATAGCAGCTACAGTACCATCCCAAGGTACTGTACTATTTTGTCTATTGGAAAAAAATATTTTATCTTGGAAAATTAGATTTTTTTAAAAATGTATTAATGTAATCTAAATAACAACTTTGACATAATATCTTGACGTTACAGGTCTTGTGTACAGAAGCCCCTTTTGTATCATTGTATTCATAATAATATTATGAATTCATATTCATATGAATATGCCAAACAACACAGCCAATCTCCTCAAAGAATATGTATATGAATATGTAGTATCTACCCCCTGGCCTTAAAATAGCGTTTAAGGCCAGGCACAGCCCTATTAGTGGGCGTGGTCCGGCGCAGTCCATATTTTCCCCTCGGCGCTAAACCCATCTGTTAACCACTTAACCACGCCTTTTAAGCGTAGAATTATTCACAATGTGCTCATTGGAGAACTGCAGTAAACTAATCACAATCATCCCTTTCAAGCTCCAATTCCACGGAGCGATCCAGTGCGGTCAGAAAAGCCTGACCAAAGCGCTCTGAGCTCCCCCCCTCCCTCTTTCATCCCCGTCTGTCTCCATATACTGTATATTATTCCATATTATGCTCCTCAAACAAATCTCACTGCAGTTTAAATACAGCAAGCATGTAAATACGCTACACTATAGCAAGATCAAAGTGAAAAGAATGTTCTAAATGCATCGGCTAGAAAAATATAGCCTATCCCTGGATGTCATGATGAGATTAGATTGGTGAAAATTTGGGCAGAATGATATCGTTTTCTCTCACTACCTTTTCTTCTCCCCCACTGCACAGGTAGGATGATGCAACAGCCTCTGAATGACAGGGGCTCAAAACTACGGTATAACAACTTTTTTTTCATCGGTCATTGTGCCTGCCTATAGTGCCTACATATACATTTTGGCCTTTCACGCAAAATAGTGATGGTTCTGTCTGTCATTCTGTGGTGTAGCCTACATTTCAGATCTGATGCTTGCAGTGCGCTATAAGGGCAGAAATTGACACGCGAGAGAGAGCGAGAGAGAGCGAGAGAGAGAGTGAGAGAGAGAGAGGGGGAGATCTGCATCTCTCCTGCATCTCCGCTGTGTAATTACGCACGCAGTACCCACCAATTTAGTCTGTCATTTTCCCCTTGGCGCACATAAAGAAACATGCTTCTGTCACTGTCTGCTTGATGGCGAGAGAGATTTCAGCTGTATGCTACTCGTGACAAAACCAGACATCGAATTTTCAACAGTTAACTTTTGCAGTATAGGCCTAGGTTACTGGCTATATCCCCGGCGCACTGAATAAGGCCTGGTTTTGAAAAGGGCTAAGCGCTAAATTAACGCCAGGGGGGAAGGTAGTGTTAGGCCGGTATTTAAGGCCGAAATGCCCATTCTGGCCTATTCTGGCACATTTCGGGGCCTAAAAACATGATGCTATCTTCCCGAGTCAGGCGCAAAGCGTGTTTTTTTGCGTTTAACGCCAGTTTAGCGCCTAAGGACAGTGGGAAGATAGGGCCCATCATGTTTGTTCCACATGAGCGATTATAAGTTTAGCAGCAGATCCAAACAGCAAAGAAAACATGCAGGATGTTCATAGAGCCTTCCTTCAGTATGTGGCTATAGGATCATGTCAGTGGGGGGGTGTCAGGTCAATCTTCAGCCTGTTACCAAGCCGACTCTGCTCAGGGGGCACGGGGGCTTTATACTGTAAAGTCCTTATTCATGGTGGGGGCTTTCGGGCCTCGTTGAAGAGGCGGATGGCAGTTATGGGAAGATGCTGTCCTTGTGACGAGAGGTTCTGGTTCTGCCAGTCCTCAGTCTCCTGCCAAGGGGGAGTGCCACAATCTGCAAACAGCTTGTGTTTTGTCATCTTGTTTGGTTGACAATTCTAATAAAATACGTAAAGATGTATGGAAAGTACTGCAATTAGTCACCACTCATTCAAAGTAGTAGATTACAGTTATACTGTAACAAGACAACAAACTAATGTGACTGTGTAAATTAAGGATTTGCTTCTCCATCCATGATTCATAACATCGGTGTCCAAGATGGCAATTTGGATTTCTCTCCATTACAGTATGCAGCTATATTATCCATTACTGCAGGGGTTCCCAACCTTTTTTGGCTTGTGACCCGATTTTGATGTCACAAAAATCTAGGGACCCTAGACATTCAAATTCCGGTCCATCATCGATTATATCATCAGTGACATCGTCAGTGATGTGACATGTAACATTATGCTTCTTTCCCCCTCAGAATTCTGACTTTAATCTCAAAATCCTTACTTTATTTTCCGAATTCTGACTTTATTCGCAGAATCCTGATTTAAAGTTTTGGGGCCCTATTCTCCCACAAGCCTTCGGCGCTAAAACGGGCCTTAAACGCAAAAAAACGTGCCTTGCGCCTGTTTTGGGACGATATCAATATGGCTTTACGCTGCCAAATGCGCTTTAGGCCGAATGGGCGTGGCGCAGTCCCAGAATGGGCCAGAGTGGGCGTGTCGGCGCTAAATACCGGCGTACTGCTATCTTCCGACCTGGCCTACATTTAGCGCTTTGCGCTTTTGAAAACCAGGCCTATTCAGAGTGCGCCAGTTGCGCGGAGCGCTCCCCTCTGGCTCTCTCCCTCCCCTCTGGCTCTCTCCTCTGTCACCCTTCTCTGTGTCACTCTCTCCCTCTCTCCTCAGTCTGCCAGGCACAATACCGACTGTCTCTGACTCCCTCGCTCAGAGTCCCATAGAAAAAATAAGCTGTAAATTCACTGCAATGTGAATGTCCCAACATGCATTGTGTTTCTCCATTTCGCTACTAAATAGCAACCAAATGAGCCGAAAACCTATATTAAGGGAGGATCTAAATAATGTGTAATGGTAAGACAACCTCCAATTGTAGAACATTTCAATATTGGACCAAATAAAACATCGAAATGAAAACACCACCCTATGTGAAACATATATGTCCTACTGGGGCTATAAATATCCCTTGTCGATTTAACGTGATTTAGATAAGTGACAGCGGAACGCGCTTCGGAAGCTTCTACTGTCATCTGCTATACTGTGATGTCCGCTCCAATAACTTGGCCCTACTCCACATTTAGTTTTACAATAAAAACACATTTATGCAATGACTTTACATAATGTAGGCTATATTTATGTGCATCATCCTTCCTGCAGCAGGCGAGAGAAAATGATATCTTTCTGGACAAATTTTCACCAATCTAATAGGCTATATTTTTCTAGCTGATGCATTTAGAACATTATTTTCACTTTGATCTTGCTATAGTGTAGCGTATTTACATGCTTGCAGTATTTAAACTGCAGTTAGATTGGTTTGAGAAGCATAATAATATGGAATAATAGCCTATAATGGAGACAGACAAGACTGGATGAAGGGAGGGGGGGGGGCAGAGCGCTTGGCTTTCGTCTGGTTTTGCGGGACCAGTGGAATTGGAGCTAAAAAGGCAAGCGTGCGATTCGTTTATTGCAGTTATCCAATGAGCATGACGGTGCATAATTTTACGCTTAAAAGGCGTGGTTGTAATGCTTTAGGCTGCGTGTAGCGCCAGCACGACGATATCAAGTGCGCTGGTCCACGCCCACTGATTTGCGCTGCGCCAGGCGCTCGGCCTAGAAACAGCGCCGATGCAACGATAGGGGGCATAATCTCAAACATCTTCATAAATTTTTTTTTTATAAATAATAATAATAAAATTAATAATTAATAATAATTAATAATTAAAGTTAGAAATAATGTCGTGTACTCTAGATGAAGTGAAGTGAAATAAACTGAAAATGTTTGATAAATGAAAGGAGAAAATACAATATTGGTAATAGGGTGTCAAAATTAATCGTATAATCGATGCATCGCAATGCGGATGTGTCGTAATGCATCGGATCGTTGACAGATAATCGCTGAATCGTTTATATTTAAAGTTATGACAATCAGATTTTAAAGCACTTTCTAATTAAAAAAGGGAGTTGATATTTAGCTGACTGTATTAATTGATGAAAACGTAGCCATGTGCAGTAATAATATAGAAAATTGAGGATGTGGTACTTGGAGCTGCAATATTTGAGCTGTATCGAGATGCATCGTGATGCATCTTGGAATCGAATCGAATCGTTAACAGATTAATCGTAATCGAATCGTGAGGCCAGTGAAGATTCACAGCCCTAATTGGCAGAGCATGCTGGGTATATGTGGGAAGAACTACTGTAATAGATTTTCAAGGCAGCGTACAGTATCAGCCACCAATCAATTAATTATGTGTTTTGTTTTCTTGCAATTTCATAGTTTCAGTGCTGTCATAATAGATTTACAATGTATCATCAGGATATTGGTAACATGAAAAATTAAATTGATACTCTAATCGTATAGATACGCACAGGCCAAAGCAATTAATTCTTACCATTTGTTAGCAGAGACAACCCAATATGTAAACGTTGACATGACTATATATAACACAAAATAGATGTTTTTACAGTAATTGGTTTCCAGCAATGAAAAAAATATGTGGTTTGGATGGGAAGCTATGGGTTAGTATATACTCCGCTATTGTCTTTTTACCTTCATTTTCTATCTTTCTTTTCCCCCACATATCCCCATTGGCCAACTTAGCCTATACTGTATGTGAAAAGTCATCCACAAAACGTTCTAGCAAAGTAGTGACACAATGATGCAAAACAAATTACAATAATCTCACAAAATTGTTCAACTATCTCCTTGCAACATGTAATTTGTTCCGGATCGTATTTATAAGAAATAATAGCACAATCCCCAAGAGCAGTGGTTCCCAACCCCCGGGCTGCGGACCGATGCCGGGCTGCAAAGCCTTTGCTGCCAGGCCGCAAGGAAACAGTGGGGAGAATGGAGAAAGAGAGAGAGATAGGCTATTTGTGCACAATGAACTTGACATGGTCTGTCTGTGCGGTGCTGCCAGCCTATACCTTTCCTCAGCCATGTCACATGCACGTGAGGTCATCAAACGGTCATGGCCCGCTGACCAAAATAGTGTGAGTTGCGAGATAGCTTGAGAAACATCGCTTGAGTTTCTTCAGAAGAGGTCGGTGAGATAGAAGGAGACCTGACCTAACAAGGATGATAACAGAGACAGAAAGGAAAGAAAGCTTTCAACTTGGCATACAGCGAATGCAAATGACGATGGGCTGAAAAGTATGTTTGACATACTGTAACATCTTGGCATTCTGGATCAAGGTCAACAAAAGCACTGAAAACGTTGCTTCTATTTCCAACATCATCATATCTCTCCCATCACTCCTCAAGCTGTGTTTAATCTCTCCAACATTTGAAAGATTTGCTATGTGTAGTCCCTGGCCCCCTTTTCTTATTTTCTTAGTATTGAAAACATATGGAAACACACACACACACACACACACACACACACACACACACACACACACACACACACACACACACACACACACACACACACACACACACACACACACACACACACACACACACACACACACACACACACACACACACACACACACACACACACACACACACACACACACACACACACACACACACACACCCCCCGTCGGTATTTCACTAACCACAAAGACAACTATAACCAATAGAAAATAACCATCAAAAGTGGCCACAGACTAGAAAATAGTTTTTTTCCACTGTTTTATTAAGAAAATAAGTATAAAAATATAAATATAAAACAATATGACTCAGCATTCAAACAGCATGAATTCAGTGTATGACATTTATCCTACAACATACACTTTTCCATTACATATTACACCTATATGATGAAATGAATTCACAGTTTGACAAATAAACTGCACCAACCATTCACATGAACATTGCTTGTCAAACAAAGATAGCAAATAGTATATAGGATGTCCATCATTAAAAACAGTTTGTACATTTACAGTATCTAATGTATTTGGCCGGAAAAGCCGTTTGACCCCTCCCCGACCCCAACCCAGCCCGCTGCCATTAAACATTGATAGTATACAATACTACTATCCCTCAGGTCAGTTACAAAACACATTGTCCACACCATTGTTCACAAAAAGTCCTAAAATTCAAAGGCATCTTTACTGATTATGACCAAAAACAGTAAAACTTCAGGAAATATATCTCCAATGATGACGAAACTCAACTTAGTTCAAGTCTTGGTTTTCATTTCAACATCCACATGTGGATCGCAGGAATGTGTGTGTGTGTGTGTGTGTGTGCGCGTGCGTGCGCGCATGTGTGTGTGGCTGTGCATGTGTATGTATATAAGATAATCAATTAGACAGGTAACTAACTAGCTAGCTAGATAACTAGACAGATAGGCTAGAACAACACATTCTCACTCCCAACCGTTTGGTGAGGACCCCATGCCGGCACTTTTGGCTCATTTCCACCGCAGGTAGTAGCGCGATCCCGCTCCGCTCGACTCGATAAATTGTCTCATCCCACCGGTTTAAACTGTCCCAGCCCGGGTTGTATTGGGGTCGAGTCGTGCTACTTTTCGTACCTGCTTCGTCGAGGTTCTATTCTGTGAACCCGGGTTCATACAGTGACGTGAAAACATTGTAGACGACTGATTGGCGAGGCAGAATCGTGTTTACTCTATCTACTGACTGTCAATGCGCTGCATACCAGTTTAGTGGGCTTACCTTATCTTCTGTTATGTTATTTCCATCAGTATTTTGTGTTGCTGCCTTCGCCTCTGGTGAAATAAAGTCGTGGCGGTGGTTTCAATTGTTTTCAGAGTGAAAAAAGTCAGCTGCTCAGCAAGCTCCTGTAGTTAGTTGAGCTGCAGCGCTCCGCTAGGCCGCAGCGGGTGTTTGGTAAAGCCGCGGTCTTGCCTGGTGAGAGGCCGCGGGTTACAGGGCAGGCTTCACTCTGTTGCGCCTCTTCCGTCCGTGCGCAGCGCAGCGCATGCCTGAGTTTGACTAACTACAAAGTGATATCCATTCTCCTGGCCGATTGTAACATTCGCCCATGTACACTGTAGGTCATTTAGAGGCACCAGTATTTCATAAACAGTTTAAAAGTTCTGTGGATGGATTTAATTGTAACGTATAGCCTACTTCGGCTATAAGCGAAGGACAGATATGCGGGGGTGGGGGTGGGTGGGGGCAGATGATCCGCGGTGGAAGCAAAACGTCCATCGAGCCGAAACGATTAGAGCCGAGTGGTGACGAGCTGTGCAGGGCAGTAAAATGTGGTGGAAATGAGCCATTTGTAACGGGTGGGGTCCCCCTTTCTCCTCACATTTTGCCACTAGCGACTGGGCCCGGTAGCGAGTTGCAGGAGCCACCGCTACTTCCTTGTTACAAGCCCCGGCATGACTCCTAAGTGGAGCTTAGGGCCGCTACCACACTACGCCAATATCTCCCTCGAAGAGCACTTTCTGTAGCAAGTGGGTTTTTATGGGGTGGGGTTGCTAGCCCCACGCCCATTACCCCTAACATACAAGTCTTTGATGGTGGGAGGAAACCGGAAACTCACGCGAACATGGGGGAGAACATGCAAGCTCCACACTGAAAGGACCTGGGATGGACCGGGTTTCGAATCCACAACCTTCTTGCTGTGAGGTGGCAGTGAACCACTACACCACCATGTCGCCCTTGTTTGGGTTTAGGCAAGTAAAACAACTTGGTTAGGGTTTGAGTCGGGGTTGAAAATGGTTACAACAGGGTTAGTCTCCTGTGGTCAGACCCTCTGTAGCGGAGGGTCTGAATCACAAATAAGTTTTGCCATAGGAATTCCTGTGGCAAGCCTCTAATTGGCTGGGCTGTTATGGAAGTTCGGCTCTCTGCGTGCATTGGTGCATCGTTCAAAATGTCCCGCCTCACGAGTTGCATCACACAAATAAGGAGGTCCGTGGTTGGTCAATTCATATGTGTCACGCATTTTGGTTTGGACTCAGGGGTGTGGTCCTTAACGACTTGTCAAGAGGTGTGCCCGAGATGTAGATATCTACAGCTGGCTACTGCCAGCTACTTTACACGTCGGGGCTCGAACCAGTTCTCTCGTGACGAGAAAGTTGGAAGTTAGGAATGTTATTCATCTTATTCACCACGCCCACTTTTTCTCTCTTCCGCGTTACACGCAATTGTATTTGTTCTTCCGGTTCAGCCCTAGTTGGCGGCCAATTTCAAAACAAAACGTCACTATAATAATGAATGAAGTTTGGCAACATTCAGAATTAAGCTACACTGTGGCCAACTTCAGTTACATGTTCATAGCGTTACTGCTGCGAGGAGCCGATGGGTGTACCCGGTCGGCATTTAACGTTAGTTACAAAAGCACGTCGACAGTGTTTTCTCACTGCCAGCAGTAGCCTACAGTAGGGTTTGACAGATAGCTAGTCCGACCGGTCAGCACAGCCAGCGCTCCCAGTCCTCGCTGCTCGTTAAATATTTCCAAATAGGCATTATTCTGATAAACTGGTCACATATATGTTACGTTCTCACCCGAAAAATATTAAAATATTCCAAATATTAAAACAGTTTGTTTTTTGTTTGAAAACAGCTTTTTGGCAAGTCTAAAAATTACTACGGTAGGCGTAATCTACTTCCGTGTCTAAAACCGGAAAGACGATTACTTAATGACGTCATGCAGAAGCGTCCTTGTATGGGCAAAGAATAAGGTCAATTACTGTAGGTCCGCCACTCCCACCCCTTCTCCCTCCCTTTGACCTACTTAAACGTTAGACTGTCAATGGCGGCCTCCAGCGGTCAATCATCTCGCCCGCAATGTCGATGTCTGGTGAGATGAGGTACTGTCGTCACGTGAGTAGTGGTTACGCGACTAGTCGTTGCCTCGCCCACACCATTGATTTCTGAGGTGAGGGGGCTTCCTTTCCCATCGGTAAGCGACAGCAAGGGTTCCTGACAGAACATCAGCATTTGACGGGTTGAGAGTGAGAATGGGTTGCCTAGATAGACAGATAGATATCTGGCTAGGTACCTAAACAGACAGAGAGCTAGCTTGGTGCTAGCTAGCTAGACAGAGAGAGTGAGAGAGACAGACAGAGGACATTAAAGAGAGCTATCATGGCTGTGAGCTAGGTCTCTCTGTCTGGGTTCTTCCCTATGTACATCTCGGCCAGCTTCTTGAACTGCGGTCCCCAGTTAGTGAGGTAATCGTACTCCTGGTCGCCCTCAGTGGCGGCGGACTCCAGCGAACTGAGCGACTCTGCCAGGGAGCCACTCCCCTCGTACGCGTACGTCGCCAGGGAGTCATAGGGGGGCGCTGTGGGGTCCGAGTCGTTCTCCTGCAGCCTCCCGTTAATGAAGTCTCTGACATCCGTGTTATCCTTAATGGGCGATGTCCTCCGAAAGGGAAACAGCATTTCGGGGATGATGTCCCTGCGCAGCTTGTTAGCATCCATCACCTCCGGGTTGCGCAGCGTGCCGATATCAAAGGCCTGAGTGTCCTCCTCTCCGCCCCCTTCATCGTTGTAGCTGACGACGTTGTCTCTGACATCCTCTTTGGAGATGATCAGAGGCTCCTTCTTCCTCTGCCTCCTCAGGGCAGCAAACAGCACTACGATCACTACAAAACACACAGAGAGAGAGAGAGAGTGTGTCATAAGATGTGTGCCTCCTAACATGTGTCATGCATTAAAGAGCACCGGGGAGCAGGAGCGCAGAGGGGAGACACATTTGCTATCGGTGATAAATCCCCAGCACTGCCTCAGGCATTCACCTCCTATTATTAAAGATTCAGCAAAAAAATCTTTTGGTTTCTCTTTTCCCTTGAACGGCACATTCACTGTAGCAAAGCAGTGGATGGAGCATTTCTTTTATATTTTTCCCCAGACTTCCTATATTCCCTTGTACACACAGTTTCATATCTCATCTCCTTTCTGTTCCTGCAAAGACATTTCATCAGAGACTGCATTCCTTCCAGAGAGTGGCGCTATGAGAGAGCTTTTAAATGAACTCATAATTCTACTGAAAAAGCGGCAGCAATCCACTGATGTAGAATATGAACATTTCTGAACCAAAATATGTTGTATATCACGTTTCTAGATACATGCAGGGCTTAAAATTTGGCGTGGGATTGCGAGATTCGTGCATCGGTTTGGGAAATTCCCGCATATTTTAAATTTATAAAGGGGGAGTAATCGGACCGATCTATGTTTGTGCGGAACGTTGCTGCATTCAAACGACTGGCCGGACGCGATAAGGCTCAATTATACTCCATTTTCATCCGTAAATAAGGGCGTCTGTTTCAAACGGTGTAATCGTCACTGCCCACATACTTCCATGCGTCTTTCACGTTGGTATCATGTTAAGCAATACATCCACCAGTGGGCAGTAGAGAGTCAAATGTATGAGTGTGTACGTGTCCGTTTACAACATAGTACAAATATAACAGGGCATATGAGTGCAAAAACAACAAGAGACACAACAAGCAATAAGGCAGTATAGTGATAAGACAAGTCAGAGACAGTGGCATATTCACTGCACATAGGTGCACATGTCGTGTGCATACTTTAGACGTGCTTAAACATTTTAAATTCGGCGTATTTGACATACAGGTGCAAATAGCATATTCCTTATTAAACATACAATTAAACTCGGCGTTTTAAATTCGGCGTATTTGACATACAGGTGCAAATAGCATATTCCTTATTAAACATACAATTAAACATTAGACATACGTAATGGTAGCAGCTACAGTACGGTACAGTACGGCTACTACACTATTTGTGTATGTTAAGGCAGTGTTTCTCAAATGGGGGTCCGCGGCACTTTACCAGGGGGTCCGCGAAAAGTTTTCAAGTAATTTTTTTTTTTTTTTTTTTTTTTTTAATAATTAAAAAGAAAATGCTACATGTTACTTATTCCTTCTCAAACTACTTCCTACATGGTGCTAGTCTATCAAAATATCTTGGCTGTCATTTATTGTGTTGCATAGTGGTTTTCTGGACTGTTGACAAATTGTGATATTGTAAGTCGCTTTGGACAAAACAAAAGCGTCTGCTAAATGACGTAATGTAAATGTAATGTAATAAAAAAATATATATATATATTTTTTTTTTGCAAAATCTTCATAGTTCAACGAAAATAGTTTATGCTTTAAATCTAAAATGGTTCATGGATTACATTCTAATAACAAACCTATCAAATTAAAAGTCAAGCACGTTACCGTGGAAACAATTAAGCTTAGCCCAAAATCACAAATCAGAATGAGGGGGTCCGCGGTATATTTTCTATCTTGTAAGGGGTCCTTGGCTGAAAAACATTTGAGAACCTCTGTGTTAAGGAGTCTCGTGGCCTGCGGGAAGAAACTGTTCCTCAAGCGATTTGTGCGTGCTTTCGGAACCCTGTATCTTCTCCCTGAGGGTAACAGGGAGAACAGGCTGTTGTGGGGATGGTTTGTGTCTTTGATGATCTTCAGGGACCTCCTGAGGCACCGCTGTTTATACAGTTCATGCAGATCTGGCAACTCACATCCTGTTACGTGCTGGGCCGCGCGTCCCACTCTCCGTAGCGCCCTGCGGTCTATGGTGGTACAGTTCCCGTACCAGGTGGTGAAGCCGCCAGTCAGCAGGCTTTCAATGGTGCCTCTGTAGAAGTCCCTGAGGATTTCTTTCCTTAGCCCAAATTTCTTCAGCCGCTTGAGTCCGTGTATTCGCTGTTGGGCCTTTTTGACAACAGTGGCGGTGTGGCCGGCCCAAGTCAGGTCCTGGTGGATATTGACTCCCAGGTACTTGAAGCTGTCCACCCTTTCCACCACTGTGCCGTTGATGGTGATTGGGGGGTGTGCGCCCCCCCCCCCCGTCCTGTAGTCTACAATGATCTCCTTGGTCTTGGAGACGTTCAGAGAGAGGTGGTTGTCCTGGCACCATTGTTCCAGGGCCCCCACCTCCTCTCTGTAGGCCGTCTCGTCGCTCCCCGAGATCAGCCCCACGACTGCTGTGTCGTCTGCAAACTTCACGATGGTGTTAGAGGTTTGAGTCACCACGCAGTCGTGGGTGTAGAGGTCGTACCAGAAGGGGCTGGAGACGCACCCCTGGGGCGCTCCTATGCTGATGGTCAGTGGGGAGGAGGTGAGGTTGCCCACCCTCACCACCTGGCGGCGGTCTGTCAGGAAGTCCAGGATCCAGTCGCACATTGCTGTGTTAAGTCCCAGGTCCTTGAGCTTGCATACCAGCCTGGAGGGTACTATGGTGTTGAATGCTGAGCTGTAGTCCACGAACAGCATTCTTACGTAGGTGTCCTTCCCCTCCAGGTGGGACAGGGCGGTGTGGAGCACGTGTGCTACTGCATCCGCTGTGCTCCTGTTGGGGCGGTATGCGAATTGTAGCGGGTCGTGGTCCGGGGGGAGTGTGGGGCGGATCTTTGATATGACCAGCTTTTCAAAGCACTTGCTGGCTATTGGCGTGAAGGCTATTGGGCGCCAGTCGTTGAGGCTGGTCACTTTCTGCTGCTTGGGAATGGGGATGATTGTCGCTCTTTTGAAGCAGGAGGGAACTCTTCGGAGGGAGAGAGACTGGTTGAAAATGTCTGTGTATACGCCTGCCAGCTGGTGGGCGCAGGCCTTGAGGACCCGCCCGGGGATGCCGTCCGGGCCGGCCGCCTTGCGAGGGTTGATACGCAGGAACGACCGGCACACCTCCTCTCAGTGCTCTCCAGATTAGAGAAAGGTGAGGAAAAAAACAGAGAAGCAGCCGTGGGGACATGGAAACCGCATCGGTATGCATCGATATGCATGAAGCATAACGTTAGCTGTGCCTGCAGCAGCCAATCTGCTGCCACAATTGAGCCCCTCCGTCTCCGCTGCGATAGACCGTCCACATGATTAGTTGTGGAGTTGTTATTATTCTCAGTTGGAAGCGCTGGGAGCCGGTGACAAATACACGTGGAACGCTGTGAAAAAGTTGGGTTTTCAGTGAGAGCAAACGCAGCACAGAGCCACCAGAGACACACCCACGGAGGAGGGGTTTGCAGTCGAGGGGGGTGGGGCACGCAGGGCAGCATACAACACCGACCCAGACAGACCCAGACAGCAGGCTCGATGGACAGATTGGTTGGCAAACACAAGCTAGAATATCTGATGCCCACCAGCAGTAAATCAAGACCAGCAAGAAAGTGTAGGGTCTGCGCAGCAGGGGCCAGCGCTGCTGGTTGCAGCTAAAAAATATTATTTTGCCAAACAAAATTCCTTTGTTTTCGCTCTTTTATTGAAGGAAATTATTTTTGAGGTGTCACTACATCAGAAAATATTAGCTTCAGAGTCAGTGATGTGCTTGAAATGTTTCATTTCACAAAAGGCTGATTATCTCAGCTTCTAGTCTGAAACGTCTGTTTTTGCTGAAATCAACCTATCTTCTCCGGCTGATAACTAAAGAATGGAAAATGATATCAATAAACTTTTTTTGGCTGATGATACAATAGACTCTCATCGTTCTTTGGGCGTGTTCGGTGTTTACATAGTAATATCACACAATATTCTGTGGGCCTCGAGAAATCACTGAAAACGCTCTGAAACTCTGGCACTGGGAGCGTCCGTTCTCCAAAAGTGGCTGGCACTCAATGAGTTAACGCGATAACTGAGGAACGCCTTGATGGAATTTCATCAAATTTGCCTTAAACATCCACTTGGACTCAAGGATGAACTGATTCGATTTTGGTGGTCAAAGGTCAAAGGTCAAGGTCACTGTGACCTCTCGAACGCCATTTTCAAGCTTGTTAACGCGATATCTGAGGAACGCCTTGACGGAATTTCATCAAATTTGCCTTAAACATCCACTTAGGCTCAAGGATGATCTGATTAGATTTTGGTGGTAAAAGGTCAAGGTCACTGTGACCTCTCGAATGCCATTTTCAAGCTTGTTAACGCGATATCTGAGGAAGGCCTTGACGGAATTTCATCAAATTTGCCTTAAACATCCACCTGGACTCAAGGATGATCTGATTAGATTTTGGTGGTCAAAGGTCAAAGGTCAAGGTCACTGTGACCTCTCCAACGGCATTTTAAGATTGTTAACGCCATATCTCACGAATGCCTTGACGGAATTTAATCAAATTTGCCTCAAACATTAACTTGGCCTCAATGATGAACTGGTCACATTTTGATGGTCAAACTTCAAGGTCACTGTGACCTCACGAACGCCATTCCCAAGTTCGTTAACGCAATATCTCAAGAACAGCTTGATATAATTTCTTCTGATTTGGCTCAAACATCGACTTGGACGCAAGGATGAACTGATTCCATTTTGGTGATCAAAGGTCAAAGGTCAAGGTCACTGTGACCTCTCGAATGCCATTTTCAAGCTTGTTAACGCGATATCTCAGGAATGTCTTGATGGAAGTGTTTTAAGTTGAAGAGATGAGCTCCGAGGGAAATATTTGGAATATACTTTCCACTCGGATAACCAAATTATCCATCATTGCTTTTTTTTCGGACTCCCTAAACTGCCTGTTGGTGTATGAAAATTCTCCCCGTGGAGGGGCTTGTGGCAACGAGGAGCCACAGTTCACCCTTTACCTAAACATCTGCAAGATAAGGACTTTGGACAAGGCTGTATCCATAGCGACCGCTATGTTTTCGCTTACCAACCGGGAAAGAAACGGCCCCCTTATCAGACCTACTGCACACAAGGACATATGGACATTCCTGACCGCATTCCGCTCACTCAAACAGACACGCACACACCCACACAATCTACCCTCCCCCCTCATGCCGTTCGGTCCAGCCTATCAGCACTTGCAACTACCCACTAGACGCTCACCCCCACCCCCCCCCCCCCCCCCTTCTCTCGATCACAGCGTATTGGAGCCATGACACATGGATGCTGCTATGAGCCGATAACATAGCCTCCAGTCCAATGAGGACGAGCTTCCCCCCCCCCCCTCCCCACTGCTAAACCCCGGTTCCCAGCAAACCCACTCCCTCCCCATCCTAATTTTTCTTGTTTTCTACGTATGTTAATTCCTTACATGTAACAACAAATGTTTATGTATTGTATAATATTCAAGCGTGCCATTCTTCCTATTCAATCTAGTAATAATGTAATAGTCTTAATTTGAGTATAGAAGGTGATTCCCAATCGTGTGATGTTTTTGTCTCTCTGTTGTTTGTTGAGGACCGCAATGGAAATAAGCCAGTGCTTATTATAGCCAGGCTTTATTGTGTTTTTATCCTTGGTGATTGTCTGTCCCCTGTATCTTTGTTGACATTTCACCAAATAAAGTCAATCAATCAATCAATCATGGAATTTCTTCGAATTTGCCTCAAACGTCCACTTGTCAGGATGAACTGATTACATTTTGGTGGTCAAAGTTCAAGGTCACTGTGACCTCACACACCCAAGCTCTGTAATGCAACATCTCAAGAGCGCCTTGACGGAATTTCTTCCAATTTGCCTCAAATGGCGATTTGGACTCAAGAATGAACTAATGGCGGAGGCATAAGTCCGCGTTGCGGTCGTTCTAGTTTTCCAAGGCAACAAGGTTTTCAAATTAAGAATTTTGTTTAAAATTATGTACATTGATATTGTAGCTCTAAAATGCCAGATGGTTTGTTTTCACAGAATCGTCGTCCTTTTCAAAAAGGTACTTGTCAGGTGATTGGATAAACCAAATTTTGTCTATCACCTCTATCAGAGGCTTCCATACTCGCTTCTTGCTGTCGTCACACCTAAATCCTGCCGTATAGCTGCCTCTGGACGCTGATTAGTGTGAACCACCATTGGTTTGGATTCAACCATAGATGATGATCTCGCGTGAATCCCCCCCCCCCCCCCCCGACTTCCTGCTCTTGCACACAAATTCATATCTCATTGCAGTAAAAGACAACCAGAGACTGCATTCCTTCCAGAGAGTGGTGATGTGAGAGAGCAAGCTTTTAAATGAACTCATAATTCTCCTGAAAAAAGGGGCAGCAATCTCTCATTTGGGACTGGCATCCTGCTTCACCTGTCCTCCCACTCTCCTGCCCCCGCTTCCTTTGGCTGTTTCCTCACAGCAGGTATATAGTTGTCTACTTGCCCCCCCCCCAGGTGTTAATTACTGCCTTCACCACGGGGTGGGGTGCTGGGCGGGGGTGGCTCTTTAAAAAGGTTCTGCACCAGCATTTGTGACTGACCAGTGCCACGTTTTTAGACAGCGTGCAGGGCTGCAATGAGGAGGGCCAGTTAGGGGGAGCCGTTCCAGCTCAGCGCCTGCCTGTCGCAGTCAAGCGGAGGTGAATGAGACAGACTGTCAGGGGGGGTTCAAGCGCGAAAAGCGTCGGATAATGAGCAGATGTCATGATATTTCGCTCAAGAGGAGAGCATGCTCAACCTTCAGTGCTTGCAGTCTGGGGGGAGAAGATCTGTCCAGCCACCGGACATGCAAAGGGAAAGCCTGTCAATACATGGTTGTAGAGCAGAGGTGGGCAATTGTTTTTGCTGGGGGGCCTCATGAGAACCTCATGCCGTAACCTCCACTTTTACAGTGTAACATACTGTGCACTCATTCTTCAGCATGCATTTGACTGAAAATCACTCCAAACAGCATCTGCACCATAGCAGGAGTCTTTAAACCTACTGTACAGGACTGATCAATTTGGGTAAAATATTTCCCATAAAAAATAAAGCCTGTCAAAAGATAAAAAGGAAATGCAGTGCAGGTCCAAAAAGCAAGATAGAAAAACAAAATCAACAAACCTGATAAGAAAATATCCAACCCAGTACACGTCTCATACACACACAGATGCACATGTTAATTTCCCCCCACAATTTACGAGAACATGAGTTTGGTTGGATAGCCCACCTACAGAAAGAAGCAGACTCACGCAAGCGTTTCAAAATAAAAGCCAATTTGGGTCATCTCATTGGATTCTTCTAGCTTTGTGAGTGCAATGATGAGGTTTGTCTTAGACTTCCCCGGCCAGGCGAACCATCACGAGGGGCGGTTCTGGCAGTGTGACACCCTTTATGAGGTCCAGTGTGATATCCCACATTCACAGTGTCCAGTAAGCATAAAAACACTGTTGTTCAAGTAGGCTACGCCTGGCCAAGCAAGGTAGTAAGGTTCAATGACAGTTGAAACCCATTACTTATTGATATGCCCTTGAACATAAGCACTACACATCTCTGCTTTTTGCTTGGTAAAACGATATGCGCTCTTGCTGTTCTGCACTGTATGCTTTTATACACTGCATTAGATCACAAAGAGGGCTGAAGTGGTGCTTTAGGATGTCAGGAAATAGCATGTGACCTACTTTACCAGGGAACTATACAAAGACCTTTTTGTCAAGTGGATTTATTTGCTAATGAAAGCAGCTTTCAAACACTGATCTATTTTCTGAGGGAGAATCGCTGCATATAGTCAAGTACCGTATGTAAAGTAATGTCTTATCGAGTGGCGGTGGCTTTCATCACTGTTGATTCATTAGATATTAAAAAGGACCCAACAACTAACAAATACATCCAGTAACATTGTGCATCTGATTCAATTAAAGTATCTATGAGAATATTTCACAAAACATGTTTCAAAACATTTCATCACCCAACACATTCATTGTTCTTATTATATTTTAGATTTTTGGGACATTATCTATTGTGTGTATTTTATGTTTTACTTCGTTTCGAACTCAAGCTCTCACTAGTGCCTACAACGCTGCGACGCAGCCCTATGGAAGACTGTCATTTTGCTCCAAAATTACTTTTAATTAAAACCGACCACCCACCCGTAGGTGGCGTGGTACCCCCCTGGGGCTGACACGGATCCACGTGACTACGTCACGTCCTGTCAGCCCAGGGATAATCACTTACGTTTTCTTCCAGCCGCTGAGAAGACGTGTTTTCTAAAGCTCCGCGGTTAACTCTGAGTTAGCTCTCTTACATAGCTTTAGATACTAGGCTCGTTCCGGCTGATTTGCCCACCTCAAGAGGTTTGCGTGGACGGGATAAAGCAGGCTTCGGGGACCCGATCCTGTACCCTTCACCAGCGGCGTCGGAACAAGTCATCTAAAAGCTAAGAGTATCTTCCTTAGTTAACTGTTTATTGCTACCGCCGTGTAGTTCTGCTGCTACCGCCGTGTAGTGGTTATTGCTGCCGCTGTGTAGCTTTGCTTCGCTCCCCTGGCTGGGGCAGCGTTATCGTTTGAGGGCCGACTTATGTCCGCGCTCAAAACTGTTAGGCTAGGTTGCATACGTGCTGTTAGCTTACAGTGTAGCACTAGAACAATAGGCTAGCCAGCCTGGTTCTTGCGGATAAGCTAGCGTGCACCCGTGTCGTTAGCGTCCGTTTGCTTGTTTTAGGCGCCGGCTATATTGTCAGAGCGCGCACGTTACTCCAGGAGTAACGTTAAATAGATAGTTAGCGAGTTGCTCAGTGCAGCTAGCTTGGACTAGCTTGTAGCACTCCAGCTATCTGGCTGCGTCCCCAGACAGGGTAACGACTACCTCTGTGTAGGGCGCGCGGTAAGCAAGAGTAGTAGCTAGAAGCCATGCTCTTCAGTTAGCTAGATAGCTAGCTTGCTACCCGTGCAGCCAGTATCTAGTGTTGTAGCACTCCAGCTTCTTACCGTCGCAGGCTATTGCTTACACGGTAACCCCGTTATTCCTGTTAGCAGAGAGAGGGGGGAACAGCTAGGTGCTGTGTTAGCTGTGAGGCTACGCTGGCCGGTTACGACCGGCACAATGAAATGATGTGTGCACTGCCTAAGGGCATGAGCACGCTGCACAGGCGTTGCTGGGACCTACATACTGCTTGTAGTGTAGATTTTACTGGCGTCGGCCCCTAAGGGGGCACACGGAGATTTAGCTGAGCGAAGTACGCTAGCTAAAAGTTGTGTTGACTTCTCTCAGTTATTACGCCATCTTAGCCAGCTTGCTTGTCTGCTAAGTGTTGCGTGCAAATAGCACGCAACACTGAGAGCGGACCAAGGTCCGCTCTCAAAAGAGTGTGAAAGCTAGCTCGCATACGTGCAGATAGCATTAGTACTGTTTAGCACAGAACTATAGTATTGTTGCAGATAGCTGGCGTGCACCCGTGCAGTTAGTATCTGTGTGCTAAGTACATTGGGCGCGAGCTACCCCCGCTACAATAGACGTACCGCCCCGTGCTGGCGCTACGCGTCCAGCAGGGGTTATAGCTCCCCAAGGTCTGGGCTCAGTGCCAGCCTTTGGCTTGTAGCTCTAAGGACAAGCCCACCGCCCTTGGTGCCCAAGGCCCGGGGTGGTTGGGAGCTCTCCATGGGTCGCACTCCCTTGTTGGGGCGCCCCCTGCAAGTGCAGGGAGCCTGGCAGGGGGCACAGCGCACCTTGGTCCATGGCCATGGCCTGGCCTCGGTTGGCAGCGCTCAGGTCAAGCCCACCGGTTGGCTCACCAAGGCTGGGCTCAGTTCCAGCCTGCGGCTTGTAGCTTTAGACCCACCGTCCTCGGTGCCCAAGGCCCGAGTTCGGTCGGGAGCTCGCCCAGGGTCTCATACCCATCATCAAGGCTCGCCTTGGTCCATGGCTACGGCCTGGCCTCGGCTAGAGGCTCCTAGGACAGCCCACCATCAATGGCACCGACGGCCCATTGCTGGTCGGGAGCTCGCCTGGGGGCCACACTGTCGGACAGCTCCACGTGCGGCCAGTCTCGAGAAATAACGTTACCTCCGCAGGCCCCCCAGCCTGCGAAAGTCGCACGGCAGGAGGGGGCGG
The DNA here is from genome assembly GCF_964638095.1 of Poromitra crassiceps. NCBI lineage: Eukaryota > Metazoa > Chordata > Actinopteri > Beryciformes > Melamphaidae > Poromitra > Poromitra crassiceps. Next base: position 107,934,043 of record NC_139624.1, read on the forward strand.
GGGGCTACTTCGATACAACAGCGCGTCAGTAGGCAGAGCTTGCGTAAGAAGTTCTCCCCCAGCATGCACAGCTTCTACGGAACTGACCATGCGGCGGGGGGGGGGCGTAGCCTCTCATGTCCCGCCCCCCCATCAGGGTACCGGATCAAAAGGTCCCGGTGCCCAGCAATATGCTCATGACGGGAGGCTCGATGCCTGGGAGCATCTATGTTCCCCGTCCCCATTACGGCACACCCTCCAGAAGGGATACGCTCTACAGTTTGCCAGGCCCACACCCACGTTCGACGGGACCCCCAATCTGACCGTGGAGGGGGAGGCCATGGACATACTCCAGAAGGAGGTTATTCGTTCCTCGCCAGAGGGGCGATTCGCTCGGTTCCCAAGGCAGATGTGCGCTTGGGTTTTCTACCACAGGTACTTATCGTGCCCAAGAAGGACGGCTCCATGCGCCCAAAATTGGACCTTCGGCGTCTCAAAAAGACGCTGAGGAAGTCCCGTTCCGAATGCTCTCTTCCCCGCCTGTTCAACGAGTTGAGACAGGGGGATTTCTTACTTCCGGGGATCTGAAAGGTGCGTTCTTCCATGTCCACGTGGTCAGGAGACACAGGAAATACCTGAGGTTCTCCTTCCTGGGGAAGGCTTACGAGTTCTGTGTCTTGCCATTCGGCATGTCTTTGAGCCCGCGAACCCTCACGGTGTGCGTGGAGACAGCCTTGGCTCCCGTCCGCGCGAGGGGGATCCGCGTCTTCCTATATCTCGACGACGTTCGCTTAGCGGCCGACTCGAGGGTCCGTGCCACGGAACATACCAAGGTGGTGACCGATCACCGGCAAACCTTAGGGTGTTTGGTGAACTGGCAGAAGAGTTGCCTCGTCCCAGCGCAGGCGGCAACCTTCCTGGGGCTCGAGCTAGACTTCCTGCGAGCCTTTCGCAAGAGCGACAGGCTTGCACGGTTCGGACAGCAAGCCAAGGACGTTAGGTCTGTGCCCTCGGTGTCAGTGCATCAGTGCACAGTGATGTTGGGCCTGATGGCCTCAGCACTGCATGTGCTCCCGCTGGGGAGGCTACACATGCTCCCGTGGTCCAAATATGGTTCTCAGGCTTCGCCTGGACTCGGCCGGGGACCGTCATCGCAGGGTTCCTCTGACAGGAGTGGCGTCGTGGGCCCATTGTTGGTTGGGAGCTCTCTTGGGGACCGCACTGCCGAACAAGTCCGCGTGCGGCCAGACTCGAAAGAGAACGTTGCCTCCGCAGTCCCCCCAGCCTGCGGAGGTAACACTTCCAGCGGCTCACACATGGGCACCATGTGCTGATTCGCTCGGACAATATGGCAGCGATCGCCCACCTGAACAAACAGGGCGGTGTGCGGTCGGGGGCGCTGAACCATAGCGGGGATTCACCTGTGGGTGTATCCCCATCTCCTTTCAGTGTCAGCGGTCTATCTGCCGGGACGGCGGAGTTACGACCGGCCTGCTGTCTCGAGGCAATCCCCGTTATACGGAGTGGTGCCTCCACCCTCGGGTGATGGAACAGGTTTGGGCCAGGTTGGTCGCGCCTGCGTCGATCTCTTGCATCGCGGCGCGCGACACACTGCCCACTGTGGTTCTCGATCCAGGAGGACAGCCCCCGTTAGGTCATGACGCGCTGAAAGCGCACGCGTGGCCGAGGGAGGGGCTCTATGCGTTTCCCCCGACCCCCCTGATCCGTCAGGTGTTGGACAGGGTGAGGGAACAGCGCCTCCGGCTCGTTTTAGTCTGTTTTGGCCCAGGCTGACATGGGTTGCGGACCTGGTCTCCCTGGCGCAAGATCCGCCCTGGGCGTTGCCGGTACGGGCCGATCTCCTATCCCAGGCGGAGGGGGAGGTGTTCCACCCCTCCCCAGGCAGGTGGAAGCTAGCGGTCTGGCTCCTGAACGGGACCAGTTGCTAGCACAGGGCTTGCCCGACAATGTGGTGCGCACTATTCGGAGTGCTAGGGCTGCTTCGACCCCGCACTCAGTACGCGTACAAGTGGCAGGTTTTTTCGCGATGTGCACAAGTAAGGGTGTGGATCCAGTGAACTGCAGTGTGCGCCCAGTTCTCTGTTTCCTTCAAAGCTTGCTTGACGCGGGCCAGTCCCCGCAGTCGCTTAAGGTGTACGTAGCCGCGATTTCGGCTTGCCACAGGGGGATTGAAGGGACCCCCGTGGGGGTGTGCCCTTTGGTCTCGCGCTTCATGAAGGGGGCGCGTAAACTGCGCCCGCCGTTGCGGTGCGTTTTTCCCAAATGGGACCTGGTTACGGTGCTGGACGGGCTAACGGGTCATCCGTTTGAGCCCTTGGACTCCGCCGATTTAAAGGTTCTGTCCTTAAAGACCGCGCTGCTGCTGGCCTTATCGTCAGGAAAGAGAGTCGGTGACCTGATTGCCCTCTCGGTGCAGCAGGCCTGTATGGTTTTTGGGGACGATGGGCGCAGGGTTACGTTGCGACCTAACCCGGCGTACCAGCCCAAGAATATTAATGCCAGCTATAGGTCTATGGTTATAGTCTTATCGGCATTCTGTCCCCCGCCGTTCAGTTCAGGTGAGGAGAGACGTTTGCACATGCTGTGCCCCGTAAGGGCGCTCTCGGCCTATGTGGACAGGACACATTCATTACGCATTACAGATCAGCTGTTGGTTTGCTTTTGGCAAAGGGCCCAGGGCGGACCCCTTTCCAAGGATGGCTTATCACACTGGATAGTGGAGGCGATCGCGTTGGCATACTCTGCCGTGGGCAAGGTTCCCCCGGAGGGTATCAAGGCGCATTCTACGCGAGGTGTTGCGACATCCTCTGCGTTGTTGCGTGGTGTGTCGGTGGAGGACATGTGTGCCGTGGCCTCATGGTCCTCTCATCACACTTTTGTCAGGTACTACAGTCTCGACGTGTCCGGTTCGCAGTTCGCGCACGCGGTGCTGTCGGTGGCAAGAAAGTAGTATCGTTGCCACTCTAATATGTCATTCGGTTAGGCATAAACGTTGCCATATGGCCGTGGTTCACCGGTGCCTTTCGGGTCGCCCTGTGGGTGCTGCCGGCAGCAAGGTCGGTTGAATTGAGGCACTAGTGAGAGCTTGAGTTCGAAACGAAGTAAAACGTTAGGGTTGTGCTACAACCCGGGTTTTACGAGTGAGAACGAGAGCTCTCACTACCCAGCCTTGCTGTGTCGATGCGTCACGGGGTGCGTCGGATCTCAGCAGGCTGGAAGAAATTAGAGTGATTATCCCTGGGCTGACAGGACGTGACGTAGTCACGTGGATCCGTGTCAGCCCCAGGGGGGTACCACGCCACCTACGGGTGGGTGGTCGGTTTTAATGAAAAGTAATTTTGGAGCAGAATGACAGTCTTCCATAGGGCTGCGTCGCAGCGTTGTAGGTACTAGTGAGAGCTCTCGTTCTCACTCGTAAAACCCGGGTTGTAGCACAACCCTAACATTATTTTACTTTACTTTACTTTATTTTATTTGGTGTGGTGTGGTGTCACATTTTAACCAACCTGTGAAGTGAAATGCAAATGTCCACTGTAGTGGACAACAAAGTTATATTCTATTCTATTCTATTCTATTCTTAACACTTACTCTATTGATATAATGCAGGAAGCAGCAAGAGCGGTTTGTTTGCAATAAAGGAAGTACTGATTATAGTTAGCATGAGCAGCGATAGCACCATGGCTGAACAGCCAAAGAACAAAGTGCCACCTACAGGAACTCAAACTGCATTGATGGACAATCTAAGCTCCTCCCACACTGTTTGATCGACATGTGACCTCTGGGAACTGCAGTGCAGAAACACCACAGCAATGAGCGCTTAGTACCAAAGATGTCCCAGAAATAAACAATCTAAAGAATCGTACAGATTACTAGGACGCAGAATTAGGGCAGGGCGATATGGACCAAAAATCTGATCTTGGTATTTTTAGGCTGAATGGCGACACACAATACAGTATTTATATATCTTGGTGTTTTCTACAAAGTGGGCTAAATGTTCAGTTGTAAGTCAAAGCCACATGTGAGATGTCACACACACACACACACTCACACACACACACACACACACACACACACACACGCTTTTATTAGGCTGCGTGATATGGACAAAATCAAATAATGTGTCACAATACTTTTGACCAAATACCTTGATATCAATATTGCAGCACTATTATATTATTATATAGCAGGGTTTCCTCTACATACATTTAGCAGCGGTGCCCCATCCCCGAAAGTGTGCAAAGTTCAGAAAATGACATCACTTTACTGTAATGCAGCCTTTAAAACCAGGAAAACACTTGTGCTGCCATATCACAATATTGCAATATCCAAAATCTAAGACTTTATCTAGTCTAATATCACAATATCAATATAACATTATTGCCCAGCCCTACACAGAATGCCAAGAAGGTTCAACATAGAGCTGTCACTTTTTCCAAAAATAAAGTTCAAACGAACTTTAATTGACCCGCAATTTGTTCGATTATATCCAAAGTTAATTGGTTAATTCCGGCCCCATAAAGATTACGTTACACGTCACATAAGAGATAGCCTATGTAACGTGAGTGGGGTGACTCGCTAGCAGGTGTGTCCACAGATTTGTTGTTGTACTCAAGTAACACAATAAAACTGTACCTACCTCCAACACAACGTTGTTATCAAAGTATCCGGGGCCATGGTATTCCAGAATATTCTGTAGTTTCCAATAGCGAGCCCTTATTCACATGCCAGAGCTGATGCTCAAAATTGTAAACTGCAATACACCACCACTGAGCACCAAACCGATACATCTGGCACTGTGGAGCAGTTGAAACCCAAAATGACACAGCCGAAGAAGGTCCCATTTTATAACGTTGTATTCGCCTTATGTAGCCCCGCCCACTTGACCCAGTTGTGTTATGACTTCCTGTTCAAAACACTGTGACTAGTACTGCTAGCTGCTCCCACCTTCTTTCCAGGTGAGCCAGAAGTATCTCAAACGAGCCTAAATATACTTTAATTCAATGTCACGATGCAGCGGGGGGGAAAGTAGGCTACTTCCAAGCATGATTCCTATAGATATTAGTGGTGTGTTTGCTGGACAGCTAACATGCACTTAGTTGTTGCTGAGGCTATGGTCATCTAAGCATTTATTCATAACGTGAGCAGCAGGTGCAAAACAATCATTAAATCAACAAGCATGAGAACGTTACAATTGCAAACCCTATAACTGAGTTACTTAGGCCTATACTTATACCGCATTCATGACAACTCGGCCCGCCGGAGGTTTCAACACGGAACCTCCGCCCTGGACAGATTTGCGTTCACGCTGCACCTCCCGCTGGGGGGAAAAGCCCAAACTGTTGCTATAGCAACCCGCGTTAGCATGGTAGCTACCTACTAGCGAACAATGCTAACCGAACATGCTGAATGCTGAATTTCACACAGAGCGAAACACAGATGATACAAACACATATGAAACGTTAACATTACATAATTAAGAACTCAACTTGTGTGTTAAAACATCAACAAACATCTTTATAATAATTCTGTGATTATCATTAACGATGCAAGTAGCCATTGTGATGTGGCTGTGACGCCAACTCGGAGAAACCGGAGCTCTGAATGATACCCGAATTTCCGAGCTGTAATTCTGGCCTCAATTCACGGTCCGAGTTGTCTTGAACGGGGTATTATAGCCTATTGCACAGATGTGTATTTGTTTCTTGTCATTCCAAATGTAATCACATTGTTGCTCTGATTAATATTTCAATTCAAATACATGTCACTCTTGTGTTAGAATGAGTTGAATTAAAGTTCACTGTAAATGGGCATTGACACTGTTTTTATATCACCCTTGATCAATTCTCATGAATCTTTTCTTTTTTATTTGTCTGTAGGCTACATACCTGCACTGCCAAGAGTAGCGGCAGGATTATAAACCAGAGACCAGACTATATCAAAAACATAAACACACAGTGGCGTCTTTCATGCATGCTAGCAAACGAAACTGCTGTCTGTCTGACCCAATGAGTCTGACCACGACTGTAGAAAGAGACGCAGGATAGCCAAGCGAATGTGATTGGAGGAACGTTTGACGCTAGGCCAATCACAGGCAGAGAGGGTGCCTCCAGCCTTCGCCATCATCCGGAAAAAAATATCGCGTACTGTACTGTCACAGGAAGTGTAAACACAATAGGAAGTAACTGGCTGACCCCTGTGTTGGAACATAAGGTGAATATGCGTGCAGCCATTTGAGCCGACCTCCCAGACGAAGAAGGAAGAATTACTGATGAGTGGCGTTGAGGCTAGTGTTGTGATTGTCTGCTCCTGGCTTTGTTGTTGTCTGCATCAGTCTGCATCGGCTGAATCTTCCTCCGCCTCCATTTTGTCTTGTGTCTCTCATCAAACAACAACTTGTGTCAAGACATGTCAGGTGGTCAGGATAGGTCAAGCTGTTAGAACGGAGCGCCCTCTGCTGGATCATCAAGGAATTACATTAAAAAGAAATCCCCCCCGCCGCAAAAAAAACTATTTAATTCAGATGTGTCAATTACATATTGAACGCCCCCCCCCCCCCCCCCCTCCCCCACATACGAAGTTACATTCGAATTTCAATTAAAAAGTGACAGCTCTAGTTCAAAAGGGGTTTGGAGACACACACGGACACGCACGCACGCACACACACATACACACACACACACACACACACACACACACACACACACACACACACACGGGGAGTTGTACTCACTGAGGAGGATGATAACACAGAGCAGTATTGCCACTAGCGCCCCCGTGGTGAGGCCGTCGGAGAAGGGCAGCACCTCGGGGTTACAGGACTGCATGTTGCCCCGGCTGTCGCAGCCACACACGCGCACCAGCAGCGTGCTCGTGCTACTCTGGATGGGGTAGTCATTGTCTGAGATCACCACAGGCAGGAAGTACAGGCTCATCTCTCGCCGGCTGAACCCGCCCCTCCGTGTCAGGATATTGGCAGTGTTATCTGGGGGGGATGTAAAGACGCGGGGAAAGCTGGTGAGCGATGGGAAGACACGGGACCAAATCCACATCTTGATGAGGTTAAACCATTTTCCTGTTCTGCTTATCGCATGATAGATGGACAATCCTAGAATAGAGGGCACTCGGTAGAGTGCGTACCTCTGCCAACCTTTCTACAAAGTATCGTGGAAGTTAGATGTCTTTTTCAGAGTCAGTTTATTTACCTTGCAATAGAAACTACATTTGAATTGTGATTGGCCATGCCCATTACCACGCCCATTTTGGACAGTGGGCGTGGAAAGTTTATCACTTGGCCTTGGCCCATGACCAACCTTTCTACAAAGTTTCATGGTGTTCATGGTGATTATGTTTGGAAGTTAGGCGCCCTTTTGGACAGTGGACGTGGAAAGTTAATCAGTTCTACGTTGGCCCATGACCTACTGTTCTACAAAGTTTCGTACAAATCTGCTGATAACTTTTTGAGATATCCTGCTGACAAACAAACAGAAGGAGACTGTTCTCTTCTAAAATATACTGTACATGTAGCTTTGTTGTTACGCATGGCCACACTTTCTTGCAAAATGAATTAAAGTCTTGCTAAGTAAAGTCTTCCTAAGTACATGTAACTTATTGAAATTCCACTTTGATTCTATTTAATATTTGAAAGTCGGACCCATCTGGAGTCTCTGCTACTGTTTGCATCCCAGTGGCTTTCCGGGTGTGGAGGAGATTTGGCTAGTATTTACTCTGCTGTAGTGTAAACTACATGGTTGACTGATGGTAAATAATGGTACACAACTCAGACCCAGACGGAGTAAAGCCGTCAACAATCAGAACTGTTCTTTGGTTGAGTAGGGAAATGGGAGTTTAAAGGATAACCTTTTGTCTGGCAATTTTCTTAATGATCTCTAGAGGGGGAATTATAAGTGTGAACTTGACTGTATCCATCTGTATTTTTTTTGACAGTGGGACGAGGGTGAATGTTTATTAGGATTTCTACTGCCCCAGAGCCTCAACACTTTGGCATTCGTTTATTCAACTGTGAAGTCCACACACTATGCAGCAGTCTACACTGTGCCAGAGTAAAAATAACACCATGTAGAAAGTTCTGAAAAAACAAAGGCGAATTGTGACTCATTCAAGGCTGCTGTGAAGATTTGAAATTATGTTTGAAGGAATATCATGTAACCTACATTATATGTGCTATCCCTCAGGCACACTGAAGCAGTTAAACTCAATGTAAAGTCAATATACAGATACTGTATAGCCATTGACGGTAACCTTGCTGAACTAGCACTGCATGGCTCCCTACCAAAGAGGAGGTCAAAATAAACATTTCACTCTCCTTTAAGTTGTTCGAAATGGTCAGGATTGATCTCTTCTGAATTGCAGTATTTCTCCACAACATATTATTGTTATTCTATTTCTATTGTGTGACTTTCAAAGCAAGACACATGCAGCGCTAAGACAGACTTTTACAATGGCTGAAACTGTAAAAGGAGTTTTGTCAAACAGCTCTGGAGGACTTTAAAAGCCCTTCAACAAAGAGTAGTCTACCAACATGACAGTAAAAATCAATCAATCAATCAAACAAACATTGGAAATACACAATCTTTCTCAACAGATACTACTGCTATACCTAGCGTAATTCAGTATTTTCTTCAACACATTTATTGTTTTGTTCTATACTCATATAGGAAAGCATTGACAATTGTTAAATATAATTTTGCATAAGTGTTTATTACCTTCCCTGTCAACAATGGTGAAGTTTGGGTTGGAGGCACTTATACTAAAGACAAACTTGTGTCCAACCAGGGGTTCGTCTGTGTCAACGGCACTTATCGTCTGAATCAGCTGTGGAGAATAGAACATTAGTGTGAGAAAACATCGGGAAGTATACAGTATATACGGTAGGTTGTAGTACAATGTTTAAAACTCAGGAATGGCGGACTGTTGCTACTCCAATCTCAAACTCCTATTTTTTTATGGATAGGTCCATCAGCATAATATCACCAATCCTCTTCTGAGGTGTGGTTTTCTATGAGGTCAGCCTGTACCTCGCTACTGCGCACATGTCCAGATGGGACTAATCTGGACTAGCTAAATCACACTTTTGGCGGAATATTTTTTTTATCTATATTTCAGACTGTATGTACATAGAGGAAGGCATCATATCGGAATCAGATTTTGACCAACCACCTCACCAAGTTTTGCCATACTTTGAAACACAGCAATCGATGGTGGAACTCAAGATATAAAGCAAAGTCAAGATTCAACAGCGCCATCTTGAGCCCATGGGGCCAAGAGAGAATATGAATCCCATGGGGGAACAAACAACTTCTGCATGTGCATAACTCAATACCATTGAGTTGTGGATTCCATTAGCAGGGCATGTTCTCCTACTGTTGTTGTTGTTGTTTTTACAGACATTTTTTTTCCCCATTTGCATTAAAAATTTAATATAATGTAAATATAGAGGCTTGCAAATGCATCACAAATCTAGCAACCACATCTGGCACCATCATAGAGGTTGACTGGAGAACTGACTGGGCACAAACAATGGATAATTTAGAAAAGCAACTTCTAGCCACTAATGCTAGGATCTACTAGATACAGTATAGCTCGTGCATAGATCAGATGTTTACAGCAAGACAAGTGAGCTGACAGTATGTTACCTATAGCTAACAAGCAGACATGATCTAAAGTCCAGTCAGAAACATAAAAATTTTGTGTTTTCAGTTCTGTTGAGATGGCCAAGTTATACATTTAAAAATCAGCTGTTCACACCCACTGCTTGCCAAGAGCAGAGGGCCTACAGAGGGTGTGTTGTGTTACAGTACCTGACTTTATATATTTTATATTTACACAAGTATACATCATGCTTAAGATCTTTTCAGTGCTACACCAAAGATAATGAATTTCAAAACACCTGTCCTGCTTTGACATTCTCGCAGACAAATGTGTCATAAGACATGGCAAACTCAGGTGCGTTATCATTGACATCCAACACCTTGATGAACACTGGCACTCTCGTTGTCTGCCGTGGGTTATCTGAAAAAAAACAAAAAAAAAAACAGTTAATAATAGGTGAGCATGGATGACAGTATTTTATTTTAAATACATCTCTTTTATGGCCATATATTCTGCATACTTGTGCCAACATTCTCATATTTTTTGTTTTGCTTTGTGGTCCATGGCAATATGTTTCATGGTGGTATCATCAAAGTGAGCATCATACTCAAAATAGAGATTTATTTGCTGCTACTGTATATGTACAAGGTTAAAATAAATAAGGTTCTTACTCCCTCATGTAGCACAAAATCACCTTGATCTGAGGACCAATGACTCACCACCTCCTTTACTAGGTGCTGAGATTTCATTGTCCAAACAGGGGCCCATACCACGAATGTAGGATAAGCAGGATCTGTCCCTTGATCTGGTTTGGCTTAACCAGATCATTGCCATCTAGCTAACTCATACCACTAATCTAGTTTTCAACTCGTTAAGTGGATCCAGGTTTTTCTAATCAAGTTGAGAGCGCGTGCACATGAAAATGCTCATGCACAAGAGCATGAGCATGCACAAGAGCTTGTGTCTCTTTTTTAACAACTAGCCAATCACAATCCAATATGGACTGCTCCAGCTTTTACAGCGCCAGACACGCCTATTTCCTCATTCATTCAAAGCGCAAATCGCTTTACTGTATGTCAGAATCAAAATCTGCATTGGATATTATTAGTCTTCCGAATGACTGTCTAAAGTTACCGCTTTTATTCACATCAGTCATTTCTTTGAAGAGCAGTTTCCTACAGCAGCTCAATTCACCCTCTCAATAAACCCAGTAAAACCTGCATGTCTTTTTTGCGAGTGGAAGTAATGTGTAATGTGTGTAAAATCTGTAGGCGTATTTAGACCATTTAGGCTCAATGAATAATAATGATCTCATGATGTGTTTGGTCGCACTGATGGAATAATTCCTATAGGCTAATAGGCTATCAATAAAAAAAATAATGATAATAAAATAAAAAAAGGCTGCTGAACTGAATCGACACGGTACGTGCGGGCATAGATTTCATTTATAAAAAATATCCTATTTTGTGGTCACATATAGGCTATTGGCAGCAGAGTCGCATATCTCCATATTTCATACAAGGACTATGCTGTAAATAATATGAAGTTCAATCACATCATACAGGCCAAAAGCAACACAGTTGCAGCTGCAAAGTAGCCTAGATATGAATAATCTGTGTGCAGGCGATCCCATATTAAATTGCTTAGATAGTAGTAGGCTATTCTGGCATGTATGACCATGTCCAACCCAACGTCAGCCTCAGCTCCGTTGCGCACACGGCACCGTGCGCTTTGGAGATGTTTATGTAATCTTTTTACGCCGGTTTTGTGATATTTCTTCACTCACCGTTCAGCTGCAATCGATCGGCGGGATCAAACGTATCTAGCCTACTTGAGAGCACAAAAATGAATATATAAACATATTCCAAAGTGGTAAGTAGTAGGGCTTAATTTAAATGTAGCCTGCAACAAGTGCAAGGCTTCAATCCTCGATTAATTCAACAGGAGCCATATGTTTTTTTTTCTTTTTTCTTTTTCTTTTTCATTTGAATGCAATGTATTTTTCATATGGGGACCATATGAATGGCGACTCGCTGTTTCCAGAGAGCTGATTGGTAAGCAGGTGGGTATTTCATGGGTTTTGATCTTATCCTCTGAACTTAACCTGCTACAAAGCAGGTTAGCCGTAGAGCATAAGTTACTATGGTGATCTACCTCGGTAAGAAGTTAACTAGCGTTGTGGTATGGCAAACCTAGGGTTAAACCTGAAGTTACCTCGCTAAGCCAGTAATCTTGCTTCGTGGTATAGGCCTCTGCTCAGTGATGGAGGATGGTACAACATGTAAACAACCAAGATGTTTGAGTTATGAAAGTTAAAAAGCCCTGTTCTCAAGCCAAAAAAGCAAAGCAAGCACTAATACTATACATATGGTATTATTGTTAGATACCTCTTCTTCACTCGGTTGTTTCTGTTGGAGCTCTAATACGCAACTATATTGTGAAAATGTGTGAGAGAGGGGAGGAGGCTGAGCCAAAGCCTTAAGGCCTAAACATGGTCGTCCGTCCGCCTCGAATTGGAGCCGTCTAGCCAGCTAGCCCTACATGCTCGGACGCCACTACGCCCTCCCTCCCTCCCTCCTGTGGAAGCTCCGCGTGAAAATGGCGGAGATTATGTGCCAGGCAGTCTGAATGAAATTGAATGTAACGTTCCCAATTCTATGTATTCAATTCTAAAAAACAACCCTCAACATTTGGGAAGGCTAAGCCACACAACTAGTTCGTTATAATCTAACATCATGCTTTGAAATGCGACTTTACAACGATGAGCCAGGGCAACGGCCAATAACAACTCTCCTGCAGCTGACGTCACGCACGTATCGTCGCCGTGAAGTCACATTTTCGAGCAGCCCCCGTCAGCCGACGGGGCCCCCTCCCCGTAGGACGGCGCTCCACCCGCCGTCCTACGGGGAGGGCGGGGCGAGGCTCTGACGGACGACCATGTTTAGGCCTTTAGGAGGAGATAACTTATATTGGTGTTGTTGCAATGCATACTGGTTGCTGACTGCTGTACGTATTGCCCCTTTAGATAGAAATGTATTGAGTAAATGCAAGCAACAATTACTTATTTCAGTAGCCACCACAGAGATGTTGTGCCATTTGGACATTTCTCTGTCCAGTGCTTTCAATGTTGTAATGGTTCCATTCACAGAGTCAATGTTGAACAGCCTCTCCAGATCTGTATGGCGGTCAATAGAGTATCTGCAAGAATAACACAAAGATGCAATCATCAGCAAAAAGCATGGCAGTCAATACCAATAAATATACAGTTACTTGGACACTGTAAACCCACACAGCACAGTTTATTTATTTGTATATCCAACATAACCCCTTGTAACATTAAGTGCAGTTATGAGAAAATACATTTGCAATCCTTTCTGCTCTCCACAGAAATGCCTGCACTGATGTTTATCTTTACAGTACAATCACACTAAAGCATTTCTTCAATCCATAAAAATGTCTTTTCCACAGCACATCACTGATTGGCTCCAATGGGGGATTCATTCCATGCTCTCTATTGTCAGAAGATGATACATCCTGCCTGCTGCCTCCTCATTTGTCACTGTCACCTTTCATATTTCACTGAAATTTAAATATGCAACACAATACTCCATGTGGCACTGGCAGAGAATGGCAGCTCTCTGTGTCAGAGACCGGCAGGCACCATATGTGTGCAATGGCAGAGCGGAGCAGTGTGAATCGATAGAGCAAATTAGGCTCTGTGGCTTTGACTTTGTGCAGTGCCACAGAGAGCCTACATAATTCTGGGAAATAAACAGTGTCTGTATTCACTTCACAGGGCCGCCGCCATCTTCCACTGGGAAATCACCAGGAGGGAGCCGTGAATAATATCCTTTTCTTCCCCCTCCGTCCTGACACATGGCTCCGCTGATGGATTAGATTTAGCGAAGTGAGCTCATTTTCACCCCCCCCCCCCCCACACACACACACACACACACACACACGCAAAAGAAATAAAACTGATAAGAGGAGACTGAATTTCTCTGTTGCTTGTTTTGTTATTGATTTCTGTACCATTATAATTAAAGCTGGAACAATGAGTTTTGTCTCGAAACAATCAAATTATAGAAAATATTGCAACCACTCCGGTGATGAGGAAATGACTGCTTAACAGGCCATTGATTAATTGCTAAGTTGACTAAATGTGCTTTTATCCGTGATGAGAATGAATGGGTTGTGAGAAAGAGGCTTGATTTAGCACTTGGCAGCAGCAGTTTTGAGGTTTACAGTCTAGACTAGCTTGATTTAGCACTTGGCAGCAGCAGTTTGGAGGTTTACAGTCTAGACTAGCTTGATTTAGCAGTTGGCACCAGCAGTTTGGAGGTTTACAGTCTAGACTAGCTGATTAAAGCACTTGGCAGCAGCAGTTTGGAGGTTTACAGTCTAGACTAGCTTGATTTAGCACTTGGCACCAGCAGTTTGGAGGTTTACAGTCTAGACTAGCTTGATTTAGCACTTGGCAGCAGCAGTTTGGAGGTTTACAGTCTAGACTACCGTAGCTTGATTTAGCACTTGGCAGCAGCAGTTTGGAGGTTTACAGTCTAGACTAGCTTGATTTAGCACTTGGCAGCAGCAGTTTGGAGGTTTACAGTCTAGACTAGCTTGATTTAGCACTTAGCACTTGGCACCAGCAGTTTGGAGGTTTACAGTCTAGACTAGCTTGATTTGCACTTGGCACCAGCAGTTTGGAGGTTTACAGTCTAGACTAGCTTGATTTAGCACTTGGCACCAGCAGTTTGGAGGTTTACAGTCTAGACTAGCTTGATTTAGCACTTGGCACCAGCAGTTTGGAGGTTTACAGTCTAGACTAGCTTGATTTAGCACTTGGCACCAGCAGTTTGGAGGTTTACAGTCTAGACTAGCTTGATTTAGCACTTGGCACCAGCAGTTTGGAGGTTTACAGTCTAGACTAGCTTGATTTAGCACTTGGCACCAGCAGTTTGGAGGTTTACAGTCTAGACTAGCTTGATTTAGCACTTGGCAGCAGCAGTTTGGAGGTTTACAGTCTAGACTAGCTTGATTTAGCACTTGGCACCAGCAGTTTGGAGGTTTACAGTCTAGACTAGCTTGATTTAGCACTTGGCACCAGCAGTTTGGAGGTTTACAGTCTAGACTAGCTTGATTTAGCACTTGGCACCAGCAGTTTGGAGGTTTACAGTCTAGACTAGCTTGATTAAAGCCATCCTGATCACAGGACCTCAGTCTGGACTTCCAGCCACCCATATTGATTTCAGTGGGCGGGAGCACTTGCCTTGACAGACAACTCCTTCAGCCAATCAGTGTGCCAAATCCAGTCGGTGTTGTCTAGGGTTGAGCCGAATACTCACTCAGATGAAACTAGTATCTGGTACAGACAATGTACTTTTGTATCATCAGAGTACAATGTGTCAATATCTGTGTGTTTACTAACGTTAAGGTTATCGCTCATTGCTTCGGGAGACACTATTACTGTTTTGCCAGCAACTGATTGGTCCAGGTACATCATCAACTACGACGCAGTCCCTGATTGGTTACATTACATTGTAATTTCATGAAATGGGCGGCTGGAAATCCAGACTGCTCCATAGAGCCAAACACAATGTGAGGTCCCGTGATCAGGAGGCTTTTACCCAGGCTAACAGGCAATGTACACCAGATGCGTTACGGCTGCATTGCGGATCCGGTAAAACTGCTGGATTGACTCTTGCCCATGTTCATAGATGGGTGATACATGCGGTACGGAAAAATTATGCATCTGTTCTATTTTTGTCGGATCCCGCATGCGTCTGACAGATTACATGAGTGTGGGTCTGTTTGCAGCCGTACCACATGTGTTCCGGAGGCGGTGTACATTAAGTCTAGACACTTCCTTCTCTCTCTGTCTCTTACTTGACAGGCTTGTTGTCAGCGTCGGGGTCCCGGGCCGACACCACGCCCACGAAGCTGCCGGCGGCCGTGTCCTCGTGCACCTCGATGATGTAGGGGTTCCTGGTGAAAACCGGGGGCTCGTCCACGTCCTCCACCGTCACCTTCACCATGGCGTAGTCTTTGAACTGCACCCCGTGGATGAAGCGCGCGTCCAGGTAGGTGTTTCTCACCTCCACCCTGAATTCGTAGTCCTTCTTATTTTCGTAATCCAGCGCCTGGAGATGAAAGAGCGTCAGAATTCAAGCTATAAAAACAGTCCGCCTCCAGGATTTTGATAGGCAATTGCATTCCATTTGTCTGACTTTATCTTATTCAACTCTAAGTTACAAATCCAAGTGAGGAATACTGATCTTGAAGATCTTTGTAAGTAAAAAGAGTTGCCAGCTTTACATTATTCATTTCACAGGCTTAGAGTATCTGGTCTTATACCGCAGCTCAAAATAATTTCAGTCGTATATCCTTCACACATGAATCAATGTTATCAGTGGGCTGTTTCTAATCTGAAACTATGCTATCTACTTTCTCCATTGAAGCTAAACATGCTGTGTTATAATTGGCTGATATACTGTATAAAGGAGAGATGAAGAGAAAGCAAAAATTTAATTTCATTTAAAGAGAGAGAGGTTGGAGCTGGATTCCAACCTGAGTCAGACTCTTTCATGAAAACTTGACGGGAGTCGAGAAGCTCTTTAAGGTGAAAGGATTAAACTAGCTTTTATAGAAATAATGATAGCAGTTGTGTACATTCTGGGGAATAGCTGGCCCTTCCTCCAAAAAGGAGCATTTATACATTCAAACCTGTCATTTAATGCCCTTTAATCTTGTATTGAGTTGGAGCCTGAATCTTGTTTTGGTCTTAAAATTGTACTTTTCATTTAAGTGCAAAAGAAAATCTGCCCAGGAGGTGAAATAGTTATAATTTTTTTTCCAGTGCAAGTTCTCTCCGAGACTTCTTTTGAAACAATTGAAAGTTTGTTGAAATCTTGGATGTTCACTCCACTTGGATAAACATTACTGTATGTCACTCGTCTCAAGATGATTCTTGCAAGAGGTTGTTTTGCGTTGCGAACAAAATACATTTCACCCTATTCACATTTTTCCTTTTATGTTCTTTCTTTTCACTTAAAAAAATAACACTTTAGCATTCAATAATACTTTAAATGGCTTGTTGCAGTGGATGTTTTTATATAATCTTCCTGTAATTCATTGCGGTTGCAGACTGCAGATGGCAGATGGCTTTATATTAGACCTTGAAAGTAAGGTAAACTGAGAGGAGTTATTTACTTTTTTAATGATGATGACTCCCTCTTGTGTGGTTTGGTCGGTGATGATGTTGAACATGTCGTGACCGCCGACGATGCTGTACTCCATTTCAGCGTTACGGCCCACATCCGGATCGTCGGCTTTAATTCGACCAATCGCGCCTCCGATCTCCGTTGACTCCACAGCGGTCACACGAAAGGAATCTATAGATGACAGAGAAAGATAGAAATTCATTACGGATTCATTCTTTTTTTTCTGCATGTGTGGGTGGTGCAAGCATGAGAGTGTGATGTGGAGATTTGTCTTCACCCCACAGATGAGACCCGACATAGAAAACAGTCAATTGTGTTTGGAGGCCTACAGTATACAGTATATGGTAAATCAATACAAGAGTGGGGGACAGGGTTCCTACATACGTATTTTCAATTAAGAAATTCCATATTTTTTCCAGGCCTTGATTTGTTTTGAAGATGTTGTCTGGTGTTCAATATGATTTACACAGATAGACATCTTGCCCCTGCTAACATGTCATATCACTGTATAGATGAATCTTCACAGCGACAAATATCAGAATATGTGAGATGATTGGCAGGGTTCCTACGGTTTCCATAAAAATAAAAAATCCTTATTTTCCCAGACCCCATGTTGTTCACTGGATTTATTTTGGTGGGTATTTGATGTAATGCATGCTGACAGCGGCTGATTAATAAGAGCATCCTCCCTCTATCTGAACATTATGCTTCACATCAACAGTGGACTCAAAGTGGGGCAACCTGACCTGTGTCCGTAATTTTACTCATATTAGGCATCTCGCACACTCGATTCCTAGGCTCGCCCGCTGCGTGGGCTCGCCCGCCCTGCAGTTCGCCCAGCTCACATACGCACCTCGGCCGCTGCACGGCCTCGTCCGCCCTGCAGCTCACCCGCTGTGCAGGCTCACTTGCTCCCTCGCCCGCCCTGCAGCTTGCCCGCTGTGCGGGCTCACTTGCTATTATGACATCACTGATGATGTCACAAACTGATGATGTCGTAACTTCGCATCACTGATGACATCACAATGTTCTTATGACAATCACTGCTGATGTCACAATGCCTATGACATCATCAGTGCTGTCAGATGCACAATTGCTCAAGTGACATCACTGATGACATAACTTCAGAGACAAAATTGAAACAGAGAACATTGCCCACATGCCCCCTTTTTATAAAAGATGTTGTGTTTTATGCTTTTATGACATGTCTTATGGTGGAACCAAAGACACCTTTCCACTCTGCGGACAATGAAGTTTTCATAAACGTAATCATAATCTACAACATAAAAGCTAGAATTATGCGTGTATCAGACCTAAACCACAAAATTTTCCATACTTTTCCAGACTTTTTGTTCTATTTCCCAAACTATGCAAGACTTGGAAATGATCAAATTAATTTGTAATACTTTTCCAGACTTCTCAGACCTGCATGCGTAGGAACCCTGGGGAGAAATAGCATCTTACGGTTAGCAAAGCGCGGCGGGCTGTCGTTGACGTCGGAGAGTGTAATGCTGACTGTAGTGGTTCCTGAAAGCCCGCCCATCTGTCCGGCCATGTCTTTGGCCTGGATCACCACCTGGTAGTTCTCCTTCACCTCTCGGTCCATGCCGGGCAGAGCCGTCTTGATTGTGCCTGAAAAGGAATGCTTTTTGGTTGTTGTTTTTTTACATTGATGCCAGCTTATTCTAATTTTAGACATGCATGCTGTGGCTAAATGATGTGAGTGATGCCTTTTGAAAGGGCTTTCCTTTGAAGGTTGCATGAGTCACAAACAAAGTGACGGCACGCTGACATGCGGCTGCAGAAAAGAATCAGCGTTTTCATCATTTTTCAACACTGCAGGCTCTGAAATCCTCTCAGAAAGCAGAATAAAAGGTGCAGCTCCTGAGCTTTTAATATTAGATGTGAAGGGCTCATTTTCTTAGAAATTAGATGCAAACAAAACTAAGAACTTAATTATACATTTTACAGTATTTTTATTTTGCAATAAAATTGGCCAACTCATAAAAGTGTTCTGAAAGAGAGATTTGAAGACAGAGTGAAAAAGAAGTTTAAAGACCCCCTAAAGTCATGTTTTAATATGTATGTAAAATACTTTACTTTGAATAATAATTTGTGTGTGATATGGTTTTCCCCACAAAAGTCCTTAAAATGGCATCTCCTCCTCCCTCATTATAAAGTCTATGAATATGCAAATATATTTCATCTCAAAATTTTTCTGGACAAAAGCTCCTACTTCACCATAAAGTCCATTCTCAGTGTATGTGCACTGGAGGCTTCAAGTTTCCACATCACACTTTTGTAAGTTGAATATTGGACAGGGATTTGGCTACCAAACTTTGTGATGTCACAAATCATGCTCGTAGGCCCACCCCCTAAAGAAATGGGTTTTCAGTAAGCACAGAGAAACTTTCCACTTTCAGCAGACAATTGTGAAAACAGCCTTCTAGTGTCAAACTCTGCAGATGCATCATTCTGCACAGTGAAGCTCAAACCTCCAACTGAAGGAAGAAGAAGAAAAACATTTTTGACTTGAGGGGGTCTTTAAGGTTTCCAAGATTAGCAACACGGAATAACAGAGAAAATCCTTATCCCGTTTGATTCTCAAAAACGCTTGGCTGAGCAGTGCCAAAAATCTGTTTAGAGACAACATGAGAAACTGCATGCGTGAGTGTTTGTTGGGTTGATGGCTTACCATTTTCAGAATCTACAGAGAAGTAAGGCTGCCCCTGTAGAATGCTATATACAAGCTTGGCACTGTTCCCATATGTCTGATCGTCAGCGTCGGAGGCCGTTACGGTCACAACGGATGTACCTGCAAAGCAACAGATGATGCCGCTTTAATGCCGAAGCTGTGAGGCTGCACAAATCAACAGACGCCTATACTGTACATGTCTTTGAACTTGTTCATCCAGGAAAGATTTGCTGAACACTTAGGTTCTTTTCAGCAACACTCTGATTCATATAAGGTTGTCAAATGTATCAATAGATACTACAATTTTGAAACGGATACAATACTCATTTGTAACAGTATTGATACAGTGCTTTCTCTTAATGAACAAGGGCAAATTCGGCCCAGGACCACGTGCGTCGTGTGGGAACCGCGGGGGCAGACATCCCTGGGTTGTGGCTAGATGGGGTACAGCCACGGATGGAGTGATGCAATTGTTATTCCCTTTTATTTGTGTTACTTCTTGTATAGTGTCATGACGAAAGCAAAGATACAACAGGGTGAGATAAAGGATACATCTCCCAATATTCAAGTAGCCTATAATTGTGTGTGTGTGTGTGTGTGTGTGTGTGTGTGTGTGTGTGTGTGTGTGTGTGTGTGTGTGTGTGTGTGTGTGTGTGTGTGATGTATGGGAGATGTATGGGATCAGCCAAAAAAAAAGCAAATTGAAGGTCCAATCCGTAAGTCCGTAAAAATTTAGCCCAGCCGTGTCTCTGCGTTCACCCATTCCAAAGCTATCGCTGGAGAATTGTGCTCCTCACGGCTAGAGATTTCCCAGGAAATTTGGCGGATGTGACATTGTGCGCGTTCACGAGCCTGCCTGTCATAGTGGCTCCGGCCGGAAATACACCAATGAAACTCTAAGAAAACCTTCAGGGGATGAGTGTTGGATCCTCCTTCTGGAGTATTTAATATCAACTAGATTAATAAATCTGAGGAAATTGATTATTGTAGTTATTTTGGTTCCTTATTATTTAATTATGATTGATTATTGTGCGCTAGGAATTAAATGTTGGTGTGCATCGAATCACAGATACCGCTTTCAGACAGACACGGTTCTGGTTCTGGTTCTGGTTTTGGCTCTGGCTCCGTTCTGGAGTCTCAGAAGCTTGGTTTTGCCCGGCCCGCATTCACACCAGTTTAAGCGGAACCAAAGTGGGAGGACGTTATTCGGTAGTCCTTCTTCAGTTTTTTAAGTTTATTATTAATTATTTGGTCGGGCAGTAGTGTAAACACAGTGCGTCGCTGTCCGTACTGCCCCCCACACTTCCTGAATGGTATTGCATCAAGGACTTTTCGATATAAAAGACGTAAAAGTGGATTTTATGCAACAAGTTGGAAGCGGCGTCATCTGTCGCTATCTAGAAGACGATGGTGCGCATCGGATAGGGTCTTCACTTCAAGTTTCTGGCTCAGGTAAATAATCTTTTAAGACCTAGCCACGAGAGCGGAAAGCTGGTCTATGGGGAAATGTTAAGTGGGTCCCCGCGGGCGCTAATGCTCAGTATGAGCGAGAAGCGCCCGGCTAGCAGGGTAAGTCCACACTCCAGATCAGTGGGTGGCAATGCACCCAAAAGTTGTTTTCCAACAGCCATTAAAACCAAAAGAAGAAGAAGAATGTTTGCTAGCTCACTAATGAATGTCCGAACCAACATAGAGTCCAGTAAAAAGTCCACACAGAAAAATAATATTTATCTAATGAAGCCTGTCTGGCCAAACGGTAGCAATTTGACCGGTGGCGGGGGGAAACTAGAGTCGGGGCTGTGTTTTTGGTTCATGGGGAGACTTTGTATTAGCTGTGATAAGTGCTTTTGACTGGCTAGATAACGTTAGCTGCTTGCTAACGCGGAGGTAATGGATGTACCACACAGTCATTTAATTTACGATAGCTTGATGCTAATCGTGGCTAACTAATCTAGATAATCGATTGCCACCAAGAAGCTCCAGTAATAACGTTACCGTCTTGTGTGGATAATGTGCGGAGGTAATGGATGTACCACCCAGTCTAACGTTAGCTTTATGCTAATCGCGGCTAACTAATCTAGATAATCGATTGCCACCAAGAAGATTGATTGATTGATTTTCTTTCAGCCCTTGGTTTGAAATGGTCCTGCGTTGCAGTCCGAGTGTGTGTAGGTGCGCTCGTTGTAATTCACGCAGCGTCCCAAGTGGGCGGGGGTGAACATTTAAGCAGCATGTTTGAAACACACCACCCCGTCGAGAAACGAGAGGGAATCTTACTAAGCGCCCCCGAAATAAGCATTCCTTTCCGTGACATGACTGACTGACTGAGTGAATAAATGACTCACCCACTGCGTAAAACTCAAACATACTACTGATTTTTCCCTCCCTATCATTGGTGGGTATCTGTTGCTTCAACAGGCTAAAGTCTTCTGATAGGCTGATGACTAGAGCAGGGGTAATCTGCTGTGTAAGTGCAAAGTTTTTAATACGTTTTATAAGGCCTAGATTATGGAGAAGCATGTGTCCCCATGTGTATTTTTATGCCTCTTGATGTATTGTCATTTCCTCCTCATGGTATCGAAAATGGTATTGAGTATTGATATTTTCCTGGGTATCGGTATCAAAGTTAGAAATTCTAGTATCGTGACAACCCCTAGATTCATATTCATTAAATTCATACCTATCAGACAGCTGCCCAGTATAACTATAGTGTTTCGATTTGGATTTGATTTATTGTGGATTATAAAAGACAACACAATCCAAGGGATAAAACATGTGAAAGTGTAAACACTTATTTCCAACATGGTCGCTGGTCTTATAAAAACAGGACGTGGTTGGTCAGTAAGTACAGCTCTTGGGGCTAATTTGTGCTCAAGGCCACCGCAGCTCATAGCTGTTAAGGGAAGAGAACCATTCACTTCCAATCACTCTATTATTTTTCCCCTTCCCTTTTTCCCCTGCTGGTAAGTGAACCAGCAACCCTTCAGTCACAACCCTGCTTCTTATTTATTGATGTTTTGACAATGAGAAACAAGAAATCCCCCCTTCAGCCATTCTGAAGAGGGCAGAAAACCACAATACAACCACACCAATTGATTGATGTCTTTAAAGAGCATGCTGCAGGTTGGAGACCACATTGCATTAATTTGTGGGAGGGGTATGCAGCAATTGAGTGGGGGGGGGGGGGGGGGGGTTATTTTAATCACACAGCTGCATCTAGACTAATTTTTGTAAACTGCAGGGGCACTATTCCTGAAATGGAATTGTACACGTGTGGTGTCGGATGGAAGTCACCTTCAGAATCAGAATCAGAAAAACTTTATTGATCCCAGAGGGGAAATTGAGTAATAAAGTTGTAGGTGACAGTCACCTTTTCCATCTCAAAATGCGAGGATTTCTAAGTGGTTTTATGTCTGCTCTGGTATCTGCCACCTTTATCACTATCCATGACTGTGCATCCCTGTGTCAGCTGCAGCAGAACATCCAGCAACAAGTGATGTCACAACGCCTATTGAGAATGTAAATTAATATTTTTTTAACCTGCACCACACTTTTTAACTTGCTGAATTGTAAAGCAGTTTGAGCTCCATTTTGCATGAAATATGCAATATAGATAATATTAATGAATTCATTAATTCAGTAAGTAAGTAACAAAGTAAAAGGAGAGGCAAAGGTTCCACAGTCCAAGATGATAGTAGCCTATCATTATTGTATGTTATTGTATTGAACAATCATGAATAATAGTGTCACCAATAATAGTGATAAAATGTATAATATAACAAACTTTATTACACTTTTTAAACAGTTTACAAACTGTGCTAAGCTTAGCTGCTCCTAACTGTGCTGTAAAAGGAATCAGTAAAATCTGATGACACTGCATGCCCACACTATAGATGAATTAATAATATAAGCAAGATTATGTTACCTTTATCAGATGATAATTAAACGTCTCAACACCTCTTTGTGACGAGCGTGTGAGTTTTACTTCCAAAATGAGATGAGCACCATAAAAAAAACAGTGACACCTAGTGTTACAAACTGATTGCTGGCATGAGAGGAAAGCCCATTTTGGGAAGTCATGCTAGATCACATAGCAATTTTTCTGAGGATGTAATCATTTGTGTGTGTTTTTTAAATACCACTTTATTTCCCCAAAACTAATACATGACGTTCTAGAATGAAACTTGGGTTATTATGAGTGATTTTAAGAGCTGTGCTTACAAAGTAGCTATACATGTTTTTGAGGATAGCGTTACAGTATCTGTGCCTTTGAATCTGTTGAATCTAGATGCTGGAAACTGTGTCAATCGATAAAGAAAGTCAAACCAAAATAGTTAAGTTCAGAAATAGCTTGTTTTATCCTGTTTCCTCTCAAATATCCTTTCATGGCAGGCAGTGCGTTTCTATGTCCTGCACAATCTGCACAGGCGTTTCAATAACGCCACATTGCAAATACTGTCCTTGGCATTCAGGAGACCTCTGATGTTTCCTGTTTGGGTCTGACTGTCTCCGTGAATACTAATGAACGCTTGAACATCTGTCCCACTTAGTCCCGGCACTGATAGCATAAAAGGGGGCTGCTGATTCGTCATGGCTGGCTGGCTTGATTAACCACTGTGTTCAGTCTCAACACATAAGGCAGTTTATTAGTCTGACCCACCTTTTGCCTTTACCTTTTGTCCATGCAATTTGGAAATCTAAGACCAATGTGTTATGAATTCCAAATGGGCCATTGTTATTTGTCATATAGACAATTAGCGTTTGATTTACCCCTGATTGCTGCCATGTATTAATTTGTGGTTGCATAATTGCAGATTGATTTCAAGTTGCCTGCATTATTTTCATAGGCTTTGTTTATATCCATGCCAATTGGTTTATTTATGCTACTTGAATGGAGTGGAATGCAATGAAGCAAATCCTTAATTGGAAAAGACTGTGACAACTTTCAATATTTCTATTGCCTATTAAAAACTGAAATGGCGCTGCTTGTTATGAATGCCCAATGAGCCTGACCAAACAAATTACTATCATATGAAAGCAGTAATAAATAAATAAATAAATAAATAAATAAATAAATAAATAAATAAATAAATACATACATACATACATACATACATACATACATACATACATACATAAACAAATAAATAAGGAGCCGTGCAATTTTTGAAATTGAAACAGAAATAAATACTTGAGCAAGCATAAATTACACACTTACCACTTGACTTCTATATCTTCTTAGCACTACAACTGACAGACTTGTTAAGTCATTTTACCGTGTATCTTTTTAACTTTTATCCTTACTGTAGGCTATCAAGGTTATTTTAGGTGTGTGTGTGTGTGTGTGTGTGTGTGTGTGTGTGTGTGTGTGTGTGTGTGTGTGTGTGTGTGTGTGTGTGTGTGTGTGTGTGTGTGTGTGTCTGTGTGTATGCATATATGAAATAATTTCACTGCACTGGCAGACAATTTCACCGGTTTAATATTGGTGTTCATATTGGACTTTTTTTTCAATTTTTTCAGGAGAATGTGACTTGTTTCAGTGCATTTACTTGGTAAAAGTATCTTGGAGAAACATTCTTGTTTCAAGATTTTCTTCATTGTTTTTATGATGATTTCTTGAACGAAGTCATACTGGCATATATCAAATGAAATGTATTTACATTTACATTGAGGCAAGATTATCTGTCAGTGCAGTGTACGTCATTGACATGAATTTTGACATGAATTTTACAATGAATATGGCACACCAAGCTGAAAAAGTACCCTGCACAACACACTCACAGCCAAATACCGGTACTCATTTACATTTTTTTCTTGTGTAGTTGGCAAATCACGTCTTTCTGAATACATAATTTCATTCAACAAACTTGGCAATTGTAAAACATGTTTTGTATTCATGATAGCTTTGAGATGTCAAACAAAACACCTGGCCAATGTTCTGGCTTCTCAGTATTTGGTGAAAGGTATTTCTTTAATAAAAACTAAACGAAGCCTTCACTCACCGACTTCAGACATCTCCGGGACGCTGGCAAAGTAGGTTTCCTTTGCAAACTTTGGCTCATTGTCATTGATGTCATGGATTTTGATGTTGAACTCGGTGTCGGGCTCCATATCGAGGTTGGTGTTGCGGTCCACCACTTTGGCGCGCAGTGTGTACATGGCCTTCTCCTCCCGGTCCAGCCTCTTGGTGGCGTGGATGTCCCCCGACTTCTCGTCGATCAGGAACAGGGTGCCCGCCCCGTCCCCTGTCAGGATGTACTTCACATTGCCGTCACCTTTGTCCACATTGGAGTGCAGCTGAACATTCGGCAGAGAGAGACACAGAGAGAGAACATTGAATATATGACTAAATCAGTGGTTCTCAAAGTGGAGTCTGGGGACCACCAGGGGTTACAGCGGGTCCCCAGCAAGAAGGGGGGTAATTAATTGTCACTATAATACCATCCATAAGTAACACAATGACAGAGTTTATGTAATCTAAAAGCAAAAATCTTATCAGATGGCGGTCCCTGGGACAAAATCAAATCCGTCCGTGGTCTAAATTGTCATTTTAAGGGTCCTTGACATGTAAAAGTTTGAAAATCACTGGACTAAAATGACTCTTCAAGATGGATGTATTTTGCAGTGTACGATGGAACAAACCTGTCATTGAAGGATCATTTTTTGTCATTTTTTTTTAATGCAAACAGCTGTATAGAATTGAGATGACATGTCAAAACATGTCATTCAGTGGAGAAGAGCAAAGCTGCCTGAGGCAACTTTGCATGCCAGTCAGCTCCAAATAGCAGCAAGAGGTGACTGTTTTAGAAAATTGTGAACTTAAATAAACAGAAATCATGTTAGGGGATGATAGAGAAGATCTAATGTTTGCGAGACCACTTCTGTGTTTTTGGTGCCAGATCAGTTGATCAATCAATCAAATTTCCATACCACCTTTCGTGCAAGACTTCAATACAAAATGTTTAACAAAATGAGAAGACAAACACATGTTCAAAACAATAACGGAAATCTGAATAATCTACTTTATTAATAGTCATAATAATAAAAGTTAACTAAATTAGTACAAGTAAATAAGAACATTTAATGGATACACATTTTATTAAAAGTAATGCATAGAATTGGGAGCATAGTGACCCTGAGAGACAGATGCATCGCAGTAAAAGGGGTAGATTAAAACAAAACACATTGCTTAAAAGTGAGTTAAAACAAAATCAAGGTCAGATTAGCTGTGATTGAACATATTCTCATGTAAAAGTAAAACTAAAAAGATGTCTAAAACTACCTTCACATGATAAGCAATCTTCTCTATCCTCCCACCGCGAGGTAGAGCGGAGAGCAGCAGTAGCCTAAATGCTATGGAAGATGTTGCGCTCATGAAAGGTCAGTGGTAAATAAGGTCAAAGTTGAAATCATTTGAACTTTGAGCGCAGTGCATGGTGGCAAATTCGAGCAGTTTGCGATGCCAAGGGCTGCATAATAGGCGGCACCACTCTCCCCAAAGGAAAACAAAGGCACAGGGGGCCCAGAACTGTTTTACCGCAGATCATGTGTGGGGGGCTTAACAGGTCACCTGCCTGGTATCAAACATTTGCCAATAGAAGATGATCGCAGCAGCACACTTTTAACAATTAGATGGCAGCAAACCCACAAATGTGTTCTCAGGTTTAGTTACTCTTGAAGGAACTGTTTCTTTTTCACTCTTAAAGCCCCACTCCAGTCAGTTACCTGTTAATGTTGATTTTTAAATGTCCTATGAGCACCTGCTATATAACGTCATCGAACGTCATCAGATTCTGCACTACGCTATTTGCGTAAGCTACAGTATAGTACACCTGGAAAAACAGCATAAGCTACGCCAGGAATAAAATTCACAGACGTCCTTCCGTAGTTTACCTGCATTTCCTTGCCGATAGCTCAACAACCGGGCAACAGATTTAAAACATGTGGCACCATTGAAATCAACGTGACTCGTACTTGCTAACCATCTACTCTTGTGTTTCAGTCACGTCAGCCATTATTCACACCTGGCGCTTAACATAAGCAGAACTGAAGCTTGAGGCAGGCTCAAGCTGAGCTGACGCTTAACTGGTCACACAAGAAGCCTTCTATTCTCCTCAGCGCCTCCTCGGCACGCCTTGAACCCGCCCACAACTCCCATTGACTTCATGCCTGGCAGCTTCACGCTTCACGCTTGGAAAATAGGACTGAATCCGGAACGATCGCTTGAGCATGTGTTGAGCGTGTGTTGTGTGCCTTGAGCAAGGCACGCAGATGGCTGGTGTGAACGGCTTTGCCTGTTAACAAGGACCAAATTAAACTTGTGGGTTCAGCGTAGGTTGAGCATTTCTTCGGCGTATGGTGTGAACGGGCTGTCAGTGGTCTTTTGAGCCCGAGGTAGCTTAGTGGGCTAGAGCAACAGGCAGCAAGCTTACCTAACGTAGCTAACAGTTAGCTAGCTAGTTAACATGCTAGCTCATCCTGAGTTAGAATCAAATTGAGATTACTGTACGTATGACTGTTAGTAGTTCCACTTATAGTCATATTTTATGTAATCGTCTCATTTTAGCAACTAACTTACATTTCTGAACCAAAATATTTGGCGAACAGTGTGGCTAATCAACATTGTCAGGACATGTTGAAAAATATAAAATATTTTAACACGTTCACTGCCATTGACGAGATATCTCGGCTTACAGAATCCAACGGTTCACTGCCAATGACGAGTTATCTCGGCTTAAAAAAAAAAAAAAAAAATTGACGGTGGGACGTGGATCAACGCTCCCCACGTCTCCTATAAAAATATTGAAGCCAGCGAACGTGTACAACCCATTCCACGGACCCACTAAGTGGCGACAGTGCTCTCCCAGACTAGAGGAAGGCAAGCAAAAAGCATGTGTGAGGAAGCCATTCTCATGAAAATGGATGGGGGAAAACGCTTTCGTTTTCGCGCTGATTGCTGGCGGTGCGGGATTGCAAATTTGCATAATAGATTACGGGTGGAACACACTTTGAAACACGCAGCATAAATAAGACCAGAATCGCAAAAGCTTCATCAAAGCTCTCAACACAAACCACAAGAAACGAGCGAGCCGATCCAGACTTGCACAGCGGCCGCCAGGCAGACAGGCACAGCAGCAGCAAAGCAGTGAGCTGGTGACGCGAGGTTACAGACACGCTCGCTGCAGCCAAGAAGAACACACACGGAGGGAGGAGTTTGAAGGAAAGGGGTGTTTCCTGCTGTTATGGAGGAAATTACTGTTCAAAACTATTGTTTAGATGTCTGACGTCTTACTGATGCCAAAAATGAATGGTTAAAGTGACTGTTCTATCGAATTTCACAAAAAGCCGTTTATCTCAAAATAATTTTTCAGACGCTGAAACCATGCTGTATTCAACTGCTAATGCTTACATAACTACTAACTCTACAAACTAACTCTTTTAGACAGAGAAAGCACACATTCTATTAGTTCTTTTGAGATATTGTGTGTTCACAAAATCTTAGCAGAAAAGAATCCTCGGGTCTTGAAAGATGAGCCAGAATCCTCAAAAAAACCCTCTGGCAGAACCTACCTACAGTAAAAAAAAAACGGCTGGCAGTGAATGTGTTAAAAATGACACAATACACTGCAGGGGGGCTTTAAAGAGACCAAAGCTGTGTCAATCGGAGATTGCCCCCATAGGTGATTATTAAGTCTGTGTCTGCCTAAACTTGCGTCAACAGGGGGCTCTCTCTCTCTCTCTCCTACCGCCGGCCCGGCTACACCCGGAAGTGAAACGCGGAAGTGAAACCCGGAAGTGAAACGCAGCTGCCTGCCTACGCCGTTTGCGCTGCCTAGCAACATAACATAAACAATGTGAACGCCACGCATATTCTCGGGAACATCTCTCGTTATATTCTAACAGGTTTTTTGGAAGTTATTTTGTGGTTATGGCTGAAGTGGCTGCTGCAAACCGTTTCATTTCACTTCCTGATCTGCCCTGGCCACAGACAGACTAACACTGGCCGATTCACTCGGGGTTCAAGCGAGACTACTCTGCGTTGGTCTCGTCGACTATTAGAGGTAAGATGTGATGCATTGATATTAAATTTATACTGTTTAATAACAATCGAAAAAGTTGCTCGTAGCTGCTTTAAGTTTCAATTTGTCACTTCCTATAGGTGGATACATGTCCATACCCAAAACCACAATTTCATTTGTCAGTTAGATGGGACACTCTTCTATGGACCTTGTGATTCAGGCTGAGAAGACGGTATGTTTTTACATAAATAAATAAAAATCCTCGTGCAGCTGTAACATTTTGTCTTGTCAATGTCATCTACTACAAAAATCAATGAGGCGCTAAAGAAGGTTAGACACCCAATGAATCCCATGTAATGAACTAATCAAGTCTCTCTCTCTGTCTCTCTCTCTGTCTCTCTCACGCACACATACACACACACACCAGAACTCTGACTTACTCTCCTACAGCTTGTTGTGCCTGTACACTTGAAGCCATGCCTTGTGGAATGCCTTACTTTTTCTTGAGAATACATATTTAAAATAAACTGTACGGTAAAGCAGTTTCAAACAAATTCATGTTTCCAAGGGTGTCAAACTCATTTTAGTTCATGGGCCACATGCGACCCAATTTGGTCTCAAGTGGGCCAGACAAAGAAAACAATTTAGTATTTACCTATAAATAACAACACCTCTAAATTGTCCCGTTTCCTTTAGTGTAAAGAAGTACAGGTACATTTTGAAAACCTTCACAGCATGCAATGTCTTAATGTAAGAAAAAAACAAGGGCAATTTCAACAATATTACATATCTCAATTTTTCCACATTCCATAAATGGTGGTCTCGACCTAGTTTCAAGATGGAGAATAGTCTTGTTACACCTTATCACAATATAGCCATCAGCTCTCAGCATAAGTCAAGTGTAAGTCAAGTGTGACGTCTGTTATGACGTGTGTGTCCACAGTGTGACGTCGGTTATGACGTGCGACTCCTGACTCATCACCCCATCCTCAATAGCCAATCAGCCCCTGTCAATATGTCAATATGACGTTTGTTATGGTGTCGCTGCCGAGCCTATGATGTGGCAGTACATCATCATCCTCTCCCCCCCTGATCGTTCACCACAGTGGTTGCTGCTGTACCTGGGCTGATGGTATGTGAAGCTGTGTTTTGCCCCACCCACCTCCACAGTCTGCCACCAACGTCTTGACTCCTCTATTCTAGTCTGAGCAGATGCCCTCCTCTCTCACCACAAGAAGAGGGCCATCTTACCACGGTGTCATTACGCCAAAACTAGTTGTCATGCTATTTGTGAATAAAGCTTGGTCTCTCATGATTGAAACACATTTTAGACTAATGTTCATTAAAACTGATGGCAAGTATAATGACAACCCTGCTCAGTAACATGAGGAAAACACGTTTTTCACATAGGGTTATCTCAGCTACTGTACCATAGGCATATCAAACCAATTACTGTATCAAGTCTACCGTCTGTAACTGTCCATTACAATTGACGGCAACTGTGCAATTCTTCTCTATATTCGAGGGTAATGAATTCAGGGTGAATACAGAAAACATGAAATGGGGTATTTACTACTGTACCTCTTAGCCTTGTCAAGTGGATCAATATTACTTCAGTCAGGAACACTCTTGTCATAGAATTAACCATTTATTGCAACAAATGGAAATACAGTTATGTTTGGTTCTGATGGCTCAGCTCTTTACAGAATGTGGTCCCTCGATTAGCCAAGCAGCAGGTGAAACTAATCAGAGAGCGCAATGCAGAATCCCCATAGGTATCCAAGAGCCCAAAGCAGGACATTGAATACACATGTTTAACCTTTGAGCCATGCAAGACTCTGGGGTGGAGGGGCAAAGCTTTGCCAGCGGCAGCGATGTGTGTGGCAGCATTGGTGTAGCAAAGACCAGTGTAGAAGGGGGCCATATTTAAATGGACCACCTTGTTGTGAGAATGGATGTTTTTTTTCCTGATCCCCCCCATTCCCCCCCCCAACTGGTACTTGTCCAATTCCCCCTTGCTACCCCGGTCGCTGCACCCCCTCTGCCGATCTGGGGAGAGCCGTAGACTATAGCACCATGCTTCCTCCGACACGTGCAGTTGCCAGCCGCTCCTTTTCACCTGACCACAGGGATCTTCACCGGCAACGTAGCACGTGAGAGGATCACGCTATTCCCACCAGTTCCCTTCTGCCCTGAACAGGCGGCCCGACCGACCAGAGGAGGCGCTAGTGCAGCGACCAGGACACATACCCTCAATGCGGCTTCCCACCTGCAGACCCAGCCAATTGTGCCTGTATGGACGCCCGATGGCACAGTGGCTCAGTGGTTAGCACTGTTGTCTCACAGCAAGAAGGTCCCAGGTACCCTGATCCGTTCCAGGTCCTTTCTGTGTGGAGTTTGCATGTTCTCCCCGTGTTTGTGTGGGTTTTCTCCGGGTGCTCCGGTTTCCTCCCACCATCAAAGACATGTACTGTCTGTTAGGGTTAATACTCCTGTCAGTGCTCCTGACCAAGGCAATGGCTAAATAACTGGAGTTGGTCCCCGGGCGCTGCACTGCAGCTGCCCACTGCTCCTAGTTCTAGGAAGGTTAGTAGAGGATGGGTCAAATCAAATGCAGTGGATGAATTTCCCCATGGGGATAAATAAAGGAGAACTTAAGTTAACTTAACTTTGCTACACTACCCGGACGCCAAGAATGGATGTTTTTTTTTTTAAAGGCATTTTGCCTTTATTTTATTTGGATTTGGATTTTTTTTAGGCATTTCGCCTTTATTTTATTTTGAATTTTTTAAAAGGTCTACCCTTGATGCCATGCAAGCAATAATTTTTGTAAGAGTCTGTCTGTCTGTCTGTCTGTCTTTCTGTCTTTCTTTCTTTCTTTCTTTCTTTCTTTCTTTCTTTCTTTCTTTCTTTCTTTCATATGCTGAAATTGTATGCACCTACCTAGAAATCTGTCTGTTTTAGTGTGAGAGCAGAACAGTGTCTTGCTACCCACCGAGTCAAGTATAACATACTCCATTAGTTTGAATCAAATTAGTATTTGATTTGTCTTCCAAATTGTCCCTTTGAAAAATGATGAAACCTGACCCCACAGCAACAATTGCTAAAATTAGTCACCTCTGACTTATCCATCACCTTGAAGAGGCTCCACCGTAAGTGTCATGGAAGAGTAATGGCGGTATACTGTGACAGACACTTGATTCAAGCTCATTACTGTACTGGGATCTGTCAGCAGATATATTTAGAGCACTATCTCATGGGCTCACATTTTAAATGACAAGTAGTTCGGGACACAGAATGTACGTCAGTAACTTATTAATATTAATGCCTGCATGCTGTGAGGAAACTAATTATTCCCCCCCTCCAATCGGAAGAGTGATGTCAACATTGGGAGGAAAGTCAGAGATGTACTTGCCGCTGCAGCACTAACTATTCTGAGGTGCAATCAGGGCCAGCCCAAGCCTTCTGGGGCCCTAATTAGCAGAATTGGCACTGGGACTTGTCAATGTTTGATCATTCGCACATCTACTGTAATGTAACACACCGATTATCGATATTATTCGTTTTGCCATAACGCTCCGACGCTCACCTGCAACATACAGTACCTTTATATTTCTGTTATTTCTCATATTCTGTTTTCTTCTTCTTTCTATGTTCTGCTCCAGATGGATATGTCATTTTTTGCAACATTCCGTTGACTGACTGTGCTTGCATCAGAGGAGAGGACTAACCTAACATTAGTCTGACTGACTGTGCTTGCATCAGAGGTGTGCATTAATGCAGAGGAGAGGACTAACCTAACATTAGTCTGACTGACTGTGCTTGCATCAGAGGTGTGCATTAATGCAGAGGAGAGGACTAACCTAACATTAGTCTGACTGACTGTGC
The DNA here is from genome assembly GCF_964638095.1 of Poromitra crassiceps. Lineage (NCBI taxonomy): Eukaryota > Metazoa > Chordata > Actinopteri > Beryciformes > Melamphaidae > Poromitra > Poromitra crassiceps. Next base: position 107,967,474 of record NC_139624.1, read on the forward strand.
TTGCATCAGAGGTGTGCATTAATGCAGAGGAGAGGACTAACCTAACATTAGTCTGACTGACTGTGCTTGCATCAGAGGTGTGCATTAATGCAGAGGAGAGGACTAACCTAACATTAGTCTGACTGACTGTGCTTGCATTGCACATTTGACACCAGCTCTGACAGAGGCAGCGGGAATTGATTAAACCAGTAGTAGTAGCTAGCTAGCCATATAGCCTGGTAAACCATCCGGTCATGTGAACTCACATTCTGTTTGGTTCTGCGTTTCCATCTGGTCTCCAGGCCTGAGCGGGCGCTTTCAGAAACTACAGAGTTCACAAGCCAATCAGGGATCTGGCTCATAGTTGACATCGTAACCGGCCAATCAGGAGCGCCGCTGCTAAAACAGTATGGCTGCCTCCATAGCTCGAGCAGTAACATCAACCTTCGTCGAGTTAAACAGCCATAAGTGCAGTTATTGCAGAAATAGACTCAATAACAACAATTAAAGAGTTTGTTTTGAACGTTAATATCTCTGTGCTGCAGGACGGTCTGTTCGGTGTGTGGAATATAATGAGCAACTCTGTCCTATAGACCAGTGAACCGAGAGTTTATGACGTGCTGTGAAGCCTGGAACTTCAGACAATAAATGGCAGACAAATGCTGGCAAGTCAGAGTGTATGCATTTTTGCATTCAAATGAGCTTCATATCCAATCCAGTCACCACAATAATATGTTGGCATGTTACAGTACATTTCTGCAAACCACAGATATGTTCATCTCAACGTTTGTGAAGCAAAAATACATTGCATATCAACATTTCAACAAGTCCTCCACCCACAGGAGCATTTCCAACATTTGAAAAATGTTGGTTAATTTGAAAACGTTATTGTTATTATGCCAATAAAACAACTTGAGATAGGGTTATGGTGACCGCTGCAGGTCTAGGCTGTAACATTACACGTATCGAGAAATATATGATATGCAACCATTGACTGTAAAAAAGAATGGAGAGGATATGAGTTCTCTAGAAGTGAGGCCAAAGCATCTTAGATCGCCGCCCTGGCGGTTGATCCCAGTATAGGTCACAAGTCCCGCCTCCGCCATGTTAGTGGATGGGAAATGAGCCAAACGAAACAAAGTACAAGTTTTTTTTCCAAAGGTGGTTTCTATCATTATAATTCTTATCATGCTAATGTATGTTCAAGTGCTCATTTTTTTTGATCAGTTTGTTTTTAACACATTCACTGCCAGCCTTTTTTCAATACTGTAGTTAGCTTCTGCCAGAGGGTTTTTTTGAGGATTCTGGCTCATTTTACAAGAGCCGAGGATTCTTTTCTGCTTTGACTTTGTGAACACAAAGTTCACAAAAGTACTAATAGAATGTGTGCTTTCTCTGTCTAAAAGAGTTAGTTTGTAGAGTTAGTAGTTATGTAGATATTAGCCGTTGAGTACAGCATGGTTTCAGAGATTTTCAGAGAGTTTTGAGATAAATGGATTTTTAGAACCACCTCACGTGCCTGTGATTATGGGTGCCCTTGGGCAAGTCTGTATACTGTATTGTGTTTGTGTGTGTGTGTGTGTGTGTGTGTGTGTGTGTGTGTGTGTGTGTGTGTGTCTCCAAACTCCTCCCTCCGTCTGTGCTGCTGCTGCTGGCTCCGCGGCCGCTCTCGGGCAAGTCTGGATTACTGTAAAACGGGCTCGTTCGTTTCTTGGGGTGTCGGCTGAGAGCTTTGATGAAGCTTTTGCGATTCTGGTCTTATTTATGCTCAAAGGTACTCGAGTGTGTGTGTGTGCGCGCGTGTGTGTGTGTGTGTGTGTGTGTGTGTGAGAAATCGAAAGCGTTTTCGCCCAGCTATTTCCTTGAGAATGGCTTTCTCCCGCGGCTGTTTTTGCTCGGCTTTCTCTCTGTCTGGAGAGCACTGTCGCCACTTAGCTGGTCGGTAAAATAGATTATACACATTCTCTTCCTCCAATATTGGTATAGGAGACGTAAAAGGGGTTGATCGATGTCCCACCGTCAAAAAAAAAAAAAAAAAAATTTAAGATATCTCGTCTTTGGCACTCAACGGTTGGATCCTGTAAGCCGAGATATCTCGTCATTGGCACTCAACGTGTTAACACATTCACTGCCAACCGTTTTTTTTTACTGTAGGTAGGTTCTGCCAGATGGTTTTTTTGAGGATTCTGGCTCATCTTTCAAGACCCGAGGATTCTTTTCTGCTAAGATTTTGTGAACACACAATATCTCAAAAGAACTAATAGAATGTGTGCTTTCTCTGTCTAAAAGAGTTAGTTTGTAGAGTTAGTAGTTATGTAAGCATTAGCAGTTGAATACAGCATGGTTTCAGCGTCTAGAAATTTATTCTGAGATAAACGGCTTTTTGTGAAATTCGATAGAACAGTCACTTTAACCATTCATTTTTGGCATCAGTAAGACATCAGACATCTAAACAATAGTTTTGAACAGTAATTTCCTCCATAACAGCAGGAAACCCCCCTCTGCTTCCAACTCCTCCCTCCGTGGGCGTTCTCCTCCGCCCTCCTTGGCTCTGCAGCGGGTCTGTGACAAACAAGTTGCTGCTGCCTGGCTGCTGCCTGGCAGTCTGGATGGGGCTCGCTGGATGGGTTTCGCTCGTTTCTTGGCGGTCCGGTTGAGAGCTCTGATGAAGCTCTTGCGATTCTGGGCTTATTTATGGTGCGTGTTTCAAAGTGTGCATCCAGTCTATTCTTGGAACCCCCCACCGTTGCCACCGCTGTGCGTCAGCGCGAAAGTGAAAGCGTTTTCGCCATCCATTTTACTGTATGAGAACGGCTTCCTCGCGCTTTTCCCTCCAGTTTTGGCTCGCCTCTTTCTACTGTGGAGAGACATGTCGCCACTCAGTGGGTCGGTAAAATAGATTATACACATTCAATACCTCCAATATTGGTATAGGAGACGTAAAAGGGTTAGATCAACGTCCCACCGTCAAAAAAAAATTTTTTTTTACGTAAAAACACGTCATTGGCAGTCAACCGTTGGATTTTGTTTGACGTAAAAACACGTCATTGGCAGTGAACGTGTTAAGTAGTTATTTGATTAAATAAAAAGGGCTGATTGACAGCTGTGACAGCCTGTCTCAAGCCATCACTGGCAGCTCCCCTCATCACAGCCTGTGTGATGCCACAACGTGTGATGGATGGGACCTAAAAAAAAGTAGATGGCTTAGAGAAAAGTGTGCGAGGAAGTAACGTTAGTTTGCCTTCGGGGCATTGGCGCTTTGGAATCACATAAACAGACACTGGACTGGAGGTTTTATTTGAGATAAAGTGCTTTGACTATGGGGATGTTCACAAGCTTCCTCTTCTCGTAGCTGTTGTAACGATATACAGAAGAGAAAAACTAACCCTGCAGGCAGCCTTGCTAACGTAGTACACCCACAAGGCAGCGCAGTGCTGCCCAGTATGTTACGTTAGCCACATGAAGCTTCTCTTGTTAATGTTAGATTTAATCTGTTAAACCAACATTTGTTCCAAAAGGAATTAACATTAAATCATAACATTAATCAAAATGCTATGGCGGGAGACACTAGCTAATCACCACATTGTGCAAATCAGTTCATCGGATGTTGCCCTGCTGAGCAGCTCACAGGCTAGCTGGTCGAGCTGAGATGACCGGTTCCTCAAGCTCCGATAACGAAAATCTGATTTAGGCGTCATTTTGATCAACCTCATAGTGGGAATCTACATGTTTACTTTTGACGAGTCAAAAGAACTTAGGGGGCACGGTGGCGCAGTGGTAAGCGCTGTCACCTCACAGCTAGAAGGTCCTGGGTTCGATTCCCAACTGGGACGCTGTGAGCGCTGAAGGAGTGCGTGCCCGTCCGCATGTCCTCGAGTGCCCCCGGGTGGGGTCGTCAAAAGGGCCTTTCTGTGTGGAGTTTGCATGTTCTCCCCGTGCCCCCTGGGGGTTTCCTTCATATAGGAACCCCACGCCAAAACATGCAATATCCTGGTCGCTGAGGTGGTGCCTCCTCTGGTCGTTAGGGGCGCCTGTTTGGAGGGAGGGGAACTCGTTGGAATAGCGTGATCCTCCCACGTGCTATGTCCTACTGGTGAAGCTTCCCCTGTCAGGTGAAAAGAAGCTACTGCCCATGTCTCGGAGGAAGCATGGAGCCAGTTTCAGCTCTCCCCAGATCGTCAGAGGGTGGAGCAGCAACCAGGACGAATATATTAAAAATTAGCACTAATGGGGGATAAAAATGGGATAAAAAAATCTGGGGGGAGATTTTTTATATATATATGAAGAGAAAGGAGAGTCAGTTAATCCTGACTTCAGTGTGCGGTGGTACCTTCTTTTGTTATATATATATATATATTAGAACTTAAAGCACCATATTTACATAGCTAGAGCATGGACTGTATATGTGTACGGACACTACTACGGAAAGCTAGAACCAGCAGAGCAGCTACATAACAAGTTCAGAGAGGGGCGGGAACCTGCACTCCGGTCCCATCCACCGGTTACTACTGCGCAGACTCTGGTTCCAAAATGCCGCCAAATCTGGGGTATTTTGGCCTCACTATATACTGTATACCTTTAGAAGGTGGAGACATGGGGCTCTATCTTGGTACAGGCGCTCTCCACTTTGTGTGCTTTGCACACCTGTTTGCTCCTGCCTTATACTATCGTCTCTGCACGACAATAGCAGTCTGCCATGCGCAAGTGTCCAGGTGTTATGCCAAGCACCCCCGCCGCCAAACGCATCCCCACCTCACGGGAGCATATTGTAATGATTTATACAGAAACGTAACTGTTTAAAAATTATATACATGTTATGTGTTTTGGTAGACGTGGCCTCCCTGTTTTTAACTCATTGAGTGCCAGCCACTTTTGGAGAACGCTCCCAGTGCCAGAGTTTCAGAGCGTTTTCAGTGATTTCTCGAGGCCCACAGAATATTGTGTGATATTACTATGTAAACACCGAACACGCACAAAGAACGATGAGACTCTCTTCTATCATCTGCAAAAAAAAGTTTATTGATCCCATTTTCTGTTCTTTAGTTATGAGCCGGAGAAGATAGGCTGTTTTGAGCAAAAAGACACTTTTCAAATTAGAAGCTGAGTTATTCCGCCTTTTGTGAAATGCAGCATTTCAAGCACATTCACTGAGTGAAGATAATATTTTCTGATGTAGTGACGTGGTGTAGTTGTGTGGTGCACTGCGTGCCCCATCCCCCTCTCCCCCCCTCAGCTGCAAACTCCTCCCCACACTAACACACAACACGCACCCAGTCTATTTTCGGAGCGCTCAGTTTTTTTGCGCCGGCTCCCAGCGCGACACGGAAATGCCAAACCGGACTGCAGGGAAAGGTTTGGCCCTTCGGCGTCGGGTGCTGCCTTTCTGGCGGCTAATCGTGTGAAGAAACTATGCAGACAAACAGACAGAGGCAGAGGGGCTCAGTTGTGTGCACGGATTGACTGCTGTTCGCAGCCAACATCAGCTGCAGTCAGAGCCATCTATATGGCTCTGGCTGCAGCATGAGCGGTTTCTCTTTGATCACGGGGTTTTTTTCCTGCTGTTTTCCGGACCTTTCTGTAATCTGGAGAGCACTGTCGCCACCTAATGGGTCGGTAAAATAGGTTATACACATTCAACATGCCCCAAAATTTTACAGGAGATATATTAGGCTTTGATCCACGTCCCACTGTCAAAAAACGCAATTGACACTCTACGTTACGTTACTCTGACCTTGGCACTCTACGTTACTAAACCAATTGACGAACATACTCGTCCTTGGCACTCAATGAGTTAAGTTAAAACAGACCCAAAATATGGTGGTGATGCAATTAAAAACGGGGAAGCATAACTCGTCACAACAACGGGCGCAAACGCAGATTAGATCATTTATGCACGGCGCAAACAGGATTTGGGCGGTGTTAACCACCAGAATTATTCACAGGTGTGGCCTGGCAATGCCTGGGCATTACAATCAAAACAGATTCCCGTCTTGCACTCCCTGTACAGTTTGCGTGAGGCATGGTGTAATTTTCCCCAAGCGTAACTTGGATAGGTGTAGGCCTATTGACTGTATATAGTATCCCTATCTCATAACGACACCATCACATCATATCTACCTGTTAAGAACATCTGTGTTTTGATGCAATTCGGGTTATTTTGTTGACTGGCGTGGGACAATACAAACGTTTGCAGCGGGTAAACGGCGGAGATAAAAGAAAAGATTGGAGGATTTACAGTGGACTCAATTAAACCAGTCTCGTAACGACTCGTGCGAGATGGAGAGAGCTTGTGACAGATGGGCTGTGGTGCCAACGACCCTCCGGGTTATGGGATAGCAGTAGGTGAATAGCCTATTGCAAGTAGGCTACAATGTACAAGTTTTCTCAATTCATTTACCATAACCCCTCCTTGAGATGTGATAAAAGTTTCTCAGTGAATTATAGTTGTTTGCCTCGCCGAATAATCTGCTGGTTACCCAATTTTAGCAGCAGAATTTGATGTCCTGGGGTGGCACGTCCGTGCGTAATGACGTTTCTGCACTGCGCATCGTGGAGATTATGGTGCAATCAAGCGCAGCGAGTGTTTAGCACCTAAGAGCGCAGCTAAGAGGTGGTTTTCAAAGCTCTTAGTGCAAAGTAATTGTGCGCTGCTGACGATACGATAATGCCATCTATCCCCACATTTTAGCGCTGAAACGCCTGCTTTGGCATGTGGCATGCCTATGCTCAGTGCAATTATAACAGCCATGCGCATGTGCCCACCCCCAATTTGCATTGCACGCGTTAAACGAGCGCAAACGCTAAATTACAGCTTTTGCGATAGGGCCACATGGCGTCCATATAAATATAGGTCAGTTTCTCCAACGGGTATCAGACACATGCACGTGCACGTGCACACACACACACACACACACACACACACACACACACACACACACACACACACACACACACACACACACACAGGCCGACAGTGATTGCATGCTCCAAAGGGTATTAGCAATTAGTGATAGCATTACCCACAGCATCCAGCAGGTGGCACACACACGCATATGCACACACACATGTGCATGCACACGCACACGCACACACACACACACACACACACACACACACACACACACACACACACACACACACACACACACACACACACACACTTCCTCACATATTATCATAGTAGGGTCAATGCAATTTCAGTCCATGTCACCATATAGGAATTGCATTTTTCCTAAAGCTTTTGATTATTTTCTCCTGCCTGTTTTCATCTGATTATTACCACATTCCCCAGCCTTGGATGTTAATCCCATAATGAGGAACCTGAGAAGCAAAAACAACAAACAAGGAGCCATCAAAGGGATCTCTACTCCATGTAGCCAAGCTGTCTACTGGATAATAGTATTTTGACAGCCTTTGGAGAACATAGTGATAGGAATTTTACATATTTCCGTCACTGAACGGATGAACAAGCCGTTACCTTTTGCACTTTCCCTAATTATCAAATGTCTTATACAGTCAGCCTCCTAATCATATGGGTAAACAGATCTTCTCCCCATGGACATCGATTTTTCTCCCTGACTGGTAAATAAGGCTGGAGTTTTGCAGAAGTAAGCAGTCTTGTACCACCTTATTGTTAGATAACCTGACATCTAAAAATAATAGTATTCCTGTACAGGTAAATTGGTGGGGCTCAGTGCCAGCGCCATGGAGGTTTAGGATTTCATTTCTTTGGGGATCGCCCCTACTAATAGGGTATTCAATTCATGTAGTCCTGTAACTCAAATGTGAGAATTCACCGTGGCCTGCGGATTATGATGAGTCTCAAATGGGACAGCGACTGGTGTTTTGGGTAACAAGTAGGCCAAGGTCATTTTTCAGTTTTGTACAGATGATAAAAAAGTGCAGATTGTAAGCTTTCAAATGATGTGGCATAGCTTACATTGTAACCGGAAATAGTTTAAAAGGATGTATGCTTACAGTATTTCAATGTTCAGACACCTAACAGTCAGAGAAAATCGCCCTGAAAGTTCACCAGGCTTAGTTTTCTAACCAATTATGTATTTAGTGATCCTAAAACTGTTGTTTGTTATATCGAGTATGTTCTTCAACATCTAAATTTGTTTTTCACTATTATGATAAAACGTGAAAAAACATTTGTTAACAGCGTTTTATCTTGATTTGTGCGATTTCACAGTTGCCTACTTGTTACCCCTTTCACCAGATCATAGACCAGACCAGCACATCCGGGTAATTCGCAAAACGTGAAGGTCGCGCCCCTTTTTAGCCACTCACCGTTGACTTCAATGTAAAATAGCAGTACAAAAAAAATCTATAGAAAAAGAACTGAATTCATTTAATTTATAAATAACCCAAATACACCATGACATGACAATATGTTTCAACTCGGCCGGACATAGAATGCGCAAGATACATCGAACGAGATACTTGCCTTATTATGAACGCTGTATCCAGTTTCCACCAGGTTACATGCATTGTCCACATTGACGGTATCACCCCTACTCTATTAAAACATATCTATCAAGATCTTTTTTTCTTTTTTTTTGTTAGTGAAACTAACAACACAGTCTTCGGCATATCTCTATCAAATTAAACCGTTTTAAATAGTTTGAAGTGTTTTCGGCTTCTTGTACAGTCTTTTCCTGTGGTGGGTGCCCCCGTAAAAGGGGCGGTGGTCTTCCCACTGGACGCTTGAAGACGCGGCTGTTCTGGTCTATGTCACAAATATGGATCAAGTCTTTCATTTTCATAAAAAAAAAGATCAATATAATAATATATAGGTATATATAATATAATGATAATATGTATATATAATATAATGATATATAGGTATATATAATAAAGAAGAGACTAATTTTACTCTGGCCAGTACACTGAACTCTGCAGCCATCACATTACATTAGTGTTCACCTAGAGCAGATAGCAGTGATACTCTGTACAAAGTACTGCAGAAAGTGTTCACACACAGCCTTGACAAAAGCAAATGTTAGCACAGCCAGGCTGTATTAAATCAAATATAGCACAGCCAGGCTATATTAACACATTGAGTGCCAGCGACGCCATATGGCGTCATTAGAAATTTACCGTAGGCTGCCAGCGACGCCAAATGGCGTCAATAACTCAAAATTGTTTTTTTGACGGGGGGGTGTCGATCTATGCCTCTTACATCGCCTCTTACAATATGAGAGCTATTGAATGTGTCTAACCTATTTTACAGAACCCTTAGGTGGCGACAGCGCACTCCAGATGAGAGAAAGTGGAGTAAAACACACAGAAGAAGTCGTTGGGGAAAAGGAAATCGCATCGCATCCGTCCGTATGCAGCTGCTTCATTGAAGCATAACGTTAGCTGTGCCCCTGCAGCAGCCAATCTGCTGTCACAATTGAGCACCTCCGTGTCCGCTGCAACAGCCCATTCGCATGATCAGCCGTGGAGTTGTTATTATTCTCAACTGGAAGCATGGGAGCTGGTGACAAATACACGCGGCTGTAAAAAAGCTGGATGTAGCGGACTTTTCAGTGCTGAGTACACGCAGAGCAAACGCACTCACAGCAGAGCCGAGCAGAGCAGAGAGACACTCCTCCCACAACGGGGGGGGGGGGAGGAGGAGGGGGGGAGGTGGGGCACGCAGGACACTACAGCATACAACAGACCCAGGCAGCTGCAGCAGGCTCGATGCACAGAGAGCAAACAAGCTAGAATAGGCTATCTGATGCCCACCAGCAGTAAATCAAGACCAGCATGAAGGTGTAGGGTCTGCGCACGCAGGGGCCAGCGCTGCTGGTTGCAGCTAAAAAATATTATTTGGCCAAACAAAATTCCTTTGTTTTCACTCTTTTATTGAAGGAAATTATTTTTGAGGTGTCATTACATCAGAAAATATTAGCAATGAGTCAATGATGTGCTTGAAATGCTTCCTTTCACAAAAGGCTGAATATCTCAGGTTTCTAGAAAAAAATTGCTGTTTTTGGTCAAATCAAGCTATCTTCTCCGGCTCATAACTAAAGAACGGAAAATGGGATCAATAAACTTTTTTTTGCAGGTGATAAAAGAGAGTCTCATCGTTATTTGTGCGTGTTCAGTGTTTACATTAAAGTAATTATTAAAGAAATTATATGACTGTTTTAAAATGCATTGCGGCCTATGTGGCACAGTACAGCACCTTTTGCCCAAGGGCCGTGGCACTCAAAGTGTTAAATCAAATATAGCACAGCCAGGCTATATTGAATCAAATGTTAGCACAGCCAGGCTATATTAAAGGAGAACTTGCCTTTTTCAGCTTTTAACCAATATATATGACTTTGGGGGTGATGTGTGAAGAATTCTGGTCAAATTTTCCACATTTGACACCAAACTGTTTCCATTTGACCATTTGTATCATTTTTCAGCAGCATATCTGGCATAAGCGCCCTCTATGGGTGGAACACTGCTTTTTTTTTGTGCCCTAAAATGAATGGGATATTTGGTACATCCTGACGTCACGGTGGGTTTAGCGCGTCCATCTCGGTGCATCTCCAAAGCCTATACAACTAGGCAAGATGAAAAAACCTCACTCTGAGTTTTCAGTCCACTTGCACCATCACACCATGCACCATCACATGGTGGCACCATGTAATGGTGGTTAGCCCATCGCTGAATGTGTCATTACATTATTAATATCTTACCTGGATAAGCTCAAATGATGATGTTTATATTATCAGTCCGAGTTGGAAGCACTCTCTCCCGGCCAGTCAGGCGGGAGAGAGTCATATCCTCATGCACGAGCCCCAAGCGGGGGCGCGCGCAGCAACAGCAGTGCTCTGCCTCTCATGGCCGAGGTGGGGGCTTTTGCATGGGATGAGAACAGTCTGACATTTCCGCAAACAAATCTCATCGCAGTTTAGCGCACATGTAAAATATAACGCTATACTACGACGTGACAACGTGACAAAGCTGCTCTAAACACATCGGCTACTATAATATATTTCCCTGAATCTCATACTGAGATTATATCGGTATTGAGTTTGGACAGACTGAATGGGCCGAGGAGGATGAGGAGAGATCTGCAGCTCTGCCCTGCGCTGCGCCCTGAGAGACACTCACCTCGCTCCGACTATAGCAGGCTACTCAGCTACTGCAGCCTCACTGACGCTGTGCCCCTGTCTGTGAAAAGCGTCCTGTCCAGTCGCACCTTCGCAAACAGATGCGGGATTCCCGCAATCCTGTACCCAATCACTGATTGAGCAGAAAAATCGCACACCAGCTATTTCTGTCTGTGTTTGTTTGTTGTTGCTCCATGAGGGTTAGCCAGGGTCTGGGAGGAGGGAGGGAGGGGGAGAACGCAGCCTGCAACTCTGCTGAGAGGAAAACTTTTGCACAACTTTTAACAAGAATCACGAAAAGCTCCCAAACGAAAATTAAAAACGGATTTGATGGGGCGGTATATCGCAAGTTGGACGAGTGTAGAAAAGGGCCCATAATGGCCCACCGTCAAGCCTGTTCTTGGGGCAGTCGATGCCCACCAGCCGGCGCGCCACGACGTAATGATGATGACATCATCAACAATGACACTGATGATGTCATAGCATAGAGCTCACCTGTGAGGTCATCGGCAATGTCAGACGTAACATCGATGATGTCATAGCTCCCTAGAACGTTGTGACATCACCAATGACGTGATGTCATACACCGAAACGCGAGCATATAAGCCACAACTGGGATATTAACTTTAAGGCGACTCACTTCTAGGCTTGACTAACCTCATCCAAGAGATTCCGGCCACATCCGAGAGATTCCTGCTTGATTCAGGTATTTCTTACTCCCCTAATAATGTCAACCATTAGCACAACTAAATCCGGACCCGAACTGAATCCTGGCCATCTTCCAACCGGCCAGGCCCTGGTGCCTGATTGCCTTACACCCAGTCATCCCAGTGGTATTTCAACCGCGTCCCAGGACCGACATGTCGGTCCCTATCTCCATCTCCGTGATTCTGACCGATCAGAGCGCGTGAGCCCTCATCCACGATCCAGCACACTTCACGAGGCAAGCCCAAACGCTTTGCCTCCAGCAAGCCAACAAGCTTCGCTACAATTTGGTCCTTCGAGCCGGATAGAGGACTTGCGACGCTCAGAGATGGAGCAGGAGTCAGGTGAGCCCGCCCTGGTCACGACATCTCGTCGACCAGAGGAGCAACCCTTCCCCCACCAGATCGATACTGGATACAGCCAAGTATCCAGCGTTCGGAGTAGTACTAAAGGGCGAGACCCCCTACACTCCGACCAGAAGATCCACCAGATCGATACTGGATACAGCCAAGTATCCAGCGTTCGGAGTAGTACTAAAGGGCGAGACCCCCTACACTCTCACCAGAAGATCCACCAGGGGCAGGAACTCATCCGCAGCCACCACCGACTCCCCGCTCAGGCAGCCCAGACAAGGGCCGAGTTCGAACATAAGATCGCGCGCAAAAGGGAGACCAACCGGGACATCACTGAATACTTCAAGGAGATGATCGTGGCGACTGAGAACCTTCGCCGCCAACACGCGGAGGAGGAGGAAACCCATGAGCAGTACGACTGGCTGACAAAGCTAGCCAGAGAGGCCCAGCGGGCCCATAAACGGGTCCAAGAAGAGGCTCAACGGGTCCAAGCAGGGGCATCTTGTCAACGGGTCAAAGCAGAGGTCCAAGCAAAGGCCCAACAGGCCGAAGAGGAAGCCCAGCAGATCCAGGCACAGGCCCTCCAAGCTAAAGAGCAGATCACCCGCCGCCTGGAGAGAAGCCGACACCTGCGGGAAGCTGAGCTGGCCCACCTCGAGGCCCGGGTTCGTGCCTGGCTGCAAGTCGAGCAGGAGCACGTAGCGGCCCGGCCTCGCGCCCGTCCACTTGCCGGGGACCCGGCAGTTCCACCTGTGCCTCTCGCCCCCCAAGACCAGAGACAGGCGTGCGTACCGGCCTCAGGGCTAGCAACCCGGAGGGCGCCACCCACTTCACCTGTGCCTCTCACCTCACCCCAGGGTCAGGTCAGCACGGCGGCTCCAGAGCCAGCGCCCCAGGCTAGGGAACCCCCGGTTCCACTGCCCAGACAAAGGCAATGGCCATTACAGATGCCACCAACACCCGCACCCAGGACACGTCCGCCGGCAAAGGTTGCCGACCCTGAGCATACCATAGAGTGCAACGGGGCGGCCAAGCCCGCCACTGAGATGCACCAGACTCAGGGAGGCATGGCGAACGTTGAGACCAACAGCACAGGGCACAGTCAGCCGGACGGCATCAACCACCTCAAGATGGCTGGACACGACAGCTGGGACCCCCCCAGAGGACGGGACCAGCCATCTCACCAACCTATTCCCGGAATTCACCTCCTGGCCCTGCCCGGGCTCATGGAGACGACTCCAGCCAAGGCCTCCAGGGAGGCCAAGAGGTCCGAGCAAGTGGAGCAAGTGGACATGCCTTTGCGGACGGCGAGGCAGGAGCCCCAGATGCTTCACGGGGCGGCCGTCTCCCTCATCATCTCGCCGGCAATTTGCCCAGAGCAGACCTGTTGCACCAAGAGAGCCCTTGCGGAACCGAACCTTGGTCTAGGCGAGCAGCCCTGCCCCATCACCGCCCTGCAGCAGGAATCCCGCCCGAGGAGTTTGCCCCTCCATCAGTTCGGGAGGATCCATCTTGTCCTGCTCGTGCACCACCGATGGAGATGGGAGCCAGGCTGGGATGGTCCAGTTCTACCTGAGACGCTGCTGCAGGCCTGGGAAGAGTGGGAGGACGACCCACCGCAATCACAGGTAGCTGTTGTGGTCGACACTGCGTGGGGAAGGCCTCTTCCCGCACTCACCACCAGCAGGCGGGGTTGCGGATCCCCCTTCCCTCTTCTCAACCCAGACAGCTGGCCAAAGACACCCCGACTCCACACGACTGCGGATAAGAGCGAGGAGTTGAAGCCGAGTTACGGTGGCCTCAGGTCGGCTCCCCCCAAGCCGGAGGAGTGTACGACCTTCGGTGCCCTCAGTGAGGATGCCACACCGGCGCTCCACGGGGCGGCCAACGAGACACTAGGGGCAGAGGCCTCCCTCCAACGAGGGCAGACAAACTGCTCCCGCACCGACCCTACGCCACTGAGTCTCATCGACTGGAAACGCAAGCCACCAGAACCAGAGGCTCCTCACTACCGCAGTAGCTGGGTAGGATGGGTAGGATGGATAGACCCCTGGCTCCTGAGCGGCTCCCGCGCCGACCTCACGCCGCTGAGTTTCGTCAACTGGAAGCTCCAGCCCCCAGAGGCCATTACAGCTCGCTACTGCAGTAGGATCCCACACACATCCTGGCCAACGAGGACAGTCACCAAATCTTGGCTCTTGTGATGTACGGGACTGGACAACGGCGTGCGGCCGGTGGCCAGGCGGACCACAGCCCCCCTCACTCCCAGAATAATCAACCAAGCCCTGCCTATACCAGGTGGGACTAGAGGGCCATTCCGGCCATTTCTGGAAGAATACAGATTCCCCACAGGAATCTGGGAGCGGCTGTAGAAAAGGGCCCATAATGGCCCACCGTCAAGCCTGTTCTTGGGGCAGTCGATGCCCACCAGCCGGCGCGCCACGACGTAATGATGATGACATCATCAACAATGACACTGATGATGTCATAGCATAGAGCTCACCTGTGAGGTCATCGGCAATGTCAGACGTAACATCGATGATGTCATAGCTCCCTAGAACGTTGTGACATCACCAATGACGTGATGTCATACACCGAAACGCGAGCATATAAGCCACAACTGGGATATTAACTTTAAGGCGACTCACTTCTAGGCTTGACTAACCTCATCCAAGAGATTCCGGCCACATCCGAGAGATTCCTGCTTGATTCAGGTATTTCTTACTCCCCTAATAATGTCAACCATTAGCACAACTAAATCCGGACCCGAACTGAATCCTGGCCATCTTCCAACCGGCCAGGCCCTGGTGCCTGATTGCCTTACACCCAGTCATCCCAGTGGTATTTCAACCGTGTCCCAGGACCGACATGTCGGTCCCTATCTCCATCTCCGTGATTCTGACCGATCAGAGCACGTGAGCCCTCATCCACGATCCAGCACACTTCACGAGGCAAGCCCAAACGCTTTGCCTCCAGCAAGCCAACAAGCTTCGCTACAACGAGGGAATGACGTGGAGAAATCTCGCATTGTGATTACATAAGCTGAGAGCGGGGCGTTTGTCCTCACTGTGCTGTGTGCTGCGGTAACGAGCCTCGCATCACTAGTCTCTCCTAACGTAACATAAGACAAGCCACGCACACACATGGGAGAAAAATAATTAAATTTCTAGTTTGCCACTGAATGGCCAAATTGATATAACTTTCAACCATTTTGAACAACGCTGTTTCCATACAGGCCACCAGCGTTGGCTAGTTGTTGATATTTATAAAGATATTGCAGCTCTCAAATAAATTATTTTCGAGGCGGTGGGCAAACTGTAATGGCGTCGATTTCCGAAAAAAAATCCTGAGCTGAACACAGCCAAAGAGTATAGTATAGACAAGAGTATATGTCATTTCTTGTTTTTTTCCATAGGTTTTTTCAAATAACTGTTCTGATACATATCTAGGGGGTAAGTCCCCCTTTAAATAAAATATACCACAACCAGGCTCTATTAAATCAAATATAGCACAGCCAGGCTATATTAAATCAAATGTTAGCACAGCCAGGCTATATTGAATCAAATGTTAGCACAGCCAGGCTATATTAAATCAAATGTTAGCACAACCAGGCTATATTAAATCAAATGTTAGCACAGCCAGGCTATATTAAATCAAATGTTAGCACAGCCAGGCTATATTAAATCAAATGTTAGCACAGCCAGGCTATAACAAATCAAATGTTAGCACAGCCAGGCTATTGAATCAAATGTTAGCACAGCCAGGCTATATTGAATCAAATGTTAGCACAGCCAGGCTATATTAAAGCAAATGTTAGCACAGCCAGGCTATATTAAATCAAATTTTAGCACAGCCAGGCTATATTAAATCAAATTTTAGCACAGCCAGGCTATATTAAATCAAATTTTAGCACAGCCAGGCTATATTAAATCAAATGTTAGCACAGCCAGGCTATATTAAATTAAATGTTAGCACAGCCAGGCTATATTAAATCAAATTTTAGCACAGCCAGGCTATATTAAAGCAAATGTTAGCACAGCCAGGCTATATTAAATTAAATGTTAGCACAGCCAGGCTATATTAAATTAAATTTTAGCACAGCCAGGCTATATTAAAGCAAATTTTAGCACAGCCAGGCTATATTAAATCAAATGTTAGCACAGCCAGCCTATATTGAATCAAGGCTTTGCAACACAAACACAGCCTTTTCAAGGCCCTACAACAGAAGAGTGCCTTGATGAGTTAAATCGTTGCACAAACACTGAGGAATTGTCAGTAAAGCAGCAAAATCATTGGCAATTCTTGTCAGGTCTCTGGTAACTCAGTGCTGCAAAGAGGAGATAGCAAAATAGAGTGCAGAACGGATACAGCATAATTACTCTCTTCTCTCCTCTCGCTACCCTCTCCTAAGACACAAGCAAATCAGTCTGTGCCTATAATGCTCTTATGCAGGGTAAAGTAACACCACATCACATGTAGTTTCCTCGCTATTTTTCATAGCTGGTAGAAAATTCATGCTGTCACATATTGAGCGGGCCTTGCAAAATCTCAGGGATCCTCATTCGCAAAATAACAGCAAAGTGAGCTGCCTGGAATAGCATAATTTAGGCCAGCATGTTTTGTTTACAAGGCACACACTATAATAAATGTAATAGGATTTTGTTCGCTTCAAACACACTGCTCAAATGCTCCAGACTCCAAAGTTTCTGATTGTATTGCACAGCATTGCAAGTGTTCCCACTACTGCTTAAGAAGTAGGACACCACAGCTGCAAACACTGAGTGCTCAGTCATTAACGGCCCTGTGGAAGTCAGTTGCGATGAGAGATTTGAGGGTTTGCTGCTTGAGGCTAGGGCATTCGACTACTCCCAAAAAGTAGTCGACTAGACACGGGAGATATATTTTTTTTTCAGCCAATAAAAAAATGACCAATTCTCGTCAAAAAGGTCTCGAAAACAGCCAGTGAAGGGTTAGTCTCTCCCCAGACTATTACGTTGAATCGCTGCGCTCCGCATACTAGTGAGTCTGTGCCACTTCACAGCCACTGCTGGGGTTTCAGGGCGCGTCTAGGGGGGTGAAATTGAATGAGTGACAGGTCGTAGCACCAATGAGAGAGCGGTTCGAAAAATGGGCTGCACCTCCCATGCCGTCACTGATAGCAAAGTCATTACTGATTGGTGAAGACTGAATCACTGGCCAAGTGAACGGTTCACTTCCGACTCCAGCTGGCTGAGAGAAAGTGTCCCAGACCCACAGAGAGCTCTGCAGCATGCAGTAATGTAGTGTATCAGCGTAAGAACTCTCATGGGTCTGGCATTGAGACTAGTGAAGGGTTAACTAATGTACCTGTAGGCGGGACCAAGCTTGATCCCTTGGCCAGGTTCTAAAAGGCTTTTTACAGATTTGAGCCGCTAAACCCCAGCAACTTCAGTTGGAGATACCGACTGTTTGATTTGCATAACATAGACGGGAGTCTACAGTATCTGTCTCAAATCACCTCACATTATGTTTATCTAACATGACACAATGTAGTACCAATGATTGTTCAAACAAATATGTTTATTTATAGATTTATTATTTCTAAAACCACATATGAACGGTTAGTTGGCTGTGCACACTGTCGACTAGTGGTTTTGATAGTCGACTAGTCTGTGAAAACCATACTTGATGCATGCATGCCTATTGTACGGTACATCCACAAATGTAATCAATGTGGACTTCTGTTCAGTAGGATTCATCAAAGCAGAAGAATAATCAAACGTGAAAGTTTGAATTGAAATCAGAAGTGTGCTGAAAATATAAATTTTTCTTATTTCCCTTGCTTATCCTTCCAACAAGTAGTCACTCAGTTGGTATTTCAGCCTCAGCCTCAAAACAGCCTCTCAAACACCTTGATTAGCAATATGGGCAGCATGTACTGTTATGCTACCCTAACAGCAGCCGCAGTATCTTCGTTGGAGGAAATATTGCACTATACGAGATCTTGACTGTTCTTTACACCAAATTTGATTGCTGTAATCAAAAACTCAGCCTCAAGTGACAGAGTGAGTGAGAGAGTGAGTGTGCGTGGGTGAATGTGAAATAAACAAGGTCTCCCACAGTGCACTGCCAAGGCCATTAAAAGATCTTTATGAGGAAGACCATCAAGGCTTTGATGGCTCCGCGCTGGGCTTGTAAGTGCTTTTACTCCTGGCCCTCCATCTCTCTCTCTCTCTCTCTTTCTCTCTCCCTCTCCCATCACTCTCTCGTCACTCTATCTTGTTCTCTATCTCCATCACTGTCTCCATCTCTCCGCAGAACTCCAAAGTAAGTTAAACTGACGGAATTAGTGATATGGATCGCCACCGCCTCCTCTGTAAAGCAGCATGGCTGCCCTATTTCCTCCCCCCACTAATTTATTACAGCCTCATGTCTTTCTGACAGTTTAATAGTGAGTGATATTGGATGCAGGGAGAGTGGGAGAGCTGGTGAATGTGACTGCTGTCATGCCGCAGAAGTTGGGTGCCAGAAAGCATCAAAGAGTCAGGAAGAAAGCCAGACCGCACCAGTCAGTGACACACCAACGGATGGCCCCTTTTTATAGTTAGCATCCGCTGTGTCGCTTCATCACATAACACAACGAGGTGAATTTCATTGGCCCTCTTGATTGATATGTTTTCTTCTTCCGCCTCCTCCCCGTTCCATTTACCTTTGCTGTTCCCTTCTCTTCGACACATCAGGATGATGGTTTCTGCAAAAGAAGTTGTCATATCCAACTACTCAACCCCGCGCAAGACACTTGTTTACTCCAGAGAATGAGGTGTGTGATGAAAGCCGGCTTCCTCTGAGAAAAGTGGCTGTCGACAGTCACCTCATTTCCCTCCCTCAAGTTGATAACTGCAGCGTTCCCCATCACAGCTGTCTCTATAGTGCTGCCTGCACGGGTGAGCTGACAAGAACCTCTCTGATCTGGGTGGGGGGGGGGGGGTGGGACGCACTCCTGAAAACTTTTTTCCCCTTTTTGAGATGCTTATGAGTGGCCTGTAGTTAGTTGTCAAGCTCGTTCTCGAAACAACGTGATCTCACAAAAATATGTGAAGTGAACACGACCTTGAAACCGACGGTTCAGCGATTTACGTGACACATATTATGAGGGAAAAGCATGCCTCCATCAGGACCTGAATTAGGTTCTTTCTTACATTTCTCCACCATGAATTAGAAAATGTTCCACAAATTGAATTACGTCCCAAAAAGGTTGGTTAATTAAATGTAGGCAATTAAAACCACTGTGGTTAAATTTAGGAAAGTAAACATAGTCCATTTCAATCATGAGACCAGTGGGTAAAATTTGACAAGCAAGCTTTATTCACAAATAGCATGGGAACTAATTTTGGCGTAATGTCTCTGTGGTAAGATGCCCCTCTTCTTGTGGTGAGAGAGGAGGGAATCTGCTGAGTCTAGGATATAGAATGCCTAGCCTGGTAAAACAGTCGGTCACGTGAACTCACATTTAATGTAGTTCTGCCGGACCGGCTGGCCTCAAGCCCTGGGAGGGCTTTAAGCAGAAACTGCAAAGTGGAAGAACCAATCAGCGACTGCACTCAGTGCCCTGTGATTGACAGTGCAAGTTGGCCAATCAGGAATGCCACTAGCACTGCACTAACAAAACAACAATGGCCGCCTCCTTGCCAGTTCATCTCGAGGAGTAATGTCAATGTTTGTCGAGTTTAAAGGGATAGTTCGGTTTGTTTGAAGTGGGGTCCTAGCAGCTAGTTCCATACACTAACTGAAATAGGTAAAGCCTGGACGCTGAGCACACCGTGTATCGAGACCCAGCACTCTGAAGCAGCAGCCTCCAGACCTCTGTCTCTCTAGTTCAGGGGGCCAGGAACTAAAACGTAATTTAGCCACCTAAAACAACGCCCACCTAAACAAATCAATATCAGTGTACATGTACGCTCTATTTTGACAATTTTCAGCGCTTTACTTTACCGTCAAACAGCCTTCTCATTCGGCACTACATTTCCTCCCAACTGTAGAACTACCGTATTCCTCCGCTAAACGCCTACACAGAGCCGCGGCGCTGGATTACTCCGCAGATCAGCTGTTATTTTGGGTTATTTCTCCCGGTTTGTTAGTGAAGACACAACAAATAGAATACACGAACGAAAATATGAGTGATTTTGATAGCGAGGACGATATGCCATTCACCTTGGTGACAAGAGGATACAATTATGAACCAGAGAGAGTAATATACAGAAGAGGAACTTTTGCAGAGAGAGAGATACGAGGAACTGCCATAATATGCTGCCTAAATGCCGGTATCCTGCAGACATTTTTCACCATTCCCAGGATAAATTGGGGAAAACGTCCCAGACCAGAGGGGCCAGGTGACTTGTTGTCTCTAAAGTAAGTCAGTGGTTTGTCTCTCTTCTAAGCCTTCCTGTTTTGTAAACCGCGGCTCTGTGCTCTGTGCAGGCGTTTAGCAGAGGAATACGGTAGTTCTACGGTTGGGAGGAAATGTAGTGCCGAATGAGAGGGCTGTTTGACGGTAAAGTAAAGTGCTGAAAATTGTCAAAATATAGCGTGCATGTACACTGATTGATTTGTTTAGGTGGGCATTGTTTTAGGTGGTTAAATTACGTTTTAGTTCCTGGCCCCCTGAACTAGAGAGACAGAGGTCTGGAGGCTGCTGCTTCAGAGTGCTGGGTCTTGATACACGGTGTGCTCAGCGTCCAGAAGGCTTTACCTATTTCAGTTAGTGTATGGAACTAGCTGATAGGAGCCCACTTCAAACAAACCGAACTATCCCTTTAAGCAGCCATAAAGTGCAGTTATTGCAAAAATAGACTCAATAACAATTAAACAAGTACAGGAGTATGCAACAGCGGAGTTTCTCGGAGGAAAATGGGTTTTGTCATTCTCCCGAGTGGATTTGGGTTTGACTGGATGCAACGCTGATTGGCTGAAGGAGTTGTCTGTCAAGGCAAGTACACCCGCCCAACCTCCGCTCACTGCTAAACACTGGGAGAAAGCTTAAGGCCAGACGGGAACGAAGAATGAAATTAAATGTGAGTTCACGTGACCGGCTGGTTTACCAGGCTAGAGAATCCCCCCCGTAAGGAATTCTTCAGGAGTCAAGACATTTGTGGTGCACTGTGGAGGTAGGTGGGGCAAAACACCGCTCCAGAGAAGACAATCAGCCCAGGTACAGCCACAACTGAGGTGAATGATCAGGGAGAGGATGATGACCATGACTATATATACTGCCACTTCATAGGCTCAGCAGCGACGTCATAACAGATGTCATATTGACAGGGGCTGATTGGCTATTGAGGATGGGGTGATGAGTCAGGAGACGCATGTCATAACAGACATCACACTTTACATAATGTTGAGAGCTGATTGTTATTGTGATACAGTATGAGGTAACATGAGAGGTCTCCATATCTTGAAACTCTGTCGAGACCCCATATAAATATACGGACATGGCTACCGTGAAGTCAGCCATTGGTTCTTGGACTCCCTCTTTTGAAGATATGTTTTTCTCAATCTGCTCCACAGTTTCTAGGGAATCAACATGTCCTCATACCAAAAGAGAATAAGTTGATTTCCAATGACTCCCAAAACAACATATATGAGCGAAATGGTGCGTGCAGGTGGTACGCCTCGCCTCTGTTAATTTGAAAACATCACATCAATTATGTTTAAACATTGGTTGTGTATAGGCAACTAAACCAACTTTGGTTATGCTTAGGCAACTAAAACAACTTGGTTATAGGCAACTAAAATAACTTGGTTAAGGTTAGACAACTAAACGAACTTGGTTCAGTTTATGGTTATGGCTAAAACACGTTGGGAGGAGAACTGCCTCTCACTCCACTAGGAAGTTTAAATATGAGGGAGTTACCGGTCCGCCAATCCCACCCTTTCTTGTCAGCGAGCTATTTCAATATCAGATTGTCGTTAGGTTAGTCTCGCTGGCCAGCCTCCCCTCCCTTCCGTGAGAGGAGTCTGGCTGCACGGAAACAGGCTGCTGTCAGCTGCTCTCCCATTGGAGCGACTGTTTCAGTCGCTGCCGGATGTCCGCTCCCCGCTTATTACAAGCTCTGTCATTGGCTCCGACCATGTCAATCAGAGCAGCTTCCGCTCCCTCCTCCCTGCCGCCAAAGTGAAAATAACAATGCTAACTAGCTAGCAAGCTAACGGCAGAAACCTACACGCTTCCTGGTTACAGCTCCCGATTTACACTGTTGAAAATGAGGGCATTGATTGATTGATCAATGGTGATTGATTGATCAATGGATGATGTCACTCAACAATGTTGGATGGGTATGGTCTCTGGTTAATTAGGTTCAAGACTCTTTATATCGGGATTTTAAGAAAGGTCTATGGAGAAAATGAAGGTCAAACTTCTGGAACCAGTGTGGCTGAAGATGACTCATCAGCCCGTGACATCTTTGTGATGGTAATGACTCTTTAATTCAATGAATTAGCTGCTGAAAGAGCCACACATTGTTTGTACTGTTTTCCTTTGTTGAGATATTCATATTATATTGATGGCATCTGCCCGCAGGAAATTAATTAAATGCTGATACGAGATATGATTCATTTTGGTGTTTTTCAATGAGTCATATAATGAATAGGCACAAAAATGGAACAGGAAAAGCTCAAGGCAAAGAGCAGCGCTTTAGAGACCCTTGCTGTGCATGATCTCTTGTGAAGGCTGGTCTTCTGGCAGCACATTCCTCTAGTCTACATTACAACCAATTACATCAAACACAACCAGCTAAACCTCCCAAAATTGTCTCTTGGGGACATTCGTAAGAGCAGAGGGAAGAGCACATCTTACTGGCAGAGATGGGAAGTAACTAAGTACAAATACTTTGTTACTGTACTTTGTACTTACACTAAGTAGGATTTTCAGGTATCTATACTTAACTGAGTACTGTATTTATTTTTCTGACAACTTTTTACTTTTACTCCCTACATTTTAACCCAAATATCTGTACTTTATACTCCTTCAAAACAGCTAGTTACTTTAGTTGTAATGCACGACAGACAAAACCAATGTAATGTTTGTCTGTCTCTCTCATCTCGCACTCTCCCAGCTTTCACGCATTATGTGCACCTTTTTTATTTGCACTTTTTTGTGGAAAAAACATATCACGCAAATTATTAATCAAAGTATAGTCTTTATACATCTTAAAACATGTTTGGAGGGGATCATTTAAGTTTAATAGTCAAATTACATTAAAACATGAGGTGAGTTTCAGTTAAGTTTGCACAGAAACAGCTGGTAGAAATACTTTTTTACTTTTATACCTTATTACATTTCAGAGCATGTATTTTTTTTTTACTTTAGTTTTACTTGAGTAAACAAGTTGAATCAGTACTTCTACTTTTACCAGATTATTTTTTACACAAGTAAATGTAGTTATACTTAAAGCAGGACCAAACCCCCCGAAATGTCTTGCAAAACGGTGTTCTACTTGATTTGAAAACTCTGCAGGCAAGATGGCCCTTCTACTCCCTTCTGTACCTTGGCAGAATAAACTATCATAACTTGGCCAATAAGTATGTAAGATACAAAATAAAACAAATTGTAATGTCTTTATTTGTTGTAGAATGCAGAGGACCCTGTTTCGTCCTGGAACCCACTCGCTTTGCGCCAGAACACAATCGATTTGGGGGTGGAACACGCGAGGATTGGCCAACGCCTGTGCCCAGAACTGTCAAATCAAATCATCGACAGAGACGCTATGGCCCGCCTCCCAGTATTTTCAGTGTATCAGAGATAGAGAACGATAAATGATCAATATAGCCACGTTATAAACAACAAACTAACGCTGGTGATCCGTATGGAAACAGTATTACTCGTTATATCAAGTTATATCAATTTGGTCATTCAGTGGCGTTTTACTGCGATGTAACATAACTAGCTAGCCGCTAACATTAGCCACAGTAGGCGATTACACATGATGCATTGCTCTTAAAGGGCTTGCGCCACGTGAACTACAGTAATAATCACATAAAGATAAAAATAAATCACATGAGTGGGGCAAGCGCAAATACCACCATGACGTAACGATGTACCAAATTGCCCATTCAGGGCACAAAAAAAGCAGGTTTGAACCCATAGAGGGCACTTATGGTGCTGAAATGATAGGGGTTTGTAAAATTGTAACAGATTGGTCTCAAATGTGGAGATTTTGACCAGAATCCTTCACATACCACCCCAAAAGCCATATTGGTTAAAAGCTGAAAAAAAGTGTTTTGCGGTTTAGTCCTGCTTTAAGTAAAACATTTTTTTGTACTTTTCCCATCTTTGCTTACTGGTCCTCCAACACCACTTCGAGATGGTCTATCGACTGCCACAGCCAGACCTGCTAAGCCTCCGCAGGCAAGCCAGCACTGTAACCCAGGAGCCAGGCGCTCGCTATATTGCTATTGAAGGTTTAGTGCAGAACTAGAGCTACATTACTTCTCTTTTCATTCTTAAGAAACTGCTTAAGTGTTGTTTTTTACATTTAGAAACACATCCAGACTGTCTTGAATGAAACTCGTTTTGCTCTGGTCTTGGTCTTGATTTGGATGGAGTATCAAGTATGTCATGAAAAATAGCTGAAGGGTCTAAACCAGGGGGGTCAAACTCATTTTAGTTCACGGGCTGCATGTGACCCCATTTGGTCTCAAGTGGGCCAGACAAAGAAAATCATTGCATAATAATCTATAAATAAAAACACCTGTGTAAAGAAGTATTAATAGGTAGGCTACATTTTGAAAACATTCACAGAGAATGGACCATCCATGATGTCTGAGATGCCTGAGATGTCTTAAGAAAAGAAGAAGTGCAATTTCAACAATAGGATATTACTGTATATCTCAGTTTTTTGCTGGACACATTTAGGTTACTGCTCATTAAAACTGATGGCAAGGATAATGACAATACTCTGTTCAGTAACATGAGGAAAACACTTGAGAGAATGTTTTCACATAGGGTTATCTCAGCTACAGGCCAATCAAACAAATTATCAAGTCTACTGCCCGTAACTGTGCCTTACAATTTAGTGTGCAATCCAACTCTGTATTCAAGGGTAATAATTGTTTTCTTTTTATTTCCCCCCCCTCCCAATTTTACATGTCAAATTCTCCCTGTCTACAC
The DNA here is from genome assembly GCF_964638095.1 of Poromitra crassiceps. Classification (NCBI taxonomy): domain Eukaryota; kingdom Metazoa; phylum Chordata; class Actinopteri; order Beryciformes; family Melamphaidae; genus Poromitra; species Poromitra crassiceps. Next base: position 107,992,754 of record NC_139624.1, read on the forward strand.
TGTTGCGGTTGTTGCCCCACCCCCTCTGCTGAGCTGGGGAGGGTGTAGACTCTCACATGTCTCCTCTGATGCATGAGGAGTCACCAGCCGTTTCTTTTCACCTGGCAGCGAGGAGTTTCACTGGCAGGATATAGCATGTGGGAGAATCACGCTATTCCTCCCAGTTCCCCTCCCACCCCCCGAAAAGGGCCCCCCAACCAACCAGAGGAGGCACTATAGTGCACGGACCAGGACCCTCGTGTTGGTAGGCAGGTAATCTACCACAGCACTACCCAGACACCACTGTCTCGGTCTTGATTTTAAGTATCAAGTATGTCATGAAAAAGAGCTGAAGGGTCTAAACCTCCCAAATGAGTCTAGCGACAACAACGTTCTGACATGCTACCTTGCCGACGTATTGATGGTCGTTTCCGCCGTACTCCTCCAGCAGAAAGAATTGATTCCACATCCATCCGCGTTTGGAGCGCTGAAGTATCCTCCCGTCACTCTCAGGCGTCCCAAACAGATTCCCAATAGTCCCAGGTGTGAAAGGCAGGGCGGCAACACCGGGCCACAGGATGGACAGCATCATCAGGAGCAGAAGCTGATTGGTGATCATGGTATCCAGTCAGTTGGGGGAGGTCAAATGTCCTGGATGACTTGTGGATTATGGTAGCAGGCTTCTAATAGGATGAACACTGGAAAGCAACGTTGTCAGAACAGACATTGTAGTCCTCTCATATGATGCCCTGTCGATTCCCTGTGAAAACAAGAAGCAGGAATAATCACATCATGCTGAAATATGGATTAGTCTTGAAAGGCTTTTTGTTATGGAGGGCATCAAGCCTCTGAAACAGCATTAGACCCTCATGGGACAAAAACTATCCACTGAAACCCAGCACAATGAAATCCCTATTCACTATAAAAGCACTGTTGCATTAATTGATATTTCCATAATACATCCATATTTATGAGATCCAAATAGTGTACAGGTAAGAGAAACAACATTTTTTTTTCAGTTACCGTCTATTAGTCTATAGTTTCCAGAGCAATCAGTACTATTCTATAATATAGTAAGTCTATTGAACCAACATGTTTTATCTTTATTTTACCCATGAAATATTTCAGCCCGTTCTCACACCGATGGCGTAGTATGTCATGGCTTTGTCACGCACCTTGTGTGTTGGAGTTAACGCGCCCCGCTACTGTGCGGATTATGGAACGCGCCATGGGCGAACCGTTATAAAGCACTGTGCACCTGTTGGGATCAGGCAAAGGTCAAGTTATGCCATGGGGCTGGTGCTGGTCTTCCAAGGCGGAAAATACCCTCTCTCCCTGGTTATGGGTTAGGGTCTTGGGCTTGGGGAGACCCTTCTTCAGGAAGGGGGGTCTGCCCTGGAGACCCTAAGCCTCCCACCATATCCAAACCCTAATCCTAACCCTCGCCTATATGCCTAACCCTAAGACCCCCTGCCCAATGCCTAAACCCAACCTGTGGAGCCACACAGCGTAACTTGACCTTTGCCTGACCACAACAGGTGCACAGTGCCTGTTTAACGGTACATGTTCCATAATACGCACAGCGGTACCGGCTGGTGGGTGCTTTACCTCCAACGCACAAGGTGCGTGAGAGAGTGGTGATATAGTAAGGTGCGTGCGTGACACAGTGGTGATATAATAAGGTGCGTGACAGAGTGGTGATATAGTAAGGTGCGTGACAGAGTGGTGATATAGCAAGGTGGTGATATAGTAAGGTGCATGACAGAGTGGTGATATAGTAAGGTGCGTGACAGAGTGATGATATAGCAAGGTGGTGATATAGTAAGGTGCGTGACAGAGTGGTGATATAGTAAGGTGCGTGACAGAGTGATGATATAGCAAGGTGGTGATATAGTAAGGTGCATGACAGAGTGGTGATATAGCAAGGTGCGTGACAGTGGTGATATAGTAAGGTGCGTGACAGAGTGATGATATAGCAAGGTGGTGATATAGTAAGGTGCGTGACAGAGTGGTGATATAGTAAGGTGCGTGACAGAGTGATGATATAGCAAGGTGGTGATATAGTAAGGTGCATGACAGAGTGGTGATATAGTAAGGTGCGTGACAGAGTGATGATATAGCAAGGTGGTGATATAGTAAGGTGCATGACAGAGTGGTGATATAGTAAGGTGCGTGACAGAGTGATGATATAGCAAGGTGGTGATATAGTAAGGTGCATGACAGAGTGGTGATATAGTAAGGTGCGTGACAGAGTGGTGATATAGTAAGGTGCATGACAGTGGTGATATAGCAAGGTGGTGATATAGTAAGGTGCGTGACAGTGGTGATATAGTAAGGTGCGTGACAGTGATATAGTACGATTTGGGAGTGAGAATGTGTTGAATATTTATATATTCCAACGGTGTGCTTCACAGTTACTGTTTCTGTTTGTTCTTCATACTCTTACTGTCAGCGTCTTTGGGTCACTGAAAAGCGCTATATAAAGTCAATGAATTATTATTATTATTATTATTATTATTATTATTATTGCAAACATCAATATGATAGTTCGCTACTGCTGTACACAGCACAATCTCCACTCGAATATTTGGGGATTAATTGCCTTGTTCAATTGAAATACATGCTTAGGAACAGTGTTGGGCAGTAATGCGTTACTGTAATTAGTTACTTTTTCAGTAACGAAGTAATATAAGGCGTTACAATTTCCAAAACAGTAATTATATTACAGTTACTAATCCAAGTAACGCTGCGTTACTGCATTAGATCATTGCCCACCAGAATGCAGTGTTTTCTATGTAAAAAGAGAAGAAAAGAAAAAGTAATCCTCACAGACTCAGGTAGACCTGTCGCGCCGCACATACGTCATGACGTATCGGCGCGACAGGTCAGAGAGTGTGGTTACTTTAAAACAAACTGAAGCAGCATGATGGAGGCTGAAGCCAGGAGAAGAGAAATACGCGTTCAAAAGCTGTAGGTATTCATGCCATTATTTTGAGTTTGTCTCGGTCAAAGAGGCAAGGAACATGATTGTCCTTTGTATCGCCTTCATATCAATGCATCATAGAGAAAATAGCCACGAAGAAAAATGTCAATCTTCCACAGAGAAAGACGTTTGCTGGCTACCTCGAGAGAGAATATGTGGGGATGGAGGCTAAATTGAAGGCGATGCTGGGTGAGGTAGACTTGGGTGTAACAGTTCACTGGATTAACAGATCCACTTTCGGGAAGTAAGTGTTGTACACTTTGTTACTTTCACCTTCTGGTCAAAGCCTTCTGACAGTATTCAGATGTCCCATGCAGTTGCCGTATACCTACCCACCAAGCTCAACATTGTGGTAATCTACCGCCCGCCTGGTCATCTTGGTGACTTCCTCGACGAGATGGACACCTTTCTTTCAATCTTTCCTGAGGATGGTACACCACTCATTCTCCTGGGCGACTTCAACATCCAGTCGGTAACCTTGCAATCTCTGCCTTTCTTGAACTTCTTCTCATCCTTTGACCTCTACCTCTCTCAATCTCCTCCAACTCACAAAGCAGGGAACGTGCTTGACCTGGTCTTCACCAGTTCCTGCTCCACCTCTAACCTTACTGTGACCCCTCTTCCTGTATCCCACCACCACTTTATAAACTTCTCTCTTCCCATCTCACTCCCCACCTCCCACCCTTCACCTGCTCACTTTATCACCTCCCGTTGCAACCTAAAAACTCTCACCTAACTCCCTCTCTTCTGCTGTCCTCTCCCTGCTTCCCTCAGCCGAGCAGTTATCTCTCCTGTCCGCTGAGGAGGCTTCCACTACTCTTCTATCCTCTCTCTCCTCCGCTCTTGATTCTCTTTGCCCACTCACCACTAAGCCTGCCTGCCTCTCCCCCTGCTCCTTGGCTGACTGAATCTCTGCGAACTCATCGAACAGAGCTTCGGGCAGCTGAGAGGAAATGGAGAAAATCACATCACCCTGAAGATCTCTCTTCCTACCACCTTATCCACTCCAGGACGGCACGGTGGCTCAGTGGTTAACACTGTTGCCTCACAGCAAGAAGGTCCCGGGTTCGAACCCCGGTCCGTCCCAGGTCCTTTCTGTGTGGAGTTTGCATGTTCTCCCCGTGTCCGTGTGGGTTTTCTCCGGGTGCTCCGGTTTCCTCCCACCATCAAGAAAGACATGTATGTTAGGGTTAATACTCCTGTCAGTGCCCCTGACCAAGGTACTGGCAAAAGAACTGGAGTTGGTCCCCGGGCGCTGCACAGTGGCTGCCCACTGCTCCTAGTTCTAGGAAGGTTCCTAGTAGGGGATGGGTCAAATGCAGAGGATGAATTTCCCCAAGGGGATAAATAAAGGATAACTTAACTTAACTTAACTTAACTTAACTTCACCTCTGCTGTCTCAAAAGCAAAAACCTCCTTCTTCATCTCTGAAATCCAATCCTCCGCATCCAACCCCAGCAAACTATTTTCCACCTTCTCCACCCTCCTCAACCCTCTCCTCCTCCTCCCTCCTCCCTCTCTGCTGATGATTTTGTAACCTTCTTTACTAAGAAGGTGGATGACATCAGCTCTTCCTTCCATCCTTCAGATACCATTAACAGCGCTCCAGACTCCAACTCTGCTTCTCTGCCCCCTGTTCCCAAATTTACTTCCTTCTCTCCCCTTTCTCCTGGTGGGGTGCTTAAACACATCAGCTCTAACCAAGCCACCTGCTGTCCCCTTGATCCTATCCCTTCCTCTCTCCTCCAAACCATTTCCCCTGACCTATCTCCCTTCCTCACTACCCTCATCAATTCCTCTCTGTCCTCTGGTCTTGTTCCGGCTACTCTAAAGGATGCTAGAGTCAAGCCTCTGCTTAAGAAACCCTCCCTTGACCCTACTGCTATTCAGAACTACATACCTGTTTCTCTTCTCTCATTCCTTTCCAAAACCCTCGAACGAGCAGCGTCCGATCAACTTTCTCTCTATCTATCCCAAAACGACCTCCTTGACCCTCTGCAGTCCGGTTTCAAGGCTTCTCACTCTACTGAGACAGCTCTCCTTGCAGTCACAGAGGCCCTTCACACTGCTAAGGCCTCATCCCTCTCCTCTGTCCTTGTCCTCCTGGACCTGTCTGCTGCTTTTGACACAGTCAACCACCAAATCCTTCTCTCCATTCTATCTGACCTTGGCATCTCAGGATCTGCACACTCCTGGTTTGCTTCCTATCTCTCTAACCGTTCATACCGGGTCTTATGGAGAGGATCTCTCTCCAGATCCTTCCCTTTACCACCGGTGTCCCCCAGGGCTCTGTCCTGGGCCCCTTGCTTTTCCTTCTCTATATCAGATCTCTCGGTCATCTCATCTCATCTCATGGCTTTTCCTATCACTGCTACGCCGATGACACCCAGCTTTACCTTTCCTTCCCCCCCTCAGACACCCAAATCGAGGCATGCATCTTCGCATGCCTCAAATACATTGGTGACTGGATGTCTGCCCACCACCTTAAGCTCAATCTTGGTAAGACAGAACTACTCTTCCTCCCACGGAAAGACTGCCCTCTAGCAGACCTCTCCATCTCCATTGACAATACCACTGTGCTTCCCTCCTAAACAGCTAAGAACCTCGGGGTGATCATTGACAACCAGCTGTCTTGCTCGGCCTACATTGCTGCGACAGCTCGCTCCTGTAGGTTCTCCTTGTACAACATCCGCAAGATCCGCCCATTTCTCACCAGGGAAGCAACACAACTCCTGGTCCAGTCACTTATCATCTCCCGCCTGGACTACTGCAATGTGCTTCTGGCCGGCCTTCCTGCCGCTGACATCCGACCGCTTCAGCTCATCCAGAACGCTGCAGCCCGTCTGGTATTCAACCAACCCAAATTCTCTCATGTCACTCCCCTCTTCCGGGACCTTCACTGGCTTCCCATCTCGGCATGCATTAAATTCAAGACACTGGTTCTGGCCTACAGGGCAGTACACCAGACAGCCCCTCTGTACCTTCAATCTATTGTCAGGTTCCAAACCTCTCACCGCTCCCTCCGCTCCTCCAACAGTGCGGGACGCTACGCCCCTCCTCCACTACGGGGGCTGAAAAGTGGCTCATCCCGTTCGCGACTCTTCTCGTCCCTGGCACCCCAATGGTGGAACAAGCTCCCACCTTCGGTCAGGACCGCCAAATCACTGCCGATCTTTCGGAAAAGACTAAAGACACACTTTTTCAGGCTCCATCTGGGCCCTTCTTGAACTAACATCTTTCTCTCTATAAAAAAAAAACAAAAAAAACAACTTTACCACTATTCCTTCAGAAGTTGTAGCTGTCATAGACTGTGTTGCATAGTTGATTTCTCTATTGCTGACAAAAATATGTTATTGTAAGTCGCTTTGGATAAAAGCGTCTGCCAAATGACGTAATGTAAATGGAATGTAAATGTAAATGGAATGTTGACAGATCATCATCACATTTCTTACAGCAACAAAGCTTGAAACGTTTGCATTGAGGCTGTGTTGTTTTATTACCACTCCGACAGTAACAGCATCTTTCTTTACTTTAACGTTATCTGTCTGACTCTCTCATTTCACGTCTTTTCGCGTGTGAAGCTACCCAGTCTTAACACACCACATCCTGTTCTTTCTAACCGAATTTCAAAGTAAAATGCCTTTGGCGTTTCTTTTAACATAATATAATACCAAAGCGAAAATAATTAATACAGTGACATGCTAGACATGTAACAACTTAAGTGTAAGGTATTTTGGGGTAAAAAAAGAAGAAGTAACTAGTAACGTAACTAGTTACTTTTTGAAAAAGTAATCAGTAAAGTAACTTTTATTACTTTTTTAAGGAGTAATCAGTAATCAGTAACTAATTACTTTTCCAGAGTAACTTGCCCAACACTGCTTAGGAACGGAAGTTTATGAATTTGAGGAAGAAATCAAGGCCTTGAACGTTTTTGAATATATAAATAAATAGACATGAGTCATTGAAAGTGCTTGAATTTCTATATTTTGTACAAGAATAGATATTGAAGTTCTTTTGATGTTTTCATTAATTTAGTAAATAGGCTACGTTCCGCTGTCTGCTTGTGTGTCTCACCATCTGTGCGTCCTTGTTTCACGCGCCACCTGCCTTGAGAAAGTGTGACGGCCACGTGCGTGCATGAGTGATTGAAGTTGAATGATGCAGGTTAAACAGTGTAATTGTTGTCTGTGAGCTTCTGTAAAGCCTGCTAGTTCTCATTATAAAAAAATATCTGTGTTGTAACACTAATTAACCTTGATCTGTGTCTCAAACTATGCTGTGTTGGGTTTGAATTTGAGGGAATTGGGCCTGGAAATTCCTTGAATTTCATGTTTAAGAAGGTGGGAACCCTGTTTGCGTATAGACTTTCCAGGATCCCAACGAGAAATCCCCCAGTCACAACCTCTCCTCTGTAACAATTAGGCAACCGCCACTGGTTAATGCTGCAGGATTTGTTTCAACATCCTCTGAGCTGCTGTAACGGTGAATTCATTGCAGCCATGCGGTGAACTGACAACAGCACCAAAATCATCCCCAGGTGTCGATCAGGATTTGTGCCTGTTAAAAGGTTATTGGCAATCCTCTCCCAATACCTCACAGAGGCTGTGTCCCCACCAGGACTTGTCTTGATAGGTAATTTGGGGACGCATGCATAATTTATGGGCTTTTGGAAGTTAATCCTAATAAATCTTGCCTCCCTTTCTAAAAGAGCCTATTTAGTAGGGTCCGTGTATAAAGGCCAGAGTGCCAGAGTTATCCTGACAAGCATTCATGGCGTACCTCGGGGGAACGCTGCATAAAGGCACACGGCAGTTTTGCAATTCCTCTGCTTTTGTTCCCAGCTCTTAAATAAGGACTGTAATGTCAATGGAGGCATTCAAATGAACAAAGAGCCCCTTACTGTCTGTGAACACATTAGTACTTATGGTTCCATTGATGAAAGTGGAGTACAGAATATAAATTAATGTTATCCTTTGAATAGAAAATCAAATAATTTAGCTAATGAGATCTCAAAGTAAAACATGGCTCATTCCACTCATACTCAGTCACTCAGACAGAGAGTTTAACTGAGTGAAATCCTTGTAATCAGAAATAAATTGCAAATGGTTCAGAAAATGTTCTGAGGAAGTTGCAGGTTTGCTGCAGAGGAACCCTGCATTTAAACCTTAAAAAACCTCACAACATGCAATGCAATATATTTTTAACATTAACAGACTCAGAGTTTGCATGTTCTCCCCGTGCCTCCTGGGGGTTTCCTTCATATAGGAACCCCTCATCAAAACATGCAATATCCTGGTCGCTGATGTGGTGCCTCCTCTGGTCGTTCGGGGAGCCTGTTCGGAGGAAGGGGAACTCGTTGGAATAGCGTAATCCTGCCACGTGCTATGTCCTACCGGTGAAGCTTCCCCTGTCAGGTGAAAAGAAGCGGCTGGCTACTGCCCATGTCTCGGAGGAAGCATGGAGCCAGTTTCGGCTCCATGCTATTTTCCATGCTATTTTCAACTCTTTGAAATACTCCCCCTCGGCAAAAGACTGAGGTCTCTCAAGACCAAAACCTCTCGCCACACAAGAACAGCTTCTTCCCAACTGCCATCTGCCTCATCACCAATGCCTGAAAGCCCCCTCTACTAAGGACTCTATCAACCCCCTCCCCCAAATACCCCCCGAGCATAGCCGAATCCCCCCCCACTGACATGGACCCCCCCCTATCCCATCATATGTCACTTTATAGTAACGGCAGCTGGACTACGCTTGTTCCTTTAAAGTATTATAGCTGCTTTTCCTACCAGAACTTTTAACCTTGCATATTGTGGCAATAAAAGTGATTCTGATTGTGATCTGTTTTGCACCGCTCATGCAGAAATAAGCAACATGGGATCATCTAACCCAGCCCACTTGCCAGAATAATATTTAGCCATTGTACCTTTATGGAATCCACGGGAATGTAATATATTATTATTATATTATCTCTAAACCAAAAAGTGTTGCATATCACATTTCTAGAAAAAAAAATCATTTTTTGTTTCATTGTACGCTATATGAGGAACCAAGATTATCTCTATTTCAGTTAATGCAAAATAAGAAACCGGAACTATTTTGGTCAGGAGATGATGCGAAGTTGGAATGGTTGTTCAGAGATGAAGTCTTCAGTTTGGCCAGGTTTATTGGGAGGGCTTGGAATCTCAGAATGGAGAAGCTGTTCATCTGAATATATAACTCTGTCTTGTTTATGTTTGAGCGTTTTGTAGCTTGTTTGTTGATTTGTTTGTATTGTTGAACTTGAATGATTTGTGTCTTGTAAGCCCAGACGGGCTGGGCACCTTGAATATGGTGCATGACACAGAAATAAAAAATTATCTATCTATCTATCTAGATACGTGAATATTAATGTTATACACGTCCTAGAATCTAATGACTGTCTCATGTTAAAGTAGATCTGTAGCGCTCCTGTCTTACAAGTGAGAGAGCACATGTTCGACTACCAAGCGAGGCACATCGTGTTTTTACTTTCGGTTTTAACCCCAACCGAAACCCTAAACCTAACCAAGTTGCTTTGTTGCCTAAACCTAACCAAGTTGCTTTAGTTGCCTAAACCTAACAAAGTTGCTTTAGTTGCCTAAACCTAACCAAGTTGTTTTACTTTCATTTACGTAATGTTGGAAAGGCAGTGAGGCTTTCAAGTTAAGACGTTTTGTTTCACATTGGAAAATGCCGGATTTTAAATACATATTTTGCCCGACGTTTTATTTAAAATTTACGTTGATATTGTATCCTGGTTTTCAGACATGTAAAATGGCAACATTTTATTCTGGTGATTCAGAGCCAAACATAATCATATGGAAGCAGAGAGTAAATTATGAAATAAAGAGAGGTGTGGGCCTTTCTGTGAAGCCGGAGCTAAAAGTGCTGAGAAGGGCAGAGGGGGAACTCATTAGGTGCCAATATGCCATACAGTTGCAGCTATTTTAATCTCTCTGGGCATTTCAGATTGTTTTTCTTTTTTTTTTGCTGCTGAATCAGAAGAAGCCAGAGAAGCACTCGCTGATCTGTCTACGGTGTTATCTCTATTGTACATGCCCATGCTCTAGCATCAGTGTGACACACGCATTTCCCCAAATCACGAAACTCTGCCTTGCAATTAATCTAGCCTGATGCTTGTGATTGCATTTTCTAATTATCATTCCGGGCTGTCCTTGAGTTTTAATAGCATTCTGGATGTTAATCTTTGATGTGGCGTGCCTATTAAGCATTAGGCCAGTGTGTCTTTTCAAAATTCTTCCAAACACTCCATTAAAGGATGAGTGAGCATGCTGAATCCATGCCAGATGCTATAGACTCAAAGTGAATTATCTCAACTTATTCAGCCCATTAAATTGTGGGGTTTATTAAAATGTTGTTTATGATTAGATTAGGTTGTAGGCAGCTAATATGGCCTGGCATGATGAGACAAGAGATGTGAAGGGAGCAAGGGACACAATTGTTAGAAAGGTTTTGTCTTCAAGTAGGGCTTTTATTTTCTTAATCTTGGTTAAGATGCACTCTGGCAAGAGCGTATGCGCTCTATTTCAGTAATCTGATAAATTATACATTCTTCTTGTGCTGAATACAAATATCTTTGATCAGACAAACACAAGACGTTCATAAGGAAATTTTTGCTATAGGAGTACAGGCTTGCACATTGGTGCGTATGAATTCAGGGTACTCCAAAACTGAACATGCATGTGCAGCCGAACACTTTCACTCGGCCGAAATAACCCAGTACCAAGTAGTATTGAAACTTCTCCAGTCAAATGATACCTGCATTCAATCCTTTTTGTCCACAGATCTAGAAAATAAAATAAAAATATTTGTATGGTTTTGCTCACCGCATGCGTTCTTCAATTTAATGTGACGTGTGATTGGTCCACTACCGCAGCAGCTACAGCCCATACAGTCTGTCGAGCACAGTGAATGTGACGGAGATGGCAGTTCAGCGTGCCAAGATTCCACAAAAGGTTCAAAAGTATGGCTATACTGGTATTGAATGAACTACTCTATGGTATGAGTATCACTTTAAGGGTACTGGTAGGCTGTACTGTACTGTAGGTATGGTATTGTAATTGTTTAAACGATACCCAGCCCTAGTAATAATTGCAAACAAACCTCTCCGCTTTCTGATTTCAACTTCACTCTGAATTTGCTCCCAGGAACCTTCTGAAAATCACTCATTATATATCTACGACAGTGGCTCAAATTTTCTTCAGTCAGTGGACTTGCTAATACCATGTTCGGATAAAACTGATCAAACAACAAATTGAACAGCGAGGAAATTCGCTGTGAATCTATTAGAAAATAAAATACTCTACTCACTGAGTACTTCGAGAGAAAGAAAAGGCTTCAACAGACAAAAACGTTCAAATCAGAGCAGCTACGCCTACGGGAACCATTTCACGAACCCTTATTTTGACACACACTCACACACACACACACACACACACACACACACCAATGTGGTTGGGAGGACAATACTACTTGAATATCATCCTAATCTCAGATCCCTTCTGTTCATACATACATTACTATGGCTGATTATGTGCAGATTGCTGAGATTCAACAATTGAACAGATTAGGGGCAGCAAAGAGAGGAAGACAGAGAGAGAGAGAGAGAGGAAGAGAAAATATGGTAAGAGGGCAACGTGTGCTAACGTGTGCTTTTTGCGAGCGGCAAAATGTGACATTTGTTGTAAAGACAAACAAACAAATGGCGATGTGGGTTTGAGGGCGAGGAAACAGTGTTATGTGATTGGCAGGTTGAATAGCTCTGGAATCGTGTGTGTGTGTGTGTGTGCACACGCGCGTGTGCGTGTGTGAGAATGGAGCGTTGATGCAGCAGATGACAGCACCTGTGCAAACCTCCACTTGGGGGAGCCCTAGACCTTCCCCAAGCCTGCGAGCTCACACCGGCTGCAGTCTTTGGCAAACCTCAGCAAGCTTTGCTCATGTTTTGAAATCCTCAGAGCAATTTCATGATACAGTCCACACTTCCCCCCTCGTTGAAAAGCTACTCCAAAGGGGGGGGGGGGGGTCTTAAAAGGGGATGACTGTGAAAATCTAAAATTAAAAATCCACTCTTTTATGAAAGGGGTGCAATACGCCTTTAGGAGGTGACTGGATCATAACAAGGTAATGATGATCGATTGACCTCAACGTCTGTCTTGTTGAGGAGCTATGTGAATACAATTCATGCATGGCCACACCACAAGAAAATACGTACACACGAATACTAAAGATACCATAAGAGACATAGAAATCGATGAATCAAATCAAAATTCACAATATTGACCATACTCTGTTTCATCCAGAAAATACTCCTTTAATGAATTTAATTTCCTCAAAAAGACACATTTTCCATTTAGAATATTTGAAAGCGGCTGTATGAACGCTTGTGAGCCTCGCTGCCTGTGTGGGAGGATGGATTTCCACCTCTCTTCGTTTCCACACTGAAAGGTCATTCCCATATCTGACTATAATTCAGCAAGCACGTTAGCGGCTAATTTACGCTAAACAATAATGGCGTTACACGAGCGACCCGCCGCTAACTACACCCCAATATATCACTTTAGCGACTATAAAGCTGTCTGTGTGTATAATGCAGCACGCTGGCTGGCAACACAGGGGAAGTGGGAGTGCTGGAGAGGGGGAGAGAGGAGGGAGATAGAGAGGGGCGGATTAACTTTGTGCTGTGGAGGATATGCACATGTACAGACCCTGCACCCCTGCTGGCTGGCCTGGTCGCGCCGCTCGAACACGGCAATAAACACCTCCATGCGTTCCAGAGAGATATGTCTGCCACACTGCCTCTCCATCCAATCTGCTCACACCACATCACAGTTCCATTTACCAGCACTGCCTCCCAGCACGCATACACACACACACACACACACACACACACACACACACACACACACACACACACACACACACACACACACACACACACACACACACACACACACACACACACACACACACACAAACACACACACACAAACACACACACACAAACACACACAAACACAAACATACATGTACACATAGACAGCATGGCCGTATGCACACAAACATGTACACATTCTCTGGCATGTACAGTACATACATAACATACACACATATAGACATATATGTACATGCATGCCCCTGTGCACACAGACCTGCACGCACACAGACACACACCCATGCACACATATGAACTGTGAACACACTGACACATCATGTGAAGTCAGAAGGGCACTGAGTTGGATGGAGCACTTGTGGTAAAGTTCACGCTAAAAATAAATAAATAAATAAAGTATGATAACCTGAAGCCATAACACCATCCAACCCCCTTAAGGTCCCATATTAAATGTGACCACTGTGTGACAGGTGTCATAGGCTGAATGTTAGAAAACGCATAATGGAATCAACTTGATGCTATAAAAATGCTCGTTAGTGGTACCAATGAGGAATTATGCGTGACCGAGTCGCAGATTTGGCTAAAATAAGATTCATTATTGAGTTAAAAGTTCAAATTTGTCATAAGACAGTGTCACAATAATTTATTTTAACAATCAGAATAAAGTATTTCTGATTCTGAAGACACATTTTTGTGAATCTGCTCTGGTGCTAATCCCTATAGTTCCCTTCATTTTCAAACACCCCTTGTGCATAAATTATGAATAAAAAATAAATAAATTCAAATTAGAATGCGCAGCAGCAAACCTAATCTTTGCCGCATTTGCTGTTATCAATTAACCTCTGTGTGAATGAACCTCTGTGTGAAGTTACAGCACTTCTTTCCTGTTAGGATACGCCGCTGCTGCTACATTAGTCTGCCATAGAGCAAGGAGCAGATTATCCCCCAGAGTCTGGAGGCAAGACAAATATAAACACACATCAATAAAGAACTGAAAGAATCAGGGGGAAAGCCTTACCTTTGGTTTTCACAGCAGCGTAGCATCCATCTGTGATGTGCAGAGCATGGGAGACTGATGCTACTCCTTAGCAGTGCTTAGCGATGGACAATCTGACTCCTCACGGCGGTGCTTACATTCCAAGACTGACACCAGCTCAGCCGGCGCAAATGTGCATGGGAGAGAGAGAGAGAGACTGTGTGGGTGTGTGTGTGTGTGTGCGCGTGCAAGAGAGAGAGAGCGAGTCTCTTGCCTTCTTCTCTCTATGCTTCTCTCTTTCTCTCTGCCCTCGCTTGCTCTATTTCTCCACCCCCTTCCCTGGCTTCTCTCCCCTCTCCTCCTATACACTTTCTTTCTATCATCTCTCTCTCTCTCATCCTCTCTCTCTCTCTCTCTCTCTCTCTCCTCCTCTCTCTTTCTCTAGCAGTGCACATCACTTCTGGCGGTAGATGTCACCGAGGCAGAAGCCGAGGCGACTCTAGCCCCTGATTGGTTGCCATTCACAAGTTGGCGATAAAGAAAAGGGGAGAGAGAGAAAAGGGGGAAGAAAGGCAAGAGTGAGGGAGGGGGGGAGGTGTGGGGGGGGGGTTTGGGCTGGTTGGATACGGGAGAAAATAGTGCCCTTACATCCCACTGAGCATCAGTTGACTGTGGAATGGAGAACCGGGGGAGGTTAGGAGGCTGCAGAAATGGGTGGACTCTGGCAAGGCACAGAGAGCCATTTTTTTCTTTCTCTTTTTGCTGTGAATGCATCCAGAAAGCTCTCTCTGCATAAGCGCTTATGCACTGAGAAAGCGACCGCCGCTTCCAGACGCATCGACTGTATGATGCTTGATGTCTGAAGCAATCGGCCCTGTCTGATCTCCCTTCAATGACAGAGGAAGGAAGGAGAAAAAGGCCATAACTTGTAAATCAGCCACACAGGGAGCCTAGGCAGAGGGAGGTCTGCGTTCATCCCCATATCACTCCCTGTCTCTCCATCATGCCATCTCACTCCCCGTCTCTCCATCATGCCATCTCACTCCCTGTCTCTCCATCACGCCATCTCACTCCCTGTCTCTCCATCACACCATCTCACTCCCTGTCTCTCCATCATGCCATCTCACTCCCTGTCTCTCCATCACACCATCTCACTCCCTGTCTCTCCATCATGCCATCTCACTCCCTGTCTCTCCATCACGCCATCTCACTCCCTGTCTCTCCATCACGCCATCTCACTCCCTGTCTCTCCATCACGCCTACTTCCCATGTCACTCCCTGTCTCTCCATCACACCATCTCACTCCCTGTCTCTCCATCACGCCGACTTCCCAGCTCACTCCCTGTCTCTCCATCACACCATCTCACTCCCTGTCTCTCCATCATGCCATCTCACTCCCTGTCTCTCCATCATGCCATCTCACTCCCTGTCTCTCCATCACGCCATCTCACTCCCTGTCTCTCCATCACGCCATCTCACTCCCTGTCTCTCCATCACGCCGACTTCCCATGTCACTCCCTGTCTCTCCATCACACCATCTCACTCCCTGTCTCTCCATCACGCCGACTTCCCAGCTCACTCCCTGTCTCTCCATCACGCCGACTTGGCCAGCAGCGTGCGGCAGGTGCACCCCGTCCAGGCACTCTGTCATCTCTTCTTCTCATTACACGCCTCCGCATATCAATGCATCTCCGCACAATGCGCGCCTTTGGAAAAAGTGATATAGCATTTTAATTCAGCTGAAGGGAACAGAGAGATAATACATCATGCAGCCGTTTGATGTCGAGGCGTGAGAGAAAGAGAGAGACTGATAAGGTATTAGATGCCGATATCCATACCCAACATGTACCTTGAGCTGATAAACGGTGGGACGAAGTGACTTTGAAATGCATGGGATGCCACTCAGGGCTGCGGTCTCAATGAATAATTTAAGGAAAGCAGCACTTTGGCTGGCCCAACCTCATCCCAGCTCAAGTTTTATCGCCCAATATCAGTGTGAATAGATTATCAGCTCAAACTCTGTGCTCCAGATAAATAAATGAAAATGCAAACAGGCCAAACTAATTAACATCCGAACAAGCGGCGAGGTCGCCTCCCTCTGATAGAGAGCCAAGTCCCCACACTGCATCATTCACAGCCTCCTCTTGTTTATGCCACTCCGACACTAGGAAGTAGGTGTGTACAGTATTTGTTCTTGTGTGTGTGTGTGTGTGTGTGTGTGTGTGTGCGCGCGCGCGCGCGTGCGTGCGCGTGCGTGTGTCTGTACTTACTGTATACCCATGTGTGTATGTTCATAGCTGTGTCTGTGTGAGTTTGCGTGCACATATGCACATACATGCCTGGTGTTCCTCACTAATAAGCCACTTGAAAAAAGAAGGCTATTTTGTACATCTCTGCATAGAATTAGTATTAATTTACTTGCTATTCACACCCCTGGGATGTTAATTACACTGTTGTTACAGAGCCCAAACAACTGTGTGCAAACATCAGAGAACAAGAACAAGCATTGTACCCAATTCAATGTTCTCAGAGCCGAAGCTCTCTGCCACCTTACACACACACACACACACACACACACACACACACACACACACTTCACATCTTCTTATCCCGATGGCCCAGGCCTGTGACTTGTAACTCTTAAGTACACTGGCTACTGTGTGCATGCCACTTCCAGGCGAACCATTTACAAATGTCCCTTCTTCTTCTTTTTGATGAGGACTCCATTACATTAAATCAAAGTTTCCCAGGCCGAGGAAACAGCTTTCTTAAGTAAGAGTGTCTCCTGATCTTCTTCCAATTCTCTTTGTCGGCTCCCATCAGCGTCACTTGGCTTGTTGCACTTCCATGCGCCTCCACAGTCCAGGCCGCCGCTGATTACTGCTCTGATTTCCCTCGCCTTCCCAGAGGAACGCTCAAGTGTGGTCCTCTACCCACTGTTTGCTATGCTAGCACAGCAGCTGCAGCTGCTACTAGGTTATTGATATAGCTCTCTGTAAGGCAATGACAAGACCACAGTAGTCGAGTTGGCCACTAGAAAATTCAATCTGATCCCTTTTTGTTGCTCTTGGAGAAGGACACACATAGAGTCCTGTTCCAAAACACTATGCATCTATTTGCCAAAAATCAATATATATGTGACAAGGACTGGTGTTTTGGGTAACAGGTAGGCCAAGGGCATTTTTTCACTTTGTTACAGGTTATGAAAGTGCAGATTGTAAGCTTTCAAAATGATGTGTCATACATAATGCTTATTTGAATGCCCGTACTTAGGCTACATAAAAGCAACGTTCAGAGGAAATCGCCCTGAAAGTTGAGCAAGCTTGATTTGCCGTGAACAAGCTTAGTTTGCGAACAAATTATAAGTATTTAATGATGCTAAAACTGTTGTTTGTTATATTGAGTGCATTCTTCAATATCTATTCTTGTTGTTTTAATATTTAAAACAACAACAATAACAAGGTTGGATCTTGATGTGTGCAATTTCACGGTCGCCTACTTGTTACTCTGTTCACCAGACTGTGTCACGTATATTCTGTATAATTTATCATTCAATATCTCTGAAATATACTGTCGAGGAGCCACTATGTAGAAGTGTTATTACTGTATGTTGGTAACCAAATACTTAAGGCCCATACCACAAATGTAGAATAAGCAGATCCGGGATCTGTCCCTCGATCTGGTTTGGCATAACCAGATCATTGCAATCCAGCTGAACGATACCACGAACGTGGGTATCAACTCGGTACAGTAAGTGGCTCATGCATGGCTCGTGCTCGAGCTCGTGCCCATGAAAGAGGCGTGGTTTTTAACAACTAGACACGCCTATTTCCTCATTCATTCAAAGCGCAAATCAAAGTGTATTAATTAGCGGAGCTATACTGTATGTCAGAATCAAAATCTGTGTTGGATATAATTAGTCTGTTCCTGAATGACTGTCTAAAGTTACCACTTTTATTCACATCAGTAATTTCTTTGAAGAGCAGTGTCTGCCTCCACATATGATCCTACAGCAGTTTCAATTCACCCTCTCAGTAAACTCAATAAAACCTACATGTCTTTTTTCGAGTGGAAGTAATGTGTAATCTATCTCAGTCTAAATTTCCAAAATCCGTAGGCGTATTTAGACTATTTAGGCTCAATGAATAATAATCTCATGATGCATTTGGTCGCACTGATGGAATAATTCCTAAAATAGGCTATCAATAAAAAAAATGATAATAATAAAATAAAAAAAGGCTGCTAAACTGAATCGACATGGTGTGGGTATAGATTTCATTGATAAAAATAGCCTATTTTGTGGTCACATATTGGCAGCAGAGTCGCATATTTCCATATTTCATACAAGGACTATGCTGGAAATTATATGAAGTTCAATCACATCATACAGGCCAAAAGCAACACAGTTGTAGCTGCAAAATGCAGGAGTAGCCTAGATCTGAATAATCTGTGGGCAGGTGATCCCATATTAAATTGCTTAGATGTAGTAGGCTATTCTGGCATGTATGACCATGTCCAACCCAACGTCAGCATCAGCTCCGTTGTGCACACGGCACCGTGCCCTTTGGAGACGTTTATGTAACCTTTTTACGCCGGTTTAGTGATATTTCTCCACTCACCACTCAGCTGCAATCGATCGGCGGGGTCAAACATATCTAGCCTACTTGGGAGCACAAAAATGACAAATATAAAAGCATATTCCAAAGTGGTAAGTAGGGCTTAATTTAATTATGTAGCCTGCAACAAGTGCAAGGCTTTAGTCCTCGATTAATTCAACAGGAGCCATATGTTTGTTACAGTTTAAGGATTTTGGACCCAAGAGCAGACACAGAGACAGCTTCCAAGTTTAACAGAGTTTATTGAAAAATAGATGGCTGGAGTGAGCGGCAGGCAGGCAGGCAGTGGCAGAGAGTTACAGCAGGTGAAGATGGAGACGAACCCGGGACTCTGCTCACAGCTGACAGCAGGGAGAGGAACCATACGACCTGAGCACAGGAGGATAGGCAGGCGTCAAAAACAGTCTACAGGAAAACACGAGGAAACTTCGAGAGATATTCAAAAGAGATTAAAGCTCAGAGCTGGGAATAGCTACCACGTAGCGTAGGTGACTGAACAATCTGACGACGAGTGGTGGAAGAGCCGGGTCTGATGATTAGAAGATTGCTGCCAGCCGTGCTGCAGAGCCCAGGTGCAGAAACTCCACCCACTGTACAGAAACACTCAGGGGAGGGGGAACACATAGGGAGAGAGACAAACAAGACACACACCCTGCTGCCTCCTGACAATGTTGTTGTCCCCCCCCCCCCCCCCCCCCATTTATGCAATCTATTTTTCATATGGGGATCCTATGAATGGTGACTCGCTGTTTCCACAGAGCTGATTGGTCAGAAGGTGGGTCTTTCATAGGTTTTGGGATCTTATCCTCTCAACTTAACCTGCTCTGGAGCAGGTTAGCCGTATAGAATATAAGTTGCTATGGTGATCTATCTCGGTAAGAAGTTAACTAGCGTCGTAGCACTGCAAACCTAGGGTTAAACCTGAAGTTACCTCGCTAAGCCATTAATCTTGCTTCGTGGTATAGGCCCAGGTTAGAGACCACTTTGCATTAATATGTGGGACTTTTATGTAGCAATTAGGATTGTCTTTTGTTTTTTGTTTTCCCCCCACACATAACTGCATCTAGACTGTTTTTTGTGAAGCATCTGGCACACGCGCATAAAAACCCACAAATCATAACAATAACACCTGTGACGATTTGAATAACCAATAACAATAAATGTTCCCTCGGATCCAAGGCTCTACACTTACCATTTTCCCAAGGAGCACATGTGCTCCTGAGTTGAAAAAGTTAGGAGCACACAAATAATTTTAGGCGCACAATTAAACTAAACTAAATAGAAAGAAGAAGAAACTGTACTATGAAAGTAGTACATAAAGTACATAAACTAAGACAGGGAGTTACAGGTGGAGAGCCGTGGGCGGCTGTAGCTCAGGAGGTAGAGCGGGTTGTCCACTAATCGCTTTGGATAAAAGAGGTCGGTGGTTTGATTCCCGGCTCCTCCAGTCTGCATGTCGAAGTGTCCTTGGGCAAGACACTGAACCCCAAATTGCTCCCGTTGGTGTGCCAGCACCCTGCGTGGTAACCTGCCGCCATCGGTGTGTGAATGTACCTACTGACTGTAAAGCGCTTTGGATAAAAGCGCTATATAAATGCAGGCCATTTACCATTTACCATCATATGCATGCATAAGAGATAGAATCATGTCAGGTAAGAAATGTATTTTGCACTTCCCGGCCAGGCTCTCCATCGTAACAAAGAAGGGAGGTAGGAGAAGACTTTCCTCTGTCACAGAGGCCAAAAAGTATTTGGCTTCCACCGATCATGACACTGGTTAGTCTGGGCCTTTTTATATTTTTGTATTTTTTCTACTTTTTCGCCCCAGCAAACTCTCGGCTGTCTGGCTAGCTAAGCTAACCAGCTAATTTAACTAGCCACTTGTTGACTTTTGCTAACAGAGCCGGCCACACTATGCTAGCGTGTTGCTAAGCTAACCAATTTCATTCATTGACTGTATAGACCTGAAATAATGTCATCGATCCATGGGTCAAACGGATTCACTTTTTCTTTTTTCCCTCCTCGTTGGATTATTCTTTTTTCTGCTTTTTCACGCCGAAGAGACAACTCTTGAAAGACTCTAGCGCTAGGCTATATGTACACTTATTTTGGGGTTCGGAAGCTCACTAGGTAACAGAAGGACATACTGAAACACTCGCTTGGCTTCTCTTTTTAAATCTTCTCTTTATTTCTATAGACTCTAAGTTTGTTTTTGTTGAATTTTCTTCGTATGAATGTATGTCATTTTACATGTTTATTTACTATAAATATGTATAGCAGGGGATTAAGTCAACCAAACAGAATGGAGCTGTGTGTGTGTATGTGTGTGTGTGTGCGTGCGTGCGTGCATGTGTGTGTGTGTGGATGCGTGTGTGTGTGCCTGTGTGTGTGTGTGTGTATGCGTGCGTGTGTGTGCGCGCGCGCGTGTGTGCACACATGCGGGTGTGCGCGTGCGCTGTATGCATGTCATGCTTTTCTTTATTTTGTTTATTTTCTTTCTGTCAAGATTCATGTGCTTTGAATATGTATGGCTAACTATTAACACAATGTAACTTGGTAGCCGTACGAATCTTGTGATCCGGGGCTGTTGAGTTACAGCCTCTTTGCTGTTTATTTTTCACTTTTCAATATAGATGGGACATCACTCCCCCCCCCCCCACTCGGTTTATTCAGCCCTCAGTATTCCTGTTATGTACAATTCTAACGTATACCACAGACGAGGGAGGAGGGGAGAGGAAGGGAATGTATGTATGCACGTGTATGCATGCATATGCGTATGTACAGTATGTGTATGCATGTACTTTTCAATTCAATTTATTTTTCTACCCCGCTAACATAGACTCTTTATGTTCCTTTTCTATCTTACTTGACATGTTTTTTATCATTATAACCTGTGTGTGTGTGTGTGTGTGTGCGTGTGTGCGTGCGTGCGTGCATGCGTGCGTGCGTATGTAAAGCATATAGGGCTCTATCGTTGCATTGGCCTATGAACTGCGCCCAACGCCAGACGCAGCGCAGATTAGTGGCCGTGGACCAGCGCACTCGATATTTTGGTATCGGCGCTACACGCGGCCTTAAGCATTATAACCACGCATTTTAAGCGTAAAATTATGCACAATCTGCTCATTGGAGAAGTGCAGTAAACAAATCACAAGCTTCCCTTTTAAGCTCCAATTCCACGGAGCGATCCAGTCCGGTCAGAAAAGCCAAGCGCTGCCGAGCTCCCCCCCTCCCTTTCATCCCCGTCTCTCTCTATATTATTCCATATTATTATGCTTCTCAAAAACCAATCTCACTGCAGTTTAAATACTGCAAGCATGTAAATATGCTACACTATAGCAAGATCAAAGTGAAAAGAATGTTCTAAACGCATCGGCTAGAAAAATCATTTGGTTGCTATTTATTATCGAAATGTATTAGCCCAATGCATGCTGGGAGATTTCACATTTGTGGCTTTGGTAGGGAAGCCAGGCAGTGAACATTTGTTTGGGCAGAATGATCTCGTTTTCTCTCGCCTTTTCTTCTCCCCCACTGCACAGGTAGGATGATGCAACAGCCTCTGAATGTCAGGGGCTCAAAACTGTCATGTTATAAAAAACTGGCATGTTGTTATACTACGTACAGTATAACAACTTCTTTTTCATCGGTCTTTGTGCTTGTCTGAGCGCGAGAGAGAGGTAGTGTGAGAGAGAGAGAGAGGGGGAGAGAGAGTGTGAGATCGGCAGAGGCTCAATACAGCTCATTGGCTATTGTAATTTAATTATAATAAACCTTTATGTAGTCATCTGTTTGCCTAACAATATGTCCATAGTATCCACTTTTAAAAACTTTCCATTTGTATTTATAGCTTATTATAATTCTTGTTGCTTGTTTAAAATTGTTTTCCCTTATTATACCATTGATCGACTCGTCACTGGTGTGCTTATTCTGTTGTGTGTATTGCATTATGTTGTTTTAATGCTTTTTCATTTTATTTGTATTGTATTTTTTACTTGTACAAGCACCATGTAACCTTGTTAACTCATTGAGTGCCAATGACGACAATCGTCGTCAATTCGAATACTAACGTAGAGTGCCAATGACGACGATTGTCGTCAATTGCGTTTTTTGACGGTGGGACGTGGATCAAAGCCAGATCCATCTCCTGTAAAATTTTGGGGCATGTTGAATGTGTATAACCTATTTTACCGACCCATTAGGTGGCGACAGTGCTCTCCAGATTAGAGAAAGTTGAGTAAAAAACAGAGAAGAAGTCGTTATGGAAACGGAAACGGCATCGGTATGCATCGATATGCATGAAGCATAACGTTAGCTGTGCCTGTGAACAGCAGTCAATCTGCTGCCACAATTGAGCCCCTCCGTCTCCGCTGCGATAGCCCCTCCATATGATTTAGTTGCCGACACCAGCGTCTTTCTGAAAAGTTACATTATTCTCAGCTGGGAGCCGGCGACACGCTGTGAAAAAGCGGGGTGCAGCGCACTTTTCAGTGCAGAGCAAACGCAGAGCAAACGCAGCAGAGCCGCCAGAGACACTCCCACGGAGGAGGAGGAGGGGGGTGGGGCACGCAGGGCAGCATACAACCATTGACAGTAAACACAGACCCAGACAGCAGGCTCGATGGACAGAGACAGGCAAACAAGCTAGAATATCTGATGCCCACCAGCAGTAAATCAAGACCAGCAAGAAGGTGTAGGGTCTGCGCACGCAGGGGCCAGCGCTGCTGGTTGCAGCTAAAAAATATTATTTGGCCAAACAAAATTCCTTTGTTTTCACTGTTTTATTGAAGGAAATTATTTTTGAGGTGTCACATCAGAAAAAATGTTAGCTTCAGAGTCAGTGAATGTGCTTGAAATGCTTCATTTCACAAAAGGCTGAATATCTCAGCTTATAATTTGAAACGTCTCTTTTTGCTCAAAACAACCTATCTTCTCCGGCTGATAACTAAAGAACGGAAAATGGTATCAATAAACTTTTTTTTGCTGATGATACAATAGAGTCTCCTCGTTCTTTGTGCGTGTTCGGTGTTTACATAGTAATATCACACAATATTCTGTGGGCCTCGAGAAATCACTGAAAACGCTCTGAAACTCTGGCACTGGGAGCGTCCGTTCTCCAAAAGTGGCTGGCACTCAATGAGTTAAGAAAGGTGCTATACAAATCAAGTTTATCATCATCATAATGCTCTGTGGTGGAAAGTGGCATATACCACAGTGTGACATCAGGCAGATAACAGTAGGCAGAGTATTATTCAGGTTTTGTGGTTTTGCCCTGCATGATTTAGACTGGATCCAGTGAAATCACCAGTTCAGTTCAGTTCAGTTCAGTACTTTATTCTCCCACTGGGGGAAATTCATCTTGTGACAAAGCACAAAGAAGACGTACAACAACAGTGCAACACAACAACACATGACAGTACACTGATAAAACCAATCAAATCTAGTAACGTTAGATACTGGGTGTTGAATATGCAGCTAATGTTAGCTGCTGTGCTATTAGTTTGATAAAGGAAGCAAGGACTGTTGAAAACCATAGCTGTGTAATGTTATCAGATATATCAGATCAGCTGATATAGATGGTCTATCTAACAGACAGCATAATGTTAGCCAGATTGTCAACAGGTCTTTTTGAAGATAGCATTAGCGAGTGGAATGCTAACGCTTGCGTTGCTAACGCGAACATTAGCTGCTAGTACCTAACTAGCGATGTCATTCATGCAAATCAGCGGAGATGGTCTGTCGGCACGGTTCTCCAAAATTATATTTCCAAATAGGCGTTATTTTGAAAAACCGATTGCATATTGGGGATCAACTAGTTACGTTTGACTACTAAACTATTAGAAACTTCATAAAGTGCCATATTAACCATACTGTAGATAGAGCCCAAACTAAAAGTAAACAGTTACCTTGGAAGGAAAAACTCCGCACCGACATTTTTCCCTTCTCCCGTCAATGCCGAAATGCATTCTGGGCAGTGTTGAATTATCGTACCAGAGGGTCAAAATGATCATTGTTGGAGGTCAATTATCGTATAAATACGATAATTATCGTACGTCTGGTGTTTTGGAAAGTTTTCTGCTGCACACATTGACTGTATATTATTATTATTACAGTAAGTACAGTAGCCTGAGGGACGGGCTAACATGTGCACATGTGCATTATAATGCCACCTTTTTCTCCATATGTCTGCCCTGGGGGCACGTTTTAATTTTGTTTTTGTTTTTTGGGGGTATTTTCATAAGAATCTTGAGTCCTAACTATAAATTCAAAATGTATTTTTATTTTTACCTGCACCACGCTTAAGTTGCTTACTATCGCCTAAAAAGTACAAGTACTGTATTTTATTTGTTGCTGTGAGTCATTTAGGAATAGGTGTCACTTTCTCATCTGTGTCACTCTTTTTTCACATGGTGGACACCTCAATTTGGAAGTCTTGATTTATTATTGATAAGGAGGCTACATGTCTGCCAAGTTTAGGAGCGCATAAGTGGAACCTCCCTCTGTTTACACAGGACATATTTACATCATTATGAACCTCCCTCTGTTTACACAGGACCTATTTACATCATAAGTGGAACCTCCCTCTGTTTACACAGGACATATTTACATCATTATGAACCTCCCTCTGTTTACACAGGACCTATTTACATCATAAGTGGAACCTCCCTCTGTTTACACAGGACATATTTACATCATTATGAACCTCCCTCTGTTTACACAGGACCTATTTACATCATAAGTGGAACCTCCCCCTGTTTACACAGGACCTATTTACATCATAAGTGGAACCTCCCTCTGTTTACACAGGACATATTTACATCATTATGAACCTCCCTCTGTTTACACAGGACCTATTTACATCATAAGTGGAACCTCCCTCTCTTTACACAGGACATATTTACATCATTATGAACCTCCCTCTGTTCACACAGGACCTATTTACATCATAAGTGGAACCTCCCTCTGTTTACACAGGACATATTTACATCATTATGAACCTCCCTCTGTTTACACAGGATATATTTACATCATAAGTGGAACCTCCCTCTGTTTACACAGGACATATTTACATCATTATGAACCTCCCTCTGTTTACACAGGACATATTTACATCATAAGTGGAACCTCCCTCTGTTTACACAGGACATATTTACATCATTATGAACCTCCCTCTGTTTACACAGGACATATTTACATCATTATGAACCTCCCTCTGTTTACACAGGACCTATTTACATCATAAGTGGAACCTCCCTCTGTTTACACAGGACATATTTACATCATTATGAATCTCCCTCTGTTTACACAGGACATTTTTACATCATAAGTGGAACCTCCCTCTGTTTACACAGGACATATTTACATCATAAGTGGAACCTCCCTCTGTTTACACAGGATATATTTACATCATAAGTGGAACCTCCCTCTGTTTACACAGGACATATTTACATCATAAGTGGAACCTCCCTCTGTTTACACAGGATATATTTACATCATAAGTGGAACCTCCCTCTGTTTACACAGGACATATTTACATCATAAGTGGAACCTCCCTCTGTTTACACAGGATATATTTACATCATAAGTGGAACCTCCCTCTGTTTACACAGGACATATTTACATCATTATGAACTAACTGACACATTACATCGCTGCGATGCGTCACTGAAGTCGACTTCTCAGCAGTTTTAGCTCAATCACAGTCCAAGGCAGGGAGAGACTCACAGATTCACTATAACTGATCTGTTACTGTATGACTCAAGTATCAAGCGTACTGTATCTCATCTTGAGATAGAAATATAATAAGCACTCATTAAATATGTCAGTGTCAACATCAAAAGTATGCAGCATCAGCCAGTACCTGTAGCTCTCTCTTCCTACGGTCTTGCTGAGGATATTCTATATTTACACTCAGAGTAGTGGGAGAGTCGGAGGAGACAATCTAATGGGCCGTGGGTTTAGTGATTCATTTACATACATTTCAGCTTTACTGCTGCTAACGCTCGTAACTGGAGCGACTTGCACTGAGTGAGAAGGTGC
Organism: Poromitra crassiceps; assembly: GCF_964638095.1. Classification (NCBI taxonomy): domain Eukaryota; kingdom Metazoa; phylum Chordata; class Actinopteri; order Beryciformes; family Melamphaidae; genus Poromitra; species Poromitra crassiceps. The sequence goes on from NC_139624.1 coordinate 108,019,275, forward strand.
AGTGAGGGTTCAGCTCCTTGCTCAAGGACACGTTGACAGTATACAGGGCGGTTAATCGACACACATTAGCCGCTGTATTGCTGGGGATTGAACCCGTGACCATTGGGTTATTCCAATGGTTCCTGTGACCGCTGGAGCAGCCTAGCCGCCCTAGAAACTTTATTCGGAAGTCATCTCCACTTAGGACATAAGGGTCGTGATTAATATTTCATTATGTGACTGAGCCCAGAAGTTTTTCGGAGAGTTGAGTTTGGGCCACTTCCATAACCTTTTCACAGGCACTGCAGCATTTTGCATGCTTTTTAGCAAAGGGATTTTTCTTGGGGCATCTTCCTGAATGATGATGAATACTGTAGTCACTGGCATAGATGAATTCTGAACCCCAGAGTAAGCTCTCTATTAAGCTCTCTATGCATGCATAACCCATTGGCATAACTTTCTCTTCCACTAGCACACTTCTTTTTCTAAGTTCTTCAACATTTGTAGTAATTTCCCCCCAACAAACAATTCCTAGTCTTAGTTCAAATTGGCTACGTGGGTGGCGGCGCTTTGTGTCTGTCACGATTGTGATGTCATCAGTAATGGCATCAGTGATGTCACTTGATTGTGATGTCATCAGTAATGTCATAAGTGATGTACTATGCGGCGATGAGCACAGTTGCACGATGGCGCCTAGGTGGGTGGGCGGTGTCTGTCTGTCTGTCAGTCACGATTTTGGGAGCCTGCGGAGCGGCGATTTCCATAACTCCAGCCATGGCGCATCATCTCCAGAGTCTCCACCATAGGAATCGAGCATGCGTAGCATGCAAAATTCCTAGTTCTCCTAAAAGCCAGTTCAAGATTGCAGCTGCAATATCCCACTTAACATTTTGCACATGGGAATATTCCAGTAATGTTAATTGAGTGGAAAGAGAGAGAAAGTGGGGGGAAAAGCATTTTCGTCAAACGTGGCCTTGATGTAAATCGATGGATGACAACTTGAGAGTGAATGTAGCGAATAAATAACCTAACCGTTTTCAACATTTTCACAAATTGTGTTGCACGTTACTATTTTAGAAGAAACTTGCAGCACCGGTGTGCACAAACCCCCACTGACATTTGTGTGGAGTGAGGTGGTGTGTGAAGAAGTAGCAGCTGATGGCTTCAGAAGGAAGGCCCCCAGGATGCGGCTGTCCCCAGCCAAAGTGATGACACTTCACTCAGTCTGCGAACACTTTCTCATGGAAGTGCTCAGCGGGAGATGCGTCTGCTTTTATTGACTAAATTGCCACCATCATAAAAATTTCACAGTCCTTCTGGGCATTTACCGAGTTGTGTAGTGCAGCGCTCGACTGGGGAAATTATTCATCCAAAACGGATAAAATAATTATGGGGAGCGTGTGTTTGAGTAATAAATCATTGTTTTCATGCTGTTTTCTGTCACACATCCTTCCTGAAATTATCAATAACGCATGGGATATGACTATACAAAATGAAGAATCAATTAAATGACAGCAAATGAGAGGTAGAATTGTGATGAGTCAACTTTGTCAGCACTATAAATTGTGTGTGTGTGTGTGTGTGTGTGTGTGTGTGTGTGTGTGTGTGTGTGTGTGTGTGTGTGTGAGAGAGAGAGAGAGAGTGTGTGAGTGTGTGAGAGAGATTCAGAGACAAGGGCCCCTATTCTCCCACAGGCCTTCGGCGCTAAAACGGGCCTTAAACGCAAAAAAACGTGCCTTGCGCCTGTTTTGGGACGATATCAATATGGCTTTACGCTGCCAAATGCGCTTTAGGCCGAATGGGCGTGGCGCAGTCCCAGAATGAGCCAAAGTGGGCGTGTCGGCGCTAAATACCGGCGTACTGCTATCTTCCGACCTGGCGTAAATTTAGCGCCTTGCGCTTTTGAAAAGCAGGCCTATTCAGTGCAGCCAGTTGCGCGGAGCGCTCCCCTCTGGCTCTCTCCCTCCCCTCTGGCTCTCTCCTCTGTCACCCTTCTCTGTGTCACTCTCTCCCTCTCTCCTCAGTCTGACAGGCACAATACGACTGTCTCTCTCTGACTCCCTCGCTCAGACAGACACAACACACGTCCTATAGGAAATAGCAGTTATAAGTTCACTGCCTGTGAATGTCCCAGCATGCAATTGGGTACTCCATTTCGCTACTAAATAGCAACCAAATGAGGCAAAATAGATATAAAAGGTCGATCTAAAATAATGTGTAATGGTAACACAGCCTGCAATTGTAGAACATTTCAATATTGGACCAAATAAAACATCGAAATTAAAACACCACCCTAAGTGAAACATATATGTCCTCCTGGGCCTATATATATCCCTTGTCTAATTAACGTGATTTAGATAAGTGTTAGCGGAACGCGCTTCGGAACGCGCTTCTACTGTCATGTGCTATACTGTGATGTCCGCTCCAATAACTTGGCCCTACTTCACATTTATTTTTACAATAAAAACACATTTATGCAATGACTTCACATAATGTAGGGTATATTTATGTGCATCATTCTACCTGCAGCAGGGGAGAGAAAACGATATCGTTCTGGACAAACTTTCACCAATATAAAATTAATCTCATCATATAGGGATAGGCTATATTTTTCTATCCAATGCATTTAGAACATTCTTTTCACTTTGATCTTGCTATAGTGTAGCGTATTTACATGCTTGCAGTATTTAAACTGCAGTTAGATTGGTTTGAGAAGCATAATAATATGGAATAATAGCCTATAATGGAGACAGACAGACAGACTGGATGAAGGGAGGGGGGGGGGCAGAGCGTTTGGCTTTCGTCTGGTTTTGCGGGACCACTGGAATTGGAGCTAAAAAGGCAAGCGTGCGATTCGTTTATTGCAGTTATCCAATGAGCATGAAGGTGCATAATTTTACGCTTAAAAGGCGTGGTTGTAATGCTTTAGGCTGCGTGTAGCGCCAGCACAACGATATCAAATGCGCTGGTCCACGCCCACTGATTTGCGCTGCGCCAGGCGCTCGGCCTAGAAACAGCGCGATGCAACGATAGGGGCGAGAGACTATGACTACGCGCAGACAGGCAGTTCAAATCCTCCTATCCTGTCTTATTCTACAAGAGTCTGAAGAGCAAAACACACATGGACTCGAACCTTTTCAGAACCAAGGTAGTTTGAAATGGGATTCATTACATCTCTGAAAATGCAACTCAGTTTCAACCAGATTTCAAGAAGTTGGCAGTGGTGTCCCAAAAGTTAGAGATGTGAGCTTGTGACCGGAAGGTCGTTGGTTCAATCCCGCGGACCATCAGGATAAATCTGGGTGGGGATTGCATTACCAGCACTGAGGTGCCCTTGAGCAAGGCCCTTAACCCCAATCGCTCCAGTGGAGCTGATCAGTGGCCAACAGATCAGGCTGTGGTTGTACTGGTCAGCTTCCAGGTGTGAATGTGTGTGAATGTGAACATGGTGCTCCTGAAAAAGTGAGCACTGCTCTCAGTGAGACTCCCCCTGTATTAACAAGACAAAATTAGCAATAGCTGCGACCACATAATTATGCAAATTTCCAAAATGCAGGATGGCAGGGGCAGCCCGCCCTACTCTGACTAGGGATGGGTATCGTTAAGGAATTAACGATACTAGTACTCTTATCGATACTGCTTATCGATCCGGTACTTTAACGGTACTCTTATCGGTACTTTTTGTTATTTTTACGAGAAAAAAATCCTAAAACAAATGGGACTGGTTGTTGTCGGTTCTTTTTGCTATTTTTAAGAGGAGAAAGGGGGGGGGGGAATAGACCAATTAACCTGGTCACAGTAGTGCTCTTATACTCGAGCAAAGCTCCGTGGGGGTGGGGCCCCGCGAGTCTCCGTAGTCACCGTGCAGACCTCGCGCTGGGGGTGATGCCATTATACTCAGAAAGTGATCAGCATGTATTGTACAATGGTGAGAACAGCCCGTGAAAAGTCGCAATGAAACTCTGTGCAGTACTGAGTGCGCTTTCACTCTCAAACGACCGAACATCAGCACATGAAGGACTCACCAAACTTGTTTTTACTGAAAGCCGTTTTTACTTCTCAGCCCTGATAGCCTACTACTCTGTGCTGCTTTTAATCCCTCTCAATAATGCTCTCAACACAACACATTTACTTGGTGAAATGACTAAAAACGAACAGTTGCAAATCTAAGTTTATAGCCTACCACATGGGTCAAGAAATGTGGCGAAAACACAGCTCAGTGTTCAGGGTTCAGTGGCTCGAAAGCGGACATGTTTGGAGAGAAGCCGTGCGCTGTGAGGAAAAAAATGTCGCACCGCGCAAGTGCCCGACGGAGCTAGCGAATAACCACGCCCAACAAATTTACGTCATTTGACGCGCCCGCCCCTCGCTCCACCCACGCGCCCTTCACGGCAGGGTGAGCATAATTTCCCCTTTAGGTGGCACTCATTTATCCTTTCCTCAGTCATTCTCCCACTAGCTGCCATGGTGAAGGGGTTTCTGCTTGGACCAGCAGTAGAGGGAGGAGGGGTGGGAGTGGGACTGGGCTGGTTCATTGTAGCTGCAGGCTCAGCTAGCTTTAACAAAAAAAAGTAGCAAAATCTTAACACATTCACTGCCAGCCGTTTTTTTTTTACTGTAGGTAGCTTCTGCCAGAGGTTTTTTTTGAGGATTCTGGCTCATCTTTCAAGACCCGAGGATTCTTTTCTGCTAAGATTTTGTGAACACAAAATATCTCAAAAGAACTAATAGAATGTGTGCTTTCTCTGTCTAAAAGAGTTAGTTTGTAGAGTTAGTAGTTATGTAGGCATTAGCACTTGAATACAGCATGGTTTCAGCGTCTGAAAATTTAAGCTGAGATAAATAGCTTTTTGTGAAATTCGATAGAACAGTCACTTTAACCATTCATTTTTGGCATCAGTAAGACGTCAGACATCTAAACAATAGTTTTGAACAGTAATTTCCTCCATAACAGCAGGAAACCCCCCTCTACTTCAAACTCCTCCCTCCGTGTGTGTTCTTCTTGGCTGCAGCGGGCGTGTCACAAGCTCGTTTCTGCTGCTGCTGCTTTGCTGCTGCTCCTGTCTGCTGGCGGGCGCTGGGCGAGGATGGGCTTGCTCGTTTCTTTTGCGATTCTGGTCTTATTTATGCTGCGTGTTTCAAAGTGTGTTGCACCCATAATCTATTATGCAAATTTGCAATCCCCCACCACCAGCAATCAGCGCGAAAGCGAAAGCGTTTTCGCCAATCCATTTTACAGTATGAAAATGGTTTCATCGCGCGTTCCCCTGCAGTTTTGGCTCGGCTTTTTCTAGTGTGGAGAGGACTGTCGCCACTTAGTGGGTCGGTGGAATGGGTTGTACACGTTCGGCGGCTCCAATATTTATATAAGAGTTGTAAAAGGGTTAGATCAACGTCCCACCGTCAATTTTTTTTTTTTTTTGGCAGTCAACCGTTGGATTTTTTTTGACGTATCAACACGTCATTGGCAGTGAACGTGTTAATGGGTGCGTTTTTATTATTAATTTAAATATCCTAAAATATCCTTCTACCACACTGTGCCAATAGCAACATTCAGCTAGGGAAAGCATAATAAAAATAAAGCAAGACAGTATCTGTCTGCTGTACTTCCCCCCCAAATCACTAAATAAAAATCACCCCCTGCTCTGAAAGTAAAATTTCTGAACGACAACTGAGATGATGACCGTCACCTGACGATTTATATCAGACTGTATTTATGATGATTAACACACCCAAACAGCGGGGAAATGTTTACTACTCTCGTCTTAATCATTACCATGTTCACATACTATAGTTACCTGATGAGGTAGACTGGGTAACAGCAGCCGTGGCATCATTGACAGGAGATGATGGAGGGCGAGCTAGCTTGTCAAAAACTGTGCATTTCTCCATTTGAATGTGATGCACTTTGGCTAAGTGTTTAGACAAATTGCTCGTGTTTCCACCTTTTACTAGCGAAGGTTTTATTGCACTTGTGACAACGTGAATTGTCACCATCGACTCGAGTGAAGTACAACCACACGCTTCGTTCTTTCAGCCATTCTTAACATGTGCTCTGCTCAGTTGCATGTCTAGTCTATCTGCCTGCTTCGCTTGCCGGTTCCTAGTCTGGGCACCTTTCATCCCGCTTTTTGTCATGGGGCGTAAACCACGGAACCAGAATGAACACTGGAAGGCAGTGCGCCAAAAAACGTCTTTGTTGCCGTTAGCTTGACGTCTCTTGCCTCGATTAATTGTCTGATTCAAAGCTTCTGTATTGGCTTAAAAGATGTGAGATTGTGAATCCGCAATGTTTCTAAAAGAACTTCTTCAAAAACTTTGTTCGGTACGTCCATCTTTTGTTTTGTTGTTTGCCGTTCTGATACTTGGGTCAAATTGTCAAGTTAACGTGAAAGTTGACGAGCTAGAAACGCTGCCCATCCTGTCTAGGGCGGGCTCTAGGCCGGAACCAGGTAGGGTGACAAAATCAATTGTGGGCGGGAGCCAGGCTCTTTCTCCCCGAGAAGAGCCTGGTGACGCGAGGTTAGCCGGTTCCCTGTTCCCTGTGCATGTGTGTGGTGGGTGCTCTCAGGCACGCCCCCAGCCCCTCCCCTCTCCTCTCTCAGTCCTACTCCTCTCGTCTTGGCTGGCAGTGCAGCAGCTGTGTCTCTCTCGTCTGACGGAGAGCAACGCGGAAAAGATGATCCCTTTTCTCGTTTGGAAATCGCAAAAAACACATCATAGGCCTGTCTTACGGAGTTGGTGAGATAAAATGTGCAAGATAACGTAACGTTTATTTAGCAATTATATAGCCTATAGGAAATTGATTTTCTTAATTTCTCCACTCCAGACAGTACCGATAAGAGAACCGTTAACGTGAAAGCTTATTGATCCTCCGGTATCCCGAAATCCGGCCCCGGGGCCCGTTTGGTACCGGGTCTCGGTACCCATCCCTAACTCTGACTCTGCATTTCGAACCCCCTCCCCCTTTTAGCCAATTGGCATGAACACACACACACACACACACACACACTTGACCTCCATGCAAAATTTCAGCCCTCTGCCACTGCATTTTGAAATTTGCCCCCCTTCATGAACACACACACACACACACACACACACACACACACACACACACACACACACATTTACACACACACACACACACACACACACACACACACACACACACACACACGACTTATATTGGGCCCTATCTTTGTACGGCGCTATCGTTTGCGCTGCCTTTGCGCTGCGTTTGCGTGCCTCTTATTGCTATCTTCCCAGCGCACCGTCCAGTTTTGCGCTGTGATGACACAGGTGTAGGCGTGGCCCAGGCGTGTCGGTGGGCCTCTAGCCTATCATGTGTCTCGCGCAAGTGTCATTTAGCGATGTGGGGAAGATACCGTCGGTATGTGGCGAGCGCAAAGAGAGGTTTGGGAGTTGCCCGTTCCAAAATAGGCAGTTCAGCGCAATGTGAAAAAATCGCCTTGGGTGCTCTCAATTTTAACGCCAGGAAATAGGGCTGGGCGATATGACCAAAATCTCATATCCCGATATACGTCATTTCATATCCCGATACCGATATATATCACGATATAACATATTTTCTGTAAATTCTATTTATAGTTTATATAAAGTGACCACATGGCCATTTATTTATGTAGCAGTTAAACCAGTTAAAATGTTGTCAAACCTCACAAAGGATACATGCATTCAGAATACAGATAAGCATGGCTATTCTTTACAACACAAATAATAATAATTAGTTGCAGGGCAGTAGAATGAAACACAAACTGAACCACACACCACCAGTTCGATTTTCAAAGAGGACACTAGCATTCACTAGCATTTGCTATTGCTGCATTTGATTTAAGCACTAATCTGGAATCATATCTAAAAGCGACCTCTAGGCGGCAGTATTTCTTTAGTCAACGTCAAAATACCTACATGTTCAGTAGAAGAAGAATAAAACGGTAGAAGAAGAACAACGTGAACCAACACAACTCACCCAGGGAAAGCTAAAAGCTAAAGCTAACAATAGATGTTTTGTTGCCCTCAAGGGATTTCCTTGGGAGGATGGGAGGAGATGTTTTGCCAGGTTTAACATTAGGAGGACACACGCAAATATGGATCAAACACAGCGCAAATGCCTGGGTAGGCTAGGCGGACGGAGTGGAGGTAACATCTCCCTGCTCTTTAGCCTACTCACCGGCTGATTTGTCATTTGTGCCACTTATAAAGGGACGCAAGGGGCTTGTTGACACCAGTCTGGTGCGTGTGTGGACTGTGGACGTGAGTAAAATGAATGAAGAAAGCACAGCGTCATACAAATGACGGACAATATTGCCGTAAAGAGTGTGATTTGCAACACAACGATATAAACGATAGAGCATCATATCAGACGAAATACATTTTCTATCGTCCAGACGAAATATATCGTCATATCGCCCAGCCCTACCAGGAAATAGCTGGTCTTAGCGCAAACGCAGATGTACGCCTGAGCGCAGACAGTATTCTCAGTATTCGCAGTGCAGGAAATCCTCGCTTGGATAGTGCCATTACGCACGGCTCGCGCGCGGACACACAATTCCCTCCTCAGAATGCCATGTTGATTTTCAACTAACCTACACTGCAGAAAAAAACACACGTTGATTTAACAATGAGAATTCGTTTGTCATGGTTTGTCACTGCCCAGGCACCGAGGCAGCGCTGTGCTTGGTGGTCCCGCGGATCGATATCAGTTTCTGGCAGAAAATCACTTTCTGGCACAACACCGGCCAGTATCCAGGTCTTACTCGAAAAAGTAATTTTCCTGGTAAAATAAAGGTTTAATAAATAGTAACCATTGATAGTATACAGTAACCTCTCTCCCTGCACAATTGCACCATGCAACAATAGGTTAACCCGAGTGGACAATTCTGGTATAGGCTATTGAAATAAAATCTCACACATCCCTACCCTATTAAAGAAACGAATAGGCTATTTTTAAATGTGTATGTTATAGCCATGAGCGAAACGGCTAATTAAAAGGCTACTAATTACAAAAGCATCAATTTTCGTTACAATCCGAACTGGTTCATCCTCCAATTCTCTCTTCCCTCTCTCATTCTCTCCCCCCTCTCTCTCTCTGACTCTCTCCCTCTTTCTTACAGGATAGGCAAAAAATAAGCCTTGGCTTCAGCCTATTCCTTATTTCGGTCATTGATTGTATAAATTGTATTTGTGTGAAATGGTTTGATATGTACATGTATGATGATGTTCTCTTGCTGTATATTCGCACAAATTGTTAAATTTTGTTTGTGGTTCATTAACCTATGACCGAAAATAAACCATTCATTCATTCATTCATTTCTTTTCTCTCTCTCACACTGTCACTCTGCTTGCACTAAGCCAGAAAGAAGCTGCTGCCTGTCACAGATGTGCAGGCAGTGACGCTGTGGCTTTTAAGGGGAGTGATCTCAACTTGTGGTGAATCCTGTTAATATGGGCATAAATACGGCTATCGGGGTTTGCGCTGAGATGACGTGAAGTGCAGCGGCCCGACACGCCCACAATTAGGGCTTTGCGTGGCGCTATTCCAGCGCAAAACGGGCGCTAATGCAAGTTGGGAAGATAGAGCCCATAGGGGAGAGAGAGACAGAGAGAGAGAGGGAGTGAGATAGCGGCAGAGAGAGTGATTGAGAGTGAGAGGGAGAGGGAGAGTGCAAGTGAGAGGCCATTTACACCTGGCATTAACATGCGTTTTCTGCCATCAGATTGCAATCCGATTGTATTTTATCACTTGAAAGTACAGGTGTAAACACCCCCAAAACGCATTGAAGAAGGATTGCAATCTGATCGGCCAAACCACCTCCGGAGGTGGTCAGGGACGCATTATGACAACATTTAACACAAGTGTAAATGCAATGCGTCCTCTCAAAACGCATTCAGCAACTACCATACGGAAATACACCGCACCGGTGTGTGCCCTCATCTCGCCGCTGTGTCAAATGCGCACACACACAGGCAGCCTGTCACCATAGACCGGCTAAAAATTCTCTTTCTCCCCCCCCCCCGCTCCGCTTTTGCACAACACTCTCTTTCTGCTAGGTAGCGTTGCTTCAAAGTTTTGCTGCGGAGGTTTTGCCACGGCTTATCGAACCCTTTCTCCCTCATTTTCCTTTCATTTTCCGCTCCTTTTCCAAAGGAGAAGTGTTGATATAAAAGAGAAATTATGCTCTCAATTGTATAACGTTGTAATTTAGGATGTTACCTGAACGCAACACAGGTGGTTACAGCCAATGACATGCACGGAAAACGTATGTATGTGTGTGTGTCTCGGACCCAGTGTCAAACAGCTCCATGGGAGAATAACCTACAGAGAAAACTGCTATATCGACACGTCTGAAAAACTACTTCATGAGAGCGCAAAAGCTTTTTGCAATATTTGGGAGGTTTCGAAATTTACGTGTTTGCATTACCCGATTTTTATTGCGATATTTAGATTTTGCGCATTTCTGAGGGTAATGGAAACACGGCTTACAGACAGGCCAAGGACAAGAACAAGAAAAGTGGCAGGGGCAGATAGCAACGTGTCCTTTTTATAAAGAAATAGATGCAGTGCTGCGTGATCGGCCATCGTTTTGTCCAGGTGAAGGGGACGTTCACTGTGCATTTGAGCTTAACAATAACCTCTATTTCCCTGTGCATGTATGCAAACATGCATGCACACGTTCAGGGGGCGCGCGCGTGATGACGTTCGAGCTGGAGAGCAATCGGATTGCAATCTGTTCACCCAAAACGCATGTTAGTGCCAGGTGTAAATGGAATCAGGCTGAAGTGATAAAATACAATCGGATTGCAATCTGATGGCAGAAAACGCATGTTAATGCCAGGTGTAAATGGCCTCTGAGTGAGAGAGAGAGAGGGGGAGACGTCTGTATCAGACAATAATAATAATAATAATAATAATAATGATTGGATTTATATAGCGCCCTTCCAAGGCTCAAAGCGCTTCACAGAATCATTATTCGTTCACACCATTCGTACCGGTGGTTCAGAAGCGTGGCAGCCACACATTGGCGCTCAACGGCCCCTCCGAACCACCATCATTCATGTCTACATTCATACCAATCATACCATTCATACCAATCATACGAGGCAAGGAGGGTTAAGTGTCTTGCCCAAGGACACAACGACAGCAGCCGGGAGGGAGCGGGGATCGAACCGCCAACCCTTGCGTCATTGGCCGACCCGCTCTACCTCCTGAGCTAAAGCCGTCCCGACAAGCATGCAGACACAACTGAGAGTTGCTTTGGAAAGACATGTCCGCAAAATAGGATAACACCGTGGGTGCATCCCCGGCGCACTGAATAAGGCCTGGTTTTGAAAAGCGTTAACCGCAAAATTAACACCCGTTGGGAAGATCGCTTTAGGCTTATATTTAAGGCCACAACGCCTATTCTGGCCTATTCTGGCACTGTGCCACGCCTCTTCAGCGCAAAGCACATTTCAGGGCGTAAAAACATGACGGTATCTTCCCGAGTCAGCGGTAGGCAGGCGTAAAGTGTGTTTTTTGCGTTTAAGGCCAGTTTAGCATCTAAGGCCACTTTAAGGCAGGGCGAGAATAGAGCCCATGAATTAAATTCAGTCACTTGTAAATTACAATGTGGAAACTCAGCTTTGAAGATCAGATCTGAAAATCAAATTGGATTTAACTGGCTGTCTGAACAGAGCAGAAGAGACAGAACCACACACACACACACACACACACACACACACTCACACACACACACACACACACACACACACACACACACACACACACACACACACACACACACACACACACACAGGGTAAGCAGAGTAGTTCCTGCCTCACGCTAATGTGAATATCCTTATCCATTTCCCCACAGCCAATGTAAGCCAAAACACGACCAAACATGCCACAATAACGTCCGATAGTTCATCCAAAATCCTTCCTGGGCATCTCGAGGCTGATCTGACCGATAAATTGTCCAGGTTGCCGTTTTCAAGTGACTTTTATGAGTTAACGTTACAAAGCAACCAACACAGTCTGCGTTTGCCAGGCAGCTGCTTGGGCATGTGAGTAGGTGCCCGCGGATAGGACCTTTAAATAGGAATTTGTTTTGATATAGTATTCAGTCTTACTTCATTCACCTGAGACAGAATGTGAGAACTCTGCCACGCCAGCTTGACTGAGCCAGCATTAGCATGGAGGGTGATGAAACACAACAATGAAGAAAGACAAACTGCAGACCTTTTTTTATTATTATTATTGTAGTTTCTGATCCCCCCCCAATTTTCTCCGCAATTATACTTGGGCAATTGGCTGCCCCGGTCGCTGCTCTACCCCCTCTGCCGATCTGGGGTGAGCTGTAGACACCATGCTTTCTCCAACACATACGCTTTTTTTCACCTGACAGCGGGGAGCTTCACTGGCAGGACGTAGCACGCTGGAGGATCTTGCTATTCCCACCAGTTCCCTTCCGCCCCAAACAGGCGCCCCGACTGACCAGAGGAGGCGCTAGTGCAGCGACCAGGACACATACTCCCAATCCGGCTTCCCACCCGCAGACACAGCCAATCGTGCCTGTATGGACGCCCGACCAAGCAGGAGGTAACACGGGGGCGCGAACCTCGTGTTGGTAGGCAGAGAATCGACTGCTGCACTAGTACCCGCCCACAAACTGCAGACTTGCGTGTGTGTGTGTGCGTGTGTGTGTGTGTGTGTGTGTGTGTGTGTGTGTGATCATGGCGAAACAGGGTCCTGGTGACACCTATTGTAGCGGGAACTACCAGAAGCTGTTTTGAGTACTTTTACTTTATATGCATTTATCTCTCTGTCTGTCTCTCTTTGGACAGACCCTAACCCTAACCGTGCAAGATGCAGTCACTAAACCTTACACGTGTGTAGTTGACGTCAAAATAAAGGCCATGTTAAAAAATAGGTGTGGAACCCCCTTCCCCTTCCCCCCCACGCCCCTGGCCCACATTCGTTTTAAGTTGCGGGAGTTGTGGCTGATGTGATCCAGCAAGAAAGTTTCTTGCTTCAAGATTTTATTCATTTTTTTACTGATTGATTTCTTGAAAGAAGTCATATTGGCATGTATCAAGTGAAATGTACTGAAAACAGCAGGATTATCTGCCAGTGCAGTAAGATAATTTGACAAAAAAACATCACAAAATAAGCTCGCTAGATCTGGAAACAAGTTAAAACTAATGGACAGCTTGTCATTTTTTGCAGTGTATATGAACAGACATCCAAAGAAAATCAAATGAGCAACAAATTGGCCTGTGATGTGAAAGCAGAAGCAAACGCAGCCCCAACCGTCCCAGCAGAGCCCGAAGGCCCCCTAAAGGGCTTTATCACAAATCAGTTGGCGAAAAGGAGGCAACTCACATCCAGCGTGTGTCTGAGCGTGTGTCCTGTGAGTCACACTTCATCCAGCGTGTGTCTGAGCGTGTGTCCTGTGAGTCACACTTCCAGCCTGACACCTCCCTGTTCCCTGGAGGTCTCTCAAGGCTGCCTCTCTCTCAACCACACCTCAAACATCAATGCCATTTAAAGACCTGCCATACATTCACTGCGCCTTAGCATGGCATATTAATGGTTCTACAGATATGTGCCAACATACGTGTAACTAACACATCAAGCTGTGGTGTGGTGAAGGAACTGATTAGATATACAGTTTCAGCTTTTTGACGAGAATAAAAAAACATCTATTCTAGAATAACAATTATTCAACTGGGTGTAGTAGTTGCTTAGATACCATCATCAACAGTGGCTAACAATACACACACATGCGCGCGCGCGCACGTGTGTGTGTGTGTGTGTGTGCGTGCGCGCGCGCACACACACACACACACACACACATGCTTACTTATGCACATACATATTGATGACTGCATCTATTCGTGACTTCAAATGCTGCAGTATAGTAAAAAAAAACTGTATAGCCTACAAAAGACAGTAAACTCAATGTAAACTATAAAAACAACATGAATGAAATGAACATGTTTTAAAATGCAAATATGTGCTGCGTGCATGAAAAGCGAGAGAATTACATTGTCAGAGCATGAAAGAATTAGGTGAAGGAGACACGACTAGGGGCAGACAGGACTTTGATGTTGAAGTAGTGCAGTGGAAAGAATGGATGTTGAGGCCGGGGTGGTGGAGGTACTTTCAAGTCTGCTGACCGGAGTTCAAATTCAAAGTTTTTCTTATTGAACTGTAACGTTAGCCAGCGGGTAGTGCTGAGCAGTGAGCACAGTAAAGCTCACTCCCTGCCTGAGACCTCAGGAGATGCTCTAGCGACACATGCTAGAGCCCACGGGCCCTATCTTCGCGAAAGCGGTAATTTAGCGTTTGCGCTCCTTTAACGCTGTGCGCAATGCAAATTGGGGACGGGCACAAGCGCATACCTGTTATAATTGTACTGGGCATAGGCGTGCCACATGCCATAGCAGGCGTTTCAGCGCTAAAATGTGGGGATAGATGGCATTATCCTATCGTCAGCAGCGCACAATTACTTTGCGCTAAGAGCTTTGAAAAGCACCTCTTAGCTGCGCTCGCTGCGGTTGATCGCACCATAATCTCCACGCTGTGCAGCGCAGAAACGTCATTGCGCACGGACGTGCCACCTGCAGGACATCAAATTCTGCTGCTAAAATTGGGTAACTAACAGATTATTCAGTGAGGCAATAAATTATAATTCACTGAGAAACTTTTATCACATTGCAAGGAGGGATCATGGTAAATGAATTGAGAAAACATGTACATTGTAGCCTACTTGCAATAGGCTATTCACCTTCACCTGCTATAACCCGGAGGGTCATTGGCATCACAGCCGATCTGTCACAAGCTCTCTCCATCTGTCTCTGTCCTCGACGGCAGGTCAGTGTTTCACAGAGTTTTAATTGAGTCCACTGTAAATCCTCCAATCTTTTCTTTTGTCTCTGCCATTTACCCGCTGCAAACACGTTTCTATTGTCCCACCCCAGTCAACGAAATAACCCGAATTGTATCAAAACTCAGATGTTTTCAACAGGTATATGATGTGATGGTGTCGTTATGAGATAGGGATAATATATACAGTCAATAGGCCTACTACACCTATCCAAATTACGCATGGGGAGAATTACAGCATGCCTCACGCAAACTGTATTATGGACAGCAGGACGGGAATCTGGTTTGATTGATCTAACGCCCAGGCATTGCCAGGCCACACCTGTGAATAATTCTGGTGGTTAACACCGCCCAAATCCCGTTTGCGCCGTGCATAAATGATTTCGCACGCCTCTAATCTGCGTTTGCGCCCGTTGTGACGAGTTATGCTTCCCCGCACCACCATGCATCGCCACCATATTTTGGGGCTGTTTTAACTTAAAAACAGGGAGGTCACGTCTACCCAAATAATTATATAATTTTTAAACAGTTATGTTTCTGTATAAATCATGTTCCCGTGAGGTGGGGATGCGTTTTGCTGCTGCCTGGCGGGGGTGCAAAACTCGGCATAACACCTGGACAGTGGACTGTAATCTTCTCTGCCTTAAGGCATGCGCAAACAGGTGCGCAAGTGCTAATAGGGGATATCGCCTGTACCAAGATAGGGCCCCTTGGGTTTTAGCTCCCTCGCTAGAGCGTCTGCCCCCCATGCCGGAGGAACTGAGTGTGATTCCCAGCTGTGGGGGACTACACAATTTGGCTTATATAACCATGACCAAAACCTTAACCTAACCTTAGTAAATTAGCCTATAACTTGCCTAAAACTGACAGTCGGCTAACCTTATGTGACAAACAGGTTAAAATGGCGTGTCCAATCTGTGCTAATTGTCCAGAATCCAATTTGGAGGAATGTAATGTTCACATAATTTGTGTCCACAGCACATACTTACTTAGTATGTGTTGCTCTGGCAGAGATTGGAGTAGGACATCTTGTGTAGTGCAAATGCCCCAGCAGATATAGGGCCCTATTCTCCCACAGGCCTTCGGCGCTAAAACGGGCCTTAAACGCAAAAAAACGTGCCTTGCGCCTGCCTCGGGAAGATATCAATATGGCTTTACGCTGCCAAATGTGCTTTAGGCCGAATGGGCGTTGCGCAGTCCCAGAATGGGCGAGACTGGGCGTGTCTGCCTTAAATATCGGCGTAATGATATCTTCCCACCTGGCGTAAATTTAGCGCTTAGCGCCTTTGAAAACCAGACCTATTCAGTGCACCAGTTGCGCGGAGCGCTCCCCTCTGGCTATCCTCTGGCTATCCTCTGTCACCCTTCTCTGTGTCACTCTCTCCCTCTCTCCTCAGTCTGACAGGCACAATACGACTGTCTCTCTCTGACTCCCTCGCTCAGACAGACACAACACACGTCCCATAGGAAATAGCAGTTGTAAGTTCACTGCCTGTGAATGTCCCAGCATGCAATGCGGTACTCCATTTCGCTACTAAATAGCAACCAAATGAGCCAAAATAGATCTAGGTCAATCTAAATAATGTGTAATGGTAACACAACCTGCAATTGTAGAACATTTCAATATTGGACCAAATAAAACATCGAAATGAAAACACCACCCTATGTGAAACCTATATGTCATCCTGGGCCTATATATGTCCCTTGTCGATTTAACTTGATTTAGATAAGTGACAGCGTAACGCGCTTCTGTCATGTCCTACTGTGATGTCCGCTCCAATAAATTGGCTCTACTTCACATTTTAGTTTTACAATAAAAACACATTTATGCAATGACTTTACATAATGTAGGCTATATTTATGTGCATATCCTACCATCCTAGCAGGGGAGAGAAAACGATATCTTTCTGGACAAACTTTCACCAATCTATTAATCTCATCATATAGGGATAGGCTATATTTTTCTAGCTGATGCCTTTAGAACATTCTTTTCACTTTGATCTTGCTATAGTGTAGCGTATTTACATGCTTGCAGTATTTAAACTGCAGTTAGATTGGTTTGAGAAGCATAATAATATGGAATAATAGCCTATATATGGAGACAGACAGACTGGATGAAGGGAGGGGGGGGGGGGCAGAGCGCTTGGCTTTTGTCTGGTTTTGCTGGACCACTGGAATTGGAGCTTAAAAGGCAAGCGTACGATTTGTTTATTGCACTTATCCAATGAGCATGACGGTGCATAATTTTACGCTTAAAAGGCGTGGTTGTAATGCTTTAGGCTGCGTGTAGCGCCAACACGAAGATATCAAGTGCGCTGGTCCACGCCCACTGATTTGCGCAGCGCCAGGCGCTCGGCCTAGAAACAACGCTGATGCAACGATAGGGGCCCATAGGCTACTGTAGCAGTGCAGACATTTTCGGAATTTTGACTGAAGACTTTGTCACAGATCAACAGTCTGAGCAGGTTTCTCTGCATCTCCACTTCTTTGATTTCTTCAGTGCTGGCTTGTCTTGAAAAAGGTGAACCTTAGATACCTGAAGCATAAATGAAACTGTAAAATCAGGAGGCTA
Source organism: Poromitra crassiceps (assembly GCF_964638095.1). Lineage (NCBI taxonomy): Eukaryota > Metazoa > Chordata > Actinopteri > Beryciformes > Melamphaidae > Poromitra > Poromitra crassiceps. The sequence goes on from NC_139624.1 coordinate 108,036,716, forward strand.
TATGAAAATGAACAAAGCAACTATGGGATTTACCAACTATTGTACCCAAATGTCATCATTTGCATTGCCCATGCCAAAGATAGTCCTTGCATTATTGGTAAATGCCCAGGAGAAATCTTGTCATTCTTTACTCACAATCATGACAATCACTCCTTTTCCATCTAGTTTGCAGTAAATAATACTGTATGTATTCTGTGAGTATTCTAACCCACAATGCCTGCAAATACATCAACAATAGGTAATAACAAGGTTCAACCTTAAATGCCAATGTATCTACACTACAGGTAAACAGAGCTGCTGTGTCAAGTTTAACAAGCTTATGAAGTTGTATTTAGATAACGCTCAGAGTAAATAATGACACATTACCCTGTTGTCCACAGTCATGGTGGTGCATAAGGCTTGTTTTATGGTCCCTGCGCTGAGCCAGGCGTGGGGGAGGAGCAACCACACAGCACGTACCTGAAGATTTTTCTAACAGCGCGTACCTCCGCAGCTCCCGGAGCACTGCGCTTTGCAGGGAGAGAAATTAAATAAGTAAGTAAGTACAGTAGACTGAGCCGTGTTTTCACCACATTTCTTGACCCATGTGGTGAACTTTGATTTGCAACTGTTCGTTTTTAGTCATTTCAACAAGTAAATGTGTTGTGTTGAGAGAGATTAAAAGCAGCACAGAGTAGGCTATCAGGGCTGAGAACTGAAACGGCTATTCAGAAAAAACAAGTTTGGTGATTCATTCATGTGCTGATATACGGTCATTTGAGAGTGAAAGCGCACTCAGTACTGCACATAATAGCATTTCATTGTGACTTTTCATGGGCTGTTCTCACTATTATCACAGTACAATGTAACTTGCTGATCACTTGGGCTGCCGTTCTGACTATAAAAGCATGGGCCCCAGTGTTGAGTCCGCACGTGGAGTCCGCACGTGATCTGCGGAGGTATGCCTTGCGGAGCCTCGCTCGACTATAATGAGACCTTTAAGTCGAGTTGAACCCAAAAATTACTTTTCTTTTATTTTAGTTCAAATACCTGGGTATTCAGTGCACCAATTTAATAATGTATGCCAAAACACTTTTTCACATCAAAAATTCATTTTTCAAGATTTCATTCATAACAGTAATCTACAGTTTGCTGACGTCACATAGTAGGCCTACTATAAAATTTCTACCCCATTTCAACCAATCATATCACGACATGGCAGCTGTCAATCAATCTTCATTTCAGGATAATTTTCTCCTCCAAATGAAGGAGAAAATGGCACCTAGTGTCTGTAATTTTGCAGAATTTCTAGCCCATAAACTAACTACTAACTTGGCCAATTGTATGTAACATACAAAATAAAGCAAACAGTAATGTCTAAGAATGCAAAGAAATGTAACTGGCTCGTTAAACTCGCATTCCAGGAATATTGTATTTATCGCAATGCTTCTCAAGTTAGCGTAACTGGCGCGTGCCTCAGAGAGCCTGGTTGTCTAAGGGGTCGCACATAAAAAGTAGAGTCCGCACACTGCTTAAAGATATCTCCCAGTAGATTTATTCATCAGAGTGCATCTTGCTTCACACTATTAAATCAATCAAAGCAGTAAGATATTTCGCAAAACAACACAATCTTTAAGCAGTGTGCGGACTCTACTTTTTATTTGTGTTGGCTGCTTCTTAATCCTGCACCTGCTGTGTTGACTGGATGTGTGCGCTCTACTTTTTATCTGTCTAAGGCCTAGTTCCTCATTGTGCGGCTTGCGAGACGCTGGCGGCTCTCAAAGCTTTAGTTGGCGGCTCTAAGAAATTGCTTTTTCTTTTTTTTTACGATTTTTTTAAAAGATTTTTTTCCCCCTGCTCTCCCCAAAATTTCAATAAACCTTTATGGCATATTATTACAATACAACAATACTGGTGTTGACAGTAATAGAAGGTGCCAAATCATTCAAAACAATAAGCGTTTTGCTTTTAGGAGTATTGTGCCAGCGTGCAGCGCTGTTCCAAAACGTGTCAACGTGTGTCGTTGCCTGGGAAACGCACATCCCATAATACAAGTGTTTGCATCGCATCCCATAATAGTATGATGATACTTGGGATGCCATTGCGAACATAGATGTGAACAGGTTAGCTAAAACTTCAGCGTCGCCAGCGACGGCCCCCACCGTTGCGGTCGGGGTATGTTTCGAAATCCCTCCAGGCCTGAAAGATTTTCTAGGGGAAACTGGTATATATGTGTGTGTGTGTCTGTGTGGAAAACAAAAAAATGGTAGGCAGATGTGCTTGGTTGGGGTGGCTTTTGGTGTTTTGCGGTAAAGGTGGCTCTCCTATTGACTTTGTCCTGCCAGTGCGGCTCTCATCGAAGAAATAGTGAGGATCACTGGTCTAAGGCAGAGCCAGATTAACACCCCCAGGGGCCCCTGGGCACTTGTAACAAGTTTGGGGATGTTGTGTAGCTTCTGTTAGCCTCCTGGATAGCCAGCTAACATGACAGACTCAAACCACGGCAGTTGTGGGATTTGCGCACAGACTATTTATTCATTGACTTGTCGACCATATAAAGCCTGGTCTCTATGGCACTAATTCTCTACACACATGTAGAAGCTAGACAGAGAAGCTAATTCACACACACCAAGTTGTCACAGAGAATAGTCTGACTTGCGTCTTGCATGGAGGCAGACTGGAGAAGAAGAGAGACGTAAAGTAAGTTGTTGTCGTAAAGACAATACAATAACAAGGAGCGCCACACAGTGGACCAACATGTAATTGCAACCAAAGTGACTGTTACAACATGATACAAAGACCCACAATGAGAAAAGAGGGTATATAACCTTAATGTTGGCTTGAAATAAAACAGAATTAATCTCAAACACACAGTGAACCTATGCCCTTCAGACAAGAAATGATATGTGATATTAATCAGAGATCATTGTCCTTACATTTCCCCATTTAGTTTAGGATGCTATGGATTTATGTGAACACTAGGTGGCGGTATAGAGCACTATAATTGCACTGCAGGTTGACCTCTAGGGAAAGTACCGACATTCTATTTTTGGTAAAGGTTACCTGGTCTATAAAATGGCATCCACCAAAGAGACTCAGAGACAGTGATACTGAGAAAGGAAGCACACGTGAGACTGTTTAGCACGCGCCAAAGAGCGGCTGTTTGCCGATGCAGTCAGCTGGCTGTGTGAAGAGACATTTAATATGATAGTCACACACGGAGCTGCACTCTGCTGAGAGTAGCTGGTTGTGTGTGTGAGAACATTGAGAAGAGACACGCACTTGCAAAGTGGATAGTATTTGGAGCTATGGGAGTGGAAAGCAATGCCACATGACATAATGGACTTTGATGCAACTTCTGGAACCAACAATAAGATATTGAATCATCTATACGGCAATGCAAACCAGAACAAGCGACATCTGGACTGGTCCAAGCCGACGTCGTGGAGCTGCAGGCAAACCGCGCCCCATGCTGCAGTCCACGCCGGGCCAGGTAGCGGGTGAACAACAATCAGAAGACAATGACCTGTAAATTGCCTCCTGTTACTCCTGGTCAGACAGAGTTAACTTACACACATAAGTGAGAAAATCACACAGGAGGGAAAGAGATGGTATTGTTATTAGGGCCGATATGCGAAGAGTATGAGCTAACACTAACTGTAGTGGGTGGGTTTGGAGGTTAGGCTAACTTAAAGGGGGACTTAACCCCCAGATATGTGACAAAACGCCATGCTGCCATTTTGAAAAAAACCTATGGGAAAAACAAAGAAAAGAAGGCGTCCCCTCTTGTCTCACTATACTCTTTGGCTGTGCTCAGACCGGAATCTTCAGAAATGTTTTACCGGAAACGACGCCATGACAGTTTGTCCCCCGCATCAAGAAAAACTTTATATGAGAGCTACAAAATCGTTATAAATATCAAAAACTAGCCAATGCTGGTGGCCTGTATGGAAACAGCGTTGCTCAAAATGGTTGAAAGTTATATCAATTTGGTAATTCAGTGGCAAACTACTTTACTGCCATTAACTGCCATGTAACTATCGTTAGCCCACAGCAGAAGCACAATCCATCTTCTTCTTTTTTCAGTTAGGCACGGGTTAGTGCGTTGCTGCACCATACTGGTGTGGATACGTCATTGCACATTCACCCCCCGCCCACCACAGTCACATCATAAACATACTACAGTACACACCGATAGCATAGGTTAGGTTAGCTAGGTTAGTTCATCTAGTAGGTTAGCTTACATCAATTACGTCAATTATAAACGTCATGCAGCTCCTTATTTTCTGTGGAGCAGTGCTAGCTAGTGGTAAAAAAAAGGTGGGTAGCCGTTCAGCGGCACGTTGTGTGCCTCCCTCCCCTACCAAACGCCACACACAGACACAAATTTGTATCTCTCCCAGCATGCATTCGGGATTAATACATTTTGACAAGAAAAAGCAACCAAATCAGCCTAAGTAGGCTAAGTGGTAGATAAAAATAATATTTATGTTAACACAACATGCAATTCTAGAACATTTTAATATTGGACAAAATAAAACACAAAAATCTAAACACAACCCTATGTGAAACATGCATGTAATCCAGGTCGTATATATAGCCGTCGCAAATACAACGTGTTATAGTGAAGTGGGAAGTTTGACAACCGTCGCAATAGGGAAGTGACAACCACGGTTGTACTGTGATGTCCACGCCAACAAGACTTTAGCTTACTTGACATGTACTTTTTCAATAAAAACACATGTATGCCATGACTTTACATATTTATGTCGCATCATTTAGCCTGTGCTGTGATGTGCAGGAGCAGCAGGTAGCCTACAAGTTATAAAATTAAGCCTGCTCTGAATGAGCGGAGTGAAGGGGCTTGTTCACTATTGTGAAAGTTACTGTATGTGTTTACAACATACATTTATAAAGATCATGGAAGTGGATGGTATCAGGAATGTCACCGATAGTTAACGTTCTATATTGTACAGGGAGACCATCAGCCCTGCTGAACAGATGTATTTGCCTGTAGGTTGAATCATTTTATTCATTGACATGGCATCAGAGTAAACAACAATACCATTTTGTGGTAGCCTACAGTACGTTATACACAAGACAATACAACAAACAATACAATACAACAATTCTCAAATCCAATTGACATCAGATTCATCACTCATATAGGTTACTAACAGCAAATACGGTTTATTGACGTCTAAACACTATAAACTGTTACCCTCTGCCTCAGACTGACGGACTATGTGTTTTTGCACTTCCTGGTGGGTGAAAACAGAACTGGAGTTCCAAAGAAGGAAAGGGTACAGGGGGAGTAGGGGAGTTACTATCTTGAAATCCCATCGTCTTTGGTTCGTTGTGACGTCAGGTTGTACCACATTTTGGGCATTTTTGAGGGCAAAGAAAAAGCAGGTTTGAACCCATAGAGGGCACTTATGCGGCTGAAAATGATACAAATGGTACAATGGTAACAGTTTGGTCTCAAATGTGGAAATTTTTACCAGAATTATTCACACACCACCCCAAAAGCCAACCTGCTTTGGTTAAAAGCAGAAAAAAGTGTTTTGGGTGTTAGTTACACTTTAATAACTTCCTAATATCTTGATAACCACCAGTAATACTGTGGCCTTCTGCTTATTGTAACACTGAATTTTTCACGAAAGCAAAGAATGCAGATGTTGCGGAACTTGAGAGTATTTTTCAAGCTGATGTTGGAGTCGTGAATCAGAATGAAAACTATCAAGGCCCTGCATGGGTCCTGCATGTCTGTCTGTATGCCTGCATGTGTTTGCGTGTGTGTGTGTTTGTGTGTGTGTGTGTGTAGGTAGGTGTGCGTGTGCATGTATGTGTGTAGGTGTAGGTGTGCGTGTGTGTGTGTGTGCGCGCGTGCGTGCGTGCGTGTGTTCCTCACTAACAAGCTGCTGGATCAAAGCAGTTGAGTTCGTTTGCAGTTTGTTATGCTAGGCTTTCCAAGCATGAGAAACTGCCAGTTATCAACACCGTCTCCTCATACCATAAAACATCGAGTTTGGGCTCATTTTCTGTGGTTGGTTCAGATTACGCTAATGAACCGCATCACAATCCGCTTGGAAGAGGACAGAGGCTTGATGCATTTTCAGGCATTTCAGGTTTTGAGGCCACTGGAGTTTGAATGGCATTGTTCTCACCTGCCCAACTTAACCTTGGAACACATCCTTAGTGTGTGTAAAATGTTTTTGATTTGAGTGACAGTTAATTATTTTTTATATGAGTGACAATGTCTTTTGATGTGTTGATAGTGGACAATCAAGTCAAGGCTTGAGCTAGAGGCAAAAAGTGTCATGCTCTAAATAATCCTTTAATAATCACGCTATTATTGTAGCGTCGCATATTCTAATGCACGCACAGAGAAGAGAAGGGCATCTATCGTCTCGTCTTACTATCGGGAATATGGCAAATAAGCGAATCTCCAAAAATTGTTGCCGTGTTCCTTTAAATGCCCTCAGCTTACTGTAATAGCCTCCAACACAACTACCTATATTGTGTTGCATACAAGGACCAATCAAGGCCAGAGCGGCACAGTTTCAGAAATCTGTAGCATTATGCAGAGATGTGGTATTGATGTGACATTATGGTAAAGGATGACTGTAAAATGAGCTGTGACTGAGGGTCTGCAGGTCTATTTATACTGTATGTTAGGCACTCACATTCACAAAGATTTAGAGTGAGTGGGCAAGAAGAGGTTCAGTGACTTGCTCAAGGACACTTACAGTAGCCCACACATACTGTATGTCGGCTGTTGTGGGGATCAATCCTGTGGCATTTTGCTTACAGGACTCGTTCTTACTAACGGCCACGTTTCCTAGGGGTGTGTAAGCATAAAGCTGATATTTGAGAAACGTATTTTCTGTTATTCGTCTAGTGGATTTTTCCTTGCAAAACTCTTTCTTATTGTACAAAAATGTACTGTGTGCATAAAAAAGGTTCATACAAGGCCATTACATACAAATAGTTTTCCAACAACAATTATTTGTATCACAGGTCACTGTGTTGCAAAGTGTGTATCACTCACTGGTGTTGACATCATGCATGAAGCGTCTCTAGTGTATGGCTATACCCACAATACGGATCAATTAAATACTTGGACTTTGACACGAACATGCGGAAAACATTTTTCCACTCTCCAGTTAATTAATTTTCTAATTAATTTTGTAATTCCCCACAACCAATGAGCTGATTAGCCAACAATCACTGCAGAGACCTGGGGATAGAAGGCCATGCACATTATGTTACAGTACTATATATTAATAATGGCATAATGACAAGAGCCAAGACTGAGTTTAATCTCATTTTGCTCCAGTAAAAGAACATTGTAACTGACCAAGGCATCGGATGGCTTGTATCTCTAATAGCCTGCGTTTGTTGTTTGATATGATAAGGATCCCAATACAGCAATGTCCTGCAATCCCCATACCATATTATTTGTATTTGTTGTTTTGGAGACTAGGGCATTCACGACTAGTGAATTTTGCTAGTCGACTAGTCGCCCCTAATGGTAGTCGACTAGTCGATTAGTCGGAGTCCCCCCCCCCCCCAATAACAATGCTCAACTCACGTCAAAAGGTCTCAAATACAACCAGGCAGCAGGGCTATTGAGATGCAGGCCTACAGGAACAATGGTGTAGGTGGGACCAACCTGGAGGTATGTGAAAAGCAGAGCCCTCGATTGGCTCTTAGAGGTTGTTTACAAATGAACCGCGATCTGATTGGACTAAACCCAGCACGGCGAGCACGCTTGTCTGAACTGAGATGCTGACTGCAACGCAACTCCAAATAGTTTAAATTCTGTTTAGTTAACATGGCATAAGAAAGAAAATAGGGTAACCCTTCCTTTTACAGTCCGGTAATTACAAGGTATTTACCCGGTAACTACCAGGTAATTACCTGGTAATTAGAAGTATTTACTGGGTAATAACCTGGTAATTACCAGGCAAATACCCGGTAATGACTAGATATTTTCTTGACAACTACCAGGTATTTACCTGGTATTTACCCAGTAATTAGAAACTTGTACCACATACATTTCCAAAACGTTATCAAGTAAAAGCTCACGAGTTACCCGCTAAGTAAGGTGGAACTGTACTGTAAAAGGAAGCGTGGTTTGTTTCCCTGGTATTACCATGTATGTTCCCGGTAATTGTAGATCATTAACTCATTGAGTGCCAAGGACGAGTATGTTCGTCAATTGGTTTAGTAACGTAGAGTGCCAAGGACGAGTATGTTCGTCAATTGCGTTTTTTGACGGTGGGACGTGGATCAAAGCCAGATCCATCTCCTCTGAAAGTATGGTGGCTGTTGAATGTGTAAAAGCTATTTTAGGGACCCATTAGGTGGCGACAGTGCTCTCCAGATTAGAGAAAGGCGAGGAAAAAAGAGAGAAGAAGTAATGGGGAAACGGAAATTGCATCGATATGCATGAAGCATAACGTTAGCTGTGCCTGTGAACAGCAGTCATCTGCTGCCACAATTGAGCACCTCCGTGTCCGCTGCGATAGCCCCTCCATATGATTTAGTTGCCGACACCAGCGTCTTTCTGAAAAGTTACATTATTCTCAGCTGGGAGCCGGCGACAGGCTGTGAAAAAGCGGGGGGATGCAGCGCACTTTTCAGTGCAGAGCAAATGCGCAGAGCAAACGCACTCGCAGCAGAGCCCCAGAGACACTCCTCCCACCACGGAGGAGGAGGAGGAGGGGGGTGGGGCACGCAGGGCACTACAGCATACAACCATTGACAGTAAACACAGACTCAGGCAGCAGGCTCGATGCACAGAGACAGGCAAACAAGCTAGAATAGGCTATCTGATGCCCACCAGCAGTAAATCAAGACCAGCAAGAAGGTGTAGGGTCTGCGCACGCAGGGGCCAGCGCTGCTGGTTGCAGCTAAAAAATATTATTTGGCCAAACAAAATTCCTTTGTTTTCACTCTTTTATTGAAGGAAATTATTTTTGAGGTGTCATTACATCAGAAAATATTAGCTTCAGAGTCAATGATGTGCTTGAAATGATTCCTTTCACAAAAGGCTGAATATCTCAGATTCTAAATTGAAACGTGTCTTTTTGCTCAAAACAACCTATCTTCTCCGGCTCATAACTAAAGAACGGAAAATGATATCAATAAACTTTTTTTTGCAGATGATAGAAGAGAGTCTCATCGTTCTTTGTGCGTGTTCGGTGTTTACATAGTAATATCACACAATATTCTGTGGGCCTCGAGAAATCACTGAAAACGCTCTGAAACTCTGGCACTGGGAGCGTCCGTTCTCCAAAAGTGGCTGGCACTCAATGAGTTAACATCCACTATTACCCATCAGGCTGTCTAGTTTTGACCGTGTTCCCTGACAGTAACTCAGGTGTTTACCCAGTATTTAGAAACTTGTACCATACATTTGCAAAAACGTTTTCAAGTAAAACCGTCAACAAGCGGTTCCACCAGGATGTCTGTTGCTCTCCCGGCTCTTTCACTGTCTACTGACCAGGCCGGAGGCTGGCGTCCTCCATTTGTGTTCCGTGCATGCAAAAGTCTTGGCTCTCCGCTCCGACACGGTGTCCGTGAGTCTGCTTCTCCACCTGGACGGCACATTGCACACCTACACTGCATCTGTAATTAGCTGTCGGGAGATAGGAGGAAAACACCCACAGTTCCCAGGACCTACCCAAAACAGCACCCCCATTACCAGCCATCAAATACATCAAGATAAAACACATTATTATTACATGCCCTCACACACACCCCCACCCTGTGACAAATACGCCAAAACAGGTGAACTGTCAAAAAGAGTAACTTTATAACTCTTAAAGTCCATGTCAAATACCCGTTTGTTATACAAGGGATCAGCCGAACAGCATTTTTGTAAACAAACCGCGTCACTGGGAAAAAACAAGCATGGTACCTTATGGAACCAGCCTTGATCACTCTAGTGGATGTTTATAATCTACAATTACCGGGAACATACATGGTAATACCAGGGAAATAAACCACGCTTCCTTTTACAGTACAGTTCCACCTTACTTAGCGGTTAACTCGTGAGCTTTTACTTGATAACGTTTTGGAAATGTATGTGGTACAAGTTTCTAATTACTGGGTAAATACCAGGTAAATACCTGGTAGTTGTCAAGAAAATATCTAGTCATTACCGGGTATTTACCTGGTAATTACCAGGTTATTACCCAGGAGATACTTCTAATTACCAGGTAAATACCTGGTAGTTACCGGGTAAATACCTGTCCATTGTCGAGTATATACCTGGTAATTACCTTGTAAATATCTGAGTTATTGTCACACTAACACGGTCACATTTAGACAAATTGATGGGTGGTAGTGGAGATTTACAATCTGTAATCTATAATTACTGGGTAAATACCAGGTAATTACCAAGTAAATACCTGGTAGTTTTCAGAACAATATCTAGTAATTACCAGGTAATTACCAGGTAATTACCCAGTAAATACTTCTAATTACCAGGTAATTACCTGGTAGTTACCGGGTAAATACCTTGTAATTACCGGACTGTAAAAGGAAGGGTTACCGAAAAGGGATAGAAAATGATTGTTAAAACAAATCATTCTATGTTCAACAACAACCAAAGTTATGTCCACCTTCGGTCATTAAAAAGCCATCTCAAAAGCTCTGAATAGCGCATCATACGCTATTCAGTCTGAATAGCGTATGATGCACTAAAATAACGTTATGCCCAAATAGAGATCAACTTCAGATATCACTTGTGAAACTACTATAGTATAGTAATCTCGCCAATAAACATGAATGTCCACACAATTGTATAATGTTTACGAATGGTTTATTTTAAATAACTCTTTTGATACATTCATTTTTGCGGAGGAATGAGCTGCCCATGATGACGATTATTGAGACATAACCAGTGCGTGAAACATACTGTAGAACTTGTGTAACTGTAACATCGCCATTCTCTATTATAATGGGTTTACACTTGGAAAATAAATAGTGGCTACTGGCTATAGTAAGACAAAATATAAACGCAAATTCAAAACTTACTCACCATAACGAAAAGTGCATGCTGGTAATTCCAGTATTATACTCCATAAAGTAAAGTGCAAATTCCAGTATTATACTCCATAAAGTAAAGTGCAAATTCCAGTATTATACTCCATAAAGTAAAGTGCAAACTGCAAAGTCAAATAGTATAGCTAGCCACTCACTACGTCACCAGGCAAATATCCAATGTTTTAGGCTATCTCCTCCGGCTCGCTCTCGCTGTCGCAAAACTCCTCCTCGTTTACAATCCTCGCTCTGCACTTCTGGTTAGCGTTCAGAAAAACAAGGGAATCAACATGAGCTGGGTGTAAGCTTGCTCTCTGCCGAGTGATCGTGGTCCCAGCCAGGGAAAACACTCTCTCACTCGGGGTGCTGGTGGCTGGGATAGCCAGGTAGCATTTAGCCAGCTTGGCCAGACGGGGAAGCTGCTTCTCCTTGCGGGCCCACCACTCCAGAGGGTTGCAGGTCGTGGCGATGCGGGTCAGGGAAGGAGGGCGATGGTGTGCCAAGCGTGGCTATGAATACTGCCGCGTCATAGCCTCGGCACTGACGACATTAACGCCGTCACCTAGGCAAGTGCGTCACGCGAACGTCACGCTGGGATTACTGCACTGACAACATTAACGGCGTCACCTAGGCAAGTGCGTCACGCGAACGTCACGCTGGGATTACTGCACTTGTCGTCACGCTAGGATTACATGTGATGATGAGGTCGCTATGTCACTAGATTACGTGTGGCGCGAGGCAGCGTGTCTGGTCAGGATCAGGATAGCACGTTCAAGGATCAGGATAGCCATTGTAGGCATGCATGAACTAACGCCCCAACACCCCTTCCGGCATACAGCATTATGGACGCTAGATGCTCGATTCGCTAAATGAATGGGATTAATGCCGGAATGCGATTAATGACTTTTCCGAGGCAACCCGGTGCTGAAGCTATGGCATTGACGCGTGATTGATACGGAGATAGAGGGACGCAGGAGGTCTCTCAGCCTGATTGATATGACTGACAATCCGCAAGCGGCATGATACCAAGAAGCATTATTATTATGTATGATGCAAGGATGCGGTGACGCACGGTGATGACGGCCCGGCGATGCCTGGAGAAGCCTGGACACCAATAGTCGCTGAACGGATATTTTTAACTTGCAGCATTGTTACCGTGGAATGAGAGTAGGCCTATATGTGGAGCCGTATACCGATGATGGGCATCGCCCCGCCGCACGGTTAAATATCCAAATCGTGGGCTACTGTGACCTCACTTGGTTTGCCATTTAATGAGGAGTATATTCAATGAGCAGCACGGCTTCTGTTAATTTGACTGGATGACTGGAGCATCGACTCGGAGAAAGGGAAACGTTTTTAAAGTTTAAAACGGAATCTGGCTGTCATTAGTCATTGATTAACTGAATGCTATTGCTAACTGATGCTTTGAACATCCATTTGCAATGATTCTGGCTGGCTATTAACTATTGTAAATTGTCGCAATGAATGCAATTTGAGCACGATGTGTGAATACATTTAATATTAATTGTTTAGGCCTAATTATTTAACACATTAGAGATGTGTGTAGTTCTCCATAGATTTAGCCTCTTCATTTTGCTCTCGAATGCACCATGTTATTTAATTTCACGTTATTGGATGAAGAGACATTTAATGTAGCTCCGCCGTCTTTCTTTAGCCGTAGGCGAGGATATAACGACCAGTTCACGGAGATTGTCAAGAGATCATTCATTCACTATGATAAATGCATTGCTACTTATGCCCAGCTCGTTTCCTTTGCGCCCGACGTGCGGACCGCAGGGAATGGTTAGATGATTGTTTTTGAAGCACGCCGAAATGATTTAAAATTAAGATTTGGTTGCTAAAATTATATGACACTGTTATGTATTTAAGAGGTGATTACATTACCGTTGCGCTCGACTGCTGTCCGGGACGCGCTCCGCGGGCGTTCCCTGCGCTCGGGGCTGACGATGCTGCAAGCCGTCCCGGCTGGAATAGCGTTTAATCGTGGGAGCCGAATTCCCCGACCACGTCGTGGAACTGCGCCTGCCTCGAGCGTGGACGTGCTGAGAACGATGATCGAGCAGGACCTGCGCTTGCGATGGCTTGATTAGCAGGATCAGAACAGCGGACGCTTGGAGACTGAATGGCTTGATGGCCCGAACAGAACAGGGCCGCGGATGGATGAGACTTGAAAATGAGGATTGCATGGCTGCGAGTTATTGCCGTCCTCGCGCGGGCCCCGCTTGCGCGCTCTCGTCGACGAGATCCGCCGTTCGAGATGCACTCGGAGCCTGCTGCCTGCTGCCGTCTGCCCCCCGTCTGATGAGCGCACGGGGCTGGCGGCTGGGAAGCCAGCTGCGTCCCGTACCCGGGCTGGGATGTTTCGTTGTGCATCTCCTCGTCGGCGCTGGATGTCCCGACCTCGAATTGGTCTTCGTCTTCGAAGCTCGACGTGCTGAGAGAGCGAACGGGGATGAGTGGTACCGCGAACACGAATGGCTTGATGGCAGAGTCGGAAGGAATGAGGCAGCTTGAGAATGGCGAAACACAGCTTTCAGAGAAGTGAAACGCGGCTTCCAGAGAAGGGATGAGATCGCTCAGGTGTAGCGGCCGGAGATCAGGGAAGGAGGGCGATGGTGCGCCAAGCGTGGCTATAAATACTGCCGCGTCATAGCCTCGGCACTGACGACATTAATGCCGTCACCTAGGCAAGTGCGTCACGCGAACGTCACGCTGGGATTACTGCACTGACGACATTAACGGCGTCACCTAGGCAAGTGCGTCACGCGAACGTCACGCTGGGATTACTGCAATTGTCGTCACGCTAGGATTACATGTGATGATGAGGTCGCTATGTCACTAGATTACGCGTGGCGCGAGGCAGCGTGTCTGGTCTTCATCTTGAAACTAGGTCGAGACCATCATGACATCATCAGTGGGTATGACATCACTCTACAATTTTTGGATGGTGGACTAGACTGACATAATCAGTGGGTATGACGTCATCTGGCGGCTTTCTGAGCATTCTCATTTGATGGATTATGTTTGTGTGGGTCATTGCCTTGCTCCCCCACTGCCCTATTATTTTAGTAAGATAACCTTTTTCTGTTTAGTCATTAAAATGCATTGTAGACTGCCCTAACTGTTTTTCCTTGATGATGAAACTTGGAAACAGTGTTGCCATGGAACAAATTGGAGCGGCTATAGGAGATTAAATGAAATGTTAATGAATTCATGAGCCTTATTCCTATGGTGATTAGTTGCATTTTGAGGAAAACAAAGGAGGTCTCAGCTAAATGAATAGTATGGAATTAAATTATGATAAGATATCTCAGTCCATGGCTTGACTTTCAAAGAAGGGGAATTGTCGCGAGGACAAAATGGCCACTGACCTGTCGAGGTACAATTTTGTCTCCTCTAACAGTTCCTGACACACAGGTGTAAAACCTATTTGGATAGTGCCAAACTGCTGATTCTGTATTTTCCTCTCATTCACATCTGTCCATCTTAATTCACAGGTTTTCAAAATAAAGCCTCGTTCTCGACGCACACACTTTGTCTGAGGACATGAGCTTTTCACAAAGAAAACAGCCCCGCTTAAACTTCACTTTACTCAAGGGCACAGGAGTAATAGCTCAAGGCCCAATCATCAATGCTGACCTGATGTCCAGCCACTCAAAACCTCCATTTCTCTTCCATTGATGACCTTGCCCTCTGCCAGGATGAGCACGATAAGAAAACATCATCCTGTAGCCAAGTCATGTTATCAGCTCTACAATTGATGATTGATTAATGACTACAGTAGGCCTACGCAACCGTAATGGAAGTGTTTTTGCAATCTAAAAACGAGGGTAAAACGGAACACATTTTTTAGCTGCGGCCAGCAGGGCCAGCAGCTCTATAAGTCACTCTGTTGGTTGGTCCACAAAAAGTGCATTTTGTTAATTTGCATATATGGTCGCAGCTATTGCGAATTCATGCTTGTTTTTATTTAATTACATTACTGTAAATCACATGAATGTTTTTGTTATTTAACCCTAACCCAAAGCATAACCCTAACCTTAACCACGTTGATTTAGTTGCCTAACCATAACCCAAGTTGTTTTATTTACGTAACATTTTCAAATTAACGTAATGTTGGAAACGCGGTGACATTTCCAAATTATGTTACACACCAAGCCCCATCATCTCCTGCACCAATCATCAAAGGTGCTAAACGGTTTACATCTTAAGGTAATATTGCCTATGGAGCTAAACGGTTTACATTTAAGGTAATATTGCGTTAATATTGTTTATTTGTGCTGTTTTGAGTTATTGGGATTGGGAATGCTGATTGTATTTTAGCTGTTTGTTGATTATGTTTTAGCTGCGGCGTCTGCATCTGGATCTGCATCTGCATTCCTCCGGCAGCTAGCAGAAGGTAGCATGTACAACTACTTTTAGAACAACTCAACCTCCAGTGTGAGATTGGCACTGTGCCAGGCTGTTATGACGTTCTGTTGGGTCTGACAGGATACATACATTTTCAACCCGTTCTCACTCCGAGCGCGTAGCATATTGACGCTTTGTCCCGTCCCTTGTGCGTCGCTTGTTACTAACATGGTACCCTTGAGCGACACATGAAACGACTTGGGCTTTCCGACTAAACTCAATGCAAACCCATGGAAGTAATCTTTGACGCTTATGGCAACTGCTCCCCCATTAGCCTAACTGCTCCCCCATTAGTCAACTGCTCCCCCATTAGGGTCTGGAGGAGCTAACCTCTCCCAGACCCTAAGGCTGGGTTCACACCGGCGACCCAAGCCTTGCCTACGCCTTGCCTTTACCCACGCTTTTAAATAGGCGTCCGTTTTAGTCAATGAGGCTGTGTACACAGGGGTTACATGCTGCCACTCCGACGTGCTGCCACTCCGACATTCTGCCACTCCGAAATATCGGCACTCAGAAAGGGGGTCTATATTCCCCGTTTTTCACTAACCTCTCCCAGCCCCCACGCCAAACCTAACCTCCCCCCATGCCTAAACCTAACCTCCCCCAGACCCTAACCCAAAACCTAACCTCTCCCACCCCCACGCCTAAACCTAAGGTCGGCATTGCGGCTTCTAAGGTGAACGACCGCCAGTCCGAATAATGGAAGTTAACGTTCGGAGTGGCAGCATGTCGGAAAGGCAGAGGAACCCCGTACACAGGGCGCCTGAGCGTGAACCCTGCGTGTACCCACGCCTCGCCTGTGCCTTGCCGATTTTATCGTTTAGGCGTGAGTTCTATTTTCACGCCGACAAGGCACGTGCAGGCAGGCTTTTCTGTCAAGCCATGAAAGAAAAACGCGACAATATCCGTGGGAAATGGCAAAGTCAACTGAATTTCAAAATAAAATGGAGTTACTACAACATTGAGCAGAGAGAGAGAGAGATTGACGGGTGGCTATCACGTGGGGCTTTCTCCCTGTCTGCAAACAAATCTTCATGAGAGAGAATAGCCACCGAAGAAGCAAGATGGACAATGTTGTTGTGCCAGCACATATTCTTGCAAGATCACCTCTCTAAAATGTCCGACTATAGTCAGACCTGGTTATACATATCCAGCATCAATAGAACATTAAATATATCCGATTTATTTTACCTATGATAATTCGGGACCACACATGAAAAAATACAGTCGGGAGAGAGGAGAGGACTCGGCTCAGGTGAGCGTGGAATAGGCGTGCGGTGTGATCACAAAAGCGTGTAATAGGTTCACGCCCAGCTCAAGGTCTGCAGGCGTAGGCGTGGGTTGAGGCAAGGCAAGGCGTAGGTTCTCTGTGTGAACTAAGCGTAACCCTAAACCTAACCTCTCCCACCCCCCATGCCTAAACCTAACCTCCCCCAGACCCTAACCCTAACCCTAACCTCTCCCACCCCCATGCCTAAACCTAACCTCCCCCAGACCCTAAACCTAACCTCTCCCACCCCCCACACCTAAACCTAACCTCCCCCCAGACGCTAATGGGGGAGCAGTTAGGCTAATGGGGGAGCAGTTGCCATAAGCGTCAAAGATGACTTCTATGGGTTTGCATTGAGTTTAGTCGGAAAGCCCAAGTCGTTTCATGGGTCACTCAAGGGTACCATGTTAGTAACAAGTGGCGCATAAGGGACGGGACAAAGCATCAATATGCTACGTGCTCGGAGTGAGAACGTGTTGGTATTTTACAGCCTACCCCAGTGGTCTGACAGGATACATACGCTACATGCAGTATCTACCTGTATTTTACAGCCTACCCCAGTGGTCTGACAGGATACATACGCTACATACAGTACCTAACTGTATTTTACAGCCTACCCCAGTGGTCTGACAGGATACATACGCTACATACAGTACCTACCTGTATTTTACAGCCTACCCCAGTGGTCTGACAGGATACATACGCTACATACAGTACCTACCTGTACTTTACAGCCTACCCCAGTGGTCTGACAGGATACATACGCTACATACAGTACCTACCTGTATTTTACAGCCTACCCCAGTGGTCTGACAGGATACATACGCTACATACAGTACCTACCTGTATTTTACAGCCTACCCCAGTGGTCTGACAGGATACATACGCTACATACAGTACCTACCTGTATTTTACAGCCTACCCCAGTGGTCTGACAGGATACATACGCTACATACAGTACCTACCTGTATTTTACAGCCTACCCCAGTGGTCTGACAGGATACATACGCTACATACAGTACCTACCTGTATTTTACAGCCTACCCCAGTGGTCTGACAGGATACATACGCTACATACAGTACCTACCTGTATTTTACAGCCTACCCCAGTGGTCTGACAGGATACATACGCTACATACAGTACCTACCTGTATTTTACAGCCTACCCCAGTGGTCTGACAGGATACAGTACATACGCTACATACCTACCTGTAGCCTATTTTACAGCCTACCCCAGTGGCATAGAAACAAGTTACGTAAATTGCAGGTGGGTCTGAATAAAAGTGGATGGGCCACACAAATCCTTCCATACTGCAATGCTTGGTGAGTGTATATTCAGATGCAAACACATACTGTATATATTGTTGTCAGCATGCTCAAAAAATAGGCCTAAACAACCCTGGTTTCACACTAGCTATCAAATCAATTCTCTCACTTTATCTGTTGCTATGACCATACACTCTCCACCCTTTATGTAACTGGCGCTCTCCCTGAGCATTCCTCCGACAGCTAGCAGAAGGTAGCATGTACAACTACTTTTAGAACAACTCAACCTCCACAGTGTACCTCCACTCCTCCTTTCTGACAAGTGGTGACACAGTAACTGTCGATCTTTCCTCCCCCATTAAGGTGGAGCTTTCACATTCCTCTGCTCCAGGCTGCCAACATTCTCTTCTGTCTTAGTCTTTCTCTTTGAAACTTGCCATACTCACATGAATCAAATCATGATGTATCGAACAGCGCTCTTCTCACACAGTGACTTCTCTGACAACGCTGGAGACAAGTTTGGACGTCTGGTAGGGTGTATTACTTGTGGTAGCTGGCTGTGTTACTCAGCGGCAAACTAGTGACAGCCCAATTGTAAAAATATATTGAATCTTGCTAGACTGCTTTTAGATTTATGGGTATCATTTATGGAATATGAAGCACATGCCAAAAAATATCAGTCTGGTTTATTGGCATGGGTATATGGGAAGAGATTAATGCCAGCAGAGCTTGTATTTGAAATGTAAAAACCCAAATACAGAATAAGACTGGAAGGTTGGCTAAGGAGAGGCATAAGGCACAGTGCCACATGGCTTGTGTTTGGCTAAGTGAGGAGTCTTAGCCCGCTGCTGGCACCCTTGGAAGAGTAGGCCACTGGGATGTATGTCTCAGGCACCTGAATCTGAATTAAGAAAACTGAATTTGAATAGTAAAAAACAATGATTTTTTAATGATAATGAAACAATGATATTGCACCTAAAAGCTAAAAATCAATTAAAAATCACATTCATTTTTTGTTTAAATTTTTAATAATTTAAATGCAATCTCTTCTGACACAAATCTCTTTTGTGCAGGTGATAACAGGGTGATATACTGTAGCTGCAAGTGGCCCGATTTCTACAAAGATGCAGGATACAACGTTCAGTGCAATCTCACTGAATTGCCTGCTTATGGTTCAGAAAGAAGCAAAAGGCTGATGGGTGAATGTGTGATTAACGGGTGGAAGAACCCAGGTGCTGTTGAGTCATGGATGTCTGTCATTGGCTTAGACTGAGCCCACTGGGACCTCCGCTGACAGTGGCTGCTGGGGGGACTTCTCCACCAGATGCTTTCTATTCCTGGCTCTGCAATATTCCTAGGCTGGATACTCTGGAGGGAGGATGGGGGGCGGGGTTATCAGCCTGTGCTACAAGACTAATATTTATATTTAAGAGTATTTTGCAGAATATCTAATTATCAAATAAAAATGGTGATATTGTTCCTGCTATGCTATGTTAGTACAGTTCAGTTCCATTCTGATTCCCAGTTCCCTCTGGATAATTGAAATAAATTCTACTGTACTAGTATACTTGTGTTCTATAAGTCTAAATACTACTAAATACTTGTACATGGGATTAATATAGGGTGTTGTGCATTTATCTGTTAAATGCTTAGTCAGACTGTTGCCTTAATCGCATGGGTTGGGTTCGGCAATGGGTTGGGTTCGGCATTTTCAGATATTTTAATGGGCCGTGCGGTGCGGCCTGGCTCCAATGACGCATTGGGTTGGTGCGGGCGTTAAAAATCCCCGACCCGCGCATCACTACAATGTACCATTGTGTACATGTAAACATAGCAATTGTGTTGCTGGACTCTGACTCTTTTTAGAGGAATACACCTCCAAACAGTTAACAGACATTTTTGAAGAAGTTTCTATATTGTCCCAGAATATCCAACACAGACAGGCACACAGTGCTGCAAGTGGCCAGACTTGTACAAAAATGCAGTATATAACGTTGTTACCAGTGATTACTTACTGGAGAACTGTTTTGTGGAGATGATGATTCATTAGTGACGCTTGTGGGTGGACAGGAGGTCACTCAGTGTCGGCATTCCGATCATTGACTTCTATGCTTTCGGAGAGGCGGCCCTTTTTATCTCCAAAAAAGGTTTCGCCATTGCGAAAGGTATTAGGTCCGCCATTCCGACATAGCATCTTGAGTTATTTAGCCTACAGGGGTGGGAGAGGTTAGGTTTAGGGTTAGGTTCTGGAGGAGGTTAGGTTTAGGCGTGGGGGGTGGGAGAGGTTAGTGTTAGGTTCTGCAGGAGGTTAGGTTTAGGCATGGGGGGTGGGAGAGGTTAGGTTTAGACGTGGGGGCTGGGAGAGGTTAGCTCCAGCCGGTCCCCCGGGTTAGGGTTAGGGTTCTTTTGCAAGTGTATTTCGGAGTGCCGACATTTTGGAATGCCGGGGTGTCCCCCTCAGTCACACAGGCAAACCAACAGCATCACACAGTCAAATTACATTGCTGAGCTTTCACAGCATCATGAGGAGGTCAAAGCCATCAGGTATGCAGAAAAGAACAATAGTAAAAGCAAGGTAAAAAACAAACAGATGTAGGCGTTATCATGAATATTTAGATTTTATTTTTATTCTGACCCAGCGAGCACAAAACGTTTTTTCAACGTTGATTTTTAGTTGAAATCTGGGTGATATTGGGTTTCAACGTCTAAGACCTAATTTCACCCTCTTTTCAACCGGCTAAAATGCGGTTACAACGTCAACGTGTCAAAAAACACAATTTGGTTAATTATTGTTAAAACGTTTGTTGTAGCTTGAAATAGAGACAATATTGATAGTGTGTGAATTGGCATTTGTCCAATTTATTGTGTAACTGAGAGTTGAAATCTGGTCTACACGAAAACTACATTTCAACGCATTTTATCGTCACATGAAATATCATAAATATGGGACTATATAGGCTATGTGGTGCCAGCAAAAAGCTTCCAGGACACATATGGTTAATAGTTTAGCGCAATACTATAAAATAATGAATTTAGTTCCTGCAGCAGCGCGCATGCATGATGCACAAGTAGCCTACTAAGTCGCTAGCTAGCTGTGACTGACTAGACCAAAGCAAGTCTGCACTGGTCTGCAACATAATTTTAGTCTGTTACATAATATTATAGTCTTGTACACATCACATAAAATAACCTGTCCTCCCGATTGTTGAGCCTACAATCGTGTAGTCTACAAGTTGTGTGCGAGAGTATATATGTGGCCGGCCCCCCACGTAATACAAGAAAAAGTATAGCTCATGCCGTAGAGAACGTGGGAGAACCTAGTTTGAATCCCGTGAGTGGGGCTGAATTTTTTATTTAAGATCTTGGTGAAATATGGTCTAAACTTGAACGTTTAATCAATGTCTGCAAATAGTCGGTGAAAAAACTTTCACTCTTGAACCTTTCTTGCACGTTTTTTCAACGTTTACCCTAAACGTTTTTTAAACGTCTTTTCAACCTAAAAATGCTCGCTGGGGACATTTATCTTTTTCTTTTTTCTTTTTTTTCTGTTTTCTCCCCAATTGTACTTGGCCAATTGCATGTGCGTGCGTGTGTTTTGGGGCCTGTTGTTGTTGCCCTTTGGCAAGACCCAGATCTTGCCAGAGGGCAACAACGATACCAGGGCCGCCACTATTACACAGGACATCATTAAAGACAACATCATCTATCAGGACAGCTTTACCACAGTATACTGAAAAGCCACACACTTTTTTTTAAAGAAAGAAAAATACAAACAAAACAAACATTTACATAAAACCTATACAACCACATACACTAACCCCCCCCCCCCCCCACACACACACAAACACACACACACACACACACACACACACACACACACACACACACACACACACACACACACACACACACACACAAAACCAACAAAGATATATATTCAATATAATATGTACCCTTCAGGACATATCAACCCAGCAGAATCAATACGTGGACAGTTTTGGATACTACTACTATACTTACTAACTGCTCTTCTTTTAACAGCCAAGTACTAACTGCTCTTCTTTTAACAGCCAAGTACTAACTGCTCTTCTTTTAACAGCCAAGTACTAACTGCTCTTCTTTTAACAGCCAAGTACTAACTGCTCTTCTTTTAACAGCCAAGTACTAACTGCTCTTCTTTGTGCAATGTTTTACTTCCCCTCATGTCTACAGATAACGCTATGATGCTGAAGTCGGTGTATATCGTGTGTGTGTATGTGCGCGCATGCTCGTGCGTGCACATAAGGACTCTTTGGAAATCATGTGAAGAGCGCTTCCAAACACGGTGCACTGAGAATGTTTTTGTGTGCTTTATTTTGCTTTTCCCTGCAGTCGCGCGCAGTACAGTTCAGGATGCAACGATCACACGCGGTAGCCAGCTGGTTTCGTCTGTTTGATGTTGTTGATTGTTTGCACTGTAATCATGAAAGCCAGATTATTGGCAATTCTGGCAGCAGCGGAGGTTGAAGATCCCCCTGGCAGGAGAAGAGATAGGAGGAGTGACGGTAACGAGCAGCGCGCTCTTCCTCCAAACGTTGAACTTTTTTCAGCTTGAGACGCCCAGAGCGATCCGCTAAAAAACACTAGCCGCCAAGAGCGCTTAAACGCCAGGGGCGGTCCTTGAAAGAGGAGTGCGCCTAGCGCGTCCTTACCATAGAGAATGAATTGCAGAAAAGCGCTGGCTTCTCAAACAGGTCCTGTCTGCACGGCACCTAATACCCCTTTTCCACCTACAGGAACCTGGAGCCTGGGCTGGAGCTTTGCTCAAAACTGGCGCTCAGTCGGAGCCTGGAGCCCCAGATTATGAACCGCTTTCTTGTTCCACCGCGAGAGCTTTGAACGAGAGCCACGTCATTACGTCATTGGATACGTCGGTAAAAAAAAAAAAAAAGTCTGATTTCCCAGCAGCACTAGCGGCAGGTTCAGGGTTCATTCAACATGGTGGACCTGATGAACGAAGTGTACCATTGCTCCTGGTTTTTCGAGCCTTCATTGAAGCCCAAACAACGCTGGCACAACGCTTCTGTGCTGCTCGTCGTGGCTGCCTTGAATGGCGATTACGTTCGAGAAGACGGGTAATTAACGTTGCCTAATACGTTTTGATTCTTTGTAACACTGAATGGATGCTAATGCTAATGTTAGCTTGTTAGATAACAGTGCAGTCAGAGCTGAGTTCATGCTCACAGCAATTGTGTCTTAACTGACTAAACAGACATATGTTCCGGTTGCAGAAACTGCACTACTTTGTTTTATTTTCGGTCAGACTTCCATGATTTGATTTTGATTTGTATTGAGGGTTACAGAATCATTGACTTGTAATTATCATGCAGTGAGTGTGTTTACACGTGAGTAAACAGGATACTGGAGAACAATAATTTCTCTGCTATGTAGACCTAAGGTTAACCAGGTTTCCAGCCTATGGTTAACTGTAGGCTTACATGGCAGAGAAATTGGTGTTCTCCAGTATCCTGTTTACTCACGTGGATGTAAACAATGATTTTTGTAAAACCTCTCATTTCTCAAAGAATCAGGATAAATGATCGTTTTTATATTGATCACTCTCCACACAGCATAACTTTGCAGACGCTTTCATCCAAAGCGACTTACAACATGCATCTTTACAATCACTACAATAATCTTATGACTGAGTTCGGTAGTCTGTTTATTTCACTGAGCTAGGTGTGCTAAATGTTTTGGGATTAAAGTAGGCCTACAATTTGACATCAAGACGTAAGCTGAACTGTTTGTTTTGTATTGTACAGGACTGGACTGGGGAGCTGCAACCTGTTTGCCTGATTCTCATCATTGCCATCGGATGTTTTTCTTCACTTCGTTCTACCTAAATTCAAGTCCAATTTTACTTACATGCTGCTGGAATGTAGGAGTTCCTGTCTGTCCCCAGGTAGCCTAATGCTAGTTCCTTGGTCTCTGTTTTACCTTTTAATAGTAATTGCAATGGATTTCTATTTTTTTATAGTTATAAATACCATATTATTTAAATGTTTCAATGTTGTTTTACCATTTTAATTGTGAATAACTGCAGGGACACAAACTCATGTTATGGAGAGTGAAAAATGTGACAGATACACAAAACCACCCAGAAATCAAGTTTAGTGGCCTATTTTGGGGTCACCTATGCAAACTAGTCGCTATTTTACATGTGCAGGGGGAGGGCAGAGAGTAAATAATCTAAATGTCAGTTAGGGATTTTCTTTTTAATTTTATATCATATTTTACCCCACCTAAAAAAATTGAGTCGAGATGAGATAAACTTTATTGTCACTTCATGGTACAAGTATCACGAGCGAAATTCTGCTTGGTTCGCTCTCAGAGTCGGAGAGCAAAACCGGGTCGCCATTGAACAGCGCCAGCAATTTGGATTGGACAAAGCATATAAATGAAATAACTCAGAATTCACATTATTACTAATTAGAAAAGTAATAAAGGCACACTTCAATATTATACAATACAGATACATTTGTTGTAAATGTACAGGGTTACCAGCAAAGACAACCCACACCACGACACCAGGGAGGCTGCCATTACGGCGCCGGTTTGGTTCGTCGTGGGAGGGAAGCAGGGGCGTATCTACGGGTGGGCATGGGTAGGCACAGGCCCACCCACTTCTTGCCCTGGCCCACCATTTTTTTTTTTTTTTTTTTTTAATTGGTTGTTTTCTAGAGGCAAACTTGCTGCTGCCTTGCTAGCCAATGGTTTTGTAGCTTAAAAACGCAGGGCACATCATCTCCAGAGTCTAAGGGCCTGTGTCCACCTAGCGTTTTTTTCCGACGTTAAACGCTGGGAGTGCGCTGGGGAATGCTGATCCCAGCGCACAATATACAAGGAAGCAGTCTGCAAGTAACGTTAGTTCAGCTTGATAGCTGACAGCTAGCATGCTAACAACACAGGTAGGCTACGCTATTAAAAGCAGTAAGCACAACACTCACCAGAAATATTAAGTGTCTAGCCGATCTGCTCCCACAATTGAGCCGTTCTGTCTCTGTTGCGATAGTTTTTCCATATGATTAGTTACCAGAAAAGGAGCAGCCGGCACCAGCGTCTTTCTGAAAGTTAAAATATTTTCAGCTGGAAGCGCTGGGAGCCGGGCGCACAAAAACGCCGAAAAAAGACGCTGGCCGCTGTGCACTTTCTCTAGACGTCTGTGTGCGCTCGCATACGCTCTCCCCCCATTGGAAACAACTGAAAAAAGACGCTGGACCTGAGGAAAAGACGCTAGGTGGACACAGGCCCTAATGCATGACAACTTCATGACATCTAGGAATTTTGTGCGCGTTCCGTGCAAAATTTCGTCATGCAATTGCCCCACCAATTTTGTCCAGGCCCACCCAATTTTATCCAGGCCCACCCATAATTGAATTTCTGCATACGCCCCTGGAGGGAAGGGGGGTGGGGTGGGGGGGGGGGGGGGGGGGGGGGGGGGTTGCAAAGCGGGGGGAAGTTGCTGGAGGCGGGGGGGGGGGGTTTAGGGGGGGTTTGGGGGAGTGCGTGCGTGACCGTGTGTTGGCCTATGAGTCCTTGGGTCCATGAGTGTGTGTGTGTGTGTAGGTCTGAGCCTCCTCCGGCTAAACACAGCGTTGCTGTGGAGATGGCCTCGTCAATTCAGTCCAAAGTTCAGGCGTCAGATGTCAGGGCGGGGGGGTGAATGTTGGAGACGCAGGTTGCACTCAAGGCTTCAGGAGAGTTTTGAAGGTCCCGTCTGGGCGGGGGGGGGGGTTGGTTCCCTGGACCCCACAATAATTTTGTCGATTTCGTTGAGAGACCAGCCATATAATCCATATTTGTAGTTTCGAAGAGACAAATGCAAGATTGGCTCCAGGTAGCAGAAGCAGAGGGATGAGGGGGAGAGGGGAAGGGAGTAGGAGTAGGGAGACGAGGAGAAATGCGACCGCCTCCGTTGGTAGCTTGTCCAGAAGGAGTCCCTTAACTGTACACACAATGTTGATGTTCATGAGTGAAATATATCTTGCCAGTCTATACAATAAGCTTTTCTTAGTTATTTGCTTGCATGTGGATGTTTATGAGCACAGCCACACATTACAGTACATGAACAATTGAAAATACAAGGGGGGGGATCTAATGGCAGAGATTTTATTTTGGCCCAATAAATTGCAAAGTTATTTATGTCTGTAAACACTCCCATCATTCAATATCTTTTAGTAGCCTACTTGAAAAGCCATTACAAAAGTAAAAAAAAAAGAGAAGTGTTTGAGCAGCATCATCATTGCTGCGTGGCAGTGATGTCACTTGCTTATATAGATGATTTATGACATGGTAAATGGACTGCATTTATATAGCGCTTTTATCCAAAGCGCTTTACAATGTGCCTACATTCACCCATTCACACACCGAAGGTGGCCAGCTGCCACGCAGGGTGCTGGCACAGCCATCGGGAGCAATTCGGGGTTCAGTGTCTTGCCCAAGGACACTTCGACATGCGGACTGGAGGAGCCGGGGATCGAACCACCAACCTTTTTTGATTCGTGGACAACCCGCTCTACCTCCTGAGCCACAGCCACCCCATAAGATGATTCTGCTCTTATGGCATCACTGACATCATCAGTAGAGCTATTTTTAGAATGTAACAGAGCTGGTGTCATTCTTCAGGATGGCATGGACAATGGTTATTCACAACCATATTGTGTTTCAAGCTTAATCTTTTCTCCTAAATGTGTAGCTGTGATCCATCACCTTGTTTTACTGCATCTATATGCCCTGTTTTTGCACTGTTATACTGTTATTTGCACTATGTTGTAACGGAGCCTACAGCACAAGAATTTCACATGTGATACTTGTACTACGGAGTGACAATAAAAATCTTGAATCTTGAATCATCAGTGCATCTTCATGGTTTGGTCACGCTGACAGTGGAACAGTTGTCTGGTCAGCCTCTGCATCGCTGTGTCTGTCATTTGCTAAAACATAAGAAGACAACCAGTTTAGCATAAAACATACCCAGACTATCTCACAAGTTAGTTAACACACCAAGCTAATATCTCAAATGATTTTCAATAGCAACGCCTGTAGTGGTCATTCTAATCATATTGCATTGGTCTCAAATTTTACAAATGCCCTGTGCTATTTTATTATTAGTGATCAATATCACAGAGACATGGGAGGATTTAAGCCAGTTTGCTCGACCAGCTTTAGCAAAGCAGGCATAATGGAGGGTATACACAGTTTATTCACCTATTTTCAGATCAACTGTATCAATCAATGACTGAGTGAAACAAGGTGGGTAAACTACTCACATTGGATAGTTTACCCACCTCTGTATTTAATACCACTACACCCCTGTCACATAACGTTTTAGGACTTGCTCAGCTGACTACTATTACTGTAAACGCTACATAGCCAGCTGAGAGGTAGCTTACGTTAGCAACCAAAGTCACAGCACCTTGGTAATTCAGATTATGCTATGTGCTGTAGCTTGCTAACCCAGCTAGTTAGGTAGCAGTTGGTGGTGAGAGTAGAGTGAGCATGTCCAAAAAGATCGTTTTAATAAACGAGAGAGTGGAGTTTACAATCTGTGGTTAAACAAAGCTAACTAGCGTTAGCGGTCTCTACCTACGTTACATCAGTGACGATGGCTAAAACCTATAAGCAACTTACATGTTGATGTCCTGATGAGACGTCGCCGTTTCTTATGTACTGGAAGCGTGGGCTGAAAGTCTGTTATCACTTTGTGGACATTAAAAGAGGACGACTGAAGGTGTTTATCAGTGTGTTCCGCCATTGTCAAGCCAGAGTTCGCCTCACATTAGATAGACTGCCCCCAGCCCCTGACGCAGCCTATGACGTAGCGGTGCTTTCATCTGATCCAGGACAGAAGTGGAGCCACTGAAGCACCAGTTTCCAGTGCCGAGAGCCAGAGTTTAGGCTGTCGAAACACAAAGAACTGGTTCAAAATTAGGCTCTGGCCCAGAACCGGCCCTGAAACTAGGTCGGTGGAAAAGGGGTATAAGTGTTCTTTCATACTAGACAGGCTCAGTTAAGGTAGAGTGTAGATGATGGCTTGTCAGGAATTGGGCTACATAAGGCTCCAAAATTAGGCTAAAGTTTGGCAAGGGAAAAACCAGCATAGTAATTTTCAAAGGGGCCCCTTGACCTGTCAGCTCTCACCTCAATATATCTGAATGAGAATGGGTGGTGTGTCCACATTTTGACTGGTAGTGTACAGTACATGAGTATATGTGTGTAGGTGCATGTATATGTGTACGTACTGTATATATCTGGATATACAGGATGGATATACAGCATAAAACACTAGTATGAAATCCCTTAGTGTGGGTATGTCTTTTCTGGCTGTTGAAAAGAAAAGAAAAGAAAAACACTTTTTTGTGATGTTTATAGACACTGGACTAGATCAACTTTATTTTGCATTTTGACATATTTGAAATAAATCGATAGTTATGTAAATTTACCCAAGATTTCTAGATTGTGTTTCTGAGTTTTTAAGCACATTTTGCCCAGAGGATCTAGCTCAGTTTTTATTGATTCATGAATCTAATTGAACCACATTGTGGGAGACACGGGCACATACACTATGCAATTTCTCTGAATCCTGACATAACTTTGCTAGAAGAATCAATGATAATAGGATTCAAATAAGTTTTTTTATTTGTTGCTTATTTGTTTTGTTATTGCCTTTAATATGATGGTTGTAGGGCCTGGAATCTACACAACACGTCCTTATAATGAAATTACAGAATACAGTCGATCTATTTCCACGGACTCCCAAAACATCATATATGCGCAAAATGCAAATGACATAACTCTGAGCACCGTCCACCGACTCTCCCCCGCTGTTAAGATTAGGCAACTAAAATAACTTTGTTAAGATTAGGCAATTAAAACAACTTTGTTAAGGTTAGGCAACTAAAACAACTTGGTTAAGGTTAGGCAACTAAAACAACTTGGTTAAGGTTAGGCAACTAAAACAACTTGGTTAAGGTTAGGCAACTAAAACAACTTTGTTAAGGTTAGGCAACTAAAACAACTTTGTTAAGGTTAGGCAACTAAAATAACTTTGTTAAGATTAGGCAACTAAAATAACTTTGTTAAGATTAGGCAACTAAAAGATTAGGCAACTAAAACAACTTTGTTAAGGTTAGGCAACTAAAACAACTTGGTTAAGATTAGGCAACTAAAACAACTTTGTTAAGGTTAGGAAACTAAAACAACTTTGTTAAGATTAGGCAACTAAAACAACTTTGTTAAGATTAGCCAACTAAAATAACTTTGTTAAGATTAGGCAACCAAAACAACTTTGTTAAGATTAGGCAACTAAAACAACTTTGTTAAGGTTAGGCAACTAAAACAACTTTGTTAAGGTTAGGCAACTAAAACAACTTTGTTAAGGTTAGGCAACTAAAACAACTTTGTTAAGGTTAGGCAACTAAAACAACTTTGTTAAGGTTAGGCAACTAAAATAACTGTTAAGATTAGGCAACTAAAACAACTTTGTTAAGGTTAGGCAACTAAAATCACTTTGTTAAGATTATAGGCAACTAAAATAACTTTGTTAAGATTCAGCAACTAAAACAACTTTGTTAACACATTCACTGCCAGCCGTTTTTTTTTTTTTACTGTAGGTAGCTTCTGCCAGAGGGGTTTTTTGAGGATTCTGGCTCATCTTTCAAGACCCGAGGATTCTTTTCTGCTAACATTTTGTGAACACAAAATATCTCAAAAGAACTAATAGAATGTGTGCTTTCTCTGTCTAAAATAGTTAGTTTGTAGAGTTAGTAGTTATGTAGGCATTAGCACTTGAATACAGCATGGTTTCAGCGTCTGAAAATTTGAGCTGAGATAAATAGCTTTTTGTGAAATTCGATAGAACAGTCACTTTAACCATTCATTTTTGGCATCAGTAAGATGTCAGACATCTAAACAATAGTTTTGAACAGTAATTTCCTCCATAACAGCAGGAAACACCCCTCTCCTTCAAACTCCTCCCTCCGTGTGTGTTCTTCTTGGCTGCAGCGGGCGTGTCACAAGCTCGTTTCTGCTGCTGCTGTAACCTCGCATCACCAGGCTCACTGCTGCTGCTGCTGCTGCTCCTGTCTGCTGGCGGCCGCTGGGCAAGTCTGGATGGGCTCGCTCGTTTCTTGCGGTTTCGGTTGAGAGCTTTGATGAAGCTTTTGCGATTCTGGTCTTATTTATGCTGCGTGTTTCAAAGTGTCTTGCACCCATAATCTATTATGCAAATTTGCAATCCCCCCCCGCCAGCTCCCAAACGCGAAAGCGAAAGCGTTTTCGCCAATCCATTTTCATGAGAATGGCTTCCTCACACTGCTTTTTGCTTGCCTCCCTCTAGTCTGGAGAGCACTGTCGCCACTTAGTGGGTCGGTGGAATGGGTTGTACACGTTCGGTGGCTCCAATATTTTTATAGGACGACTCAACTCGTCATTGGCAGTCAACCGTTGGATTTTTTTTGACGACTCAACTCGCCATTGGCAGTGAACGTGTTAAGGTTAGGCAACTAAAACAACTTTGTTAAGGTTAGGCAACTAAAATCACTTTGTTAAGATTATAGGCAACTAAAATAACTTTGTTAAGATTCGGCAACTAAAACAACTTTGTTAAGGTTAGGCAACTAAAACAACTTTGTTAAGGTTAGACAACTAAAACAACTTGGTTAAGGTTAGGCAACTAAAACAACTTTGTTAAGGTTAGGCAACTAAAACAACTTTTATAGTTTGGGTCGGGGTTAACAACCAAACATATTGGGATGCCAACCCACCTCTCTCGCTTTCTCTCTCGGTTGAAAGACCACTACTCTACCACCGGCCCACCCATCCCACTCCCAAACATCTCAGCAGCCTATTTCAATATAATTAAAGACAGCTAGAGGTCACCACTATCAGTGGCGTGTCTAGGGAGTGGCCTGGGGTGGCACGGGCCACCCCTAAAATCTGATTGGCCACCCCAGGTGCCACCCATGGATTGTATAATAGATGGATAAAGTCAGCGTGACGTCACCCATTGGGTTTTGATAGCAGAAAATGAGGCTTGAATCTCCCGCTTCCTGCTCATCGTTGATTGGTTGAATGGATTAACTTTACACGGAAGTACGGGGAGAGAGGGCTGTTAAAACACTAGTAGAAGAAGAAGAAGGAGGAGGGGGCGGCTGCCCCTAGCGGCTGCCGGGGGAGTTTCCGAATTTGTCTCACAGGCTTGAACGACTGCCATCTTGTTGTTCGCTTCTGTTTGCTAGCTTGCTCGCTGGCTGGCTGGTTGCAGTGGTGAAATGGTCCAGGACAACAAATATAATAACTTTTAGTCCGAAGGTATGGGCGAGTAGGAGTCCAGCCAGCGATCCACCGTCTTGTCCGTGTGGTGTGATCCTGGTGCATTGTGCCTGAGTAGCTGGTGTGAGTCTCCAGCCTGCTAGCTGCTGCTAAGCCTCCACAAGGTAAACTGCTATTATACTTATCTCTGGGCAAACTCTAAAATTGATAACTGAGGTGGATTTGGTCGCGCACTTGGTGCTCTGCTATGTTGGACTCGTTGGACTGTTTGAGTGATGCTCATGTTTGTAAGCTAACGCTAGCTCGATTAGCATCGTGTGCTAACGTGTGAGCACCGTTATAGCCTACTTTAACTGAAATTTGGTGGCGTTATGTTATAGTAATTAATATAACACGGTGTCGTTTGTTTCTTCAAGGGATGGCCGTCGGAGTACCATGGTGGAGCAGGAACAGCACAACAGAACAGAGGCACATTGTCCCTTGGTCAAATTATTTGTGAAAATGAATGCTACGTTTTGATTCCCATGTGCATATTACTGTGAGAATATTGCTGATCATCAGTTCTTCAACCTAAGATATTGCAATAACATAAGCTAAATGCTGACAGATTTGAGACTTTTGATAGATTTACTTTGAGCCATTTGGTATGTATCTGCCAGTGTGTTTTTGTCAATAAACATTGCCAACAAAGAACCTTGTTGTGTAGGCTATGTGCTAAAGTAAATCATGTACCCGAATGTACCCCAAATCTCATAGAACGAGCCCATTATAGTTGTCTGGTCAGAGCAGGCAGGTTGTTAATAAGATGTGATATAAAGATATTTGATGTCGAGTGAACCAGCTTCGACCAAATGACCAGGAAGAAGAATGAAGATGGAGAACCAACCGACTGCTTCAAATCAACGAATGATTTATATTTATTGAAATATGGTTATCTGTAACAATTCGACATAAACAAAGGCTACACCATGCAACATATATTTTGATATCATTCAAACTTAAAGAATGGTTAATTTTCCACCATGGTAGGCTGTACTGCTGTGAAATGGTTACCTATATTTGTATCAAGTGTTGCTTGGTAGATTATCTATATATGCCTAATTTACCAGTAGACATATTCGTGCAAGACCTTAGGCTATGTTGAGTTATATCGATCTGATAAAGTATGTTTTAAAATAAGGATAACAAATTGCTGAGCTTGGCGGATGCCTCAAGACAAGTATGTATCATTTTTAAATGTCCAATACCATACAGAAAAGCAAATTGAACAAACGACCAACAGCATTCAAATCTGCAAAAACTTGTGATGTTATGTCACGTTAACATATAACCTTATGACGCTTACTGTATAACATGGACAGACCATTTAACGTTAGGCTACTTTACATACCGTTAGATAACGTTAAATGGTCCGCCATGTTATGAGCGTCACGTTACATGTATGCCATCTATACAGTTACGTGTGTCTACTAACATTATTAAAATATCATAAAGTAGCGCTATTTTCTGATAATTTGCTAAAGTATGACTTGCTATCTGCTAGCCATACTAGCCTTGTTTTGCTAGGTTTTCTTATTCGTGTACTTTCCGCAGACTAGATGCCTTTGCGGCACATTGCTGCCTCTAACGGGCGGAAGTATTACTGTTTCCCAATATCCGAAGTATATCGCCTATTTTCCTCGAAATGGGGCTATAATTAAAAAAACTGGAGCCTTGAGAGCATGAAAAATACTTGAAATTGTTTTTTCAGACCATAAACTCATTTGTAAAGTGTTTATTTAAGACAGAGACCGAGAGAGAAGTTGGCTCGTTTCACATAGAGTTGAATGGACGCTCAGGGATGATGTTACACCAGCTGCGCCCCCCACTGGCCATTTGAGAGTATGGCAACTTCCGCATTGGCCTCAAAAAGAGACTGGCTGTATTGCCGACTGGTGCCACCCCATATGATTGGCTCTCTGCCCAGTCAGTAAACCAAGCTTCCGTGTATAGGCGCAATTCAGTCTTAAACCTGAGAGGCAGTAATGAGCCATAGTAGTTTCTAGCCTGCCAAAAACCCCAGAGAAGAAGATCTTGATTTGAAGATTTGGCAGCAGCTGAGCAGCAGCAGCAGTCAACTAACGCTAAACACACGTGTCTTGTGAAGAAGATTGAAGTGTCCTCTGTCGTCTGATTCCTGGCGGCTACATGGTGTCTCCACTGTATCACTATTTATTTCTTGTGGCATGCATGTCGCTTCTGAAACATGTGAGTAGACTGATACACACATAGCTACTGTGCCAGTGGTTAAAGAAAGACAACATACCTGCCAACAAACACGGAGATTTTCACTTTCAATTAAGCACCCTCTCTCTCTCTCTCTAAAAAAACCATGACATTGGTAATGTTATGGTAGGCTTGAAACTTCACCCTGGCTTTAAAACTAAGCCTGCTACTAGAGGGTAAACGGACAGTAAACCTGTGTGCTAGGTTACGTGATAATGTGGTGCAGGTATGTTGTCATCTCAGCAAATCAGAACATTGAGGATTTCTTCTCCATCAAACCAAAGAAATGTAAAACTGCACAGCAGGACAGAGCAGCCAGCAGCACTGCTAGTCAGTCACAGTCAGAGCTGCAGGAGAGAGCAGCAACAAGCTCTCCTCCTTGTCAGTCACAGACACAGTCAGATGAGTCAAGCCAGCAGCTTGACAGCAGGGATGTAGCCTACAGCAGGAGCCCCCAGCTGTATGTGTGGGTATACTGTAAAATCCTAATAGTTCCAGATTTCTCTTTAGTAACCTAAGCACTTATCTTGATATTGCCTTGATGTCAATGGAATTGTGGTTAATTGCCAGACATTGCAACTAAAGTTGAAACTTGTCAATTATGTGTGTAGAACAGTGATACTCAACCCGAGGCTCTAGAGCCATATGCGGCTCCTCTATGGGTAGTTGTGGCTCTTTTAAGTCATATTTAAAATTAATTAATTAATTCATAATCTAAAAAAAACAAAGGGAGGAAATATTCCTCTAAATATGGCTAAAAGTAAAAAAAAAAAAAAAAAAATCAGCGGCGACCTGGCGGGCACCGCCGAGGGTCCCTTCCTGGCCACCCCTTTATAAGTCAGTGCCCCACTTGTGCCACCCTAGTAAAAAAAAAGTCTGGACAGACACGCCACTGACCACTATACACGAATCCCACGGCCAATTTGTAGGCTGCCATCTAGTGGGGCCGCCTTTACTGCGGGGGTAGGTCCCCGCAGCTAGACTGTGCTGCTGGCTGCTGCAGAGTGCCAAATGATAACAGCGTCGTGAGCTGGATTGATAATGTGAGAGTAGCCCCCAGTTACTGATGAAGGTATGACCTTATTATGGATGGGGATAGTAATTATTCAAATTGTAAATAGCGGAAAAAATACCACTTAATGAGCCACATTTCAAGTGACGTTATTGTGTAAACATGCTAATGTTAACTTACAGCCTTTACTAGCGTTAGCTACATGAAGAGTGCCCCCCGTCGTTACATAAACGTTACATAAACATACAAATATAGATTACCTGGACGTGCAGAGGACCGAGCTGTTCGCCAGAGGTGGATCAAGAATATTAACAGAAAGGACTTTGTTCCCAATAACAACAGCACGGTAGGTTTTGGTTAACAGTCGTAAATCGCTAACGTTATTTCACCTCATAATGAGTAGCATGCAGCTGCCTAGCCTAAGCTAACAGTGATTATGACATGGGTTATGTCAACATTATGATGGTTGTTAATGGACTGTGAGTATCGGACAGGTCCTTTCAGAATGATGTGTTCATCATCTGGTAGAGTGTGCAATATTTGGCCAATCCATCCCGAGCTCAGGTCATTTTGACCCTCTATGAGAGACCTGTAGTTGGCATTCTGTTGCTCATCACAAGCCAGGCAATTAATAAAATACCCTTGAATGCCTATAAAAACACAAATTTAATTTTTACTAATGTAATTGGTGTGCAATGATTACATGCAACTTGATTGTTTATGCTAGCTAGTCAGTAAGTTAACATTAGCATGTTTACACAATAACGTCACTTGAAATGCGGCTCGTAAGTGGTATTTTTTCCGCTATTTACATTACATTACATTACATTACGTCATTTGGCAGACGCTTTTATCCAAAGCGACTTACAATAACACATTTTTGTCAGCAATAGAGCAATCTACTATGGAGCACAGTCTGTGATAACTACAACTTCTGAAGGAACAGTGGTACAAGTTTAGGTTAGTGGTACAAGTTAAGGTTAGTTTTTTTTTTTTTTTTTTTTTTTTTTGGGTGAAAGAGAGAGAACGAAGTTAGATCAAGAAGGGCCCAGATGGAGCCTGAAAAGGTGCGTCTTTAGTCTTTTCCGAAAGATCGGCAGTGATTCAGCCGTCCTGACCGAAGGTGGAAGCTCGTTCCACCATTGAGGTGCCAGGGACGAGAAGAGTCGAGATCGGGATGAGCGACTTTTGAGCCCCCGTAGCGAAGGAGGGGCGAGGCGACCTGCACTGGTGGAGGAGCAATTTGAAGCAATTTGAGCAAATTTACAATTTGAATAATTACTATCCCCATCCATAATAAGGTCGTACCTTCATCAGTAACTGGGGGCTACTGTCTCACGTTATCAATCCAGCTGACGACGCTGGACCTACCCCCGCAGTAATGGCAGCCCCACTAGATGGCAGCCTACACAAATTGGCCGTGGGATTCGTGTATAGGTTACGGCTCCCGACTCACACGCACTTACTCACACGACCACAAGAGGTCGCAAACGACAACATTTGTTGTTTTACGACCCTGGAAAATAGACCAATGCTGTCATGTTTCTTGTGAGGATGGTCTGAATCTATTGTTTTTCTGACATCATGCTGTGATGTTGCAATGAACCACACATGATATGCCTGTTTGCTTAATGTGATTTAAATCGCACCACCTTAAGCAGCCCGCATTCCCTTTTTTCCAACCTATATTCATGTTTTGCTAGCTGATGTAACATTGTGGTGACACAGATCATTTTATTTTCTAACCTGCTCTGAAATGCAGAAGCCTTTATTGATCCAACAGTTATCTACCAAATGAAAGTCAAGTAATCGCCGTATTGGCTTGGAATGAGGATGCATTCTTCCAACAGGTGTAACATTGATTGAAATGCATAGAAAGCCATGAAATAGAGCAGAGCCATGGCTCAGGGCAACGTTGATTATAATCATCATCCACGCTGTTCACAGCATGATAGTGTTTCACCAGCCGCTCAAGGAGAATCACTGCAGATAACATCATTAACACTGAGATAACCACATTCTGGAGATCCACCTTGGAGAAGATGCTATTGCTTCCATAATGCTTTGTTAGGCAACAGTGGACCAGGGAAGCACGTCTTTGATGGAGGGAGAATGTATGACCTTTGGCATGTCGATTACTGTTGTTCACACACATTTCCCAGCAAAAATATGTTTTATAATAATCCCCACATTTGACAGCAGTACAGTAGTTTTGCATGTTTAGTGATTTAGCATTCAATGAAATCCAGAGGTGGAAAGTAGCTACTGTACACTAACTACTAATTTACTGCACATTGGATGGAAGGTTTTCCATGGAGACCCCCCCACCACACACACACACACACATATGACCCCCCCCCTCCCGAATACATCACTGTATACATAACTATGTAATTTCAATACTAATATACAATGAAAGCACTGGTTCTGATCGTAGATACTTACATGTATAGTGTGTTCCAATCCAATGCACCCCCTCCGGGGACTGCCCCCTAGTCCGATACCTCACGAGTCCGATACCTCACGAGTCCGACACCTCATGGTTTTGGGTTAGGGTCTGGGGGAGGTTAGGTTTAGGCGTGGGGGTGGGAGAGGTTAGGTTTTGGGTTAGGGTCTGGGGGAGGTTAGGTTTAGGAGTGGGGGTGGGAGAGGTTAGGTTTTGGGTTAGGGTCTGGGGGAAGTTAGCCTCTTTTTTCGGACTCGTGAGGTGTCGGACTCGTGAGGTATCGGACTCGTGCCATGGCACCCCCCCTCCCCTCCCCAGGGGTGGGAATCACCAGATGCCCCACGATACAATGTTGTCACGATACTTAAAACACAATACAATATAGTATAGTATAGTATAGTATTGCAATTTGATAGTACAGTATTGCGATATATTGAGTATTGTGATTTTGCAATATATTCAATTTATTACCTTTTTCCACTGCAAATTATGTCCCCAAAGGAACATTTGGTCAACATTTGTTTTATCTAAGATAATGTTTCCAGTCTGTTCATCTCACTTAACCATTTTTATTGCAGCAAAAATTGTCAAGAAGACAGACTGACCAACACTGTCATAAAGACTTGTCATAAAGGTAGCATGAACCTGGCAATTTATATAATAAAATATTGCGATACTTGGTATTTGTGCGATACGATATATTGCCACACATAAAATACCATGATACTATGCTGTACCGAACCCCCTCCAAATAAGAACATTGGTGGTAGCCTATCTGAAAGAATAGTTGATGAAATGTGCATAAGAAAGAAGTGAAATGGTAATGTGAAAATGTTTCATATGTCATTAGGCAGAGCAGGCAGCACCAACAGATGGCACACAGACAGCAGAGCTGGAGACAGGCAGGGACAGCCTGGCAGAGACAGACAGGCAGGGACAGCCTGGCAGAGACAGGGAGTCTCAGGTAAGATGAATGAATGAATAAATTAATTTATTCTACAAAATAAAAAAATACAATACACCAACAGGCATACAGTATAAAATAAGTTTTTGTTTGGCAACATTATTAAAGGTTTTCTCTTTTTATGCCTCTGTCGGTGATAGCCGTGGCCGGAGGCATTATGTTTTCGGGTTGTCCGTCCATACGTACGTACTAGGGATGGCACCATACCACTTTTTCCATATCCGATCCGATACCACAAACTTGAGTATCTGCTAATACCGATATAAATCCGATCCAATCTTTTTCCCTCGCTTATGCAACTAAGCTGTTAATAATTAATTTACCAATGCACTTTGCTTAACCCAGCCATCTAAACATCATGTTCAATCTGTGTAACAATATTTATTCCCTAAATGAAAGGCTATAAAGCCCAGAGGACTCAGTAATGCACTAATGCTGCTTCTTTTTAAGCCTTCTCTCTCACACACACACACACACACACACACACACACACACACACACACACACACACACACACACACACACACACACACACACACACACACACACACACACACACACACTTGTTACAGCTGTCCCTGGTCTCCCCTATTCTACTTTGGTGTTGCAAAACAAGGGGGAGGGGAATTTATGCATCAATTGGTGTTTGTAAACAGGGACACACGTGCTAATCAAGTTTTATTTTGTCATTTTCAAGGAAGATGCAGACTTTTGGGATTAATTATAATTAAGGACTGACACATCGGCAGGTGAGGGGTGGGGCTAGGGGGAAGGGGCCGTAGCTAGGGATAGGAAGGCCATAGAGTGCTGGGTTTCGAGGGGTGGGTAGGGGCAGTGGCTCCGTGGTTTAGCGGTAGGACCATTTTCTATGTTGAAAATGATTAGCCGTGTTGTTGAGGTACCAGCAAACATTGCCTAAAGTGCCATAAGCCCGAATGGCTACACCACTATGCCATGGGCTTCTAGGTATTTGTGCTTGTATGAGTCTGGACAGACATGAATGTAGACTGTGACTTGCTGGCGGAGGCAGAATCTTTAGTTTAGACTACATAATTGATGGATACCCTCACTCTCAACTTAAACTGGTCACTGAACCAAGATTTGTTTAAGGCGATGCCTTGGCATTGCTGTTGTGATTAATTGTACCAGTAGTTAGGAGTATGGCAAACACCATATTTATTTTCCGGGAGACAGACTGTGAGTCAGTGAGGGTGGTGAAAGAGAACGAGCCAGGGAGAGAGACTTTTAGATTACATCAATTATCCAGTAGTAGGCTAGTAATTATGGTTACTCAATATAAATACATTTAATATTACAATACAGTACTACTTTTGGTGTCCCCCTCAGGAATTGCACTTGAGAAGATTGTATGCAATTCCCCCCTCCCCAAAATTGTTACAGTATCAGATTTTCTCCCCTTAGACCGACAACATTAAAATACTTATTACACGTTAATTTTACGCTGCAAGGGAGTGGTATTCAGAATGAGTACTTTTGATGTAGTCTCGACGCCAGACCCATGAGAGTTCTTACGCTGATACACTATGTTACTGCATGCTGCAGAGCTCTCTCTGGGTCTGGGACACTTTCCCTCAGAGGGCTGGTTATGGGAGGGAACCGTTCACTTGGTCAGTCATATGCCAGTGATGGCTTCAGTCCTCTCCAATCAGTGACGACTTTGCGATCAGACAACACGGGAGGCGCAGCCCATTTGCTCTCTCATCGGTGCTACGACCTGTCACTCATTCAATTTCAACCCGCCTTCAAAACTAGCAGTGGCTGTTAAGTGGCACAGACTCACTTATGTAGTATGCGGAGCGCAGCAATTGAACGTAATATTTGAGTCTGAGGAGAGACTACTTTTGATGTAACGTACCCAAGTAGAGGTACAGTACTTAGATACTTAATATATATATTGACATCACTGATGACTTAGATATAGGCCTACATCGGTACGTTACGTGCATAATTATGTATCTACGTAACTAGGCTACCAACTGTACTACCGGTACTGTACGTACATTTTACTGCTAATGGTTATATGCTTTTCCTGAAGTCAACTTTTTAATGCAGGACTTATGATACATTATGTTATTGCTACTTTTACTTATGTAAAAGATTTTACTACTTTTTCCAGCACTGATTAAAACAAGCCACAATTCAGTATGGAAAAAATCACTACTACAGTATGAAAGCTGAAAAGTGTACAAGAAATGCCCTTTCCTCTAAAACAGCAGGAGGCCATCTTCCCCCCGCCCCGCCCATCATGTTTACTTGATGTTTGTATATCCATCTTTATTGCGGCGGCTAGATGACTGAATTGTGGCGATGGCACAGCAGAAATCTATCACAATGCATGATCGCAGCAGAAGTGTCTGAGAAAGTGCCTCGTACATCAATGCCATGTTTTCCTCTGGATGATTCAATTTGAGG
Source organism: Poromitra crassiceps (assembly GCF_964638095.1). NCBI lineage: Eukaryota > Metazoa > Chordata > Actinopteri > Beryciformes > Melamphaidae > Poromitra > Poromitra crassiceps. The sequence continues at coordinate 108,077,148 of NC_139624.1, forward strand.
TTTGTCATCAGGATACTGCAAAGGGGGGAGCAGAGGGGCATCAGAGTTGACACTAGAGTTGGCTGTAGCCACACATTTGTGTATGTGTGTTTGGGTAGGCAGCTGAGTGTGTTTGTGTGTACATGCTCTACACAGCAACAGCAAAACAAGACTTTATTTTTACCACGGCGTGGGTGAAGCCAGCTGTGGTCTTCACAAGCCAAAATCAGGTCATGCAGGCAGGAAGGCAGGCAGGGACGCTTCTGGAAGTGATGTGCTTCGTCAGATGGCTTCTAGAGGGCGTCTTTGACTAAGAGTTTTTGACTGAGAAATGACTGAAAGTGTTGCCGTCTTGGTGGCATTGTCACTAGATTTGGACACCTTCCGGACCCCATGGTGACTTTATTCCTCAAAGTGAATAAGAACAAATCTGGGGGCTTTTTCTGACCATGGGGAACAATGTCGATGTGTTGAATTCCGAAGCATTTGGTAATACATTGGTGTACAGCGAATACACAGATGAAGTTGGACTACCTGGTAAGTTCTGACAATTTGTCTGCTACTTATTCCAGCTATCGGTTGTTTGTTATGCCGGGACAGCTAGCTGTGCTGTTGGCTGTGTTGACTGGTGCTGCTTAATTACATTACTTCATTTAGCAGACGCTTTTATCCAAAGCGACTTACAATAGCACACTTTGTCAACAGCAATGAAATCAGCTGTGCAACACAGTCTATGTCAGCTAAGACGTTTTCAAGGAAAATAGAGTAGCATTTGTATAAAGTAGTTTTAAGAAGGAATAAGGAGCATTATTATGATTATTATTTTAAGAGGGATGAGGAGGAGGAGGAGAAGAATAAGAAGGATGTTCAAGAAGGGCCCAGGTGAAACATGAAGAGGTGTGTTTTTAGTCTCTGCTGGAAGATGGACAGTGATTCCACCGTCCTTTCAGAACTTACAGTCCCAACTTTATCTTTTTTTTTTTATATATATTTTTTCCCAGATTTTTTTATCCTATTTTTATCCCCCGTTAGTGCTAATTTTAATTTATTTATCCTGGTTGCTGCTCCACCCTCTGCCAATCTGGGGAGAGCTGAAACTGGCTCCATGCTTCCTCCGAGACATGGGCAGTAGCCAGCCGCTTCTTTTCACCTGACAGGGGAAGCTTCACCGGTAGGACATAGCACGTGGGAGGATCAAGCTATTCCAACGAGTTCCCCTCCCTCCAAACAGGCGCCCCTAACGACCAGAGGAGGCACCACATCAGCGACCAGGATATTGCATGTTTTGGTGTGGGGTTCCTATATGAAGGAAACCCCCAGGGGGCATGCGGAGAACATGCAAACTCCACACAGAAAGGCCTTTTTGACAACCCCACCCGGGCGGGGGGCACTCACTCCTTCAGCGCTCACAGCGTCCCAGGTGGGAATCGAACCCAGGACCTTCTAGCTGTGAGGTGACAGCGCTTACCACTGCACCACCATGCCCCCCAGCAGTCCAACTTTCTCACTGACCTTTCTCCAAGCCTTCTCCTTGTTATTGTGGTCCAGGATGAGCAAATCACAACGCGTTTAGCTCTACAATACACTCGGACAAACTGAGCCGAGAGCTCCATAAGAGAAGCATAGAGAAGCAGAAGAAATCGGGATTCTCCTCTGGCTTTATGATGTTTCATACAGTTATAAGTAGAAAAAAACGGTCAAACGATGTGCATGGGGGTAAATGCAACATTACGAGGTATCCTGGGAGGCCAGGCAATGGATAATAAGAAACTAGTAAACGTAGATCCACTCACATCCACAATGAAGCTGCTGTTTTGGACGTTAAATCTGCAATCGTGGTGACAGCGAGATGAGTCTTCTCCCTCATTTGCCTTCCGTGATCCAAAGGTATCATGAAATCATCATGGTATTCAGAAAGTCAGCAAAAGAAAATGCTGAATTATGCGAGTTTCCAGCCATTACGTTATGCGTGTAATAGAGTTGGTTGAAGAGGAGGCGCATTGATTGATGTGATTAAAACATCGCCAGACACCAGTCAAACCCTAAAACGAGGGAATTAATCTTGTTCCCCAAATAAATGTGAGGTAGACTAAAGAGAAAACATGATGGAAAAAGTGGTCTGCTGTAGGCTATGCCTCTCCTGATCTGCTACACCCATGCCTGCGTGCTGTTGTCTCGCTATGAAAAACATTGACACTATTAATTTAAAGTTTCTTGATTATACAGAGGTAGGCCTACATGAAATAGATTGCCAGGTGCCACCCTTCAATTCGGCATAATCCATGGAGAGGTTACTCTAAGTGAATAAAATATAAATTCTGGATGTTAGTCGCCTGTTATCCCCACTGGTTATCTCGCTGTCTTCCTTCGTTAAAAGTGCATGTTTGGTTAAAGATTCGCTAAAGCCATTTCCATGGACGTATCGCATTTCTTTTTATCGATAGCTTTAAATGTTGTACATCGCCCTCCATGGCATAGTGAAGTACTTTATGATGGCTTCTAGACAATATCAGGCCTCAAAAAGTTGTTTAGAGCCTCTTGGGAGATAACTTTGACAGTGACGGCTGCCATTTATTCTAGTCAGCCTGCCCTGTGTTTGTCCGAGTGAGCACGGGGGGTGGGGCTCAGCGATAGGTCAAGTACTTTTCACCAAGGGCCACATTTTGCCAAGGGCTGGGGGCCGAAATATATATATATATATTTATTAAAGTTATATATATATATATATATATATTTTTTTTTTTCAACTCCAGTGTGGGCCACACAGGGGGCGCCAATTGAATAGCCCTGCTCTAGAGTCTTGTTATTGTGTTCCAGATCTGATAGGACATTGTGTTGTGTAGCTCTAGAGTCTTTTTATTGTTGTCCAGATATGAGAGGACATTGTGTTGTGTAGCTCTAGAGTCCGTCTTGTTATTGTGGTCCAGATAAGAGAGGACATTGTGTTGTGTAGCTCTAGAGCAGTGATCCTCACTACTTTCTCCATGAGAGCCACACTAGCCGGTCAAAGTCAAGAGGAGAGACACTTTTACCGCAAAACCACACAGTAAGCGATTGATTTAGTTTTTAGTTTATTAAATGATAAAAGCAATGATACAAAATTTAGAAACAATGATAAAAATATTAGAAACAATTATAAAAATCATAAAAACATTCAGACCGCCTTTATTCATATATATATATATATATATATATATATATATATATATATATATATATATATATATATATATATAAACGATATAAAAAATGATAAAAGTGATGAAAACATTCACACCGACTTGATTAAAGTATATATATATATATGAAAACATTCTGATGTTCAGTCTGTCTCTCTCTGGGATGCAGCTCCAAACCTCCAGACAGCTGCTTTGCTTATCGTTAAAACTCTGACGCTGGGACGCTGGTGACTTGATTGTTGCAGCTTGCGCATTTCTCGTTAACGACGAGGAAATGCCAGCTGCAACAATACACCCTGTCATTCACACCTGAAGCGCTATGTTTCTGCGTCCCTGCCACTGACCCAATCCCTCCACGAGGCATTGGCTTGTTTGCAGTGTTGCCAGATACCGGTATATGGTGAGTTTCAACCCCCATTTGGTGCTCCAAAGGGCCACAAACCTGGCAACCACGCAATTTGTTTGACACAGCAGTGAGGGAATGGTTTTGACAGTAATTGTATTAATTATATCAGCGCGAGCCGCCAATTAAAGTGTCTAGAGCCTCCATCGTCTCGCGAGCCGCGCAACGAGGAACTAGGCTCTAGAGTCTTGTTATTGTGGTCCAGATATGAGAGGACATTGTGTCGTGTATCCATCTTGTTATTGTGGTCCAGATATGAAAGGACATTGTGTCGTGTAGCTCTAGAGTCCGTCTTGTTATTGTGGTCCAGATATAAGACGACATTGTGTCGTGTAGCTCTAGAGACTTGTTATTGTGGTCCAGATATGAGAGGACATTGTGTTGTGTAGCTCTAGAGTCCATCTTGTTATTGTGGTCCAGATATGAAAGGACATTGTGTCGTGTAGCTCTAGAGTCCGTCTTGTTATTGTGGTCCAGATATAAGACGACATTGTGTCGTGTAGCTCTAGAGACTTGTTATTGTGGTCCAGATATGAGAGGACATTGTGTTGTGTAGCTCTAGAGTCCGTCTTGTTATTGTGGTCCAGATATGAGAGGACATTGTGTTGTGTAGCTCTAGAGTCCGTCTTGTTATTGTGGTCCAGATATGAGAGAACATTGTGTCGTGTAGCTCTAGAGTCTTCTTGTTATTGTGGTCCAGATATGAAAGGACATTGTGCCATGTAGCTCTAGGGCTCTATCGTCCCGCACTGCCTATTCTCGTGACCGGAAATGGCCGATTTTCACGTGATCGGCCTCAACCGGTGACCGGCTCCGGTCAGTCCACATAGCCGATTCTGTGCGCCGGTCGGCTTTCCCCTTTTTTTGTTTGGTCAATTATCTGCAGCTGCACGATGCATGCATTCACGTGACGTGCGCGCACCCCAAGCAGCCAAAAGGAAACACACGCCAGCATGTCGTCCTCATTGTGGACATTGTACAGTTTGTCACACATGCAAGTTGAAAATAAGCCGCAGAGGGGCAGGGTACGTTGCCGAGTCCCGCTCGGCTGGAGTCCACTCCAATCTGAGCGGCTCGCTTCACCTCACTGACCCCTCTCTCTTCCCGGCCACAGCGCAACACAGCCGGCTTGGCGAAGTGAAGGTAGGCTACTATCGAGCCCTGTGTCCTGGTTACATTCCCCGACCAGCTGCAGTCCACATCACCGCTGCCTGCTGCAGATCAGCTGCTGCTGCTATCTGTCAGTCACGTTGTAACGTGGATACAGGAGAGGAGGACTATTTGTTTCGTATTGCGAATAGAACGACGAACATAATAATAAAACGCATTGGACCAGTGTGCAAGGTTTACTGTGCGTGATGAATTTTTTTTCCGGATGGCGGATTAAAAGAAACTGACTCTGTGTGTAAACTCAACTCAAAGTCATTTCCTCATCTACTCAAGAACAGCCAAATCCACAACTGTAGAGTGGGCATGGCTTCGAAGGTCTGGGCTCCAGACCTATAGGCTATAAACTCCTTGTCCAGGGATAACATTTTGTAGTTTATTTGGCAGGGACATATACAAAAAAAACATTAAACACCATAGGGGAAGATATGCTTTGTAACAGATTTAGCCATAGGCTACTTTCCATCTGGAGTCCCTGTTCTGTTGCACCTTTTTTCTTTTGGAAAAGTAAATGCATGATAGCTGTGGGATATACTGGTTGTTTTATATTCATTGTATTTACACAAAAAAGAAAAGCTCTGTCCAGTAACCTGGAACACTTTTATTTTGAGATGTTTTTGAGTGAGATCGTCCTACCTCATGCAAATGATAAGAAATGTGACATGAATCTTAATTTTCTATTAAATCTAAGTAAAAAAAATAAAAATAAAAATAACCAGTCAATTATTGTTCTTAGAAAGAAAATCGGAATCGGCCCAAATCTGCAGTAAACGAATCACAATGTCCGTTTCATGTTCCATTCCACGGAGCGATCCAATCCGGTGAGAAAAGCCCGACCAAAGCGCTCTGAGCTCCCTCTTTCATCCCCGTCTGTCTCATATATATTATTCCACATTATTATGCTTCTCAAACCAATCTCACTGCAGTTTAAATACAGCAAGCATGTAAATACGCTACACTATAGCAAGATCAAAGTGAAAAGAATGTTCTAATGTTCTAAACGCATCGGCTAGAAAAAATATAGCCTGTCCCTGGATGTCATGATGAGATTAGATTGGTGAAAGTTTGGGCAGAATTATATCGTTTTCTCTCGCTACCTTTTCTTATCCGCCACTGCACAGGTAGGATGATGCAACAGCCTCTGAATGACAGGGGCTCAAAACTACGGTATAACAACTTTTTTTCATCGGTCATTGTGCCTGTCTGACGCACGAGAGAGAGGGAATGAGAGAGAGAGAGAGGGGGAGAGAGAGTGAGATGACAGAGGAGAGGTGCGCGCAATTACGCACAGTAATATCTTCGGCGCACTGAATAAGGCCTGGTTTTGAAAAGCGCTAAATGCTAAATTAACGCCAGGGGGGAAGATAGCGTTAGGCCGGTATTTAAGGCCGAAACGCCCATTCTGGCCTATTCTGGCACTGCGCCACGCCTCTTCGGCATAAAGCGCATTTCGGGGCCTAAAACCATGATGCTATCTTCCCGAGGCAGGCGCAAGGCGTTTTTTTTTGCGTTTAACGCCAGTTTTAGAGCCTAAGGCCAGTGGGAAGATAGGGGCCCTAGAGTCTTGTTATTGTGGTCCAGATATGAGAGGACATTGTGTCGTCTAGCTCTCGAGTCCGTCTTGTTATTGTGGTCCAGATATGAAAGGACATTGTGTCATGTAGCTCTATGTCTATGTATCGTCTTGCCAATTGAGTCCAGTCCTGTCTGCTCGGGAGACCCCTGCATGTGCCATCTCACATCATGTATGTGTTTGCTGTGTGTGTGTGCGTGTGCATGCATGCATGTGTGTCTCGAGACTCCTGTCAGTGAGTCACTCACTCTGCCATTCGCCGACACACAGAATCTGTACTTGTTTCTAATACCAAAACAAACAAAGCCATCTCTACATCTCTGGACTCATACTGGTTGCTCGTATCAATAAACCAGTAAGACTTTCCTCATATAGAATGTGCTCACTGCTCACTTCATACCAAGCTAATTAAATAATTCATGACACATTTATGAATAAACAATCATCATTTATAACAGTTTCATTTCACATTCATGTAGAATGATTACTCGGCAGATTTTGGAATAAGTTCTGCAGAATAAATCAATTTTCAATTTAATACTGTAGCTGAATTCTCCAGCGTTCTGCAGCTGCAGCATTCGCTTTGAATGATGGAGATGATTCCAATCCCCCCAGCAGAGAAGCATGGCTGAGGGCCGGTCACCACCTGAATGTGTTGCCGTTTCAATGGATGGCTTATATTACCTTACAGTGACAGAGCGGATTTATTGTGGAAGGAAGCAGTTATGTTTAATACAATGGTCTTGAGAGAAATGCAACAACAACCTGCTACAAAGTGAATGCTAGAGAGGTCTAAGAGAAGGCCAACATGCAAACTATCGAAAAGTGTCAATGTCAGTCTGAAAGTCAGTCTGGCTAAAGTGACAGTATAAAGGGAAATTTTGAAAGCTGAGTTAGTTCAATTCCAAAGTTTACCAATTGGTGAAAGACAAAAGCAAAACATTTGTTTAAGTAATTGCTAGAGCTTTTGACCTGAAAAGCCAGTAGCACCATTTATAATTTTTTCCTTTATGTTTTTATTCTTTATTATTCCATTACCTCAGCCAACAGAGTTGGCCAGGAGGTCATGTTCTCGCCCCTGTTTGTCGGCAGGATATCTCAAGAAGTTTTGAACGCATTCGCACAAAACCTTTTAGTTTTAGGGAAGTAGGACATGGGCCAAGTTAGAATTGATTAGCATTCCACGCCCACTGGCCAGAAGGGATATGGGCATAGGGAATGGGCATAGCCAATCACAAAAAGGCACTTGACTTCCAAACGGATTCACGTAACACCATGAAACTTTGTAGAAAGGTTGGCGGAGGTATGCACTCTACAGCATGCCCTCTACTGTAGATTATTTATGTATTTTTTTCTTCTTCACTGGAGGAACATTTTGTTTGGTATGAGGAAGATGCAAAAGGCCAGTTTCTGTTTACAAAAGCATTTAAAGCCCCATTCAGCAAGTTTTCCAAGTTTTCCTATTGGAGAAACTGCGCCCTCTGCGTGCAATAGTATCGATAACGATATTGCAGTTCAAAGTCAACAAAACACAGCGGCAGAAAGCTCTATGTACATGTTGTGACATCGGGTACTCACCACGTGATGAAATAATAATCCATAGTTCCGTGAAACATCATTTCGTAGCAAATCCGAATCAAGTTACTTCCTGGTTTCCAGGAACATAACTCTGCCGTTGTAGAGCGCATGCGCGCATCTTTTTTTTTTAAATTTATTTATTGGCAGACAAACTGCTTAGTCCCAGGGCTGGCCAATGGAGGGCGGTGTGGGATAAATAACGGCGAGAGTCTCCCTATTACAAGTCAATCTACCATGTCCTATGACTAAAAAGCTCTTATATTACAGTAAAAAATGTCAAAAATCTTACTGATTGGGGCTTTAATAAGTTAAATACTGTACATTTGCAAACATTCCACAGAATACTTGGAAAGCTATTGCTAAACGAATGCCAGACAACTAAAAGCACAGAACCATGTGTGACATCTTGATCTTCATCATTGTTCTAAAATGCAATAAATGACCAAGTACATATGATTGAGAATTGAGTTGATGGGACTTTTATTTAGAAATGTTATATGCAATCATGTAACATAGATGTTCCCAAGCTGTCGAATGAATGTCGCTTTCTCATGAATGTCACTTTTGTATTTTTAATTAGTTTGTCTTTATTTAACAAGGTAACTTTATTCCTAATATTTGGGAACTAGTCAAATGTGTGCACGCATGCGCACACACACAGACACACACACATACAGACAGACAGACAGACAGACAGACAGACAGACAGACAGACACACACACACACACACACACTCTCAATATAACCTGAATGAGAAGTAAAAAAAAATAATCAAAATGCAGTGTCATCATCAGGTTCAATATATAGAAAACGTTTTTGAATAATTCAGTTTGGACCTTAAGGTCAGAGAGCAGACAATTTCTGTGACCCTCGTCAAGTGATTTCTTAGGGAATACTAATACTAAGGGAGCAGTAGTGAGTAGGGGTGTCACGATATTTCGTTGCACGATATATCGCGATATCGAAACGTCACGATATCGATATCGTCAGAAAAAAATGATATCGTAAAAAAAAATAAAAAATGTTTTTTGCTCCTGAATAATAATAGAACAAATTTAGCAGAATCAACACGCATGAGTGAGGGGGTAGACTACTACTGGCATGGCAAAACAGCTCAAGGGATACATAAGATTACATAAGTTTAGGGACCATTGAGCATGAGTTATTTAAGAAATAGATTGTATACTTTATTTTTCTTTCACCATGCAACAAACATTTAGTTTGTGACAGTGTGACACATTCTATTGCAAGAGAAGCATTATCTTCCATGTTGTTTTCTAGTTATTATAATAACAATTTCCAAAAACAGCATTTGTTTTGTATTTTGTGTATTTCAAATGAAAGACTATTTTTCCAGTATTTTCCCAGGGCTCCCTTGAAAAGAGGTTTCGATTTCAACGGGACTCACATGGTTAAATAAATGATAAATACATAAAAATTATTTACTTTTGTTAAAAAAAAATAGTTAAAATATCGTATCGTATCGTTATCGTGAACCCAATATCGTGTATCGTATCGTATCGTGAAATTAGTGTATCGTGACACCCCTAGTAGTGAGTAGTCAATATTTGAACCAGGCAAGCTAAACTAATCAACCCCTCAGTTAAAGACCCTGGAAATGCAAAAAACCTTCTAACTATGTAATTTAGGGTCTTATGTGCACAATAGTAAGCATCTAAGAGTTGTAGGTCGCCATTGTAAATAAGAATTTGTTCTTAATGACTTGCCTGGTTAACACGTTGAGTGCCAATGACGAGATATCTCGGCTTACAGGATCCAACCGTTGAGTGCCAAGGACGAGATATCTCGGCTTACATAAACATTTTTTTTTTTTGACGGTGGGATATCGATCAACCCCTTTTACGTCTCCTATACCAATATTGGAGGAAGAGAATGTGTATAATCTATTTTACCGACCAGCTAAGTGGCGACAGTGCTCTCCAGACAGAGACAAAGCCGAGCAAAAACAGCCGCGGGTCCGCGGGAGAAAGCCATTCTCAAGGAAATAGCTGGGCGAAAACGCTTTCGATTTCACACACACACACACACACACACACACACACAGCGCGCGCGCGCGCGCGCACACACACACACACACACTCGAGTACCTTTGAGCATAAATAAGACCAGAATCGCAAAAGCTTCTTCAAAGCTCTCAGCCGACACCTCAAGAAACGAACGAGCCCGTTTTACAGTAATCCAGACTGCCCGAGAGCGGCCGCGGAGCCAGCAGCAGCAGCACAGACGGAGGGAGGAGTTTGGAGACACACACACACACACACACACACACACACACACACACACACACACAATACAGTATACAGACTTGCCCAAGGGCACCCATAATCACAGGCACGTGAGGTGGTTCTAAAAATCCATTTATCTCAAAACTCTCTGAAAATCTCTGAAACCATGCTGTACTCAACGGCTAATATCTACATAACTACTAACTCTACAAACTAACTCTTTTAGACAGAGAAAGCACACATTCTATTAGTTCTTTTTAGATGATTGGTGTTCACGAAGTCTTAACAGAAAAGAATCCTCGGCTCTTGTAAAATGAGCCAGAATCCTCCAAAAAAAACCTGGCAGAACCTACCTACAGCATTGAAAAAAGGGCTGGCAGTCAATGTGTTAAATAAAGGTTAAATAAAATAAAATAAAAATGTAGGCATTAGATTCTGATGCTTCATAGAGAAAGTGTTAAAAACAAACCACAACATTTTGAACACATTCAAATGTCATGAAGGCAAAAATGTGTACTTTATTGTCATTTACTTTATTGTCATTTAGCAGACGCTTTTATCCAAAGCGACGTACAACAGATAAAATACATCACACAATAAAACATAGCAGAACAATTAAAATAGATTAAAACAGAAAATATGTGATCATGATAAAAATATGCATAGATAAAAGATGATCAAGAGTGCAGATTATTACAGTGTATAAAACAATTCAGGAGTCAAAGAGATGCAGTAGAGGGAGAGGTAGGAAAGTGGATAGTAAATAGATGTGTTTTTAGTTTTCTTTTAAATATGGGCAGAGATGTGGCCGTTCTAGCCACGGGGGGGGAGCTCATTCCACCATGTCGGGGCGAGATCTGAAAAAAGTCTCGATCGAGAGCGACCTGTAGGCCCGCGCAGGGAGGGAGGGGCGAGACGTCCTGCACTAGTGGAGGGGTGGAGGGAGCGGTGGGAGGTTTGGAAACTGACCAGTGGCTGTAAATATGGGGGGGGGGGGGCTGTTTGATGGACTGCTTTGTAAGCCAAAACCAGGGTCTTGAATTTGATACGAGCCAGAATGGGAATCCAATGTAGATCGCGTAGGAGGGGGGTGACATGGGAAAATGTATTTAGATTGAAACGTGAAACGAAATGTGTAAAATCAGAACTATCTCTCCTCTCTACTGTACTTTCCAAACTGCCTGAACAAATAAAAACTACCATGTTTGATTGCCCATTCTCCCTCTCTCTTAAAAAATAGGCAAAAGTACAATGACATTGGAGTCATGAGGTGAAATATCGCAAAGGATTTGCAACACTTACTGTATTCCAAGAAAATCATATTTTTTAAGCATATTGCCTGCCATTTAGTCTTAGTTCATCTGGGTAGTGATGTAAAAAAAAACTACAGTCAGCTTTCTCCTGCATCTCAATATTTTGAATATTTCAGTTTGATGGGGGTGACAGAAAAGGCACCTTATGAAATGTGCTTAACTTTTACTTCGTTGCTGTTTGCCATTGGCTAGTTTCATGTTCTCTCTCTATCAGAGATGGTTGTTCGCCATGTGTTTGAATAATAGAAGTCTCTCCTTCCAAAATAATTTGTCCCCCATTTGAAAAAGTTGCACCTGAAATGAGTGCTAGCACATAATTAAAACACAGATAGTGTAGGACTTGTTAATGGATAGTGTAGTCTGAGTCCTTTGCTGCTTAATGATGACACTTTGACTTTGAGACTCTTATGACGCTGCACATTCATTTTGCTCAACATAAAATAAATGTGTCTCCCACTGGCCAACAACCTGCAACGATCAGCCTGTCACAAGCTGCCACTGCACACGAGAGTGCTCTCAATCTCATGTTTATTACACGGCAAACAAATCACTTCTTTGTTTTGCCTAATGGCAAAATGCTTTCACCAGCTTTCACCAGCTTTCACCAGCATGCTGAAAGCATGACATGCTTTCACCAGCATGTCAGTTAGTTTGGTTTGTTTCCGTGTCAGTGTAGTTCTTGGGAGGGGTCAACGGAAGTTATGAAGACTGCGATCCAAATTATACCTTACTCTCTCTATGTAATAATTGGTAGTTTTTGAAAAATTCTGTAAGTTTAATTTTAATATTTACATATAAAAAAACACGCTTTTTGAAGTAATTGTTTCGGAAGTTAAGTCCCACTCACTATTAATCCACATTTGCAGTGGCAGTTCCTAACAATGCTTTAACAAGCGCAGTGGGATATTAAAAGTATCTGGTTGGTTGTTTGTGATTAGGTGCCACTGAGCCCTGACTATAATCCCATAAGCTCTGCAGCCACTGCACACATACTGTGAACTGGCCTACTGATGATGGGAGGCATTGAGAAGAAGTTGTTCTTCTGACTACTTCTTCTAATCCATCATACAAAGCTTATCACATGCAACCTTGTGGGATAAATCCTCGGACGACTACGCCATAACCGAAAGGTCACATCGTTGGACATGGAAACGACTGCCGTGTCCATCACCTGCCATATGTCCTGTCACAGTGTCCTTCAGGGAAACATGAGGCCTGCATTCACTCAAGCGTCGCACAGCGGAGGGAAGAACACATGTATCTGCGTTCATTGACCATGCACAATGAGTGGAAAACTGCCTGTAGCACTGGTCATGATGTGGGCGGTGCCCTGTGATCACATGATCACTGTGATTCTTTAAATAGACACACCTGTTCTCTGATCACTCTTACCCTGAAGAAGACTATGTAAAGTCGAAACGCGTCGGTGATCCCTGTTAAATAAAGGATTTTTATTTAATCAGAAGTGCCTCAGACTGTCTAATAGTAAACATGTTCTTCCCCTCCAGTGATGTAGTTCAGTCCCTTTCATTGTCAATGCTGCCCCCTAGCGGCACAAAGTTACAGTTTGACTAACGAACTAACGGACGGAGGCTGATCCCCCCATGAGACTTGGTATTCTACATTTAGACTGGGGACTTGATTTGAGATTTGTGCATCAAGACTTGAGACTATGTGGGACTCGAGCAAAATTGACTGTCACACCTCTGCTCAACACTTGCATTCAAATTCTCCTGTACACCAGCTACATGCTAGCAAGCTCGATTCCCACTTAAAGGGTAACTAACCCCTACAACTCCTTTTTTTCAGCTTTTAACCAATTGCTTTTTAGGTGGTGTGTGAAGGATTCTGGTCAAAATCTCCACATTTGAGACTAAACTGTTAGAATTCTATATTTTCAGGCAGCGAGAGTGCCCTTTATGGGTTCAAACACCCCCTTTCCTACTCATGTGATCTAGCAAACGGCAGAGCCATATAGGCAAGTTTCCTGGCCACTTCCGGTTTGCTTCCAGACTCGCCCGCGATATGTCTGTCTCTTCCGGTGTTTGTGAATACAGTCAGAGAAGCGTAACGTACTAGCGTAGTAGCCATAGCGACCGCCAAAAAAATGCAAACTTGGGATCATTCTCCGAGTCTCCTGTCTAACGAAAGAGTGTCTATCCCACACCCGTTGACAGTGGACACATAGGAAGATAATATGTGTAAATGGCCGAACGTAACTACAGGGGGGTCCTCTCGCCATTCCGAAGTGTCGTCATTCCGATCATTGACTTCTATGCTTTCGGAGAGGCGGCCCTTTTTATCTCCAAAAAAGGTTTCGTCATTGCGAACGATATTAGGTCCGCCATTCCGACATAGCATCTTGAGTTATTTAGCCTACAGGGGTGGGAGAGGTTAGGTTTAGGGTTAGGGTTCTTTCGCAATGGCGAGACAGATCTCCATTCCGACAATTTTGTCGGAATGCCGGTATTTCGGAGTGCCGACATTTCGCAATGCCGGGGTGTCCCCACTACAGGCAGGATTATAGCGTATTTTGAGGAATCAATGGCGGTGGACGGCAACGCGATGAACAATCTCAAAAGCTCCGAAACGTCAGCCAGACTAACGTTAGGTTACAGTCCTCTCCTCTGTCACAGTCAGTCAGACTAATGTTAGGTTACAGTGACAGTACTCTCCTCTCTCACAGTCAGACTAACGTTAGGTTACAGTCCTCTCCTCTCTCACAGTCAGCCAAACTAACGTTAGGTTACTGTCCTTTCCTCTGTCACAGTCAGTCAGACTAACGTTAGGTTACAGTCCTCTACTCTGTCACAGTCAGCCAGACTAACGTTAGGTGTCTCTCCATTCAAAAACAACACAGTTTGCCTTGATCACTGCAAAACATGACATGCCGTGTGTAGCCTCCACACAATGGGGCTACACACGGTAAATCATGGTAAATACGCAGCACAATACCCGCCGTGGTAAACAGAAGAAGACTGGGATATTAACTTTAAGGCGACTCACTTCTAGACTTGAATGAAATTATATTCACTTACTATGTGCTCCGTGGATTACCATTTTACCTCGAACACGAGGTGATTGACAGCTCTATAATTCGTAAAATAGCAGTGGATGGAAACGCCCATTGTTTCGCATTTTATTTTGCCGACTTTCTGAAAAGTCGATTAAAAGTTGCAATACATTTGGATGGAAACCCAGTCACACAATCTAGTTGCTGCAACTTGAGATGGTATTGGATATGCATCATGTGTGCTGATGCTCAAAACACTGTCAATCCAACCACTCTTTCAGGCGTTCAAGTCTAGTTTCAAGCTTGAAACTAGACACTTTTTACTCTTTTTTTTTTTTTTTTTACTTTTTTACTTTTTTTTTTATTACCTCATACTTTACAGTGTACAAGAGTGTACACAGAACAAACTTGAAACTAGACACTTTTACTTTTTTACTTTTTTTATTACCTCATACTTTATACACTGAACACTTTTATCCTTATTACCTCGTTACTTTTAAATACCTTATCTTTATTACCTTGACTTATTGTATTGTCTTGTCTAACACACCTAGGGGATTGCTTCATTTCGTTGTTCTTAAACTTGTTTTTTGTAACAGTGACAAATAAAGCTCATTCATTAATTAATTAATTCATTCATTCTGTTTATTGTGACAGCCACGCACTGCACAATGTGTTACAGAATAACCCATTGTTAATAACGTCTGCTAACGTTAGTGTAGCTCATGTTAGCGATCGTTGTAAAAAAGTTTGGATATTTCGGCTGCTGCCTTCTGATGTGCTCGCTGCTGTGGACGCAATGTGGACTTAACCGGAAGCCGGGAACATATAAGGCTGCTATGGCACCGCCCTAGTCCAGCGCTGGGAAACTTGTCTATACTGCAATAGAAGAGTTGCAACATTCAACATTCAACAACATTCTCCATTCACTCCAATGGACACATGTTTTAGCTAGGATTAAGCAGGGCTGTCCATTTGTGATGTACTTTTGAAAGGGTAAGACTTTTAAATAATCAAATTGTATCAGCTTTATTTTATGCATTCAAATGTAGCGTGAGCCCCTTCCTGGCTAATAGAGCTGGGGCAACGCACAGCATTGTGGGTAATCATGATCTGCTCTGGTACTGTGGCTAATGCTAGCTGTTAGCTGTGGGCTAATGTTAGTTACATGGCAGTAAACGCCACTGAATGACCAGCTTGATATAACTTTCAACCATTTCAAGTCACGCTGTTTCCATACAGCCTACCAGGCCAGCGTTGGCTAGTTGTTGATATTTATAACGATATTGTAGCTCTAATATAATGTTTTCCCCGATGCGGGCAAACTGTCATGGCACTGTTTCCGGTAAATATTTCCAGTCTGAGCGCAGACAAAGAGTATAGTGAGACAAGAGGAGGCACTCTTCTGCTTCTTTCACAACAGTGCGCCTCATAGGCGGTTGTATGCTGGTGCACCGGATGCACGTGCAACCCCTAGGGCCAGATTATTTTTTATTTTATGTTGACATATAAACATAGTTGATGAGGGCCGGCTCACCCTACAGGCGAAGCAGCCTCCTGCTTGGGGCACAAGTTCAGCCAGGGCGCTCTGTAGCCCTCACAAAACAACAACAAACAAACAAAAATCGCTGCTGTGCGCCCAGGCGCCCCTTCTTTTCCCCGCACCGATGCAGAACGCCATGTCCGTTGCACTCTTAAGGGAGAGCAGAACAAGGAACTAACCATTCTACACTAAAACGGATATTAGTGTGATGGGTATATATACCACTCTCATAACATGTGTGTATCACTTAGGGTGTCGAGTCATAGTCTATTTTTGTATTTGTCTTTTTTGAATGTTCCAAAACTGCATGTTTAACTAAGAATGATAATAATGATTATTTCCACTCACCACTTATTTAATGTGGTTACTTTACTTTGTGGTCAAACGTTTGGAAGGAACAATGCATGCTGGGGGATATCCAAATGTCTTTGTCCAATGGGTCCAATGGCATTGCTCTCTGTCAGAACTTGCTTGGATGTCCTGATGTTGGTTTAGTAGCAAAAGTAAACACAAGTTAATAGCAGCATTCACTATAGACTCTTTAGTGAATGCTTTCCACAAAATCATGAACAATGAAGAAAACCAGAAGGAATACAGTTCCACTTTTACCAAATAAACCAAAATTGATGTTCTGCGACAAGTTATATCATATCTACTAGCCTCTTCATTTTGCTCTGAGTGCACCAGATTAATGCATTTTACTTTAAAATGTACAACATTTCTTTGTCTAGGGGGAGCACAGCCCCCCCTACGTACCCCCCAGTCGGAGTACTATTACTTTCTTGGTGGTGCAACCCAACCCTGTTTGGAAAGCCTAGAATCGCCTATGGTCCGCTGTTTTGCCAGAAATCTGGGAGGTAAGGCCCCTTTAAAGTGTTCCCTACTGTATATTCTTATTTATCCACATTTACCTTTCCCATGATTTACAATGAGGAGAATATTCTGGATTCATGGTTTTATAGCGTGAAGATGAAACGGCTCAGGTTGACCTCCGGGTAGATGGAGCCGCTGAGGAAGAAAAATGACAGTCATCAATCATCACAAGTCAGTCTGGCTTGAGTGGCATATCTATCCTCATTCAAGCTGTCTGTACTCATTAGTTTGTAAAACTATGTGGAGGCTCCAATATGTTTACAGGTGACTATTCTATTTCCTTTGCTATTAAGCTGCTCCTGGGTTAAATTGGACTTGTTCTTTTGTCCAACTGTCACTAT
The DNA here is from genome assembly GCF_964638095.1 of Poromitra crassiceps. NCBI lineage: Eukaryota > Metazoa > Chordata > Actinopteri > Beryciformes > Melamphaidae > Poromitra > Poromitra crassiceps. The sequence goes on from NC_139624.1 coordinate 108,094,357, forward strand.
GAAACCTGGTTTTAAAAATGCAGGTAATTTAATGTTATGTAAGATAAAGGCAAGACCAATTAATTTGGAAAACAAAAATAGAAAACCTTTATTCACATTTCCCTGTTGCCTTATAATTATCTGAATGGAATTACTGTTGGACAAGTTTATGGTAGAGCAGTCTGTCACGGAAACTAATAGCAATTTCTCTCTCCCTGTGTGTCTCTCCCTCTCTCTCTCTCTCACTCTCTCTTACACACACAGGCAGTATTGCTGATTTAATTGTCATTCTCTGAGCTGTGGGTGCTTGCTTGCCATTTGATGGGTCCACAAGGCAATCATTATCATCACCACAGATTTACAATGGTGGGTGATGAGAGGTCAGCTGATTACATCTTGTTCGAAAAGAGGGAAATAATAACAAGTAAGCAGTGATGAAAATATATCTGCTCTTCCTCTAACTTTCTGGAAGCATGCTATGTTGTTTCCCCCCAACACCATCAGCTGAAAGAATAACTGGCATGTCTCGGCTTCCTTAACAAGCATGCCCAGTGCAATGTCAAGTACAGGGTGAATCATCAACATTGTACAGTATGTTTACAGAAATAGTGACGGCAAATCATTTTTGGGTGTACAATCTCCAGTAAGACAACATGAAACTTTACTGATCCCTGTGGGGGAATTCAGCAAGATAGAATTCAGCGAGGAAATATAAAATGGAACACAAGAAAGATAAATAAATTAATGAATACAAGGATAATCAAACAATATAATACAATGTTTTTATGTAATCATATACCCACAATTTAACACTGTAAGACAATTTTAACTTCAGTAGACCTAGATGTTACCAGTCTTGAATGTTTACATTTATATGGAGTTGAAATGTGCTTTGATATAAGTAAACATGTGTGACTTCTAAACTTATCTTAGTTATTTTAGAGGGTGCAGGCGGTGTGTGTGGCGGAGGTGTCTGTCACGATTGTGATGCCATGTCATCAGTGATGTCACTTGAGCAATTGTGATGCCATCAGTGATTTCACTTGAGCAATTGTGAGGTCATCAGTGATGTCACTCGAGCAATTGTTGTGATGTCATCAGTGATGTCACTCAAGCAACATGAGCCGATGGCACACAGTTGCATGATGGCGCCTAGGTGGGTGGGCGGTGTCTGTCCGTCTGATTTTGGAAGCCTGCGGAGCGGGCGAGTTCCATAACTGCAGCCATGGCACATCATCTCCAGAGTCTCCACCCTAGTTCCTAGTATTTAAGTAAATAAGTAAGCATATTCAAAACTTCCTGGGTGGTGTTTTCTTCTTAAAAGTAGGTACATAACTTGATGTTTTTATGGCGTCTTCAAATTGGCTACAGTCATTTATCATTATGATTAACAATTCCAAATCTGAAAGCATTCATGGATTAATTAAATTATATTGCAATTAACAATAATGCAGTTACATGACTTTAAGTTAAAAAAAAAAAGAAAAGATAAAGACTAATGAATGACTGTGTATTTATAGTCATCACATCCCCGTGAATTTAGAGTGTGATACGTATCATGGAGGGCTCACTGTTTGCTTGATACCATAAAAAGGTCACACTGGAGATTTGAGGAGGATCTAAAAATAAAATTTCTTATCAAGGTGTATGCATAATTAACGATTGGTCATTTTACATAAGGAGCGGGAGTTATCTTTCTCATTGCCCTTGCCAATCATCCCGTGTCACTGCGGTAGGCTGGGGGCTGATAGAGCAGCATGCGACCAGTGACATTAAAATCCTGCCATCGTGGGAATCGCCATGGTGTCATTGGATACGTAATTCATTTCCACTTCTCTCAGCATGCTATCCCTCCACCACCTCTCAATCATCAGCGTCTGGGGGAGGCCGACATTTACAGTTCTTTCTCTTCTCATCTGGTTAGCTAAACAGTTGCATGTAGGGAAAAAAGTTTGATTTTTCTTGGATAATACTCACAAGAACGAGACTGACAGTCAAACGAACATGAAGGCAGCCGAATAGGGAAAAAAGTACATTTTGTATTTACTGTATTCTGCTGTTGAATGTTTGTGACACGCGATAGGGTGAAAGGTCTACATTCCCAAATGCCCCTGACTGAATGCACTGATGCAAATACAACCATTGGTCGGCTGAAACACGTGGTCGGCCAGAGCGCTGCTGTTGAGACTGTTGCAGTGCTAAATAGCCTGCTTCACACACAAACACACCATACTGTACCTGCCAAGGCTGGGGAAAAGAGGACCTCTTTGAAATTGTTTTTTCCCTTGCCAAAATTTAGCCAAAAATTTAGCCATCTTCCTGACACGCTAGCATGAGATGGTTGGTACCAATCGATGCCTTAGGTCTTCTAGTTTAATACCAGAAACTTCACTCTGGGCCCTATCTTGGTACAGGCGTTTGCACCCCCGCTCGGCAGCAGCTAAACACCTCACGGGAGCATATTGTAATGATTTATACAGAAACATAACTTTAAAAATCATATAATTGTTTGGGTAGATGTGATGTCCCTGTTTTTAAGTCAAAAACAGCCCTAACATATGGTGGCGATGCAATACTCGCAGGGAAGCAAAACTCGTCACAACAAAGGGCGCAAACGCAGATTACAGGCGTGCCAAATCATTTATGCCCGGCACAAACGGGATTTGGGCGGTGTTAACCACCAGAATTATTCACAGGTGTGGCCTGGCAATGCCTGGGCGTTAGATCAATCAAACCAGATTCCCGTCTTGCAGTCCTGTAATACAGTTTGCGTGAGGCATGCTGTAATTCTCCCCATGCGTAATTTGGATAGTTGTAGACCTATTGACTGTATATATTATCCCTATCTCATAACGACACCATCACATCATATACCTGTTAAAAACATCTGAGTTTTGATGATGATTGATTGATTCGGGTTATTTTGTTGACTAGGGTGGGATAATAGAAACGTGTTTGCAGCGGGTAAGCGGAGGAAACAAAAGAAAAGATTGGACGATTTACAGTGGACTCAATTAAAACTCTGTGAAACACTGAGCTGCTGCCGAGGACAGAGACAGATGGAGAGAGCTTGTGACAGATCGGCTGTGATGCCAACGACCCTACGGGTTATAGCTGGTGAAGGTGAATAGCCTATTGCAAGTAGGCTACAATGTACAACTTTTCTCCATTCATTTACCATAACCCCTCCTTGCGATGTGATAAAAGTTTCTCAGTGAATTATAGTTGATTGCCTCACAGAATAATCTGCTGGTTACCCAATTTTAGCAGCAGAATTTGATGTCCTGGCATGGCACGTCCGTGCGTAATGATGACGTTAGCGCAAAATAATTGCGTGCTGCTGACGATAGGATAATGCAATCTATCCCCACATTTTAGCGCTGAACCCGCCCCCAATTTGCATTGCGCACAGCGTTAAATTACCGTCTTTGCGAAGATAGGGCCCTCTGGCTTTAAAACTGAGCACGCTATAGCCTCTTAAGCCCATGGCACACCAAATGAACATTCTCAAACAAACACAAACAAACACGAACAGACAAATGTTCGTTTGGTGTGCCATAGCTGTCTGTCCTTGTCTGTTCGTGTTCGACGATGTTCGGTGATGTTCGCCCGGATTCAACATGTTCAATCCGTGCTTGTTCGGTGTTCGCTGTTCGCGGTCGTCTGGTCAGAGCCTCCTCTAAACTAACGTTACACGCGACGCAGCAAACACACGTTTCTCTGCCATGTGCCATCACACTGGGCATCAACACTAGCGGGAGACTTATCCCATGCACTCCCGCAAATAAGTAATGTTATGTGCAGCACGGTTACGTCATTATATCTTACCGAGAGGCAGAGAGAACATCCATGATCGCTAACAGCGAGCTATGCTAATAACTAGCTAGCCGTTCAGAAACGCATGTAAACAGCCGTGTGATTAGTGAACGTCAGTAAAATAAGGAGAGAGCTGCAGGTGCTTATGCAGAACTAGTGCACGATTAAGTGCACAGTGGGTAATGACCCGCTGTGATGAAGAATATAGCGAGATTAACAAGGTTGATAGCAAAACACTGTCGACTGCCATCAGCAGCACCTCCAGGCTTCAACTAGCGTTAGCCTGTCACATGACGCCTTCATGGTCCCTCGATAAAGTCTGCAGAAAGAAGCACGTTACCTCACCACTCTCTCAAGAAGCGTCACGTGAGTGTGGCGTTTAAGGCCATCTGTCGCTACAAAATAAATAAACTGGGTATATCATTGTATTACTCGACAGACATGTAACTAACTTTGCCAGTCTGAGCCATCTTCTATGTGCTGCCTGTAACACAGTGCAGTTTATATTTTTCTGGTGTTTCTTTTTTACATGTGTGGGACAGGCAAATGTCTCAAAATGTTTTATTTTTTTGTAAAGATAGTTTTATTTCAAATTGTTTTATTTATTTAGTTTTAATATATTTTAAATTGTAACATATTTCATGTATTTTAGTCTGTGATACGTGAAACCGTGGCATTTTTGTCCAATCATACCGTCAAAAAACTCATGCCGGCACATCCCTAGATACCTCTTGTTTATTATATCGCAATCACAATCGCAAATCGCAATATTGTCCACCATAATCGCTAATCGCATTTGGTCAGCTTCTTCTTCTTTGTGGTTTTACGGCAGTTGGCATAGTTATTGTTGCATTACCGCCACCATTTGGCTGAAATTAGAACAACTGTTGTGCTGAATATGTTTGGTCGGTGTGCCATGCTTTCAAACAATCTCCAACATCTGCCAACATTCACAGACAATTGTCTGTTCATGTTTGTTGGTGTTTGTTGGAGAATGTTTGATTGGTGTGCCATGGCCTTTAAAGTAAAAAAAAAAACCCACAATATTCAATGTTGTTAAAAATCGACCCAAGCCTAAACATAACCCTGTCTATTGGATTCTGATGGGATGGCAGACGGCCAAGTTGTACATTTAGAAACATAATAAAGTTGAGGGGAGTGTAGTGTAGCGGTAGATTCCCTGGCTACCAACACCAGGGTCGAGGTTCGCATCCCCATGTTACATGTACCTCCGGCTTGGTCGGGCATCCATACAAGCACGATTGGCTGTGTCTGGGGGTGGGAAGCCATCAAGCCGGATTCGGGGTATGAAGCCCTGGTCGCTGCACTAGCGCGTCCTCTGGTCGGTCGGGGTTAGCCTGGGTAAACCCATCCCCCACGTGACCTGCTCTCAGACCTGTTCTCAGTCACTATGGTCTGGTCCCCCGCCTGTGCTAAACGATTTCCTGCGGTTGTTGGGCCCCCCCCGATAGACCGCTCCATTACGCAACCATCATCCAACCAGCTTTGTGCACAGAGCACATGCGCAGTGCAGCAGATGGCGTCATCGCTCTGCGACCTTTGTTGTTAGCGCTCGAGCTAACTCCACCTAGCTAACTCACTAGGCTACTGCTAGCAACCACAGGTTGCAGGTTGTGTAAGATAAACCTTCGTTCTAAAGGCAAGTTGGGCAGCTGCAAACCACTCGAGAAGGGGGTATTTCTACGCCTGGAGAGGGTTGGTGTGAAACTACACCAACAGGATTGCAAATCATGTCGGATTTGCCAGAGTCTGACTGAGGTATGTACTTATAACCTAATGTACTAGTGCTGCACGATTAATCTCCACTTCCCCCGTGCACTCCCGCAAATAAGTAATGTTATGCGCAGCCAGTTTATCAGATAATTTCGCCGTAAAATGTGTCCACGTGATGAGAAGCCCCAGCTTGTACAAGCTGTCCTTTGTATGGTCGCTGCCCGTCCGCTCAGACCCGATTTCGATATAGCGTTTGGTGATCTTTTGATCAACAGACCTCATAACGGGGATATACTGTTACGTGTGTCTACCAACATCACTAAAAGATCATAAATGTAACGCTGTTTTAATCGATGGCTACGTTGCTAGCTACTAGCTAGCCGCAGACCAGCTATGAACCCGTTTGGATGATCGCTGCCCGTCCACTAAAACGCGATTTCGATATAGCTTGAGGTGATATTTTGATCAACAGACCTCATAACGGGGATCTATACTGTTACATGTGTCTACTGTACTGACGTCCTCTCTGTTTATTCTTTCAGGTATTAATTCTAAACCCTTCTCAGTCAGCTGCTGCCAACCTGATGAGGAAACAGGCGTGCTTGTTGGACACTGAATGCAAGAGCCTAGCCAGTCTGCAGACTTCATCCTCCGGTGCTGTTCGCCTCAGGACTTGAAGGCCTAACGTTGTACCATGGACTGTATACATTCTGTGCTAATAATGCTAGCATGCTAACATCCTTTTCACACACACACACTGAATATACCGAAATGCTAGATTTGATCATGGACTTAACGCTAATGTTAATCAAAAACGGCCGCAGTCATAACGGTAAGGTGTGTTTGACCTAATTGAAATATTAACGTTAATGCCCTCACATTTCAGCGTGGTTACAGATAAACCTATTTAACGCTAGCTAGCTACAGTAGATTTTTGGAGGCGTTAATGTGAATGTCATGACCTATAGCGTAGTATTATACTGTATATTATACATAATCCAGATGTAACCTAGCTATAGCTAGACGTTAAGAGGTTAGCGTGAATGCGACTGAGACCTGACATTACTGGCTTGATATCATATTCCAGGTGCAACCTAGCTAGATGAGCTTCACACTGCTGTATGAGTAGGCTACAAATGTATCAAGCCTTGATATCATATTCCAGATCCAACCTAGCTAGCTATATGTTAAGAGGTAGGAATATACCGAAATGCTGTATATTATACATAATCCAGATCATATTCCAGATGCAACCTAGCTAGATGTTAAGCCATTAATAATGACATCAGGTGACAAGCTGAAATGTCAATTCTTATAGCAAATCTAGGTAAATTTCAGACTTTAACGTAGTGTCTTGTCTGAAGTGAATACAAGTGACCTATATTTTTCAATCCTGTCTTTGAATAAAAGTTGTACATTGTGTTATACTTGAAAACCATGTCTTTGATCCCTTATTTGTGTTCACAATTACAACAAATCTGTATGGTTTATCTGTTGGCATTAAACCGTGGTATTTCCTTGGGTGATATTCCATATTTGTCATTAACCTAGCTGTTCACATCTGCATTTTCTACGTGAGATATCACAAGTAGCCTACTTTTATTAAAAAACAAAATAAAATGCAAAGAGAGGTTTCCTTCTCTAACTATTGGTGCGTTCACAAAATATTTACACAATGAGATTTTTTTTTATAAATAATCATCAATAACGTGGATAATGACATCTGCAGCTGCTGGACGAGAGAGTGAGCCCACCATACCACTGGACTGTAGGCTACAGTATTGCTGTGATGTGTTACATGTTATGTTTTTATAACTGGCTCACTCTGAATGTAGTTAACACTTGCTTTGGAGAATTGTCTGATTGATGACTGCAGAACAAGTTATGAATGTATAACTTTAACTACACTTTTTTTGCTAAATAAACAAGCACAGGTCTAGCATCACATTCAGTTTAAGGATCCTTATGTGGAAACATTTTGAGAACCACTGTTTTGAAGTACTATTAATATAGCTGTTTTCATTCTCACATGACAATACAACAGAATAGAGTATCAAACAAAAACATTTTTATTCAGTTCCATTCAAAAAAGTACAATTTGAGTATGAACAGTACAACATGCAGTACAACATGCAGTACAGTATGGAAACAATATGAAGTTCTGTTGGCTGCCATTAACCTCACAAATCAACCATTGCAGCCGGACTGGTCATTTGGTTCAGCATCAACATGGGCTGAGAGATTGAGTAGGCTAAATAAACAATACACATGAGAATTACAGTTAACGTTACAGCATTTAATAACGTTAATTTTCGTGTACCCGATGCCAGGATATTTTGTCACTTTGTTTTCATCAAGTTCTCTGGACTTATATACACAAGCTCACAGCGTCCTAACAGGTTAACGTTATAATCTCAGAAGAGATTGAGTAGGCTAAATAAACCATACACATGAGAATTACCGTTAACGTTACAGCATTTAATAACGTTAATTTTCGTGTAGCCGGTGCCAGCATATTTCGCCACTTTTTCTTCATCAAGGCCTCTGGACTTGCATACACAAGCTTGCAGCGTCCATGTCCTTGTCTTTATCATTCACCCCACCGATCTGCAACGCCTTGATTCCCAGATTAGAAGCCTCGCGTATCTGGTCCTCCATTAGCGCATTTAACGGCGACACAACAATACGTAGCTGTAGCTGTCATAGCCATAGCTAGTAGCTAGCTCGGGAGCTATGCTTTGGAAAGACCAAAAGCTAATGGCTAGCCGCTGCAGCTGTTATACGTCATTGACAAAGACGCACTCTCTGATTGGCCGATCACGGCAGGACTGATGTTGGCAGTCACGCCGTCACTCATTGGCTGCGGGGTGGCTGCGGGTCTGCGGGAGTCTTTCAACCGCCGCGGAAATCGATTTGAATGGCCCGTTCGCTAGACGATAGTGACTGGGAACTGAGAGAGCAGGTCACGTGGTGGCTGGGTTTACCTAGGCTAGGTCGGGGTGCCTGGTCAGGGTGGAAGGGAACTGGTGGGAATAGCATGATCCTCCCACGTGCTTTGTCCTGCCGGTGAAGCTCCCCTGTCAGGTGTAAAGAAAGAAAAAAAAATAGCACTTGGATCCTAAACCTACATTATGAAATATTGTTTCAGTTAAATTAACAAAATAAATACAGGGGGATTATTGCTGAGATAAAAGCCGAGAGCCATTTAGACTGCAAACACCACCCCCAAAAAATATAGTTTGGAGGATGAAATCATCTTTGCTTTTTTGAACATTACGGTAATTCATGAACTGTCCCTCTTTTCTCCAAAAGAACACAGTGTATTGACATGGTAATGACTAATAAGGTTGTGTCCTCATCAGACCATCCACCTCATTTAGCATTTAGCTGAATTCTATTGGACGATTGAATTCTGGTGGGAAATTGGCCCAGGAATGAGGTAGTGATTTCCAACCAGCCCATATGTATCCTGTGGTAGAAAACTTCAATAATCTAAAGAGCATCTGTCAGAAAATAATGCAGTCAGCAGGAGCTGTCCATTTCCATTTGTGAGCAACATAATGCTGCTATGTGGGAGCTGGCAGGAAGCAAACAGTGTGACTCCTGCTTATTTTCAATGTATGAATCCAGAAGTGATGCTCGGGGTCACGTCAGCCATACTAATTGTGAAATGCCTCTGGAGACTGCTGCTGTCAGTGCCTGTGCTTTTCTGCACATCCACTATGTTCAATCAAAACTTACAACCAGGTGTGGGAAACAACGGCATTCAAGCAAAAAAAAGCGACTTGATTGTCATTTTATGGGTGTAAATATAACTATGCATATTTATTTTTATTTCGGTCCACTCGAATCGCCAGAATCCACGGAAATGTACAATATCAACTTAATTTGAAACAAAACATTAAAATATGTTTGTAAAACGTGGCATTTTATGCCTACAATCGCACCGTAGATTTGAAACAAAACGCTGGTTAATTTGAGAACCTCAATGCCTTTCCAACGTTAAATGCTAATGAAAACAACTTGGTTATTTTTAGGCAACTATTAGTTTTTCTTATTGAAAGACTGTGTGTATTTTTGTCATACCTGACAGTTTCGACTGCTGCTTCCTGCAGTCTTCCTCAGAGACGTCACGTGATGTTGTTGTGACGTGCTGTATTGCTGGTTTATGAAGGGTTGGCCATCCCACCTGGATAGGTAGGATGACCATGCCCCCTGCTGGCCGGTAGTTTATGGAGGAGGACTGTGTCCCAGGTGTGGGATAGCATGTAAGCCCCCTCATCCCGGTTCACAGTCCGGGGTGCACGTTTCCGTATCTCCATTGCTTCCCTGATCCAACGTATTTTTAGGCAAGTAAAACAAATTGGTTATGTTTAGGCAATAAAACAACTTGGGCAACTAAAGCCAAGTTTAGACCAAAGATTCCTGACGAGACGAGTTGAAACTTGCAACTACTTGCAACCAGCCTCTGCGACTTGACAAGGTGAATAGGCCTATTTCACAGCAACCGTTTTAAGGTGGTAAAGCAGGTGTAACCAATACCATTAAGTGATATTTCTGTACCCTCTCTTCCACCGTTACAGTCTTCTGAAGCTGACGGAATGTAATATCTTTCACAATGCCTGTGTTGTGTATGAAGTTGTGCATATGCTAAACAACAGACTTTGTGACCTTGTTCCAATTTATCTTCATTCACACACACATCGGACTAGAAGGAAGCATGGAAGGAAGGAAGGAAGTGACTGATGATGAAATATGTTTCGAGATCATCAGTAATTTTAGTGTCTTAGGTTAGCTTTAGGGTTTCTTATGTTTAGAGTTAGGTACTATATTTAGGTAGTGTAGGTATTTTATGTGTTTATTAGGTGGAGGCTCAAATAAGCCCATGGGTTTCTCGCCATACTCTATTTGTATTTGAAAAATAGACTCTGGGACAGCTCTACCGTTTTTCCCAGCTTCCTGTATAGCGTGCCTCTCCTGCCACTAGGGCATTCACAGACTAGTCGACTAGTTGACTAGTAAAACCACTAGTCGACATTTTTTTTTTAATCTTTAAAGGGGCCCTATTATGCATTTCTTAATTTTGTATCATATATATGTTGTTACAATCTTGGATGGTCATATTAAACATGGGCTAAGCTTCAAATAAATATGTGAAAGTGTTTTAATGTTACCCCCATGAACCCCCCCCTCCCACCCATGAACTCTCGTAGACGAGATGACGTGACGTCTCTAGACCATATTTCAAGCAGAAGGCCATTCGTGCATAATCTAATCCGATCACCCCCTGACGTCAGTCAAGTTCTAGTATGACGTGGTCAGTCAAGGTCTTAGTATGACGTCTGTAATGACGTCAGATATGACGTCAGTTAATTCTCATATATATAGCAAGGGTTCTACGTCACCTCTCTCTCTCTGGCCGATCATAACAGCAGCTAGCTTCACGGCAGTCCATCTCCCCTGAAGCCGTCCTCCGAAGCGTTGTTTTGCGGCTGTTTTGCACCACATCTGCAGACCGAATCAGCACCCCCAAGTCCTCTTTACCCGTGGATAATCCCCGCGGATCTCTCAACGCTCCCCTCCCCACTCCTGGCATGTCGGATCCCGAGCCAGAGCAGCCCATGGACAGGGACGACAGCTTAAACAACGATACCCCGTTCCGGATCAGCCACGGAGCGTATTTGCCCTCCGAGACGCCTGACGACACCGGCGAAGCGGCCGTGCCACAGGCCGCCGACGTACGCCACGACGAGAAGGCACGGGGCGCGCCACTGCGACGGGCCGCGCCACAGCTCAGCAGCCGATCCTGTCCCGGGTGTTCAGGCGTCCAGCTGCGTCCGCACCCAGGCTTCTTCTCCAAGCAGGCATCACAGGCCGTTCCAGTCCACGTCGCTTGTGGTCAGTTGCACGGCAGGCGCGGATCCCTCTGCTATCACCGGGCAGTTAAGTCTTTACTTTAACCGTAAATAAACGGGAGGTTGCGTGAGTAAAAGATGTCACGTCGCTGCCTGATGACGGTGACGTTATCACCGCACATTGTATATTTCATCCATAATTCCGTCAGCATGTTGTTGAAGCCAGACGGCCCAGGGGATGTTGACAGATCACCATCATTTTTCTTAACAGCAAAGCTGAATCGTTTGCATTGAGGCCGTGTTGTTTATCACCACTCTGACAGTAACAGCTTCGTTTACATTCACGCTGGCTGTCTCATTTCACGTTTTTCCGCGTCAAGCTACCCAGTCCTAACTCACCACTTCCTGTTAACGAATTTCAAGGTAAAACACATTTGGCGTTCCTGTTGACCATAAATAATACCAAAGCTAAAACAGTTAATACAGTGACATGCTAGTCATGTAACAAGAGGCTGCGAAACCCACCGTTATATAACCATATAACCAACCATAACATATCACTGCGAGTTTCAACTAGCAGTATATGGTGCATTTGCAAGGGGGTGAAACTATTTTATTCATTTGTTAACCAGTTTCTTTATATCTCATGCATTAAGCATTTCATTTCAGCTCTAGGGTTGCGCCAGAATGAACAGCTTGCCCCATGGATCTCTTGGTCTGCCCAGAGCGTCCGAGATGATATGGCACTCCCGCATCAGTGCTGCAGGCCGGGTCCCGTCAATCACCGTGAATCTGCCCAGACTTCCCCATGGTCTGGCCTCAGCTGCGCCAGCAGGGCTATGAGCAGTCCGTAGCAAACAGGTGTTTGTTGGGGGAAAAGATGATGCTATCTGATGACATCATCACCGGGCGTCACCGTATCTTTTTCATGCAAATAGCTACTAATAATGCTTGCATTCCCATGAATTATTGGCATGTAATCTTGAAATAATTTGTCCTTGAAAGAAAAAAAAAGTGTTGAAGCTATTATTATAAGAATCTCGCATCGGGTGAATCATGTCTGCCTCTCCACCTAGCGATCCTGTCCATGTGTCATATTTATTTTCAGCTCATCAATCTCATCATGTGATGACTGCTCCGGATTCGGATTCTGGACTCCTCATCGCACAATTCGGTTCACCAGACAAACCACTAAGTAATCCAAGTCCAGCGCCAAGTCAAGTCATTCAGTCACCCAGGCCAAGTCGGGGAACCCTAAGTCACTAAGTCACCAACCCCTAAGTCATCCAAGTCCAGCGCCAAGTCGGGAAGTCACTAAGTCACCGAGGCCAAGCTGGGAACCCCTAAGCCACTAAGTCACCAACCCCTAAGTCATCCCCTAAGCCACCAAGTCACCAACCCCTAAGTCATCCCCTAAGCCACTAAGTCACCAACCCCTAAGTCATCCCCTAAGCCACTAAGTCACTAACCCTAAGTCATCCAAGTCCAGCGCCAAGTCGGGAAGTCACTAAGTCACCGAGGCCAAGCTGGGAACCCCTAAGCCACTAAGTCACCAACCCCTAAGTCATCCCCTAAGCCACCAAGTCACCAACCCCTAAGTCATCCCCTAAGCCACTAAGTCACCAACCCCTAAGTCATCCCCTAAGCCACTAAGTCACTAACCCTAAGTCATCCAAGTCCAGCGCCAAGTCGGGAAGTCACTAAGTCACCGAGGCCAAGCTGGGAACCCCTAAGCCACTAAGTCACCAACCCCTAAGTCATCCCCTAAGCCACTAAGTCACCAACCCCTAAGTCATCCCCTAAGCCACTAAGTCACCAACCCCTAAGTCATCCCCTAAGCCACTAAGTCACCAACCCCTAAATCATCCCCTAAGCCACTAAGTCACCAACCCCTAAGTCAGGGGTGCCCACACTTTTTCAGCTTGGGAGCTACTTTTAAAATGACCAAGTCAAAGTGATCTACCAAACATATTTATTTATATATATATATATACACTGAGTATACAGTGGAAAACAGTGGAAAAACAGTGGAAAAACAGTGGAAACAGTGGAAAAACAGTGGAAAAACAGTAAAAAAATAAAAAATAAAAATAAAAATAAAATTCTCCCCCTCATTGCCATGCGATCGACCACACTACCTTCGCGATCGACCGGTCGATCGCGATCGACGTATTGGGCACCCCTGCCCTAAGTCATCCCCTAAGCCACTAAGTTACCAACCCTTAAGTCATCCCCTAAGTCACTAAGTCACCAACCCCTAAGTCATCCCCTAAGTCACTAAGTCACCAACCCCTAAGTCATCCCCTAAGTCACTAAGTCACCTACCCCTAAGTCACTAAGTCACCAACCCCTAAGTCATCCTAACTCTTGGAAACAATCTACTCCCCATGGCTCGCTTCATCAGGCTGAGGCCTCAGACTGGCCCCGGCTCCCCTGTTCCTCATCGCACCTCGTCACCACACGTCAAGATCCTGGTTCATCCTGTACCTCAAGCGGACGCTCCAGAATGGCAACCTCCCGATGAAGAACTACTCCAGCCACTCCTCCGGGATCGGGGCGGCCACCTCAGCCGCCGTGCAAGGAGTGCCCTCCGCCTCCCTCCAGCAATTGGGCCGCCGGTCTTCATCAGCATTCTCCAGCTACATCCGCCCGGAGCGGGCAGCCATACCGGCGGCCCAAAGAACCCTCCTCCCTTCATCGGCAAGCATGGCAACGAACAGTGTCCCGGACTTCCGTGCCAAAAAAAAAAAAAATGTCTCGTTGGTGGTGGCTCCCCGAAAAGCACGGCGCCCAGTAAGGCGCAGTAAATCTCCCGGTTCATTTCCCCGGGGGGAAAGAGAGGAATGAGAGAGAGCCAAGAGAGAGAGTCAGGGTCAGTCAGAAGGCCAGGTTGAGCGGCGCGCACCAAGTCGGGGGCCAAGGAGGCCAAGTTAAATCGTGAGGTGCCAAGTAGGCCAAGCTGGGAAGCGCCAAGTTAAACGTTAATGTACCAAGATCGTAGGCCCGATTGAGTTGGGAAGCGCCAGCCGCAAATAGCTGTAAGTCGCTAAAGGTCGAAGGCCAGAAAAGTACAGTCAAACTACCGGCGCCCGCAGATCTCAATTAACCTCCGGTAATCGGATCTTCCTTTTGGGGGATCAAGATCGAAGGCCCGACCGAGTTGGGAAGCGACAGCCGCAAGTAGCTGTAAGTCGCTAAAAAGGTCGAAGGCCAGAAAAGTTCAATCAACTACTAATGTACCAAGATCGAAGGCCCGACCGAGTTGGGAGCGCCAGCCGCAAATAGCTGTAAGTCGCTAAAAGGTTGAAGGCCAGAAAAGTACAATCAACTACCGGTGCCCGCAGATCTCAATTAACCTCCGGTAATCAGATCTTCCTTTTGGGGGATCTCCTAGCCTATGCAGATGCCCTCCTCTTGCCTCAAGAGCAGCGCCACCGGCTAATGGAGTCATGCGCCAAAGTATTTGCCATGCATGCCGATTGCTAAATAAAGTTCGTTAAATCCTACCAACTGGCCTCTCATGATTGAAGTGAGGTCTCTAGACCATATTTCAAGCAGAAGGCCATTCGTGCATAATCTAATCCGATCACCCCCTGACGTCAGTCAAGTTCTAGTATGACGTGGTCAGTCAAGGTCTTAGTATGACGTCTGTAATGACGTCAGATATGACGTCAGTTAATTCTCATATATATAGCAAGGGTTCTACGTCACCTCTCTCTCTCTGGCCGATCATAACAGCAGCTAGCTTCACGGCAGTCCATCTCCCCTGAAGCCGTCCTCCGAAGCGTTGTTTTGCCCCACCCACCTCCCCAGTCCGCCACCAACGAGTCGTGACTCCTGATCCCCCACGGGGGGGATCTCCTAGCCTATGCAGATGCCCTCCTCTTGCCTCAAGAGCAGCGCCACCGGCTAATGGAGTCATGCGCCAAAGTATTTGCCATGCATGCCGATTGCTAAATAAAGTTCGTTAAATCCTACCAACTGGCCTCTCATGATTGAAATGGATTTATGCCGATTTTGTGCGAGAACCATAGTTCTGGTGACGTCAGGCAGGACTTGTTACCCTGGCAACAAAGCGTTGCTGCCGGCCGGCCCCCACCCTTCCCTGTGTTGACATTGCTCCAGTACACTGCCGAGGACATGTACACTACCGACCGACAGTAGCGCTGCTAATTTCCACTCGTCTCGGCCGTATCTGCCTTTCACTTTCACACAAAACAAGGAGACGACTTGGAAGTGAGCCAGGATGTAGGACTGAAGTGGTAAGTTCTGAAAATGTGTCTCATTCCAGCATCGGTTGTACCTACTGTAGCAGCTAGGAAGCGCTAACGTTACTTACCACCATCTGGGTAACGTTAGCACTTGCTATTAGCCTAGCAGCACAGCTGCCTTTCATAGACATGAACAACCGATGAATGACGAAGGCACACATTTTCAGAACTTGTAACGTTAGTCCAACTTGCTGACTTCTCCAAGTCCTCATTTTGGTTTGGTCCGTGTAGCCTTTGCTAGGAGAGGCACACAGTCACAAGCATTTGGGAAGTTAGCTAACTAGCTACATTAGCTGTTGTGTTGTGGCTTGAATGTGACAACAATAGTGTGAAGCTCCCCGGGCAGGGCGGGGAGCTGTAAAACAATTATATAAACGAGCAAGGGATTGTCAAAACAAATTTGACCATCGATAACAAACGTGACTTGGGCGTAACAAGCAAGGCTATCAATTGATATATCAACATCCCCCTAGCTATCTATCCCCTAGCTCCGCCGGTACATTTCCTTCGGCGGCTGGCCGAGCAGGGCATCACGTACCGCGGGCAAACACAAAAACTCCTCGCGCTGCCCTCCTGGAGTATTTTCCGGGGGACCTACCACCAATCCACCAATCCCACCCCTATTCCCTTAGGCTTCTGTGACGCACTTCAACATTATCATTATTATCATGTCATTAATGTGAATAGTAATGTTATACTGTACACATCAATAGACTCTGACTGATGTGTATAACGTTAATATTCACGTATCTAGAAACATGATTATGGAACATATTTTGCTTCTGAAATGTTCACAATACATTTCTGTGGATTCCACAAAAGTATAATGCTCACATTTTATTGTGGGGACTGGAGTGTTGATGTTGCTGTCTTGAATTATCAGGAAAGATTTTCTCAGCACACATGTTCATCCTCACTGACAGCTTACAGGGGAGAACGAGACTCCATCCTGCGACCCTCTGGTAACAGGCTCATTAGGCTAATGCTGCACCTATGGCAGCAGATGACAATAACACTATCCAAACAACATCAAGAAACATTCAATTGTGGAGGGAAGTCATCAAAAAGTAAGAATCCCGGTGGATCACATTAGTATTTGTAATTTTAAGCAGGTAATACATGATCTATCTATACCCAACCTCACTTGTAAATACATTTCATGTCTAACCAATTGCTTTGTCTTGTCAAGGAGCTACTTACTGTACATGTACTGACTACCAAATCACTTGCATTGCTAAGAGTTGAAGGCTAATAGATTGTTCCATTGCAACATCAGCACAGCAAATCTGCCATTTTGGATTGAACGAGACTGCCGTAATGACGTGAGTAAAACGTCCCCCCTACAAAGTGCCGTACCACTACCTCTACCCAAATGGCTTCTGTTCTTCATGTCATGGTGTGTCTCTCTGTCATGGGTCTGTGCTGTTGGTGCAAGGAAGCATTTCCAGGCCCAAATGGCCGCAGCGCTGTTGTCAAAAAAGCACCAGGGCTTCATGTCTTGGCTTCTATACTCTTTGGAGCTACTTAATAATCATTCTTGCTTACCAGCATTTGTGTTTGCCTGTTTTTACTCGTATAGCTAGGATTTAGGGTGAGAAAACAATTTCAAAGTGGTAATCCTCAAGATCTTCAAAGATTTGTTTTGTTTCGGTGACATTGTTGGTGCCAAGCGGTCATTTGGGTGGTGTTTCTGCACTGCAGAGATCACCTGTCAATCAAACAGTGTGGCGCTGTTTTCTATTCCTGTTCAGCTAACTAGACCAGGGCTTTTCAAAGTCAGAGATTGTGGGCCTCCCCTCAGACAAAACTTGGGAAAAGCCTGTCCCCCTTTAGTTTACTTGCTTCATTCCGCTCAATTCCTGGATGCCTGTGGGATCATGATTATGTTATTTGATCCCAGACACTCAACAATTTAGCCAAGATAGCCTGATGTTGCTGTTTGACATACTTCAGACTACACCAATTTATTTGTGACTGGAAAAGTGGGAAAACCGTAAAATCCATCAAAACTACTGTATCTCTGAACTATCTCTTTAACCAACTCACACACATTTAGCCTATTTTGATAACTAATGTAATAACTAATGTAATATTTCACTTCCATTGACTGAGCCTCCACTGAAACTGTTTAGAGCCCCCCTGGGGAGGCCCGCCTCCCACTTTGAAAACCTCTGAACTAGACAGTTTTTATTTTGTTTCCTCTACCGCTGCTGCATTCATGAACTGGGTGTAGTAGGTTGGATCTTTGTGATATGTACTGTATCAGTCAGTGATGGAGAGCGGCAAAACAGACATGTATTTATATAAAATTATTGTTACCTTAAAAGTGAATGCATGCAGTTGTAACTGAAAGTTGTGGTTTCCTTAGAAAATCATCTTTGTGGTTATAATGAATGCTCTCTTGGCTTGCATGTTATTATTGTATTATAAAACAACAGTTTATGTGACAATTTAAATGTGTGCACAACACACTATCAAATAACTAGAACCAGCATGAATCCATGTGTCAAATCTTCACTTAGGGCAAATATTGTGCATTAAGATGTACACGTTGACTGGAGAAAGATGAGGCCCATTTTATCCTGTTAACTATAAGACGTCTTGCTGGATTATGTTAAATCTGATATTAATGCTAATTAGTTGCAGCATTTGGTCAAAGTATCAAATTAATAATCCAGAATTTACCGTGTCGATACCACTATCTACACTAGTATCTTAAAAAATGTCCATGCAATCACTCGGATGCATTCTGCTATCTTTAGTCCCGGTTTAATTGGTTCACAGTATTAAATATTCAAGCCAGAATGTAGAATCTCTATACCATTATCTTGATGTTTGAGTGCATCCAATACAGTGAGGGAAAGTTTCAAACGATCTGTGGCAATTATCCATTATAGATTAATTAAACTTGCCAGCCCTTTTGTAATCTAAATATAATTGGACTCATTAGAAAATAAATTGCATAAACTAATGGTCTGGAGAGAACAAGGACAAAAATACAATATATATTTTTGGTATTTGTGGAGTTTTGAGGGGGAAGATGTATTTAATGTGACACACATCTTGTTTTTACATCCTTATAAAAAATGAAATCAACAAATAAACACCAAGCATATAAGCATAAGCATAGGAAAACTGTACGTCGTCGTATACCATATGTTAACATTATAGAAAGGCCAAGCAGTTTTGAATTTTAGAATTGAAATATCTCAGCTTTTGAAATGTCCTTGCTTTTCCCAGACCAAATTTCTGCACAAACCAATTTTGTCAGATTTTCAAAAATAAATCACAAACTGTTAACCGTGCTTAACCATTTTAGCAGTATGATTGCATATTTCACCTTGCCTTTGCAATCAGGCCAGTGCTAGACAGGTATGATGAAATAGCAGCCATTGATTTAGTTACATACTGTTAATGAAACCCTCCAGAATCATTGACAATGTGCTCATCATCACAGCTTCGTCCGCCTCCATATCCCTTTGTTGAAAGATCCTCAATACTTAAATAAACATAAATGAGGTCGCCGCTAACAGGAAATTGACAGCGCACATCTTAAACTGGAGTGATTTATTCAGCTACTTGCCCAAATGAACGGCCAGAGTGAAGGAAGCCATTATCCACACCCACCATTAACACTTAATCATTCCAGAAATAGGCTGATCAGCACTTTTAGATGTGTAACTGCATTCATAACTGAGATTGATGCATCTCATGTGTTCGTGGTAATTTGGCCAGCCTATATCTATTGAGTTGCTCGGATCCATAACACACTAAAGCATAGCGATACCAAAATAGAAATAGATAGAAAGCGGTTTTAGAATCTCTTATGTGTGTAGTACATTTTTATTGTTTGTTTCATTAGCGATGACATGCAAAAAAAGTTTATACTGTATATAATAATGTTTAGTTTATTAGGATCCCCATTCGCTGCAGCAAATGCTACAGCTATTCTTACTGGGGCTGTCGGAGTAAACAAAAAAACAGACAAAGTGAACTCTCATAAATCAGTAGGCAAACAAAGCTGGTAGTGGAGTGACTGTGTTTCACTCGCACGCATCTGCATAAGAGCTTTCAGCGCCTGCTGGGTGTGATCCCTCCAGGCCTGCACCGGCCGACCTGCGCTCTTCTGCTTGATTACAACACGCCTGGCAGTTATTCGCTCTGTGATTCATTCAATCTTACTCATCATTTTCACAGGCTCGCCTCCATCATGCCTCTTATCACACTGGCTATATGCACTCAGCAAATGGGCTTTTGTGAAACTAGGGTAAAATGATGTAATTGTCTTTTTAATAATAATAATTATTATAATTATTATTTTCATTATTATTATTTAATTTTAATTTATGTATTTATTTGAGCGACAATGCACATTAATGAACATTACTGTAAATGTGCCAGTGTTAGCCAGATGGCAATTTTTTTTACTGCTGTCCCTTGGAACATCTATACTATAATGACGATCTATACTATAATGACGATAGCGTCTGTCTGTCCTTCGCGTATCTCGAGAACCATTGGTCGGATCGACTTGAAACTCGGGGGGTGCGCTGATGGCAACCCGACGGAGTGCAATGCCCTGTTTCCATGCCATTCGGACATGAAACACGTTCGATATTTGAACATTTGTCTTCAGTTCTGCGCTCCTTCAAGCTCCAACTGATCTGGCCCGTTGAGAACAGTCAACACAGGGTCGTTAACTAAGTCAACATTGAGTCCTTGAGATTGAATGGGGGGGGGGGGTGTTAAGTAAACATGAGAGAGAGGGCAGTATGAAAGGAGCAGAGAACATGTATTTGTAAGCTGAATAAGCAGCATTAATATTCAAGTCGGTCATGAATAAAATCAAGGGGAAATAATCAGTAGAGCTCAGTGATCTTAGTTAAGTGAGATTTCGAAGAGATTTTTACGTTGCTATTCACCTTATGTTCAGACCTTACAGTGGGCCAAATTCTTCCGGGTCCGTCTAACACTTCCGGCGGTCACGGCGCCAAATATGAAAGAACGTCATGAAGAAGAGAGTCGTTTTTGTAGTGGACAGCGCAGGGTGTAAAACAAAGAACGTAGCCTACTACTTTGAGCTCGGTACACAGCAAGCAAGCGGAGTATCCACTGTTAGCCAGGTCAGATAACGTTATCGTCGACAATGACGAGCACTTTCTTGTAAAACATACCTGGACTCCAACAAAGAAAGTTTCGGATGGTTTTCTCTCCTCCGAGGCAGCGCGAGCCATTAACGTTAATAAAGACCCGCAGACGTTAACGTAATTCCCTGGAATGCGAGACTTAACGAGCCAGTTACATGGCGTTGCATTCTTAGACATTGCCGTTTGCTTTTATTTGGTATGTTACATACAATTGGCTAAATTATTAGTTAATTCAGAGTTAGATGATATTGGAGCAGCGCAGCCATTTTTTATTTTATTTTATTATTATTTTTAGCCGGAAGTCGTAGGACGGCCACAGAACCGCGTCAAATGGGCGTGGCTACATAAGGTGAATAATGGTAGGCTATAATGAGTCACGCATTCAGAAATAATATCCTCTAGGGCAGTGGTTCTCAAATGGGGTCCGGGGACCCCCAGGAGTCCATGGCACTTTGCCAGGGGGTCCGCGAAAAGTTTTCAAGAAAGAAAAAATTGTGTGCAAAAGCTTCATAGTTCAACGAAAATATATTATGCTTTAAAATCTAAAATGGTTCATGGATTACATTCAAATCTGACAAACCTATCAATTTAAATGTCAAGCACGTTACCATGGAAACAAGCTGAGCCCAAAATCACAAATCAGAATGAGGGGGTCCCCGGTATATTTTCTATGTTATAAGGGGTCCTTGGCATCTTATAAGGGGTCCTTGGCTGAAAAACGTTTGAGAACCTCTGCTCTAGGGCAACACCACTTCTGGGAACCTGCATCCTGTGTAAGTAGGGTTCCCAGAGTAAAACCTGGCCATTTGCACCAATGCTTATGGATGAGCATCATCTGCTGCATGCCATCGAGAACCGTTGGTCACATCGACTTCAAACTTTAGGAGTGTGCCCTGCAGTGCCGTGTTTTTGTGCAATTCAGCATAGCACCACCTACTGGCAACATAGAAAATGTGGTTTATCTCAAGAACCATTCGTCCGATCGACTTCAACTTTGGGGAGTGTGCTGAGGGGAACTCGACACAGTGCAGTGCCGAATTTCGTGCAATTCGGCACAGCGCCACCTATTGGCCACACAAAAAGTGGTTTATCTTGAGAACCGTTCGTCCGATCGACTTCAAACTCGAGAAGTGCGCTTAGGGGGACTCAAGGAGGTGCAGGGACCTGAATTATGTGCAATTTGGCATAGCGCCACCTACTGGCAAGACAAAAAGCCCTTTATCTCCATAGCCATTCATCTGATCGACTTCAAACCTAAAACTCGGGGAGTGCGCTTAGGGGGACTCAACGGAGTGCAGGGAGCTGAATTCCGTGCAATTTGGCATAGCGCCACCTACTGGCAACACAAAAAGCGGTTTATCTCGATAGCCATTCATCTGATCGACTTCAAACTTGGTAAGTGTGCTGCTGGGCGTGCGCTGATGGGAACTCGACACAGTGCAGTGCTGGATTTCGTGTAATTCGCCACAGCGCCACCTACTGGCCACACAAAAAGTGGTTTATCTTGAGAACCATTTGTCCGATCGACTTCAAACTTGGGGAGTGCGCTGCTCGGACCCCGATGGTGTGCAGTGCCGCATTTCATACAATTTGGACTTATTCCAGGACTGTTTGTATGTATTTTCTTCGCATATCTCGAGAACCGTTTGTTGGATCGACTTCAAACTTGCGCTTAGGGGGACCTGACAGAGTGCAGTGTATGTGCGGGGGGGGGGAGCGCCCACGGGGTGCTGCATGGGGGAACGGGCACTGCACTAGTGTCTTTAATGGTGGGAGGAAACCGGAGCACCCAGAGGAAACCCACAAGAACACGGGGAAAACATGCAAACTCCACACAGAAAGGATGTGGGACAGACCGGGGTTCAAACCCGGGACCTTCTTGCTGTGAGGCAGCAGCGCTATACTGCCGTATTATTATTATTATTACAGGTATTATTATTATATTACAGGTATTATTATTATTATACTATTATACGTAAGTTAATATACAGTATCATATAACTTGTGGTAAACCAAATCAACCTCTTAATAGCTCTATAGCAATGTCCCTTATGGTGTACTTTGGTAAGGCAGCCGAATGGCCTTCGGCTGGGAGTACCAACTGAAGATTGCTTCCACTCTAGCATATTCATTATAGTTGGGCAAATATTGGTGTTTCAAGGCCGATTTTTTTTTTTTTTTTTTTTTATGTTGAAATTGCAAATGCTAGTATTTTTGCCAATATTCAGATCTGTAAATGTGACCATTTTTATGCGGCAAAATTCTGCAGACACTAGGGGCCCTATCTTCCCAATGGCGGTAATTTTGCGTTAGCGCCCGTTTTGCGCTGGAATAGCACCACGCAAAGCCCTAATTGTGGGCGTGTTGGGCTGCTGCGCTTCACGTCATCTCAACGCAAACCCCGATAGGCGTGTTTATGCCCATATTAACAGGATTCACCACAAGTTGAGATCACTCCCCTTAAAAGCCACAGTGTCACTGCCTGCACGTCTGTGACAGGCAGCAGCTTCTTTCTTGCTCAGTGCAAGCAGGGTGACAGAGTGAGAGAGAGAAAAGAGAGGGAGAGAGAGAGAGGGAAGAGAGAATTGGAGGATGAACCAGTTCGGATTCGTAACGAAAATTGATGCTTTTGTAATTGATAGCCTTTTAATTGGTTGTTTCGCTGATATATGTAGGCTATAACATACACATTTAAAAATATTCATTTCTTTAATAGGGTAGGGATGTTTGCACCTGTGCAAACAGAATGTTAATTATGTTTAATTATGTTTAAAGTATGTCCATGCCATTTGCACCTATGTGCAGTGAATATGTCACTGTCTTTGACTTGTATTATTGCTTACTGCCTTATTGCTTGTTGCTTCTCGTTTTCCTGCACCTATATGCCCTGTTATTTTGCACTATGTTGTAACAGAGTCTACAGCACAAGAATTTCACACGTGATACTTGTACTACGGAGTGACAATAAAAATCTTGAATCTTGAATCTTGAATGTGTGAGATTTTAATTCTAGCCTATTTCAATAGCCTATACCAGAATTGTCCACTCGGGTTAAGCTATTGTTGCATGGAGCAATGGTGCAGGGAGACAGGTTACTGTATACTATCAATGGTTACTGTATAGCCTACTGTCGGTGTTGTGTCAGAAAGTGATTTCGATCCGCGGGACCACGCACAGCGCTGCCTCGGTGCCTCGGCAGTGCCTCTACCCACCCTGTGCACCGACCCCCCCAGCCTGCCTACCCGGCCCAGCTCACACCTTCTCCGGGGAGACCCCCCTTCAGGACACGGCACACAAAGCACCCCTCCCCGCGCTACACACAGACTCCCGCCCCGCCAGACCCTCGTTCCCCTGTTAACTCATTGAGTGCCAAGGACATCGATCGACGTCAAAGTAAATAGTGACGTAGAGTGCCAAGGACGTCGATCGATGTCAAATGCGTTTTTTGACGGTGATTCAAGAGATTCAAGATTCAAGATTCAAGATTTTTATTGTCACTCCATGGTACAAGTATCACGTGTGAAATTCTTGTGCTGTGGACTCCGTTTACGACATAGTACAAATAGGCAACAAGCAATGAGCAATAGGCAATAAGAAATAGGCATCAATAAGCAATACTAAGCAGCAATAGGCAATAAGGCAGAATAGCGATAAGACAAGTCAGTGGCTTATTCATTGCACATGGGTGCACATGTCATGTGCATACGTTAGACGTGTTCAGACATTTTAAATTCGACGTATTTGACATGCAGTGCAAATAGCATGTACCTTATTAAACATACAATTAAACATTAGGCATTGTGCATACGTTAAGACGTGTTCAGACATTTTAAATTCGACGTATTTGACATACAGGTGCAAATAGCATGTACCTTGTTAAACATACAATTAAACATTAGGCATACATAATGGTAGCAGCTGCAGTACGGTACGGTACGACGACTACACTATTTGTGTATGTTAAGGAGTCTCGTGGCCTGCGGGAAGAAACTGTTCCTCAAGCGATTTGTGCATGCTTTTGGAACCCTGTATCTCCTCCCTGAGGGTAGCAGGGAGAACAGGCTGTTGTGGGGATGGTTTGTGTCTTTGATGATCTTCAGGGACCTCCTGAGGCACCGCTGTTTATACAGTTCATGCAGATCTGGCAACTCACATCCTGTTACGTGCTGGGCCGCGCGTCTCACTCTCCGTAGCGCCCTGCGGTCCATGGTGGTACAGTTCCCGTACCAGGTGGTGAAGCAGCCAGTCAGCAGGCTTTCAATGGTGCCTCTGTAGAAGTCCGTGAGGATTTCTGGCCTTAGCCCAAATTTCTTCAGGCGCCTGAGTCCGTGTATTCGCTGTTGGGCCTTTTTGACAACAGTGGCGGTGTGGCCGGCCCAAGTCAGGTCCTGGTGGATGTTGACTCCCAGGTACTTGAAGCTGTCCACCCTTTCCACCACTGTGCCGTTGATGCCCCCCCCCCCTCCTGTAGTCTACAATGATCTCCTTGGTCTTGGAGACGTTCAGAGAGAGGTGGTTGTCCTGGCACCATTGTTCCAGGGCCCCCACCTCCTCTCTGTAGGCCGTCTCGTCGCCCCCCGAGATCAGCCCCACGACCGCTGTGTCGTCTGCAAACTTCACGATGGTGTTCGAAGTTTGAGTCGCCACGCAGTCGTGGGTGTAGAGGTCGTACCAGAAGGGGCTGGAGACGCACCCCTGGGGCGCTCCTATGCTGATGGTCAGTGGTGAGGAGGTGAGGTTGCCCACCCTCACCACCTGGCGGCGGTCTGTCAGGAAATCCAGGATCCAGTCGCACATTGCTGTGTTTAGTCCCAGATCCTTGAGTTTGTGTACCAGCCTGGAGGGTACTATGGTGTTGAATGCTGAGCTGTAGTCCACGAACAGCATTCTTACATAGGTGTCCTTCCCCTCCAGGTGGGACAGGGCGGTGTGGAGCACGTGTGCTACTGCATCCGCTGTGCTCCTGTTGGGGCGGTATGCAAATTGTAGCGGGTCGTGGTCTGGGGGGAGTGTGGGGCGGATCTTTGATATTACCAGCTTCTCAAAGCACTTGCTGGCTATTGGCGTGAGGGCTATTGGGCGCCAGTCATTGAGGCTGGTCACTTTTTGCTGCTTGGGAATGGGGATGATTGTCGCTGCTTTGAAGCAGGGGGGAACTCGTCTGAGGGAGAGAGACTGGTTGAAAATGTCTGTGAATACGCCTGCCAGCTGGTGGGCGCAGGCCTTGAGCACCCGCCCGGGGATGCCGTCCGGGCCGGCCGCCTTGCGCGGGTTGATACGCAGGAACGACCGGCACACTTCATCCTCAGTGATGGTGAGGGGGCGGTCTGTGGGGGGTGGAGGGTGGGGGGGGTTGGTGGTTGGGTGGGAATGGGGGGGGGGGGGGTGCTGAGGGGTGGGGGGGAGGAAGGGGGGAGGGGAGGTGGATCAAAGCCTTCTGCATCTCCTGTACAAATATTGTAGCTATTGGATGTGTATAACCTATTTTACAGACCCATTAGGTGGCGACAGTGCTCTCCAGATTAGAGGAAGGTCCGGAAAACAGCAGGAAAAAGCCCCGTGATGAAAAAGAAACCGCTCATGCTGCAGCCAGAGCCATATAGATTGCTCTGGCTGCAATCTGACGTTGGCTGCGAACAGCAGTCAATCCGCGCCCACAACTCAGCCCCTCTGTCTCTGCTGTATAGTTTCTCCACACGATTAGCCGCCAGAAAGGCAGCACCCGACGCCGAAGGGCCAAACCTTTCCCTGCAGTCCGGTTTGGCATTTCCGTGTCGCGCTGGGAACCGCCGCACAAAAACGGAGCGCTCCGAAAATAGACTGGGTGCGTGTTAGGCTGTGTGTTAGTGTGGGGAGGAGTTTGCAGCTGAGGGGGGGAGAGGGGGGTGGGGCACGCAGTGCACCACACAACTACACCACGTCACTACATCAGAAAATATTAGCTTCAGACTCAGTGAATGTGCTTGAAATGCTGCATTTCACAAAAGGCGGAATAACTCAGCTTCTAATTTGAAATGTGTCTTTTTGCTCAAAACAGCCTATCTTCTCCGGCTCATAACTAAAGAACGGAAAATGGTATCAATAAACTTTTTTTTGCAGATGATAGAAGAGAGTCTCATCGTTCTTTGTGCGTGTTCGGTGTTTACATAGTAATATCACACAATATTCTGTGGGCCTCGAGAAATCACTGAAAAACGCTCTGAAACTCTGGCACTGGGAGCGTCCGTTCTCCAAAAGTGGCTGGCACTCAATGAGTTAATCCAATTCAAAACGCAAATCACTTTTTTGCACAAAACCATGACAAACGAATTCTCATTGTTAAATCAAGGTGTGTGTTTTCTGCAGTGGTTAGTTGAAAATCAACGTGGCATTAGGGAAGTGTGTCCGCGCGCGAGCCGTGCGTAATGGGCCTATCCAAGCGAGGATTTCCTGCACTGCGCCAGAGAATACTGTCTGCGCTCAGGCATACGCCTGGCGTAGTGGGGTTGTTTGTGCTAAGACCAGCTATTTGCTGGCGTTAAAATTGAGAGCACCCAAGGCCTCTTTTTCTAACACATTGTGCTGGAACGGGCAACGCCCAAACCTCTCTTTGCGCTCGGCACATACGGACGGTATCTTCTCCAGAGCGCTAAATGACACTTGGGCGAGACACATGATAGGCTAGAGGCCCACCGACACTCCTGGGCCACGCCTACACCTGTGTCATCCTAGCGCAAAACTGGACGGTGGAGGTAGACGATAGCTTAAGACGCTAGGAAGATAGCAATAAGAGGCACGCAAACGCAGCGCAAACGATAGCGCCGTACGACGATAGGGCCCTAAAACTCTTCATTGAAATCTATATTAACTAGAGGTGCACTTGGAGAGTGCATACCTCCGCCAAGGCCAATACTCCAGTCTGCTATGATATGCAAATGTTGTGAGTCGGATCAGAACCCTGAGCCACCCACATCCCCCCAGCCACTCCCCCTACCCAACCCTCGAATCCCAACTCTCTCCGACCTTTCTATCCTTAGCTACGGACACTTTTCCCTACCTTCGCCCCATTTCCTAACCACGCTCCCTCACACCACCCAGATACACCTAGCCACTCCCCCTACCCATCCCTCGAACCCAGACTCTATGACCTTCCTATCCCTATAGCTACGGCCCCTTTTCACTAGGCCTGAGTAGTTTTTTTTGTAGTTTTTTCCGTAATCCTGCTAACAAACAAACAAACAAACTGACAAACGACACCGAAAACATAACCTCTGGGCAGAGGATTATTCAGTGGAGTTTTAGTGTCTTATGATGGTCTACTAGATGCTCTTTCAGAAGCTTTTCCACTCCAGAATTCTAGGGGGAAACTGTGAACATGTGTAATTTTTTTTGGCATGAAAATACTTATGCCTACCACGGTGGGAAATCGCAATTCTTTTAGGGCACAAAGGCCATTAATATTGACATCGTAAAGAGTGATTTTTCTGAAATGGATGTTAAAATGAGTCAATTATACATCCTTTGCATAGGGCAGGCTACCTTACACTGAGACCACTGACGCTTTTAAAGCAACTGACAATAGCAGGCTGGTCACTTCTTCATTTTTCTCTGAGGGTTCCAGGTTAGGGCCTGTCTGGTGATGTTTGCTGCAGGCTTGCGGAGTGTTTGGCTTTCTTAGGATTTCCTCATCAGCTGGCAGTTGATTTGCTCCCTGCTAAATGTCGCTGTTTCTGAAAATGTACTTGGCCAATTCCCCCTGCTCTCCCGGTTGTTACTCCACCCCCTCTGCTGATCTGGGGAGAGCTGTAGACTAGCACATGCTTCCTCCGATACATGTCACCAAGCCAGAAGTACCACTACCGGGAATTTCTATCCTGGTCTCCGCAGTGGTAAGCGAGTGCTTTAGCTATACCGAGATGCACGAGGTCACTATTTATGATGGTGATGGGCTAGCGGATCATGATGGATTCTTCTCAGGCAGGTGTTGAGGTCTGTACTGTACCTTCTTCATGGTTGCCACTGCTGCTCTGATGCGTACAGTAGGACAGACTTGATGTTGGGGTTGAAGAGCCTGATCTTAGTCTGTATCATTGTGTCCAGATGTTCTTCATTTGTAATGCTGATCTTGCTTTGCCGATTTGTCTCACATCTTCATCCGTGCCGCCATGCATGTTGACGACCCTGCCCAGGTAGATGAAGTCCTCCACTTCTTCCAATATACAGTGTATCTCCCTCCAGTTTGATTCATCGACAGTATGTGTTCTATGAGGGGAGGCTCACTTTCCCACACTTTGAAAACCCATGAGCTACAATATATAGGCCAAAATGGCCAAAATATCGCATTTTGGCCCAGGCTGTAAACATGCTTAATCACTGTTACAAAGTGGGCCATTTTAACATGGGGGATGAATGGGAATTACTCCCTTTTTGGGTCCAGCCTCAAGTGGCCATTCGAGGAACTACAGCTTTCAGCATCACTTCCGCAGCTTCCTCTGTAATCTTGGACTTCTCTTTATAGATGCTGAGACCTAGCCAGTCTGTCAGTCTTTCCCTGTATTTGCTGACAGGTATGGAACAGTATAGTGACAGGTCGTCAGCGAACTCAGGTCTTCCAGTTGTGTGAAAGGTGGCATGAAAATGGTTAAATATAAATATATTGAATATCGGCTCAAAATATCGGTGACACAGTGAATTCAACAGGCAATGCCAAAGTGCGTTAACATTCAACAGGGAGCAGAACAATCCTTGCAGGAAATCATAACCCACTTGTACGCCGCATAAAGCTAAACAAACCTCACAGATATGATTGGTGGATAAATACGGTGGTGAATCACCTCCAAATGGAAGGCTCGAAAAAGCCTAATTGAAATGCCCTCTGAAAACATCCAGTCTGTTTTTAAAACATTTGCAATGCCAGTATAGGTCAGTTGGGATTGAAGCAATCTCTGTTGAAATTTGGAAGCATGCCATTCCATTTACTGTATCGCCATAAACCGCATTAATGGTAAGAATAAGTTGTGAAAGAGACTGGAGGGATGCTGTGAGTGATTTTGACAGGAATTAACCTTAACACTCCTACCAGCAGATCTTTTTAAGCGTCCTCAGAGAGGGTTTGTTAAGCGGTCAGTGAAGTGGGTTCGGGATCTAAACAGTACACACCTTTCTATTAAGGAGAGAGTGGCTGCTGCATACCTGTTGGATATTGCAGACTACTGCCATTTCTTTATGCTTTTATCCAGCCTTACAGTACTGAGAGTGCATGCATTTTCATAATGGTCGGGCCCCCGGTGGAATTGAACCCAAAAGAATCCGGGCGGTACACAGTACCACCCGATCTGACTGTTGTCACCCATAGATTCAGTAGGTTCGTCATCAGCCCCATTCCTATCGCTGATAAACCTGCTAGTAGGTTTCAATGGCCGTTATCAAACAACTTTATATTTAGGCAAATAAAACAACTTGGGGTTAGGGTGAGGGTGAGGGTTAGGTTTAGCATTAGAATTAAGCAACAAAACGCGTTAAAATACGAAAACGGAAACCTCTCCTGATAACGAATCACTGATAACGACCTTCTGCGCCTACTAGCAGGTCAGTAGGCTGCCGACAATTACCAGATCGCGTGACAGTACAGTAAGTGATAGGCTCTGTCCGTCGAGGCAGAGAGGAGCAGGAAGTCTGATGTACGGTTTAAAATGCTCGTCTTGTCGCCAAAGTAAAAGCCCTCCCTGTTTCTTGATTAGTTCGTTTTTTTTGTTAGTTTTTTTAGGGGGGGGGGGGGGGGGTGGGCAATACACCAATGCACATAATCACACAAACAGTTGCAGACAGTAACTGTACATCATAAGAAGAACATGCAGCAATACAAAACAATACATTATATAACGCACAGCAATACACAGGGATGGGTAGCGAGCACCAGTATTATTTTGGTACCGTTTGCTGATTGGTCGGTACCAGAGTATTGCTAATGTTTTGGACGTTCAGTATTTTTTTTTTTTTTTTTTTACCGTCCCTAACGATGACTAAGGCGGCACCAGACGTTTGATGTTGCGTGTTTAGACTCTTGTCCTGTCACTATGCTTGTGGCAGGTTTCAAAAATTTACAAGATCGGTATTTGGAAGAAAACCTGTTTATGATACTAGGGGGGTTGCGTTGCAGAATCACACAACATGCAGAGTCTGATAAAGTGAGCGACTGCCCTGTGATGATACAGAGAAATCTTCGCCTCACGTTGCACGAACTTCACGGTGCTTTGCTGAATGTCATATTTTCTGACAGTCACAGAATATTATGTAGACTTCACTTTGCCAACTCTGAATAGAGAACAACAAACAGTTTACACTTTACCTGTAACGTTATGCTTGCAGGCAGCTAAGCTAACACTATCCAGCCATCCATTCAGCAGATAAAGTTGCTCCACAAACTCCACATAACGTAATAACGTAACTCCATCGCGCTGGTTTGTTTAATAATCCTTTGAAAACGGGTGTGATTTATCCAGACTCGATGAAGAAAACTTTTTGTAATTGAAAACATTCCCAAGTAAAGATTGCACCGACAACTTTGAATGTCAAGTTACATTAACGTGGGCAATGCATTCTGGGTTTTGTAGTATGATTCTCCCTTAAGAGTGACATGGGGAAACTCAAACTACAGCCGTTTTCTCTTGTCAAAGGGCTCCAATTAAAAAATAATAATAATTGCATATTTCTACCACATAGGTAGGTTTAGGTAGGTTTAGGTTTAATAAATAATATCCACAGCGGTGAAACAAGCCTTCTCAGGAATTTAACTTGTAATAAGTAGTAACAAAATAACTGTTGAATCTCTTCGCATCTTTTCATGCCATGTCTTTATTTTTTTGCACCAAATTATGGAGATTAGTATCGATAAGAGTATCGATAACCAGTACCGAAACCGAAACCGGTATCGATCAAATCCAAACGATACCCATCCCTAGCAATAGGTGGAGGCGATGTCTCGTCATAGATGCTGGGATAGCTGGCTCAGCCTGGCTGGGGGCGTGGTCAGGGTGGGGTAAATCCCCCGTTCTATCCATTCAGCAAAGTTAGAATTTAGCTGCTAGCCCAGCCCAGGCAGACACGATCAGGGATTTAACCACCGCAGTAAATGCACATCTGAGTAGACGTCTTGTGTTCTGCTCTAGAATCCCCAAACCTGTAGTGTAGAGCCGCAGCACCTTCCTTTGGTGAGTCAGCCCATTGAGATATATGGGCGGTTTTACCCCACTCGCGCGCCAGCCGTATAACATTTTGTGGGCGTTCCCACACATGCCGACTGTCTCTATAGGCTACATAGTAGTAACGGGCAAAGACAACTTAAAAACAAGACTCGTAGTTCGTTCAGTTTGAGAGTCATAGCTCGCCGGAGACTTTGCCATAATTTCTATGCAAACCGGACAGAACCAGCTTAGATGATTGGGGAAACAGAGTGATGCTACACCTGATCTGGCTTCCCCAAACTAATAAAACCCTTGCAGCACACACACACCACCTGGAGATGTTTGAAGAGGTTTACCCAGAAATGATGCAGTGTGATATCATACTCTTCCTCTCCAGGGCATCTTTGATTGATGCACCTCGGAAAAGTTATGAATAAAACAGAAAATTACCATAGTGCCGTGTCTTTTTAAGGTAGTCACTCATACCATATAAGACTGGGAGGTACAGGCAAACACATGAATCGCCCGACCAGGGAAGATGAAAAAGTGAGTGGTGCCCAAGATCGGATTCGTTAGATCAGTTAGTTTAGTCACAAATTAATTTTTAGGATACAGATTATATGACAGTCAATCGCAGGAGACTTATATTTCCTACAGTCTAATCAGAGTTGGCAAGTAACTAAGTACATTTACTCAAGTACTGTACTCAAGTACAGTTTTGAGGTATTTGCACTTTACTTGAGTATTCCCATTTTTTGAGACTTTCTACTTTTCCTCCACTACATTTCAGAGGGAAATCTTGTACTTTTTCCTCCACTACTGTAGCTGCATTTGTCTGACAGCTTACGACTGTTAGTTACTTATAAGGTTTTACATACAAAACATACAATCATCTCATAAAATATGGTGCATTTTGTTAGATGTTTGAACTCCCTAAGGAGCAGTTAGACCTGCAACATTAAAATGCTTCTTTGAGGTTAACACATCAATAATTTAACACTCCACAAGAATGAGTACTTAAGCATGTTTTACTGCTATTACCTCTATACTTTTAATTACAGTAAGTAAACCTTTGAATGCAGAGCTTTTACCTTTAATAAAGTCATTTTCCATTATGTTATTGCTTTTACTTAGGTAAATTATTTTTTTTCAGTACCACTTGGTGTAACAGACTGCAGTATTGCCAGTTTCTGCATACCTGCAGAGATATCTGCGGTGTGAAGTAATGATATTTTTTGCTGTTGTAATAAATGCTGGCTATTTTGGATGAAGGCGCGAGAGACAGAGTAATGGGTATGTGTGCTGCTTCTCTAATTAAATGATGGGGAGCAAGCAGATGAGAGAAATGCTTTAATTTTTCAAAGGTGACATGTAACCAGGAACATTATGTGCGAGCTATCAGCACAGGTAGCAGGTACCGAGGCCTCCGCTGACAGCTTTCCTAATGAAGAGCTGGAACGCTGCAATGTTGTCTCCGTCTGTTGTCAAATCATCTGTCCGCATGTGTCAAAGCATTCGTATTGTTGCTGCTCTCCCTTCATCACTGCATGTCAGCACACTGTGGCGGCCTACTCCCTTTCTTTTCCTTTTTGTTCAGTTTCCAGTCTCAACCTGTCTCATATTAAAGACCTCTAATTTACTCCACAATATGGCCATAGACGCCCAATTGATGAGATTTTGTATCTCGGACCCAAAGAAAATGTCAGGAAACAGAATAGGAATTTCAGAAACTTTGATTTAATTCAATCTTTTAGTTATTTTTCCTATTTATCTCTGAATATTGACATGACTGCTACGCTGCATACTGACACTAAGACAAATCCCTCCTATGTAATCTTGCATATTGTGGCAATTAAAGTGATTCTGATTCTGAAATGCTGTGAAATTCCATGTTTTTCTGTTTTTTCTTAACACATAATGAGATTACGAATAGTGTTATATCATGATGCCATCATGACGGACCTTTCAGGTGATTTTTGATGATTAACATGTAATTGGAATCCATGCATTAAGATTGGATATGTCCGATTTTTTTAGATGATTTGATTCATAATGTTTGATTGATAATGTTCAGCGGGTTGTGGCCAACTCGCTCACAAGTGGAATTTAATGGAATCCAATTCTGTTTCCAGTCATTCCGATTCAATGCACATCTTGGTTCCTTATAGTTGAGATTCACATTCCAATTCAGGAATTGCATTGGAATTCACCATGCATTCATGGCCTCAACCCATGGTAACCATAACCATAACCATCAGTGTTAGAAAGAGTACACTAAAAATATTCTACCCTATCCCTCATCTTCTCCCTTCCCCCGATTGATTCTGAGCAGTAGCATAAACACTGTTCAAGAAAGGCACGACTTCATTTTCATTTACACTGTTTTTTACCAACAGGTTTCACTATAAAGTGAGCAGTCAGTGTGTTGAGAAAGAAATTCTTTGAGTGCTTTTGGGGTTGATGTTTGGAGAGTCTATTGGCCCAATCGGACCAGCAAGCAAGACGTAGATCTGTAGTTAAGCAATTTGCAGAGATTTTGGTCAGAATTTATGGGAAAATGATGGGAAAACACCATAGACCATATAAAAAATATGCACCTCTCCGTGGTGTACCAATGGTGTCATTGGTTTTTGGACTCCTGTTTTGAAGCCTCGTTTTGGGAGTGTGGCCGCCGCCATCTTGGGGTTCTTGCGCAGCTCACATGAGACGGCGTAAGACCAGGGGTTTCCCACAGAGCCGCCTGCTATAATAGGTCCATGATCGGTGAGCTGCGCGATCACTGGACAGGCAACCAATCTTTTGTATCATCTATTCTACTCTAACTGGGTGAGTTATATAACAATTCACCAGTTTTAATGCATACGTAGACATCATTTCTATACATTATCCACATTTTGTACACTCTAACATCTATAATATCTCATCATAGATGATGTCTGATATTGTCTTGTGTATTTTCTATGTACTCAAATATTTTGTCTGTGTTTAACTGAGGCCAAAGACAAAACCAACATGCATGGACAACACAGTTTATATTCTATTCTACTCTACTCCACTCTATTCAACTCTATGAATGTGACTTAAAATGTAGCAAAGCACAACACATAGAGTAAGTCAATACATACGTAAGAGTAAAACTGACTTTAAAAAAGTTGCTTTGATGCAAATAAGCGGGACTTTCTGCAGGAGACGGCTTTTCAGTTGAAACTATCTTCACTGTGCCTCTCCTGCACTCTGATCACCCAGCTGGCAGCCTGCCAGCTTACTCAAACATGCTCCACTGCTGTCAGTCAGAGATGACACTGTAATGGTTACTCAAAGGGTAGTGAGAGGAGAGGATGCCTTAAAATATGCCTTTCCTTATCCACAATGATTTATATGACATTGACATAACATGCGGCATGGTTGAAGCGTATTAAATAGTAATGATGGTACAGTACCATACCCATAAAAACCTGGAATGTAGCAGAAAATCTTTAAACTCCATTACACAAAGTATAAAGTTGCATTTAATATAAGGTTCAAATTGTAGGTTTCTATTTACATAAGGGGTAAATGGTTATGTGGTTATATGATTTACAGGTGCTATCACTTTATGTTAACACACTTGAAATCTTAAGCGGTATTTATCCTCTCTATAATGCATTAAGCTACTTTATATATATCTATATTTGAGGAAGACAGTGTTCAGTTATACTGTTCAGTGATGTGCAGACGGCTGCAGCTTATCCATTCTCCTTGGTCGGGGAATGGGGGGGTGTTATTTTTCATTTTGAATTATCTGTGCTACTGATGCATGGTGCAGTTGCAATGATTCATTTTAAAAATTCAATTTTGCAGCTTAAACACTATCTGAGTGCAATGGGGACAGGGATATTAAGCATTGCCAAATTAAAACTATCCATAACACTGATTAAATGCAGCCCTCTCAACACACACACACACACACACACACACGCTTGAGTACAAATGAACAGCAAGCGTTTCTATTGTGCGGTCATGACATCTTTATTTTAATTCAGCAAGATCCACAAAGCAGAAACCATTAGAGAGCAGAACATCAGGACAGATATTCATGCTCATAGGCCTAGTTTGTATTCCTAATGGCTAGTTGTTGCACTTAAAACTAAAGTTGTGTACTGCATCTTTGTCATTCTGAGTGTTTCTTTGCAGTTTCATACATGTGACAGGGTGTTAATGAACGCTGCAACCGCTTGGGTGGAACCACATTGTAATTTCAATGTGATCGCATTTGCTTCTAACGCTGACTCAGTGCATCACACGCAGTTGACTTTGTATGTGAACATTCATATACGTATTTGGTTCAGTCATGGTCAGAGAGCACAGATCCATGGTTGCCACTTGTAAAAAAAAAAAAAAGAAGAATGATGCTTATATAATATTATTGCTAATGGCATTGCATGGATGCTTCATAAAACTTAGAAATGTAATGCTTAGCATTATGTTTTGCTGTGTCATAGCGCCTGGGAACGCGTCAAATATGTAGTTGCAGTCAAAAACAGAATTAACACGTTGACTGCCACTGACGTATTAATACGTCAAAAAAAATCCAGCGGTTCACTGCCATTGACGTATTAATACGTCAAAAAAAATCGTTTTTTTTTTTTTGACGGTGCTACGTGGATCAATGCCCCCCGCGTCTCCTATGGAGATATTGGAAGTATTGAATGTGTATAATCTATTTTACCGACCAGCTAGGTGGCGACGGTCCTCTCCCGACAGAGATAAAGTCAACCAAAAGCAGCCGCCTCCCGCGGCTGCTTCCTCCATTCTCAAGGAAATGGCTTGGCGATTTTACAGTCAGAAACGAACGAGCCTCATTCTCATACTGTAGGCGGGGACGCTTTCGCGCTGCTGCGGTGGGGGGTTCCAGAAATGGATGGGTGGGCAGCATAAAGCCTAGAGTCGCACGGGGCTTCATCGGGGCTCTCAAACCCAAGAGACGAGTGAGACCTATCCACACTCGCTGCCAGGGAGGGAGGCTGTTCAAACTCGCTGCCAGGGAGGGAGGCTGCTCAAACTCCCAGCAGCAGAGCACTCGCTTGTGACAAACGCAGGCTGACGGACGCAGGGCCGGCCCTAGCCATCTGGGGGCCCTAAGCAGGATATAGATCAGGGGCCCCCTCCCAGGGGCGGGGGTTTGGGGGCATCCGCGCTGGAAGTACTTTTAAGTAGGGGGTGCTGTAAGGAGGGGACTCTCGGTGCTGAGAAAATTTGACGTTTTTGGACTTTTAGCCATATTTAGAAGAATATTTAAAACAAACAAACATGACAATGACGCTCGTTTGTAGCCCTATCAGTGTCAAGCAAGCGTGTAGAACCCAGCAGCCATAGGGGTTGCCAGGTCAGTTAAACCAGGGGTTCCCAACCTTTTTTGTGCCAAGGACCGGTAGATACATGCAGGACCGGTTGTCAATTTTAATGGTTTTAGTTACATATATATTTACTCACCAGGTGGCGACAAAAGGTAAATATCAGCCTTTTGTGTTGTATGTAGCCTACAGTATTTATGTTTTTGTTTAAACTACAAACATAAATAAACGTCAACCTATGTTTTAACTACCACACACAGCCTATAATATTATAGCCTATGTTTATTAAAAAAAAAAAAAAAAAAAAAAAATTTGGGGGGCCCCCCCAACTCCCGGGGCCCTAGGCAGCCGCTTGGTTCGCATTATGGGCGGGCCGGCCCTGACGGTACGTGCACATCATGAAGCGCTCGGCGGCTTGCCTCCTGAAAAAGCCGCTTTGCCGCTGCATCTTGATAGGCTGTCTTGCTCTATTTCCGTGTCTGATTGGTCCATTTGCCTCGCGCCCCCTGCCGCTGGAACCGCCCACAGCGTTTCACTGTCGCAGACTAGAGGCGGCTTGTCTCCGAGCGGCTTCACGCTCGCGGGGCGGGACTAGGGCGGGACCTTTCGTTGAAGCTACCCAATGACAGCTCTTCCTACACATTTCCTCCCCCCACCCTCCTGTGTACAACGTTTCTACAGGCTACAGCTCCAAGCTGGAAGCTGGTTTGCACGCCCACAAAACGCTGCGACACAGCGGAAAAGCGAATTTGCCATTGTAGATGTGCACGTACCGTTAAAGCCACTAGACACGCCCACGGAGGGAGGAGTTGAAGGAGAGGGCGTTCGGAACTATATTGTTTGGATGTCTGATCTCTCACTGATGCCAAAAATAAATGGTTAAAGTGACTGTTCTGCCTGTTTGATTGAATTTCACAAAACTGCGATTATCTCAGCTTTAACTCTCAGACGCTAAAACCATGCTGTACTCAACGGCTAATATCTACATAACTACTAACTCTACAAACTAACTCTTTTAGACAGAGAAAGCACACATTCTATTAGTACTTTTGTGAACTTTGTGTTGACAAACTCCAAGCAGAAAAGAATCCTCGGCTCTTGTAAAATGAGCCAGAATCCTCAAAAAAACGGCTTGGCAAAAGCTACCTACAGCAAAAAAAAAACGG
Source organism: Poromitra crassiceps (assembly GCF_964638095.1). Taxonomy (NCBI): domain Eukaryota; kingdom Metazoa; phylum Chordata; class Actinopteri; order Beryciformes; family Melamphaidae; genus Poromitra; species Poromitra crassiceps. The sequence continues at coordinate 108,132,820 of NC_139624.1, forward strand.
CTGGCAGTCAATGTGTTAAAGGGCATTGTAGGAAATCTTTATTTACATGCCTCCCCCGGTCTGACTGTTTGACCAAACACATCGAAGCATTTACAAGCTGTACAGTTGCCTGAGAAATGAGAGAATAAATCACTTGTGAGCATGGCTCATTGAACAGATCCTTGGCAATTTGAAAAAGAGTCGGTGTCCTCTCCTGTTTGCTGACATTGATGAATTTCTGCTACATCAAGCAGCTCAAATTCAGACTGATGTGTTATTGATATATTATTTTATGACTTGGTATATGTCTGAGAATGATGTATTTACCAGATGTAGAAGGTACTGGAATGTCGAGTGGGTGGTGTTCATGTTAGACACTGAAATTAACCTAATGAGATAATCAAGAGACTGTTGAATTTAGTGAGCTGCAGGCATTCATATCAACTTAATATTTATGATGATGACAACATAGGAACAAAAAAAGCATCCACCTAATCATACAGATGCCTAGCAACATGTAAACACCCAGAAACACCGCACGCACGCACGCACGCACGCACAAGCACACACACGCACGCTTCCACCAGGGCAAATATGTGAAACCTTGTTCCCTGGTTAATGCGTAATTTCCATATTGATATTCAGCTTAATAGACCAAGAAGGAAATGGACAATTTTCCACCATCATTACCCATGCTACTTTCATAGAAAAGTAATAATGCACCTTTCTGACATCCCCTGTGTATAATCATGTTTTACCCCCTAGTTTTTCTTCTTTTTTTCTGCACCTCGGGAATGCGGCGGGGAAAGACAACATGAAAGCGCCCGGCATAAATTCAGCACCTTATCGCAATAAAAAATTCACCCTTCACCTCTCTGACAGGCACATTCTCAATCAACTCCCTCAAATGAGCTAGCTTCTCCCAGCTACGGCCTGTGCCGTATCTCCGCTCTGTTATTCAGTGGATCGCTGTTTATTTTTGGATGTAGTCGGGTATTCAAATGAGCTAGTCTCTTCTTATGAATTGACTTTACGTTACATTTTAAGCTAGGGTTTAGTGTAGAAATGCTGTGTTGTAGCGCAGTCCCAACTCCCAAGGTTATTATGTGATTGGCAGCCTTTAAGTCAGCTGCTGATGTAGAGATTATTCACATTTGGGTTACGCTGAAATTATTTCAGATTATACCAAGAAGTATGCAAATGTAACTTTGGGGGAGGGGCTACAGGAGTCAGTTATGTCATATTAGCCTCCGACAGGATGGAGCTACAAAAAAACTGTCTGCACAAAATTGTTATTAGTTGTTCTTTCTTTCGACACAGTGGTGCAGTGGTAGCGCTGTTGCCTCACAGCAAGAAGGTCCTGGGTTTGAGTCCCACCAGGGACGCTGTTGGCACTGGGGGGTATGTCTCCCGATACCTTCGGTGCCTGGTGCCCAAGTGGGCTATCTTGTGAAAAGGGCCTTTCTGTGTGGAGTTTACATGTTCTCTCCGTGCTCACCTTGGGTTTCCTCCCTATAAGAACCCGGGACCGCACACTAAAAACATGCAAGAAGCTCATCGTTTGACCCGTGACGTTTGGAAGAAGTTGGTTTCCAGGCGCTTCACTAGTCCCTTTAATCTGCACCTGCCATCGGGAAGGCAGGATGTCCCGCCTTAAATAAGGCAGGACAACCGCTCATTTCCCAAATCACCTGCCTTGGTTATGTTTACATGTGTCGTGACGGTGATTGAACCTCCTTCCGCTCTGCTTCTGGCCAAATTTTAATGGGCAAACGTACGTCTCTGGAGATAATCTGGCTTGAGAGACTGCATCGCTGCTGGCCTGAACCATGGAGGAGGACGAGCCAGGATGGGTCAAAGGCAGAGGACAAATTTCACGGTGCCTCTGTGCATGCGTGTGCGTGTGTGTGTGTACTGTCTACCGTGCACGTGTGTGCATGCGATGTCTGTGACAAATAAAGACAGGGTTTGTCCATCCTGCTTGTATCTTGTATCTGGTTGATTTAATGAGTTGTGCCTGCCATTGAATAAGTGTGGTGGGCTTCCCTGCCCCTAAAGCTCTGCTACTAAAATAATTTAATTGGTTTTGGTTTTCAGTAGTGAGTTTTAGTGAAATGTAATGAATTACTATAGAGAAGAATTGCACAGTTGCCATCAATTGTAATGCAGTGTACATACAGTAGACTTGATACTTTGTCCAGTAGCTGAGACCACCCAGATGTGAAAACATGTTTTCAATATGTACCCGTACTTCTTTACACTAGAGGAAAGTGGGACATTTGGAGGTGTTGTTATTTATAAGTTATTATGCAATGATTTTCTTTGTCTGGCCCACTTGAGACCAAATTGGGTCGCATGTGGCCCATGAACTCAAATTAGTTTGACCCCAAATGCTGTTTTAGAGGCTTTTCCACACTGACAAGAAGAAAACAAAATAGTCACAGGACACACTGAATCCTGGCAATTTCTAGCAATGAAAGTGGTTGAATTCAAAGATGTTAGTATCGACCTTCAAAAAACAATGTTGGGTGGCTCACCTGGTAGAATGCGTACCTTAAGTCTTTGTCCTTTACGCAGCCGACCCAGGTTCGAATCCGACCTGCGGTCACATGCTGCATGCCCTGCCCCCACTCCCTCCCCGCTCCCCAGTCGCTGTCCACACAGTAAAAGATACATTAATAGTGGTTAAAAGGCCATTAAGCAGATCTCTGAAACAGTTTTATCAGCAGAAGCTAAATGATAGTGTGTGCAGCTTGACTGCATCAGGCGTCTTGTCACGTTGCTCTGTACATTATTCAGTGGATTCTGGCTGTCAGTCTGCCTGCCCACACAGCTCATTCAGACAGCGCGCTGAAAGATCTGACTTTGCAGTATCCATCACCCTGTTTTAAGGTTAACGGTTCGGAGGCCAAATCGTGGCGTGTTTGATCCGGCGCCCCACGCTCTTCTGCACGCCTGACCACGCTCCTCCTCACCTCACCACAGAAGCTTCTTGAGTGAGTCGGACCAGACTTGTGCGACCGCAGAAGGCTGTAATGTTAATCAAGCAGGATGGGGGTAGCCCGGTAAAAACCATCCTGATAACGTGATCACAACTTCTGTTTCACTCCACGTATCAGTCTGGACCAGGGGTGCCCAATACGTCGATCGCGATCGACCGGTAGTGTGGTAGACCGCATGGCATTGAGGGGGGGGGGATTTTTTTTTTTTTTTTTTTTTATAATAAAATAAAATATAATGGAAGTACATGCAGTTGTTTATTTTAATTATGGATCATAATACAATGCAATTGTATTGTAAAGTGAGAAAAAATAAATCATGTATTGGGGGGAAAAGTGATGCATCGATTTAAGATGCATCGATAATCGTAATCGAATCGAATCGTAGCCCTCTGAATCGTAATCGAATCGATCATGTGGCCAGTGAAGATTCACAGCCCTAATGTCAAGTGGTTGTGGGACAACGAGAAAGTGTTGTGAGGTTAGTTACTGCAGGCTGGAAACGATGTGTGTGCGTTTGTTGAACTGGACTGGTAGATCTCGGGAGGCTGGCTACTTGAAAAGTAGATCTTGGGTCAAAAAAGTTTGGGCACCCCTGGATCTGGACCCTCAGCCGCTCATGAGTACTTGCCTTGACAGACAACTCCTGCAGCCAATCAGCATTGGCAAATCCAAATCCACTGGGAAGAACAGCGTAAACGTCTTTTCCATCGAGAAAGTCCACTGGCGTATATCTCTTGCTGTGTTTACTCTACTCTAACGTGGAGCATGACTCCATTGGCCGGTGGCGCTGCTCTTGAGGCAAGAGGAGGGCACCTGCATAGGCTAGGAGATCCCCCCCCGTGGGGGATCAGGAGTCAAGACTCGTTGGTGGCGGACTGGGGAGGTGGGTGGGGCAAAAGAACGCTTCGGAGGACGGCTTCAAGGGAGATGGACTGCCGTGAAGCTAGCTGCTGCTATGATCGGCCAGAGAGAGAGAGGTGGCGTAGAACCCTTGCTATATATATGAGGATTAACTGACGTCATATTTGACATCATACTAGGACTTTGACTGACCACGTTATGCTAGAACTTGACTGACGTCAGGGGATGATCGGATTATGCATGAGTGGCCTTCTGCTTGAAATATGGTCTGGAGACCTCACTTCAATCATGAGAGGCCAGTTGGTAGGATTTGACAAACTTTATTTAGCAATCGGCATGCATGGCAAATACTTTGGCGCATGACTCCATTGGCCGGTGGTGCTGCTCTTGAGGCAAGAGGAGGGCACCTGCATAGGCTAGGAGATCCCCCAAAAGGAAGATCTGATTACCGGAGGTTAATTGAGATCTGCAGGCGCCAGTAGTTGATTGTACTTTTCTGGCCTTCGACCTTTTAGCGACTTACAGCTATTTGCGGCTGGCGCTCCCAACTCGGTCGGGCCTTCGATCTTGATACATTAATGTTTAACTTGGCGCTTCCCGGCTTGGCCTACTTGGCTGCCTTGGCACCTCGCGATAGCGCTTCCCAGCTTGGCCTACCTGGCCGCCTTGGCGCCTCGCGATTGTACTTTTCCGGCCTTCAACCTTTTTAGCGACTTACAGCTATTTGCGGCTGGCGCTCCCAACTCGGTCGGGCACCTCGCGATAGCGCTTCCCAGCTTGGCCTACCTGGCCGCCTTGGCGCCTCGCGATTGTACTTTTCCGGCCTTCGACCTTTTTAGCGACTTACAGCTATTTGCGGCTGGCGCTCCCAACTCGGTCGGGCTTACCTGACTTAAGGCGCTTCCCGGCTTGGCCTTCCTGGCCGCCATGGCGCCTTACCTGACTTGGCGCGTCCCGGCTTGGCCTTCCTGGCCGCCATGGCGCCTTACCTGACTTGGCGCTTCCCGGCTTGGCCTTCCTGGCCGCCATGGCGCCTCACCTTTATTTTACCTGACTTGGCGCTTCCCAGCTTGGCCTACTTGGCCGCCTTGGCGCCTCACCGTTTTAACTTGGCCTTCTTGGCCCCCTGACTTGGCCTTCTGACTGACCCTGACTTTCTCTGGCTTGGGGGATCAAGATCGAAGGCCCGACCGAGTTGGGAAGCGCCAGCCGCAAGTAGCTGTAAGTCGCTAAAAAAGGTTGAAGGCCAGAAAAGTTCAATCAACTACTAATGTACCAAGATCGAAGGCCTGACCGAGTTGGGAGCGGCAGCCGCAAATAGCTGTAAGTCGCTAAAAGGTCGAAGGCCAGAAAAGTACAATCAACTACCGGTGCCCGCAGATCTCAATTAACCTCCGGTAATCAGATCTTCCTTTTGGGGGATCTCCTAGCCTATGCAGATGCCCTCCTCTTGCCTCAAGAGCAGCGCCACCGGCTAATGGAGTCATGCGCCAAAGTATTTGCCATGCATGCCGATTGATAAATAAAGCTTGTTAAATCCTACCAACTGGCCTCTCATGATTGAAGTGAGGTCTTAGACCATATTTCAAGCAGAAGGCCATTCGTGCATAATCTAATCCGATCACCCCCTGACGTCAGTCAAGTTCTAGTATGACGTGGTCAGTCAAAGTCTTAGTATGACGTCTGTAATGACGTCAGATATGACGTCAGTTAATTCTCATATATATAGCAAGGGTTCTACGTCACCTCTCTCTCTCTGGCCGATCATAGCAGCAGCTAGCTTCACGGCAGTCCATCTCCCATGAAGCCGTCCTCCGAAGCGTTGTTTTGCCCCACCCACCTCCCCAGTCCGCCACCAACGAGTCGTGACTCCTGATCCCCCACGGGGGGGGGGATCTCCTAGCCTATGCAGATGCCCTCCTCTTGCCTCAAGAGCAGCGCCACTGGCTAATGGAGTCATGCGCCAAAGTATTTGCCATGCATGCCGATTGCTAAATAAAGCTTGTTAAATCCTACCAACTGGCCTCTCATGATTGAAATCGCTTGTTGCTTCAGGACCTGTCATTACTGTGTTGCCAGTGGTATCCCTGATTGGCCCATATGTTGTCAACTGAGGCAGGTCCCTGATTTGCCCATGGACTTTGTGGTGTCTGGAGATGGCTGGGGGCGGGCTGGAGTGATCTGCACAACGAAACAGAATGTGCGTTCACGTGGTCAGGATGGTTTTAACAGAGTAGGATGGGGGACTTTGAAACATTTTCTCTTTGACAACAGGCTCGTTCCAGTAGCTTATAATGGCTGTCACGCTACAATAAATGTATTGTAAATTGGGGGTGATCCTTTAGGTATCAAGGGGAGCATTTTTTTTGGTCATATCCAGCATATATGGTGACAATCAAAAGTGTTCTAAGAACAGCGAATGACTCCAGTTCTTCCACAGGAACTATACTGCTACTCTGCAATATCCCCTTCAAGCAGCACAGATTACTGTATTCATGAAAGTATATGAATAAATAATGGAAGCCTGTGGCTATCAAAAGACCACCAGCCTGGATGCTGAATGACATTAATTTCATAATGCTAGTCAATAATGGCCCATTGATTTAATATTTGAGAAGGGCAATTTAAAGGAAAGGGATTTTTACAGTAAATCAACATGGTTTCTTTCTCTGTTTCTAATGCATTTTTCACACGCACACGCACACACACACACACACACACACACACACACACACACACACACACACACACACACACACACACACACACAAAAATCATCCCGAACAGAGATCATGCATGTGTGTTACTCCTATAATCTAGTTTGGTGCTGTTTTGATTTGTGGACATGGACAAATCACTCCAAAGCTAGAAACAAGAGAGGCATCAAGAGCTGCTCCACTGACCTCGGGCCCTGTCAGAGGAGCTGCATGGCTGGATTGCAATCCCAATAAGATGCTTTGTGTGTAGTCTGCTACAGGAGGAGGGTAAGGTGGACCGTGTATAATAGCGGTGCACAACCAGTAGATCGGGATCTACTGGTAGATTTCAGAGTGCTGCAGTCCGGTAGATCCCAAAATATTTTTTGGATAATGAGTGTAACTTTGTAGTGTCAGTGTCTCGCATTCAACCAATCAGTGCGTGCATGTTTATTATGTTGTCACATAGGCCACTGCCTGTCAAAATGCTCACGGAAACCAGCTGACGTCCTCGGTGGATGTACTTGCTTTTAACGACGCGTTGGTGTGACTGCAGGCCCTGACATACCTTTCCTCGCTCCGTTTTGATTTGGATAGAATGTGTATAACATACGGGAGAAATGCATGTAGTTAAATTCACATACAGTATACTGAATATTGGCGCTAATCCAAAACGAACGACCTTAAACAACCCATATCAGTTGAAAATTAATTCACAAATGAGGCTCTAAAAAGGTAGTATTGAGAAAGAATACCAGTATCTGTCAGCGTCTTTCTTAACACATTCAGTGCCAAGGACGTCTGTGCACGTCCTAAAAAAAAGTAACGTTCAGTGCCAAGGACGTCTGTGGACGTCCTAAAATCATAATTCATATTATTCCATAATTCTGCTGTTTAAGGTGGTACCCAGCCAGTGAGCATGAATCCCTTCAAGGGATCACACGGCGCCACCTTAAACATCGTCACAGGAGCTGCTCCACCCACCTCAGATCCTTTACTTTGTACAGGAGACAGCGGAGAAAGCCGTGGAAACCGATGCATGCTTTCTGCCAGAGCCTATATATTGCTCCGTCTACAGCGAGAGTGGGCTCGGCTGCATCCGCGCTCACAACTGAGCTCTTATGCTTCTATCTATCTCCACACGATTTCCTAGAAAGGCAGCATCCGAAGCCGAACGGGCCAAGCCTTTTCGTTCAGTCGCGTTTGCCAGCGCGCATCATTTCCTTGATGCCCATCAAGGAAATGATGCGCGCAGCAAAGCTGGGATCTGTCCGGGGCAAAAACGAGTCGAGAAAGCAAACTCTGTGCGTGTGGGAGGAGCCCGCAGCTCAGAGGTGGAGAGGGGGGGGGGGGGGAGAGGGGTGTGTGGCTGCACAGAAACCACACCACACGCCACCACATCAGAAAACACCAGCCAGAGTCAGTGAATGTGCTCGAAATGCAAGAGTGCAAAAGGTATTCATAAAAGGGGCTATATCTTGGAAAGAAAAAAAAAACGACAGAAAACCCATGAAAGTGCACTTTTTTGAGAGGCTGTAATTTCATAATGGAACTGTCTAGAAACAAAATTTCTTCTTTGGAAGAAGCAGGAGTGTTCAATCTTTCATTAAAGTCCAGCCCCGTTAATATAGCCATAATAGAAAAAATTCTATAGCTGTTTTCAACTGAATGGAAGTGAATCTGGCACAGGCTCCAGACAATTTTACTGAAGCGCTGTGGCACTGAATGTGTTAATCTCTGTATTTTTCTTTATTGTAAAGGATATCTTGCATTATTATTATTATTACTATTAGTAGTAGTAGTAACAATAATAATAATAGCAACAGCAATAATAAATAATAATAATAATACTATCTTACAAATTCAGCACAAAAGAAGACAGACAGAAAACCTCAAATTGTAGCAGCAAGCTGTGGTGCGCCAACCCTGGAGCTATTTTGGTGTTTCTGGGAAAAGGTTTGCCTTCAGATTGCCTTCATGACGGACCCATATGTAAGCTCCATATCATGTTGATCCGTCTTACTGCGGAATAACAGGCTCCAACCTCAACACACTTGCTGCAGGCATCTAAATTGAGAGACAACACACAGGGACAGCACAGGGTAAGGGACAACACACGAGGACAGCACAGGGTAAGAGACAACACACGGGGACAGCACAGGGTAATCTTCTAAACACTCTTGTGTTTGTTCCCACAGTCGGAGAGTGTGCTGGGGAGCAGTTGGCATGCATGGAGTGAGTGGGAGAAATGAGTGCTGGTGGTGGGAGGTCACTTTTTTCTGCTGCCCACCTTGGCACGCGGCTAGCTTGTCTTCAGATCAGAGCTTTGCCATGAACTGGAGGTTGGCAACGAATCCAAGTGGCCGGGGGAGATAAGGCAGCCAGTGGGACATTACAGATGCAGGCATTAGCTGAGTGGAGAGCAGGGCAAGCTGAGGCCTTTGATAATGCTGCCGATGTTTACTGCTGCTACTCAAGAATGGGGCATCTGCTGGGCAGTCAAGAGACTTCCGACTTGTGCACACACGAGTGCTCAACAAACCCAGCTGCAAAATTATCAAAATGTTTGATGTGGCTGTTGATTTTAGAGTATTTTAGAGGAAATAATGGATTTAAATATTTAGATTTAATCAAATGACAATATTAGATTTTGTTATGCAGCTACGAGGTTGGTTGGTTTTCTCTTAGTCTGTCTTCCCTCCGCTTTCTTGCTCCCAATTTTTTCCACCTTATTGACATGCAGGCGATTCCCAGAGGATTGCTAGTGTGCTATGATTTCAGCTTCCCGCTTATCTGACAGTAACAGTGTCTGCCCTGACTGTAACATTTAGCATTCTTCTTCTGCCTCTTCACTCGCTCTGAGTACATCTGCCATTTCCTATTTGTGCCAAGTCTGCAACGCCCCTGACCACACTCGAGGGAGAACAGTTGACAAAGTGACTCTCCATTTATTCCATTAATGAAGTAAACATTAAATAAAAAGGATATCATACAATGTGCAGCAGGTCATTGTGAACTCAAAGCATCAGACATCCAAACAGTTCTCACAGCTCAGTTACCAGATGGACCAAATTCATAAACTGTATGCAATGACCCAGTGGCATAAGGTAGTTATGACGGGCCCCAGTGCAAGCAATTTTGATGGGCCCTACTACACGCAAGTTACGAAGTACACACATGCACACAAACGCGCGCGCGCGCGCACACACACACACACACACCATTAGGCATATATTTTACTAACATGTGTTGGATTTCACAGTTGAATGAGTTACTTAGGCTATTGTATGTGGGGAAAAAGAGTGGTCATAGTGCAAGCTATCAGAACCATGGATAGCGCTCTGACACCCAGTAACAGACAAATCATCATCATAAAAAAGGGAGTAAGTGGGCTCGGTTTGTTTAAATTTTTGTCCCACATTGTGATGTCACAATGTCTATGACATCATCAGTGATGTCACTGATGATGTCACAATGTCTATGACATCATCATGCCAGGATGTAATTTGCCCGAACAACCTCCAAAGGTTATTGATCAGAGATTTTAAGAGAATCAAAGTAACTACTGAATAAGATATGCAGTACAAGATACACTGATTATCTTAAAATTGTTACAGTACATAACCTGTGGTCCATGTGCTTCCTTAGTTATTACCACACAGATTTCCGGTATGAATAAATTCATTCATATTACCACACAGATTTACAGTATGAATAAATTAAAGGTGCTAATTATGCCAGATAATACTGCAGTATAGCATCATACTGTAGAGCAACAGTCATGAACCTATCATTGCTTAAGGAGGGTTAACAGTTATAGATGTCAATAGTATATCCTTAGGTATGATTGATTATGATGAAAAACTAATCAGCTGATCATATTCCAGTTTATTGATTGGTAATTTGTCAAGGAAACACAATTACATGCTTCCTGCTGTCCTGAGGTCCTAATTCATTTCACAGACAGGCCACCGGATTACCAAATTAAATACAGCAATATCTTTTGGTCTCAACCTCTATACTTCATGGTTTCAAGGTTTCATTTAATATGCTCCGTCCACAAATTAACGGATATAATTTGAAATTTAATATGAATAAGGCATATAATAAAAGGTCACATTTGGTGTGTGATGAAATACTGTATAATCCATCTTATGGAGCTTACCATAAGGTCTAATCAAGTACGGTCAAGTGGACTGTGGGCTTCACATAGCTTACTCCTCGAAGTTGATCAATTATGACACACAAATATGACAAAAGCTGTGTTTAAATCCTGAAACAATCCCCTTCCTGAGATCGATCAGGCCGTCACCTCAAAGTAATGATCCTGAACTGTTGCTTTACTGTACAGAACTGTGTTCCACGTAGGACCGGTGTGTACACCATCCAGTGAAAGCCCAATTGGAAAAACCTTTTCTTGACCTTAAAGTGACATTTTTGCTTTTCCACTACATTTGAATTTTTCAGCATGGCCGACTTGACACGGCGGTGACGCTTCACCTCCGACATTCGCCGCTGGAGTGTGTGTTCGGGACATTTTTTCAGGCCTTTGTTCTGCCTGTTCTGAGGTTTGGACATGCATTTTTCTTTATGTATACCATTTTTCACATTTTACAATAATAGTAAAGACATCACAACTATGAAATAACACAAATTGAATCATGAATTGAGCAAAAAAGTGTTGAACAAATGAAAACTAGGTTATATTTTAGATTTATGGAAAGGCAGAGGCTCTTGAAAGAAATTCATACATTAGGATCAACTTTGTTATTCATATTTTCTTAAACACATTTCAATTAAAGGAACATGCCAGCATTTTGGGAGATTCGCCTATTTGCCATTTAGAGCACCGCAGGAATGAGTCTGGAAGTAGCATGTTGGATCTTCAGGGGAAAATTAAATAGGGTTTTAGAATGGGGATTCCACGTAAATGCATAAAATAAGGTCTGTGGTTAGCAAAAGTTTATGGGAGCGGTAATTTGTCTTCAGCAAGATAATCTTCACAAACGTGAATAACTTTATGACTTTGGAAACATAAAAGCGTTCTTTTTTTAAACACGATTTTCAGAAAATGCTTCAAAAGTCATAAAAGTGATTCACGTTTGTGAAGATTATCCTGCTGAACACAAATTACCACTTCCATAAACCTTTGTTAACCAGTCCTTATTTTAGGCATTTAAGCGAAATCCCCATTCTAAAACCCCATTCACTCTTCCCCTGAAGCTCCAACATGTGGGACCGCCTTCCACCTACAAAAATATGTCATCCTTGCGGTACTCTATTCCCGATAGTAAGACGAAAAAGATAGACACCTTCCTCTACCCTGTATTAGAAAATAGCCCCACGCCTGTCCTGCTAACTACAATGGTAGTGAACGGTGCAGCAGCCTACCCCCGTTCAGTCACAAAAAATACACACCGTTTAGTTTTTAGTTTTTTCCCCCCCGTAATTTTGGATTACTATTTCTATTTCATCACGTGGTGAGTAGTTTTGGCGCTGTTGGAATATGTATTTTTGGTGATGGGGGGTAGGCTGCTGTACCATTCACTACAATTGTAGTTAGCAGGACGGGCGCGGGGCTACTTTTCAATGTATGCACAGGGTAGAGAAAGGCATCTATCTTCTCATTTTACTATCGGGAATATGTCAAATAAGCAAATCTCCCCAAATGTTGGCGTGTCCCTGTGTTGGCATAATCTAAGCCTTTAGATCAAAATGGCTTTATGATAATGAACAAACAAAACACAGATCCTGTGCAGGCCTACGGCAAGTCTTTCGCCCTCTAGAAGCCATCTGATGAAGCGCATCACCCACTAAGTGTAACCCGACTGACTGAATGTGGCTTGTGATGGCCTCGGCTGTGCCGCGGGGAAAATATAGAACATTCAATCAGGTGTGTCCAAACTTTTGACTGGTAGTGTACTGTATGGCAAAGAACATACTAGAGTAACGTCAGTTGCCCATGTTCATTCTGCTTGTGGTAGACTATCGGACTATTAAGATTGGTGTAGCTGATCTGTATCGTGCCCTATTCCTAAAACCAATGGCACACCAATCAAACATTCACATTTTTTGGAGAATGTTTGATTGGTGTGCCATTGGCTTAGGGTAATAAAAGTGTGGGAATTGTAGCTGGAAACAAGTCAACATGGTAAATAAATGAAAGGAAAAAGTTTGCTCTCTACCTTCACTCTGGTGTCAAACGACACACACATACACACAGTCAAGGTTGCAACATTGTTACATTTCAAGCACCGTGCTCCCACATTCCTGCACACTTTGCCCTCTGTACTGTGTGAAATTACAATGTATCGTGCAAACCTGCACAATGTTACTTCAAAACATTCTATATTTTCTCACACTCTCTCCCCCAGCTGCAAATGGGGGCAGGACACAACAAATAAATAGCTTTACGTGTGTGGCTCCTTATCACAATCAATCAATATAAATATTAACAATAACAATATTCTCTGCTCAGAGGGCCTTATAATGATTTTAGAAGAGAGAGAAGCTTTGGAAGATGAAGATGTATTTTCGCCTCTAAAACAATAGTGAAAATACATGTATAGCCAATCACAATACAGTACAGTGTGCAAAGCCGTAACCACCGATTCAACATTGGGGGGGACGGCCACTTTGTCGCCAGATTAGAGGAATATTAACATTAAGATTAGACTGTTGTGATGTCATTATTCATTCATTATACCCTTTGAGCACTGCAATCTGGGCTTGCTAAACCCTGACTCATCTGCGATTAATTTATGTGTTTATTTTTGCTACTAAACCAACATGCGGACATCCGAACAAGTTCTGACAGAGAGCAATGCCATTGGACCACATTGGACAAATACATTTGCATATTTCTCCCAGCATGCCGCTTGTTCCTTCCAAACTTTTTACATGAAAGTAACTAACCAAATTAAATGAGTGGTGGGTGGAAATAATAATTAGTCTATTCTTATTTAAACATGCAATTTTGAAACATTCAATAAAGACAAATTAAAAATAGACTATGACTCGACACCCTAAGTGATACACACATGTTATGGGAGTGGTATATATACCCATTACATCAATTTCCGTGTTAGTAGAATGGTTAGTTCTTTGCTCTGCTCTCCCCTCTCCGCTAAACTGGCGTAAAACGCAAAAAAAAACACGCTTTGCTGTTTTTAGGCCCCCGAAATGCGCTTTACGCCGAAGAGGCGTGGCGCAGTCCCAGAATAGGCCAGAATGGGCGTTTCGGCCTTAAATACCGGCCTAACGCTATCTTCCCTCCTGGCGTTAATTTAGCGTTTTGTGCTTTTCAAAACCAGGCCTTATTCAGTGCGCCGGGGATATTATTGTGCGTAATTGCGCGCAGCTCTCCTCTGCCATCTCACTCTCTCTCCCCCTCTCTCTCTCTCTCACTCCCTCTCTCTAGCACGTCAGACAGGCACAATGACCGATGAAAAAAAAAGTTGTTATACCGTAGTTTTGAGTCCCTGTCATTCAGAGGCTGTTGCATCATCCTACCTGTGCAGTGGACGAGAATAAAAGGTAGCGAGAGAAAACGATATCATTCTGCCCAAACTTTCACCAATCTAATCTCATCATGACATCCAGGGATAGGCTATATTTTTCTAGCCGATGCGTTTAGAACATTCTTTTCACTTTGATCTTGCTATAGTGTAGCGTATTTACATGCTTGCTGTATTTAAACTGCAGTGAGATTTGTTTGAGAAGCATAATAATATGGAATAATATATATGGAGACAGATGGGGATGAAAGAGGGAGGGGGGGAGCTCAGAGCGCTTTGGTCGGGATTTTCTGACCGGATTGGATCGCTCCGTGGAATGGAACATGAAAGGGACATTGTGATTCGTTTACTGCACTTCTGCAATGAGCACGTTGTGAATAATTCTACGCTTAAAAGGCGTGGTTATAATGCTTAAGGCCGTGTGTAGCGCCGACACGAAAATATCAACTGCGCCAGTCCACACCCACTAATATGGGCTGCGCCTGGCGTTAAGCGCCAATCTAAGGCCAGTGGGACGATAGAGCCCTATATGTCCATTTTTTATATAATTATTTAGCTGATGTGTTTTCTGGTATATGTGTCAGCCAATGATATATTTTCTTTGGCTTCGTGTGTTTTAATTAGAAATAATTTTGGAAACTTTATGTGTATCCCCAATGATTTCAAACACACTAGACAGACTAACACTAGAAAGTTCAAGTTATGGTCAAATATCTCAGCTTTAAAAACATCCCTCCATGACTTTTCCTACACCCACTTTCTGTAAAAATCAGTGCTGTAACCCAAGGAAATAGCAGCTCCCAAGGAAATAGGTATAATTATGTTAGTCTGCTCAGCTGACAGCTTAGGCTGTCTCTTACCCCAAAATCATTGGCTCTGAAAGCAACAGCCTTTAATAGTAAATGTATGACTTGACCACTGTTCTGCACAAAGCAAAGCATTGATTTAGATGATGAAACTTCAAACAAAGAAACTTCAAACAAAAATACCGTCTTATCGGCTGGACCGAAAACCTGAATATTGTAGTCGCCTGATTGGCAGACTGATTTCACCGCTCCACCTGTTCTAATTCATACTGCTCCGCTCTTGTGAATTTGGGCAATTGTTAAATATTGATACATAGGGAAAAGTTAGATCTACTCACCGGTGACAATCACATTTATTGTAAGAGACTCAGCCAGGAGGCCAACAAGACTTTTTTCTGTAGTATTACTATTCCGTTTCAAAAAGGTTTTTGCCAGTGGCTCTACATGCCCGCAGCTATTTTGCCCTGTGGGAAGTGTTTCCTCTAGTGACTCTTGCCAATCGTCTACCTATACTCCAAAAGGTCGCTGCCAATTCCTTCCTCGCAGTGTAACTTCTGCAAGGCCCCTTGCTTGCATCCAGCTCGCCTAATTATCCTGGTGCTATGAGGCATGTCAGAACGTATTCATCCTGCCACCGCCAAGCAGGTTCCCAGCCTCTACTCTTTAATTGGTCTTCATTATAAAACCTATATGGATTGAAAACAAGGAACAGGTAAAAGGCTTTTTTTCTTGCTTATATGTTGCACAATGAAATAGTTGATATTGGGTTTGTTTACAATAGAAATGCTTCTGCAATTATACTGGGGGAGCTGCTTACAATGTGTTTGTTTTCTTATTGTGACACACACTTATAAGCAGAATGTTGGAGATACTGTAATGACAGGTGGTTTGAATAAAAAGGGTATTGTGTGAATCTGTCACTGTAGGTATAAATCTAACAATCGCTCCATGTTCAAAGATAACGTTATTGACTTAAAGTCTTGATTGACTTCCCAGTTCATGAAAGCTTCAATTGTCTGTTCTAAACAGCTGGTGTCTGGTAGCTTTTTTCTGGGGAAAATATGTTTTGTTGTTGAAAAACTTAGGGTAAGACTTTATGATGAGGGTACCGTAATTAACAGTTTTTTAATCATTCTTGATAAGCATGAACCAATCCTTATTAATCCTTAACTAACCGTAACATAACCATTAACTAAGCCTAAACTGTTGTGCCAGTCGCATTGCTCCGTCACATTCTTTAGGAATTATCCAGGGTCAATAAGTGTCAGCTGATAAGCTTGCGTCACTGCGATGGTGCTTGATTTACAGTGAATGCTAACTCCCGCCGGGATTGGAAAGTATGTGTGGTTTTTGAACTGTGAATCAGAGTCACATTTTCGAGTAGTCATTGGAAACTTTTGCGCAGATGTAAAGATTGCTTTGGGATGTATTTAGCGGTGATTGGCTGAGACCTGAGACTAGCTGTCAACCATCATTACACCCAAAATCCTGGGGTGTGGCAGCTGATTGAGAGAGGAGAGAGGGAGCGGAGCTCATTAAGACAGGTGTATAGGTGAGAGAGGACTGTGGTGAAAGGAACATTTTCCATGTGGACTCTGTTGGAGTACAAAGACTAAAGGACCTTTCCTCCCCTTTTCTGGAGGCCAGGAGTATTTTGTCTTTTGTTTGTTCCGGTCCGAGGATCCCCTGTCCGTGTTTTGACGCCAGGCCAAGTGGGCCGTCAAGAAAGCCCACAAACCAGCGGCCGTCCAGGTAATGACAGCCATTACTAAGCCTGTATACTGTATAGTCATATCTTTTTGCTTGCTCAGCCCAAATCAAATGTGTTTCAACTGAAAGTCGCGGTGGTGCATGCGATGCGTGCTCAAGCAAGCCCCTATGACGTTGACAAATTAAGGATAAAATAGACACATTCAAATGTGAATGTACTGTAATACTGTTAAATAATGTATAAATTAATACTTACTGTAGCTAACATGAACACATTAGTAAATTATTACTAGACACATTATAGTAGTTAGCTGTTACTTAAAGTTTAGTTAATTAACCCTTAATTCATGTGCCCTTATTGTAAAATGTTAGCGAGATTAGCAACTAGCTAGCTTGATTTGATGTAGTTCACCCTATAGCTATCAGCATTGAGGTTATAAACAAATATTTGTTTAATCATGTCAAAAATATATATATTGTATAACACTATGCATTATTTGCAACAATAATGTCACACATTTTCCTGACTTTCATCCAGGGACCAATAGGGAATGTTGCTAATTAATTGTGTATTATTATTCATCAAATCTTATTTGCTGGATTAATGTTGTGTAATGTTAACCTGATTATGTGAAAGTATATTTTTTCTTAATGTGTTTGAGAAATGAAACTAAATAGTTCAAGTCAAACGTTCACCTTTAGTATATTTTGTTACTGCCATGCTACAGCAGAGATTGTAAGAAATAATTCCTAATAACACATTTAATCACGCTAATGATTAATTGTATCAAATAACACTCTGGGAAAACTACCCACTTTGCTGGCTAGTTAGTTAGTTAGGCACTTCAATTAATATTTACTTGTGAGGCAGATTTAAAATTCAGGCTGGAGTGGTGACCTCAGCCGACAAGCAGATTGGTATTCTTTTTGCTTTTTGCTGTGGCCACAGCATGGTACAGTAAGAGATAAGCAGCATGGTACAGTAAGAGATAAGCAGCATGGTGAAAGAGTCAGAGGGGTTTATCTGCAGCAGTGCTGAGTGGACAGATAAAGGGGTTACCCAGATGACTTGTTTTGACAGCAAACCAGTTAAGGAGGAAATGTGCTAACAGCATTATGCAAAAGAGGGACACGTTTTTTATAATCAGGAATTGATAGGGGTGACATGCCAAATGGATTAGGTGCTAATAAACTGTAGCCAGAATAACTAAGGCTTTAAATAATGTAATATGTATTTTATAGAATTAACATGGCCCATTCATCACAGAATGGCCCAGCCACCACTAAATACCAGCAGAAAGCAACCCCCCCCCCCTCTCTTTTTTTTAAAGTACAAGCACACTTTTGAGCTAGTGGGACTTTACTTGATTATTTCCATTTTGTGAGACTCTACTTTTTCCTCAACTACATTAATAATATCTAACAGCTGGAGTTACTTAGTTTGCAGAATAAGGTTTTACATGCAAAACATACGATAAGCTCATAATTTGTTGCATTGCAACAGTATGGAGCCGTTAGACCAGCAACATTAAATCGTTCTTTGAGGACTTTTACTGTTGATACACAAACATTTTACAGAGCTAATACTTGTACTTAAAGGTACAGTTCACCCCAAAATCAAGAAAGCGTGCATCTAACATTATGGGCCCTATCGTCCCACTGGCCTTAAAACAGCGCTTAGCGCCAGGCGCAGCCCTATTAGTGGGCGTGGTCCAGCGCAGTCCCTATTTTCGTGTCGGCGCTAAACGCGGCCTTAAGCACTTAAAGCCCCATTCAGTACGTTTTCCAAGTTTTGCTATTGGAGAAACTGCGCCCTCTGGGTGCAATAGTATCGATAACGATATCGCCATTCAAAGTCAACAAAACACAGCGCCAGAAAGCTCTATGTACATGTTGTGACATCGGGTACTCACCACGTGATGAAATAATAATCCATAGTTCCGTGAAACATCATTTTCGTAGCAAATCCGAATCGAGTTACTTCCTTGTTTTCATGAAGACAGCGCTTCCGCTGTACAGCGCATGCGCGCATCCTTTTATTTATTTATTTTTATTGCCACGGGACGTGGCAGACAAACTGCTTAGTCCCAGGGCTGGCCAATGGAGGGCGGTGTGGGATAAATAAAGTCGAGAGTCTCCCTATTACAAGTCAATCTACCATGTACTATGACTAAAAAGCTCTTATATTACAGTAAAAAATGTCAAAAATCTTACTGATTGGGGATTTAACCACGCCTTTTAAATGTAGAATTATTCACAACTGTGCTCATTGGTGAACTGCAGTTACTCAATGACATTCTTCCTTTCGAAGCTCCGATCCCCTCGATCCAGTCTGCGGGTTGCGGCTTTATGCTGTCATCTCTGCCAATTTGGATATCTCAGCACATCACAGATCATAGCCTGAATAAAATGATTCAACCTACAGCCAGGCAAATACAGATCTGTTCAGCAGGGCTGATGCGGTCTCCCTGTAGCCTACCGGTGACATTCCTGATACCATCCAATTCCATGATCTTTATGTTGTAAACACATAACTTTCACAATAGTGAACAAGCACCCCCACTCGGCTCATTCAGGGCAGGTAGTTTTATAACTTGTAGACTACCTTGGCTGCACAGGCTAAATGATGTACATAAATATAGCCTACATTATGTAAAGTCATTGCATAAATGTGTTTTTATTGTAAAAGTATGTGACAAGTCTTGCTGGAGCGGACATCACAGTAGAACCATGTTACGGCTGTCACTCGTCTATATCACGTTGTATTTGCGACGGATATATGCCACCTGGATTACATATATGTTTCACATAGGGTTGTGTTTTGATTTTTATGTTTTATTTTTTGTCCAATATTGAAATGTTCTAGAATTGCATGTTGTGTTAACATAAATATTATTTCTATCTACCACTTAGCCTATTTAGGCTGATTTGGTTGCTATTTCTTGTCGAAATGTATTAGCCTCAATGCATGCTGGGAGATTTCACATGTGTGGCTTTGGTAGGGGAGCCGGCGCAGTGAATATTTGTTTGGACAGAATGATATCGTTTTCTCTCGCTACCTTTTCTTCTCCATCACTGCACAGGTAGGATGATGCAACAGCCTCTGAATGACAGGGGCTCAAAACTACGGTATAACAACTTTTTTTTCATCGGTCATTGTGCCTGTCTGATGCGCGAGAGAGAGGGAGTGAGAGAGAGAGAGGGGGAGAGAGAGTGAGATCGGCTATGGCAGGTCGCTGCGTAATTACGCAAAGTGATATCCCCGGCGCACTGAATAAGGCCTGGTTTCGAAAAGCGCTAAGCGCTAAATTAACGCTAGGGGGGAAGATAGCGTTAGGCCGATATTTAAGGCCAAAACGCCCATTCTGGCCTATTCTGGCACTGCGCCACACCTCTTTGGCGTAAAGCACATTTCGGGGCCTAAAAACATGATGCTATCTTCCCGAGTCAGGCGCAACGCGCAATTTTCTTGCGTTTAATGCCAGTTTAGCGCCTAAGCTGTAACGTTAGCTTAGCGTAGCGGTAAGGTTAACACGCTTCCTTCTGCATGGTGAGACAGTTGGCGGGTGTAATTTGGTCGAAAGAAACTGCTCACAACAAGGTCTGTGGATTATCTTGAGTAACCGGGTCATGATTTCTGTAAAGAGACATTGCTGTTGAGTTTTTCACATGTATTTTTGTGTGTGCTATGAGCACCACAAGCTGAGTGCCATCCAGTTCCATTGTATTTGAGAGAAATATGTATTTAGATTTTTGAGTGAACTGTCCTTTTAAGTAACATTTTCAATACAGGACTTTTACTTTTAATTAAGTATTTCTCCATTAATAAAATATTTTAGTACCTTTCCACTTCCATACTCATGGAGTAGCCTATTCAGAATCTCATCCCACAAAAATGATTTGCGTTCTCACTGTTCCTTTTACACTGTGTTGAAAAGTTGCAGATGGAGGTACAGCGCACATAGCCGCATCTCCAAAAATATAACTCCTCCTCAGTCATTTTGGGGAATTACATTGTAATAGATCTCTGTCCCATGTGGATTGGTCATTGAGATCGCCGTCGGGCAATGTAAGAATTACATTCCCCACAGCCTTTTATAATCCCATCTGGTGCCATCTGAGGACCAGCGCTGCTCTTCTTGGACTCAGACAGGGGGAGTTTTATGAGAGCAGGTGGCTATGGGGCCGCTCTGTCTCTCCAATCTATCAGGTCACAGGTTCCTCTCCCAGAAAATAACATACTCCAGCAGCAGAGCACAGAGACATTGATCAGGTCACCAGATATTGATCACACTTTTTCTCCCTTTCTTGGCTGAATTTGATCAGAAAAGGCTAGAAAATGTCTCAGTGGTGAAATAATAAGGAACAGAGCTACAGTACAGTGTTATTACCTTTTACTTTTAGGTCCCAATCATATTCCATTTGAGCTTTTCAAGGGGAACAATTAGTGTGTTCAAAGGGTAATTTTCCCATTTCCATTCTTTACTGTACTCCAATTCAGTCTAATTATTAGCGGGTTTGCAAAGTAATTGCATTTGGATCAAAGGAGCTGAAACATCAAACGGTAATTCATATAATATCCCCACCTACACTGAGAGGAGGGAATATGCATTGGTTACGGTGACTAACAAGAAATGAAACCATTGACAATTGCTTGATTGGACTGACCTTTTGGTAAGAGCACCGCAGACAGTATCACTACAGAGGCCCTTGTTAACTCATTAAATACCTATCCATATAATGATATAATAATGGAACACACTACTGTAGGAATCCTATCTTAAGTTTGACAGCACAGCTTGACCTTTTTGCCAATCTTCTTTGGATATGCAGAAATAGGTTAGATCTTTCAGCTTAAAGGAACACTCTGCCCATTTTCAACCAGCTTTGTATCATTAGAACATCAGTAGTATATCAGAAAACTGTAAACTGTTTTGAAGTCTGTCATTTAATTTGACAGTTATTGAGTGTTAAAGTGTGGACCAGTGACATCACTGGTCCACACTAACTCAAATTAATAACTCATTAACTCAAATCAACTCTCAATAACTGTCAAACTAGATGAATGATGAATAGTTTGACAGTTATTGAGAGTTGATTTGAGTTAATGAGTTATTAATTTGAGTTAGTGTGGACCAGTGATGTCACTGGTCCACTGGGACAGCTAAAGAAGTTTACCAGGCGATCTTACAGCTAGCCGATAACAAAGCATGTGGATTAGATCATATTTCTGCTGAACATCTCAAGTTAGCTAGCCCCAAGGCTGCAGCTCTTCTTGCCATGTGTTTTAATGGCTTTATGACCCATGGTTTTCTGCCGCCATCTATGTTGTCAGTCACTCTGGTGCCTGTTATCAAGGATAAGACTGGCAAAGTTGAGAGCCTAGATAATTACAGGCCTATTGCCCTAGCCAGTGTGATTTCCAAAGTATTTGAAATGGTGTTATTAGATCGTTTAAATTTGTTTATATCCAGCACTGACAATCAATTTGGCTTTAAGGCCAAGCATAGCACTGATTTGTGTATCTATGCATTGAAGGAGGTTGTCGAAGCCTATAAAAGGCGGAACTCCTCTGTTTTAGTTGGTTTCATAGATGCATCGAAGGCTTTTGATCGAGTCAATCATCATAAGCTGTTTCTAAAATTAAGTCAAAGAGGTGTGCCTGGCAGCATAATACGCATACTGGCATACTGGTATGCCAACCAGAGTATGCTGGTAAAATGGGGCAATAGTGTCTCTACCCCTTTTTGTGTTGGTAATGGGGTACGGCAGGGGGGCTACTCTCCCCTGTTCTCTTTAATTTATATATGGATGATCTCTCTGTCCAGCTAAGAGACTGCAGAACAGGATGTATGATCGGTAACGCCTTGATTAACCACCTTATGTATGCAGATGACCTGGCGATCTTCTCCCCCAGCAGCGCTGGGTTTCAACATCTGCTGAATATCTGTTCTGATTACGGGGTCCAATTTGATGTTAAATACAATGCTAAGAAGAGTGTTGTTATGATCTGTAGAACGAAAAGGACCGGGATCTTGCTTTTCCTGTCTTTCTTTTGTCTGAGCATGCTCTATGTGTCTGTGACAAAACCAAATATCTGGGCCACTTCATCACTGACCATATGGGTGATGATGATGATATGTATAGACAGCGGCGTGTGTTATACATTCAGGCTAACATGTTGGTCAGGAAATTCCACTCCTGTTCTGATGATGTAAAGATCACACTCTTTAGGGCTTACTGTACCCCTATCTATACTGCCCCCTTGTGGGCAAAGTTTAAGAAGGCAAGCATGCATAAACTTCAGGTTGCCTATAATGATTGCATGCGCATCTTGCTGAAAAAGCTCAGGTGGAGCAATGCTAGTGACCTGTTCTGTAAGGCGGGGGTGGCCACTTTCCAGGCGCTCCTGAGAAATCTGAGGTACAGGTTCATCTGTAGATTGAACGTGTCTCAGAATGTTATTTAAGAAATTTACCACTCGAGGAAGGGGGTTGTGGCCACATTTACCACTGGTACAGGGTTTATGGCACTCGGCGAGCTACCACATAATATAAAAAATACACAATTGTAACATTCAATTCATTTATTTACAATCATTACTGGTTTCAGAATATATTTATCCTTCCGCCACAGAATATAGTTCCATTGACAGTCCCAGGTTCACTCCGTGACAACTCAAGCTCAGCCAGTTCTCTCTCCCCAATTTCACCATGTCGTTCTTTGTTCACTTCACCTTCATCTTCATCTAACCACTGCTCAAAACTCAATCCACCCAGTAAATCAAACGTTACTACGAAATCGGACATTTCCTTGTTAGAGATTTGTAGACTGACAGGCTAACAGTGGGCGGAGTCAGCACAGGTGTTCTTCATTCATCAGGGAGCGGAGTGATGCGGTTGGAGCCGAACTGTAGATTGTTGGCCTATTTACCACTGTTGCTAGCCAATCAGAATCCAGTATTCACTCATGCTGTTGTAGAATATTAAGTTGCTCACTGATCCTGGGCTAAGCACTGTGAGATACCAGTCACATATGTGGAAATTCTGGTATGACTCTCTTTTATAATGTACTTTTGTTCTTTTATTGTGCCCTTATGTGCTTTTTGTAATTGTGTATGTGTCATCTATGGACCAAGCGTCTGCCAATAAAGGTTTGATTGATATAGATATATATATATATATATATATATGTACAGTATTTCAATCATGAGAGACCGGTCGGTAAGGTTTAACAAGAGACTTTATTTAGCAAGTGGTGTGCATGGCAAGTACTTTGGCGCTTGACTCCATTGTAAGATGGCGCTCCTCTTTAGGCAAGAGGGTGGCATTTATTTGGGCTAGAGAGAATCCCCCCCCAGGTTTCTCCAGGAGTCAAGACTCGTTGGTGGTGGACTGGGGAGGTGGGGGGGGGGTGAAATGATGGCTTCAGAGGATGGTTTCAGGGGGAATGAACAGCCGCGATGCCGGCTGCTGCTATGATCCGCCAGAGTGGGGGGTGACGTAGAACCGTCGCTATATATCAGAATCAGAATCAGAATCACTTTTATTGCCACAGTATGCAAGTTACATACGAGGAATTTGTCTTAGTGTCTGTATAGCCGTTTTCCCACATGTGTACCGGAAAATTACCTGTAAGTCAATATCGGACATTTCCCTGAATTTCCCTTCACACCTTCACGCTCGCATGTGGGAATTTAGCAGCGAATTTGCCTGTATGTTGGGGGGCGGGGGAAGGGGGGAGCTTGTATGTATGTAGAGAAAGCAAATGCAGGAAGCGAAATGTGGAAGTAGTTTGCTTTGATGTGCGCGAATGATTAGATGATGCACTTTGAAGAAGTTGGGATCCGTGTCTGAGAGAAATAGTTGCTGGTTCGATGTTTATCCGTTCACCTGCGTCGCGTTGAAGCACTTTTTACAGACTGGCTTCGTTTGATGTGTCCGGGCTTGCCTTCGCCTTCGGAAATCAGCAAGCTGACATACTGCTCTTATTATCACAAGATCATTTCGCCAGTTTGCTTTAATGTGCGCGAATGATTAGATTATGCCCGCTGGAACATTAAGCAACGTGTGTAGGCTACACCTCGCCCATGATTGAAGGAACGCTGTCGTGGAAAATGACTGGACCCGTTTCCCACTTGTGTGCCTTAAGAGCATACCGCTCTTCTGACTGGCTCGAAACTGGTGAAATGTCCATGACGACGGGGTCGCGCTTATACCGGCACAACGACTTTCCCACATGCAGGCATTAGACCACGTTCCGGTCATTTAGCGGTACAAAGCGCATGTGGGAAAACGGCTTATGCAGCGTAGCGGTCACATCAATATACAGGGATAAGAAGTAGGAAGATAACTAACGGCAATCGCAATGTTGCAAATGCAATTAAATCGAATAAAATCAAGTCAATATATACAATATGTACATGAGTGGTGAAGTGTTCTGTGGATGATAAATATGAATTTACGTTGGATTTACATGAGATTTAAAGACTGAGTTAAATATACGTTAAATAGGCAGTGGATTTACATGAATTTACAGTCAGAGTTAGATAAGAGTTTACATTGAATGTACATGAAATTTACAGGCTAAGTTAAATAGGCATTAATGTGCAGGGAATTTACATCAATTTACCAGTCAGTTACCCCCACACACATATACTAGGGAGGACTGACGTCATGCCTGACGTCATGAACTGAGGACAACTGATGTCATGCCTGACCCCACGCTTGGGCTTTACTGACGTCACGGGCTGATCAGGTAATACAGATATTCCGGCGTCTCTCTCAGCTTGAAATTTGGTATGGAAACCTCACTTCAATCATGAGAGACCGGTCGGTAAGGTTTAACAAGAGACTTTATTTAGCAAGTGGCGTGAGTACTTTGGCGTAGGACTCCATTGTAAGATGGCGCTCCTCTTTAGGCGAGAGGGCGGCATCTATTTGGGCCAGAGAGATTCCCCTAAAAGGAAGATCTAATTTCCAGAAGTTAATTGGCCCTTCACTTGGCGTCTTATAGCAACTCCAACAGCTTCCCAACTTGGCCTGGCCTTCAGTCTTGGTGACTTATGGCGTCTTACGGCGACTCACGGCTGGTGCTTCCCGACGTGGCCTGGCCTTCGCCTTGGTGACTTAGTGACTTAACTTGGTTCTTCCGGACTTGGGTGACTTAGGGGTTTGTACAGTGAACTGAATTGTACAATGAGGAGTCCGGAATCCGAATCCGGATCCGGATTTCCCCCCAAAAGGGGTCCCCTATTAGCGCCAGGTACTTGTCTAGCTCGGCACAGCGCTCTGTCACGTCGCGATAGACAGTGAACGTGTTCAGGAAGTCGCCTATAGAAAGGTCTTTGGGCAGGCGGGGGTCTGGGTCGCCCGTAACTTTTCTTTTGCACTCAGGGGATGGCAGGAGGATGCTAACTAAATTAATGTCTTTGCCCTGCAAAATCTGGGACCTCAGCCTGGGAGACACGTTGGCACATGGAGAAACAAAAGGCATACTGAATGGGACTGCGGGCATGGCAGACGCCAGGGAATTCATCTGGGCAGGTTGGGTGGTGGGGAACGCGTCCGCCTGTTGCATAGGGGAGACAGGGTGGGGGGTCTGCTGAGCCGGCCGGGCTGAGGCGAAGGCGGGGGAATGCGGAGGGGGGGTTTCCAGAGCTCTCAGATGGGCCTCCACGGATCTGCTAGCATCTAGCAGGGACAGCAGAATAGCTCTTGACGACCCCTGTCGGCTCAGCGGTGCAGTGCCCGCCGCAAAGGGGGTCGTTTCCGCTTCGGCGGCCTGGAGGTCACTGCGACCAGGGAGATCGTGGCGTCTCGCAGCGCCCGCCGTTCTTCCTCGTCGCCTCCCGATTCTGGGGGGGGGCTTCCTCTTCAGGTCTCCGTCCATGGCCTCTCCCACGTCCGCGCCGAGCGGCCTCTCTCTCCGGCTCGCTCGCACGCGTCCTTGGGCGCCCATGAGTGCACGGCCCCTCCTCTTCTGTTCTTCTCCCACAGGCCATCGCAGTGACGCGCCCCCTGCTACGGGAGCGCGCGCTGGGCCTCCTCATCGTGGCTTCGTTGGGCTCACCGGCCTGAGGCACGGCCGCTTCGCTGGTGTCGTCAGACATCTCGGAAGGCAGATACGCGCCGTCACCGGTCCGGAACAGGTTATCATCGTTGAGGCTCTCGTCACTGTCCATGGACTGCTCTTGCTCGGAATCTGACATGCCGGGAGTGGAGCGGGGAGCGCCGAATAATCCACGGGGGTGATCCACGGGTAATGATGACTTGGAAAGCTGATTCGGCCTGCAGATATAGTGTGAAATGACGGCTTCAGAGGATGGTTTCAGGGGGAATGAACAGCCGCGATGCCGGCTGCTGCTGTGATCCGCCAGAGTGAGGGGTGACGTAGAACCATCGCTATATATACTATGGAGGACTGACGTCATGAACTGAGGACAACTGATGTCATGCCTGACGTCACGCTTGGGCTTGACTGACGTCACGGGCTGACCAGGTAATACAGATATGCCGGCCTCTCTCTGTTTGAAATTTGGTATGGAAACCTCACATATATATATATATATATATATATATACAGTATATATATATATACTGTATTCCCATGATGTCACATGCATTTCCTACCAATACAGTGCTTAACCATTTACACAGCTCATTGGCTGTGGCTGTCATTTGATCACAATCACCTGTTTATTGATTACAGGTGATTGTGATCAAATGACAGCCACAGCCAATGAGCAATCACCTGTTTATTGATTACAAAAAAAAATATTGATTACAATCACCTGTTATTTTTCCTAACAACAGAATACTATGAAGACAGTACAACACTAAAATTTGTTCAACGCTGTTTCTATTCCCACATCAAATCAATTATCAATTTCCTTGTTATATTTTAACCATCGTAAATACAGTATAACATCCCAAACGACCACAATAGAAAACAGTGGTATAAAAAACGCCATAAATACATACATAAAGACCAACAACTATATTTACATAGAGTTCAACATGGCCGTCTATGTTCACATATCAAATCCCATGAGGCTTTCAGTATGACATTTAACAGTAATTCATCATTGAGACCCCTGGGTGTCTGATGTTTGCTCACCTTGTATGCCAGCATTTACCTTTAGTAGATTTTCTAGTTTTACAGCACTGTACCTGTATGTGAGTGCATTTGCTCTGTATTAGCTTCTACCTATCTCCATAGGATTTACCTTCTACCTCTGCTTGGCTGCTATTTGTCTATAGCGTCAGTAGTCCCTTATCTCATTAGATGGCATCTAAGTCTGTCACATGTATTATTTTGTATTTAGTACCTTATACTTGCCAGCAAATTTTTCCTCTTGTGTATCACACCTTTCCTTAATTAACCCTGACAAATACAATAGCCATCTTGCTCCTTGGGGGCTTGGCTTGGTAACTGTTTAGCTGCCTGTATATCTAAGTATCCTACACATTCAAGCAGGGGATAAAAGCAGACCACATACTGCCACACACACTTAATCCATGCCAACGAATAACACAGAAATCACAACCAGTTACACCTGATGCCATTTCCAGGTGATGAATAGATACTTGATTACATGTCATCCAAAACTCACGTCTGGCAAGCGACAGTCAGGAAACCTGATGTGATATGCATAGCTTTTCAACAATTTGTCTCTGTTTCTGGTCGAACCTGATATACCAAATTTACATTTGTGCTTCTCCAAAAGTTAATGTAAAACTCACTCTGACATTTATTTAAAATCCAATTTAGCTCAGGTGCTAGGGTGATATCAAGACTTGATGGAGTTTTGTGTCACCTCTCTAATGAAGGAGCCAATGCAAGGGCTTAGCGGCTGATGCGTATGAGCAGATGTCAGAGAGTGATTTGACACATATATTCCATCAATTTCACCAATGTACCTGCACGGAAATAAAAAGTATGAATATCTCATTTAGTAAACAGAGTAGCTCATATAGCACCACACAATTGCAACCAACAGCTAACTCATTGTGTGTGTGGTATTTGTGAGTGTGTGTAATTTAAGGGTGATCTATCATTGGGACAGTTAGAATTAAGAGGAAAATACGAATTATTTGTATTTTAGAATATCAGATATTACATTTTGTGCACAAGATTTGTGAATTAACTAATTGTGGATGTTGTGAATGTGAATTAACTAATTGTGACATTATGTGGTCTATTTCCTTTTTTAATAGCTACAACCAATGTTCAACGTTGCTAACGTTTCTGCAGTACACACAGTAATAAACATTTGAGGATTGAAACAGTTGAAATACATTCTCCAGAGCAAAGTGTGGCTATAAAGAGTATGCGATCCAACCCAATTTCCATTTCTAACCCCTCCCCCTACCTGAACTCTAAACCTAAAATCGCAGAACGTTACCATTTTGCAATTTTGGAGCCGCAATTGTAACATAGCAACGTTGGTCCAAAACGTTGCTATGTTACAAATTGTCTGTGAGACTGTGTTGATGGGATCCCCCTCCTTGAAATGAAATGGCCTATGATCCCGTAGCAGAAAATGGCAGAATTTGACAGAAAGGAAAACAGTATAAAGGTATTATCTTGATGACCTGCTTAGACTGATGTAGCAAAAATATTGGCATTTTAATAAAAATGCCTCCTGACATTTCTGTCATTTTTAAAGTCTTTTCTGTCAGAGTGACCTTTCCTTAGCCTCTACTCTGAGCATTTCATGATCACATTATCAAGAAGATGCTTTTGTCTCTCTGCAGCACACTTCCAGTGGCAGTATACTACAGGTATCATGAATAATATCATATCGTATACTGTAGAAGAAATGATAAGCTCTCAGTAAATGGCAGCAACAGTGCATTGATTATACGAGTAATTGGGAGAGCGGTCCGTCAACTTTGATAAGCATGGAGGTGCACTGATTTGCCCTGTAGTTTATTTCTTGAAAGTCTTGGAAACTACATGTATACGGCCTCTTATACAACCTTCATACCAACGACCAGGGTTAGACCAGGGATGATTTGTCCCATTTTCAACCCTTCTTTTGTCAATTCACACCAAGTCAGTCAACAGCAACACAGGTCATGACAATTCAGATACGACCCGGGTCACAACAACCCAGGAGACATCCATAACAATTAGCATAGGCAATAACAACCCGGGTGGTGCCATTCACACTGAAATCTACCCTTGTCCGATCCTGGTCTGACCAACCCGGGTTAATCCTTATATACTTTCATAATCTACCTGGGAATAACCCTGGTGGGACCCTTAGCGGTATTATATTAATCTGCAACCTGGCTCTTATAGAGCCATCAGTTGTCATGTGAATGAAAAGAGATAGAAGCATGCATGACTGTGATGTGTGATGTGTGGAAGTGTATGCATCATATTGTTATTGTTGGCATGAATATTCTAATTCATAAACACTGGGGGGAAAGCATGCTCAGTTATAGCATAGCAATCTTCTTTCATTACTGAGAGGTTTAAAGCATTGAATATTTTCCATATTCTTCCTAGACACATCAACACACAATGCACAGCAGTCACACCCTGCTTATAAGCCAATTTAATTAGCCAAGCATCTCAAAGCATTCTTAAACAAGACATCTTAAGACCTAATAAGATGTCAAACAATCCTGGCATCTTGTCCCCAGGAAATCAGCCACATTCTGTCTGAATATAATATTCCTTGGCAACCTTTAGCCTTTCCCACACTATGGGTCGTGGTGGCAGAGAGAGAAGCATGAGTCAAATGTATTAGGTCTCGACACGCCTGGAGACGCTGTGCATCTTTCAGCACCAGAGTGAGAAAGTGGAATTCAGAGAGAGAGAGAGAGAGAGAGAGAGAGAGAGAGAGAGAGAGAGAGAGAGAGAGAGAGAGAGAGAGAGAGAGAGAGAGAGAGAGAGAGAGAGAGAGAGAGAGAGAGAGAGAGAGAGAAGCGCTCAGCAGAGGAAGGGAGGCTGAGTGTGCCCAGCCTGTCTGATATACAGTAGAGCTTCAGGACAAAGCGAGGAGAATACTGTACAACATTGTGCTTTTCCCCCCATGAAAACAAGCAAGCTGCACCCGACCAGAGATCAAATTATTTATTTATAAACCAAGCCCGACCTGGCCAATATCCGACATACAGTGTTGGGGGTAACTCATTACAAAAGTAACATATTACATGTAATATATTACTTTTTTGATCTTTCTGATCTTTCTGATCTTGGAGGTATACATACCCCAAGATCAGAACCAACAGAGCGAAACATTAATTCATCCGCATGTCAATCATCCAGCTAAATAAGATGTGAGATTCAGGGAATCTGAAGTTTTTATTTGTTGTTTTATTGTTATCAGATATGCACTTTAGATATGCAGGGCTGCTAACACGTGCACTTTAATACACAGTATTATTGCGTATTTTTGTAGTATTTTTGACCACTACATGATGATTTTATGATTTTTATGAGTTGTGTAGGCCTATGTTATTTTAATGTGTCTGTGTCCTCATGTACTGTGCTGTACAACAAATTGCCTCCTTGGAGGACATTAAAGTTTTCTACTACTACTACTACTACTACTACTACTACTTTTAGCAGTAACTCAGTAATATAACTTATTTCCAATAGGATTGCAGTAATATTATACCAGTTACTTGGTCAAGTAACACAAGTTACAAATTGAGTTACTTTTTTTTATTTTGATCAAAGCACATTTAAATAAAGATACACAATAATTTCCTAATCAAATTGTGTGTTTTCATGCAAATAACCAATATAGATCACAATAACAAGGGAAAAGGATAACATTTAGAATTTTGGACGGTTTACACTGACTTCAAGACGGTTAATTATTTTTCAGGATGTTCCTTGGTGGTGATGTCATTCTATACTGCTGTTACAGTATTTTGGTGAAAGGAATGCAAAAGTAGTGTAATAAGTAACGAGTTACTCTACACAGAGACTAATATTGTAAAGTAACATATTACTTTCAAATGAAAGTAACTAGTAATATGTAGTATCTTACATTTGGAAAGTAACTTGCCCAACACTGCCAACATAAAGTCTCGGGTTAATTTGGGTTTGTGTGGGGTTGCAGACCTTGATTGATTGATTGATTGATTGATTGATTGATTGATTTTATTATGGATATAAAAGACAACAAAATCCAAAGGATACACATGTAAAAGTGTAAACACTTATTTCCAACATGGTCTCTCTATTAACAACATGTGAATGTATTTTGCCTAATCATAATGGGCAACTTGTGCCCTGTTGTTTACTGTGCTGCAGTCTCTTCAGCTCGGCTCCACCCGCAGGCCACATGCTGAATACATCCTCGCGCCCTGGCTGGGTGAGGGATGCACTTCTATTTCAGTCACTGTCAGTCACAATATGGTTTCAGCTGCCGCCGTCAGGTGTCACTATGAAGCGTAAATACAAAGAATCTATTGTATTTGGTTTCATCAAAGCGTTGTGAAATGACGAGGAGCGCCAACAATGTGTTTTGTGTGGAGAAGCTGCCGAGTAACGAGAGTTTTCAAATGAGCAAATGAAACAGACACCTTCAAACAAAGCACCTCAGCATCAGGGCAAGTCCAAAGAGTTTTTCCAATGCAAAGAAGGGAACTTCAAGAAGCAGTGGAAAATTAGGTTACTCTGTGTGTGTGTGTGTGTGTGTGTGTGTGTGTGTGTGTGTGTGTGTGTGTGTGTGTGTGTGTGTGTGTGTGTTTGTCTGTGCACACAATGAGGAGAGGTGGGTAAAAGGAAGGAGATACTGAAAAATAATAATAAGTACAGTGGCAGCTGCAATCTTCAGTTGGTGCTGCCAGCTGAAGGACTTTCTGCCAGCTGAAGGCCTGAACTTTGTTACACTCACTCAAAGATAGACTGATTCGATTTTGGTGGTCAAAAGTCAAAGTTCAAGGTCACTATGACCTCACATCCATCTGTATGCTCCATGCTGCTCGTGAATGCAATATCTCATGACTTTTCCTCAAATTTGGCACAAACATCCACTTGGCTTCAAGGATTAATTGACTCGTTTTTTATGGTCAAAGGTCAAGGTCACTGTGACCTCACGTTCGTCCCATTCTCATGAATGCGCTCATGAACACCTGGAGGGAATTCTGCATTACATCTGGCACAAACATGACTGAAGGGTGAAATGCTTACAATTTGGTGGTCAAAGGTCACTGTCTGTGACCTCACAAAATATGTTTTTGCCATAACTCAATAATTCATACACTATGACAATATTTTGCACACATGTCTAATAGGATAAAATTATGAAGTGATGACATTTTATATCTAAAAGTTCAAAGGTCAACTTCATTGTGGCATCATAATGTTTTGCTTACCACTGTAGCTGAGGAAACGATCTTGGCTCATGGTGAAAGTGCTGTCACTTTTGCAGACACCAAAGGTGTTTAAGTTGACCTCATGATCACATTCATTATATTGATTTGGACCCCAACATATTTGTATGAGTCCACCCTCCTCACTTCCTCTCCCTGGATGACAACCAGGACAGGGGGCGTGGCCTCCTGTTCCTCTGGTAGTCCACCACAAGCTCATTGGTTTAGCTGATATTGAGCTTCAGGTGATTGTCGTTGCACCATGTGACAAAGCTCTATCAGTCGTCTGTACTCTGTAAGAATAGGTCCTGAGTGAAGACAGAGGGCCCTATCTTCCCCCTGGCCTTAAAATAGCGTTTAACGCCAGGTCTAGAGCTATTAGTGGGCATGGTCAAGAGCAGTCCCTATTTTCCCCTTGGCGCTAAACCCGGCCTTAACCATTTAACCACGGCGTAGGCGTAGAATTATTGTGTTCTGTGGTCATTGGTGAACTGCAATTACGCAATGACATTCTTCCTTTCGAAGCTCCGATCCACTTGATCCAGTCCGGGTTGCGGCTGCATGCTGTCATTTCTTCATGCCAATTAGGATATCTCAGCACATCACAGATCATAGCCTGAATAAAACAATTCAACCTACAGCCAGGCAAATACAGATCTGTTCAGCAGGGCTGATGCGGTCTCCCTGTAGCCTACAATATAGAACGTTAACTATCTGTGACATTCCTGATGTCATCCAATTCCATGATCTTTATGTTGTAAACACATAACTTTCACAATAGTGAACAAGCACCCCCACTCGGCTCATTCAGGGCAGGTATAATTTTATAACTTGTAGGCTACCTGCTGCTCCTGCACATCACAGCACAGGCTAAATGATGCACATAAATATAGCCTACATTATGTAAAGTCATGGCATAAATGTGTTTTTATTAAAAAAGTACGTGTCAAGTAAGTCTTGTTGGAGCGGACATCACAGTACAACCGTGTTACTCGTCTATACCATGTTGTATTTGCGACGGATATATATGCCACGTGGATTACATATATGTTTCACATAGGGTTGTGTTTTGATTTTTATGTTTTATTTTGTCCAATAATGAAATGTTCTAGAATTGCATGTTGTGTTAACATAAATATTATTTCTATCTACCACTTAGCCTACTTAGGCTGATTTGTTTGCTTTTTCTTGTCGAAATGTATTAAGCCTCAATGCATGCTGGGAGATGCACATGTGTGTCTGTGTGTGGCATTTGGTAGGGGAGTCGGCGCACTGAATAAGGCCTGGTTTTGAAAAGCACTAAGCGCTAAATTAACGCCAGTGGGGAAGATAGCGTTTAAGGCCGAAACGCCCATTCTGGCCTATTCTGGCACGCCTCTTCAGCGTAAAGCGCATTTCGGGGCCTAAAAACATGATGCTATCTTCCCGAGTCAGGCACCTAAGGCCAGGGGGAAGATAGGGCCCAGCATGTTTCCCACTGGAAATTATTCATTGGTATCATACATGTCAATATAGTGATAACTAACATTTCGAGGGGGGGGGGGACCCTTCAAAGTCTTCACTCTTTATGAGTCTGAACAGACATGGATATAGACTCCAACTTGACTTGTTGGCGGAGGCATACAACAGGCATTATTTCTAGTTTTTTAATGCTTTGAAGTCTCTGTACTAAAGACTCAATATTTTTTGCAGTGCAGCATTAGCTATTCATGTATTCACATGGCAGCATTCAGGCATTGTCTTTTCAACGCTCCTTACCAATTACAGGCTATGATTCATACCGTTTGAGATGATACTGCATGTATGTAACAGAAACACCCCGCCCCCCCCAAAAGAAAAAAGAAAGGAAAAGAAAGAAAAAGAGCAACTGACACATTTCGTGATAATAAACCAGCAGAACTGGCAGCAGAGTGTCTCTGAACCCACATGGGTAGCCTGCAGTATATGCTTGCCAATAAACGCGGCTACAGTATATCAAAAATATACCAGACATATAACTTGAAATGGGTCATTATAAGAATATTATCTTCCAGAAAGCATCACTATTACCATCAAACTAGTAAGCAGAGACTGACTGAGTCCATCCATTTGTAACATGTCCTAAGCAGAATTTAGGGCACGTTCACACCGATCACGTTTGGAGCGGTTTATCTTATCTTCCCCGTTCAGTTGGGTTCATTTGGGCAGGTGAGAACAATGCCGTTAAAACATGGGTGGCACCATGACCCCAAAATGGACGGCTTTATGAACATGAAGTGGATGTTGACTTTTGGTAGCCTGCTTGGAAAGCCTGCCATAACAAAATTGACAGACGGTAAAGCACAGCCTGAAATGATGCTCAGATTCAACTATTTCTTCCTGTGTTATTAAAGTGATACTGAACTTTGGAAGCACCTTGGGTCGTGTATATCTTCCGCCACGATAAAAACTCCAAATCAATGATTCTCTTATCTGTTGCTCCGGTAGAGAGATTGGAGAATTGTGCTCGCTCGCTCACTCTCTCTCTTTCTCTCTCTCCATTCACTGCCATTATTCCACAGAATTGTGTTGCTAGTGAACAGCTTGAAACCTACCTTATTTCCTGTCAGCTATTGTATTAGCAAACACTGCAACAGGAAGTAAGCTAGGGGCATTTTAGAATATTTATGTTGTCAAGTTAAAACCAACTATACTGAGAAACAGGTCTGAAAAGTACACTTCTAACAAACAAAAACAAACAATTCTGAGGCTGTTGTGTGAATAGTTGTCTAATAAACTAGACATATAGCAATTAAAATACAAACTTTTGCCCACTTCTGGTTTAAGCCACACTTATTCTGAGCACATAGAGGATACAGATAATTTCATTGGTTGAACAGATAGAGATAATGGTATACTCGCTCTTAGGAAGCAGTCACCTTCTGTGTGTCAAGAAGTGTTTAGCCTGCATCTTTCCTTTCTCATGTAGATATACTGTAACTTTTCTGTATAGTGCCCTGAAAATAGTACCACCCTTTCACTTGTGTCATACTTTGTTGTGCTTCAATTATCCTAAAATGCAATTAAATTGAATATTGGATTGGCAAAGTAAGTAACATTTACATGAAGGTATACAATGTAAATAATGGAAAAGAAATATTGGAAAAAAGTATTCAGTGCCCTACTTTCATGTGAGCTTAATTGTCTCACTGGTACCATTTGTTCAAACATTGCATATCATATATTACTCATACCTAATCACTGGGTGGTAATTAAATATATTGAGCAGTGTTTTCACGGCTGGCTGGTCTGATGGTCACTGCAGCTGAGGAGGAGAGGAGCCAGTCAGCCCCTCTCTCGTTCTCTCTCTCTGTTATAAGTTATGGCCTAGCTCAAGGACCATAAATAATGGGAAGCAAGTCAGGGGTCCAAAATGCAAAAAGGAATTTTATTTATATAAAGACAAAGTAAATGGTGCAAAATACAACGGATCAAAAATGTGCAATGAACCTAATTTAAAGTACAAATCAAATGGACTCCTAACACAAAGGCACAGGCCAGAGCAGGGGGAGCCAGAGAATGACAGGCCGGCTGAGCATTTGTAGGGTTTGGGCTCAGTGGCCAAGCTGCTCCCAACTCCAGCTGATTGCTGCCTCAGCCAACCAGAGACTCCAGGCTCTGTAAGACAGACAAGAAGACACATACCCAGCACACCCAAGCCCCAGCACTATAGATGCCCTGGGCCGTCACAGCCTATATCAGTATGTGTGGATTAGTTGATGTGTCAAGGTGTAAATAGGCAAAGGGTGTGCAGTCTAGAGTTCATCACGATTCGGAGGAATGTGTGAAGTTGTGCCCCCTCAAAAATCTGACCTGCACGTCACCCCTCTTTTAACCATTAGAATCCATTCACTCCAAAAACAGAAGCCTGTGCCACTTCTGTCTCACACTAGTGAATTTCACACGTTCATATTTTGATACGATTGTTCCATTTATGGCCCATATGCTAATTACTGATCCGCTGTAATTATCTGATCTAATGTTTAGCTTGTATGATATTTTGAAAGTATCTGCAAGGATGACTGCAACGCAAAAGAAGATAACAATAATGGTTTATTACATAAAACAGCCATGGTTAAATTCCTGTTTTCCTGGTTTGAGAAACAGTTTTACTGCATCAGCCATAAATAATGATACAGTACAATTTAAAAATAGCCCTAAGTGCTGCGGTGGCATAGTTATCAGGAGATTGGCCACAGTTTCCTGTGTGATGCCCATTTTTCAATAATTTCATTTAAATATCTCCAGTGTTTTCCCCAGTTCAATATCGTCCAGAAGATGGCTGTGTCATTCTCTTTGCACTCACTATGCTCTGGTTTTTATAATTGCCTTCTATTCATTCTGAGGCCAGAAGCTAGAAGTAGCTGTATGTTAATTGCATGGGCCTGCAGACATTGCAGTCAGTCCACTGCCAACGTGGCTAAACTAATAATCCGAGTTTTCCAGATGGTGTTACCAGATGACCTTAAAGGACAATTCCACCCTGATTTGAGTTTTTGCTCATTTTGCACATTTTCCATCCCATTTGAATGTTTGAGTGATTTTACATGCGTGTGCCACAATTAAAGATCGGCCTTCAAAAACCTCAGGGCCAAAGCCTAATGAGAACACATCAAATTGAAAAGGGATTTCCTGTGCAGCAATAGATTCCTTGCCTACCAACACGAGGGTCGCAGGTTCGAGCCCCTGTGTTACTTACCTCTGGCTTTTTCGGTCATACAGGCACAATTGGCCGAGTCATGCGGGTGGGAAACCAGATTTCTGGTATCTGGTCGCTGCACTATCCTCTCCTCGTCACTGCATTATCCTCTGGTAGGTCGGGGGCGCCTGTCTCATAAATATCTCATAACATGATAAAAGCACTAGAAAACAATCTACTGTTATATAAAACAGTAAACACATGTTAAAAAAGAGCACTTAGAACGCATAATTAGCCTTGAATAATCCTTTTAGACTGTGATTTGTTTATTTTTCTCTTCCCTGTTTTAACTTTTACCAATGTGCAGATCATTTAAAAAAAAAGTAATTTGCTACTGGAGCACGCTGGACAAACTCCACTCAATAAGTCATGCTAACTCATCCTAATAAATAATACATAACAATTCCATTATTGAATCTATCCAATCACATTAAGCAATAACAAGGAGAGCAAGGGAACAGGTGAGTGGGAGGCAGCTCAATTCCATCCCATAAATAAGGGTGAGCTGACCAGCTGGGGCTTCTGCAAGTGGCTGCATCAAGAGTGACAGCTGCCAGATCGCTCACAGAGCTATCAGAGCCATACCTGACCTCAGACGGCTAGCAAGTCTTCTCAGGATGGGAGCGGGGGTGGCAAGACAGGGTCAGGTGGAAATTTCTATTTATTTCTTTTTTCTTTTGTAAGATTAAACCTGGACTAGGCAAGGTTTTTATGTCAAATTACAATCATCTTTACAGTCTAAATCACAAAACCAGGCTGCAATATAGAAGAGTTTCCCATCCCTCCTACCTGAGATATCGTAGATTTGCTTTATTTAATAAACAATTCAATTCTGGTCTCATACAGTAAATAGAAGCAAGCAAGGACTCCGTCCAAAGAAAGCTTGCCTCACCAATGTCGGATCTTTTCCTCTGTCATCTCCTCTCTTTGGTATCTTTATAAAGCATCACAGGCCGACAAGGTTTGGTAAACATGAGCGAGCTCTTTGCAATTTACTCACATCACCTTACATGATGTCTGGGTTTTTTAATTCTGTTACGTCGGGGTGGTGCAGTGGTAGATTTCCTCGCCACCAACACGAGGGCTGGAAGTTCGTTGTGTTACCTCTGGCTTGGTCGGGCGTCCCCAAACAGGCACAATTGGCCATGTCTGCGAGTGAGAAGCCGGACAAGTGTATGTGTCCTGCTCGCTGCACTAGCGCCTCCTCTGGTGTTTCGGGGCGCCTGTTCGGAGGGGAGGAGAACTGGGGGCAATAGCGTGATCCTCCCACGCGCTTGGTCCTTCAGGTGAAACTCCTCGCTGTGCATGTGAGAGTGCACCCTCCCCAGATCGGCAGAGGGGCTGGAGCAACGATCGCAACAGCTTGGCAGGGAATTAGCCAAGTAGAATTGGGGAGAAAGCAGGGGAGGGGGGTTATGTTACCTCTCACTGCCATTAATTCTGAAATTCACTGAAACAGCTTTGGCAGCGAGTGCCCACTTAATAACTCCAGTGACACACCTGCACTCGCCCACCGTTTGTTTTTCTAACATCCAGCCAGGCTTCCGCATGAGCGCTCACCCTAATTAAATAGCGCAAGCGATATAGTTAAATGAGATGGTGTGTATTGGTGAGTGTCACTTTCTGAAGGCTTTTACTGTGCTGTTGCAATTTTACTGCACAAACTTTTCTTGGACACACAGGGCCCTATCTTCCCCCTGGCCTTACAATAGCGTTTTAACGCCAGGCGCAGCGCTATTAGTGGGCGTGGTCAGGCACAGTCCATATTTTCCCCTCGGCGCTAAACCCATCTGTTAACCGCTTAACCACGCCTTTTAAGCGTAGAATTATTCACAACGTGCTCATTGGAGAACTGTAGTAAACAAATCACAATCTTCCCTTTCAAGCTCCAATTCCACGGAGCGATCCAGTCCGGTCAGAAAAGCCCGACCAAAGCGTTCTGAGCTCACCCCCTCCCTCTTTCATCTCCGTCTGTCTCCCTATATATTATTCCATATTATGCTCCTCAAACAAATCTCACTGCAGTTTAAATACAGCAAGCATGTAAATACACTACACTATAGCAAGATCAAAGTGAAAAGAATGTTCTAAACGCATCGGCTAGAAAAATATAGCCTATCCCTGGCCTGGATGTCATGATGAGATTAGATTGGTGAAAGTTTGGGCAGAATGATATCGTTTTCTCTCGCTACCTTTTCTCCTCCCCCACTGCACAGGTAGGATGATGCAACAGCCTCTGAATGACAGGGGCTCAAAACTATGGTATAACAACTCTTTTTTCATCGGTCATTGTGCCTGCCTAGTGCCTACATATACATTTTGGCCTTTCACGCAAAATAGTGATGGTTCTGTCTGTCAATCTTTGGTGTAGCCTACATTTCAGATCTGATGCTTGCAGTGCGCTATAGGGGCAGAAATTGACACGCGAGAGAGAGGGAGTGAGAGAGGGAGAGAGAGTGAGATAGCGGCAGAGAGAGTGATTGAATAATGCCGTGGGTGCATCCCCAGGGCCGGCGCGCTGAATCTGCATCTCTCCTGCATCTCCGCTGCGTAATTACGGACGCAGTACCCACCAATTTAGTCTGTCATTTTCCCCTTGACGCACATGAAGTTACCAGGTCAGACCCTGGTAACTATAGGCCCGTCTCCATTCTTAGTGTCACGTCCAAAATCTTAGAGAAAGTCATCCATGAACAGCTATTCGAGTACATCAATGAGACAAATCTGCTATATAAATTCCAATCTGGATTCAGGAAGTCTCATTCTACTGACTCATGTTTACTGTTCTTAACAGACTTCATAAGAACTGAAATGGATGCAGGTAAGCTATGCGGCATGATCTTAATAGATCTGCAAAAGGCGTTCGACACAGTCGACCATAGCTTACTATTTAATAAGCTATCTGCACTAGGCACTAGCCCTCTAGGCCTGAAATGGTTTGTGTCCTATCTGTCTGATAGAGATCAGAAGACCGAAATTCAATTCTTCCTGTATCAAGGGAGTGTCTTGGGGCCATTATTGTTTCTGATTTTCATTAATGACATGAAGTCAGCATGTAATGTTAATTTGTTCTTGTATGCTGATGATTCAGCTATTTTTGCTTCCCACAAGGATGAGAATATTCTTCAGGCTATCTTGAGCGATGAATTTGACAAGGTCAGGTCCTGGCTCATAGACAACAAGTTGTCTCTTCACATGGGTAAGACCAAATTTATTTTATTTGGCTCACAGCCCAGGCTGCGGAAGCTGGCATCGCCCAATATTGACCTTGGAGTCCAGAATTTCCCCGCCAAGTCCTCGATTAGCTACCTAGGTTGCTCATTGGATAGCAACCTGAGAGGCGAGAACATGGCCTTAAAGGTCATAGGCAAGGTGAACGGTAGGACAAAGTTTCTAGCCAGAAAAGCCCAGCTCTTGGATGTAGCAAGTCTTAGGCTGCTGGCTAATTCTTTAGTTTCTTGTTGTTTTGATTATGCTTTATGTTCCTGGTACGGAGGCCTGACTGAAGTCCTAAAAGACAAGTTGCAGGTCTCCCAGAACAGGTTGGTCAGAGTTGTGCTGGGATTAGCCCCTATAGGGAACATGTAGGCCAAGTACAGTTCCAGCAGCTAGGCTGGCTCCCCTTGGAGGCCAGGGCAGTTCAACTGCAGCTAAGGGTGGTGCACAACGTACTCAACAACAGAGCTCCCGAATACCTCAAGCACCACTTCCTGAGGAGCGGTGACGCTCATGCTCACCACACCAGAGCCAGCATTGCTGACCTGTGCCTGCCGAGGTTCAAAACGAATATGGGCAAGAATTCCTTTAAATATGGCGGAGCGGTTCACTGGAATAAACTTCCATTGGACTTAAAAAATACGGTGAACCGTCATTCCTTCAAGAAGAAGGTCAAAACCTGGCTTTTGGCCAACGTAAATGCCTAAGCAAAGTAGCCTACTGTTGTTGTCATTGTTGTTGTTGTTACTGCAGCCGAGTTGTCGCTGTCATTGTTGCTGAATTTCCTTGCTTTTTACTAGTGTTTTTTTCATCTAAATGTGTGCATATTTATCGTTTGTAATCTTCTTTTTGTTTGTTTCTTCATCTTCTTCTTCTTCTCTGCCACAAGATCAAGGACCACAATGGAAACAAGTCTGAGACTTTATTGTGCTTATCCTTGTAATTTTTTAAAGCTATGATGTATTTTGTATTGCTTTTCAATTGCAGAATAAAATAAAATAAAATAAAATAAAACATATGGTTCCGTCACTGTCTGCTTGATGGCGAGAGAGACTTCAGCTGTATGCTACTCAAAACCAGACATCGAATTTTCAACAGTTAACTTTTGCAGTATAGGCCTAGGTTACTGGCTATATCCCTGGCGCACTGAATAAGGCCTGGTTTTGAAAAGCGCTAAGCGCTAAATTAACGCCAGGGGGGAAGATAGCGTTAGGCTGGTATTTAAGGCCGAAACGCCCATTCTGGCCTTTTCTGTCACTGGGC
This sequence comes from Poromitra crassiceps, assembly GCF_964638095.1. Lineage (NCBI taxonomy): Eukaryota > Metazoa > Chordata > Actinopteri > Beryciformes > Melamphaidae > Poromitra > Poromitra crassiceps. The sequence continues at coordinate 108,174,930 of NC_139624.1, forward strand.
CACGCCTCTTCGGCGTAAAGCGCATTTCGGGCCCTAAAACATGATGCTATCTTCCCGAGTCAGGCGCAAATCGTGTTTTGGGTTCAGCAATAGTATCAGTGGTTCAGTTGAACCGCAGTGGGCGGAGCCAAACACCACAGTTTGTTCAGCTACGGTGTAAGTAGCGTTAGACTGAAGCTCAGCGGAAAAGACGAGGGGGTAAGGGGCGGATCAAGCTAACATCATGAAGCTTAGCTCTCTGCTAATAACTGGGGGGGGGGGGGGGGTAATTCCATCAGCTGACCCTCCAAGCTCAAACTACCCTATTGAACCAAACTCAATTCAATTTTGCACACAGCATGTATTTCTTGGATTACCGACCTTTTTTTTTTTTTTTTCTACAAAGTTGCCTGTCATCTTTGTATCACAGGATTTTGATCCGTGTAATCATTTGGCTATGACAAAAAATATATAATTACATAACGGCCAAATATTCAAGCAACCAAACTTCATATCAATGTTTCCAATAGGCTAGCCTAAAAGTGTGTCAGACCACTGTGGGTGCTCCATAGTATTAGCACATGGCCAAAAAGGACCCATCTTGGTAATATGCCAGACACCATTTCACCTGCAGTTGCCAAGACCAAAATGTCCTTTGGGATGTCTAACTTTTCCAAAATGATGAATCAAGGTTATATTCTCACTGTCAAGTCATTTGCCCCACGGGCTCGGACCCCACTAATGGCCGCTTGTGGCAAATTCTATTTTGTATTTTTAGTAGGCTAGACTTCCATGCATGTGGCTCTTTGGCTCCGCCCATTGAGGCCACTGGGATGATTTTTGCCTCCGGAGCAGCTCTGTCTCAGAAAACTGTTGGTATAACTAAATTGCCAACTTTGAGCATTGTGCATAGCCTAGAAGCAGATCTTAACCAGATTCAATCACTATTTAACACCATGCTCTTGGTAACATACTGTACGATACAGAACAAAAGAGAGAGGAAATCAAATCAAATTGCACCGTTTGGTTAAAAAAAAAAAATCTCTTCCGCATGCAGAGGAGACCATTAAAAGTCGAGCTGACGAATAGTGCTCTCCTGCAGAATTCATGATACTGTAGCCCAATTTTCCTTTGTCAATGCTCCCACTATAGTGTGAGATAAAGTTTTTTGAATTGGCATTTGTGAGTGATCATGTCCCGGGGCACATGCCTGTCATTTGTCAGATTCAGCGGTGGACATATCAGCAAAAACACATTTATACTGCATGCATATTCTCAGGGTGTAATGGGTCACAGCTCTGGAATACGTTAACACTGTTGATATGAAAGAATGATATACCGCTGGTGCGTTGGGACATTGTCAGGGCATTAAAGATAGAAGAGAGGTTAGATCAGGGGTGGGCAATTATTTTTCATGGGGGGCCACATGAGAAACCCAGATTGTTGCCGGGGGCCGAACAAATATTGTCATGCCGTAACCCATGGATGGGTAACTTTGATGATAGAGAGGGCCACAAAAAATGTCGTCGCTACCAGGTTTTGCTGAGGGCCGAACGGCGCCAGCGCGAAAAATTTGGTGCATTTGAAGCCAGGTTTAGAGGAATAACTCATTTTAAATTAACAGTTGTGATGTAATTATTCAGTCTTAACCACCAATATTTGATCCTTTTCTCATTCACTCCTATGTCACCACCTGCTCTCAGGGCTTGAAATTAACTTTTTTGACCACCTGCCAATATGGCTGCTAGATTTTAAAGTTACCAGCCAATTAGAATTTCCACTAGCTGAAATGTTTTTCTTGAAATAAATCAGAATATGAGTGGGTTAATTTAAGCATAAGTATCAGTAAGTGTCCCGGGATGATCAAAGCCTAGTGTTGAGGGTCACACGAACAAAAATGCAGTCTTGAAGCTAAATAAATCCAAAACCAATGAGTTATTTGAGTTATTTAAATTTCTACTTCAATGTAGCCTTTTAGTCATAAAGATTATTGAAAGATATTCCATATTCCAGACTGAAATGCTATAACAGAAGTGGAGTATTGGCCAGATTTTTTTTTTTTTTTTTTTTTGCAATTCCATCGCGGGCCACACAGGTGGCGCCCGCGGGCCGCATCCGGCCCGCGGGCCGTATTTTGCCCATGTGTGGGTTAGATGATTGGGAACCCCTCTTGTACAGAAGAAATAAATTAGGAATTAGGGGCCCTATTCTCCCACAGGCCTTCGGCACTAAAACGGGCCTTAACCGCAAAAAAACGTGCCTTGCGCCTGTTTTGGGACGATATCAATATGGCTTTACGCTGCCAAATGCGCTTTAGGCCGAATGGGCGTGGCGCAGTCCCAGAATGGGCCAAAGTGGGCGTGTCGGCCTTAAATCTCGGCGTACTGATATCTTGGCACCTGCCTTAAATTTAGCGCTTTGCGCCTTTGAAAACCAGGCCTATTCACTGCGCCAGTGCACTTGTGCCTCTCCCCTGTCACCCTTCTCTGTCTCTCTCTGAAACCAGGCCTATTCAGTGCGCCAGTGCTCTTCTGCCTCTGAGTCACCCTTCTCTCTCTCTCTCTGACTCCCTCGCTCAAACAGACACAACACATAGCAGCACCCAGCTTCCCATAGGAAATAGCAGTTGTAAGTTTACTGCCTGTGAATGTCCACTCCCAGCATGCAATTGGGTCCTCCATTTCGCTACTAAATAGAGCCGAAATAGATATAAAAGGTAGATCTAAAATAATGTGTAATGGTAAGACAACCTGAAATTGTCGAACATTTCAATATTGGACCAAATAAAACATGAAATGAAACACCACCCTATGTGAAACATATATGTCCTCTTGAGCCTATATATACCCTGTGTGGATTTAACGTGATTTAGGTAAGTGACAGCGGAACGCGCTTCGGAAGCTTCTACTGTCATCTGCTATACTGTGATGTGCGCTCCAATAACTTCGCCCTACTCCACATTTAGTTTTACAATAAAAACACATTTATGCAATGACTTTACATAATGTAGGGTATATTTATGTGCATCATTCTACCTGCAGCAGGGGAGAGAAAACGATATCTTTCTGGACAAACTTTCACCAATCTAATAGGCTATATTTTTCTAGCTGATGCGTTTAGTAGGCTACATTATTTTCACTTTGATCTTGCTATAGTGTAGCGTATTTACATGCTTGCAGTATTGAAACTGCAGTTAGATTGGTTTGAGAAGCATAATAATATGGAATAATAGCCTATAATGCAGACAGACAGGCTGGATGAAGGGAGGGGGGGGGGGGGGGGCAGAGCGTTTGGCTTTCGTCTGGTTTTGCGGGATCACTGGAATTGGAGCTAAAAAGGCAAGCGTGCGATTCGTTTATTGCACTTATCCAATGAGCATGACGGTGCATAATTTTACGCCTAAAAGGCGTGGTTGTAATGCTTTGGGCTGCATCTAGCGCCAGCACGACGATATCAAGTGCGCCTTTCCACGCCCACTGCTTTGATCTGCGCCTGCCGCTCGGCCTAGAAACTGCGCCGATGCAACGATAGGGGCCATGGTGTTTGCTGTCTTATGACTGCTGAATCTAAATTATTGACACATAATAGCACTAATTGGGAGGTACTATGCTGTGAGGGTTGTACGAAGGGTGAGGTCATATTTAATAGACACCGCTTGCTACATAATAACATGTAATGAAACCAGGTAGATTCAATATTATGTGGAAATGTGTAGATTGGAGAAGGTATGCATTTACCGCATCAGTGTCAAAAGTGATAGGAGCCATTTGAGTTTGACTTACCAAACATTAAAGGTACCAAGTGTAACAGTGTTCTCTCTAATGGATCCTGTTAAAGATATTCAACAGTATTGTTTTACAACTAACAACAACTAGTCTAGGAGGGGTGTCTTAGATTTACCAGTCTACCAGGAGGGGTGTCTTAGATTTACCAGTTTACCAGGAGGTGTCTTATAATTAACCAGTCTACCAGGAGGGGTGTCTTAGATTTTGCAACAGATTGAGTCTGACAACTCCCAAGCTGGACCTGCTAAAAGCCCAAGCAGAAGTTTTGAGGATATTTTTTAACAGTTACAGTCACACTTCATTGCTTTCATTAGAATGAGTCATCACAGCTAATCCAACTGCAATATATTAAGGGGGAAAAAAGAGAATTCCGAAATTTACCACCTCCAGCTTTCATTTTCATTTAGTTAACAAATTATTTCCTCAATTTCATTTGGATGTAGAACATTTAAACGGGCAATATAATTACGAAAAGTGGAGGCATTTGTTGCAGTTATTTAAGGGATTGGATGTCTTCTGTTTTTCACTTTTTGAAGATAAGCTAGGCATTTTTGCAAGTTTTAACATGAAACAAGTGTTACGTCTGGGTAGTCTGACTAAGCTCTGCCATTGGTGCCATTGGTGCCAGTGGAAGAAAATCCCCTTTCCGCTCCCTGCAAGCTCTGCCATTGGCTCTGATTTGGGTTCTGCAATAAAGCAGGCCTGAGTACTTTCGGTGGATGGTTGTATAGATAACAGAGCCTTTTTTGCCAGCTAGACCAGAGTGAGAGTAAGAGCAGCCAGACTCTCTCCTGCATGCGCGGGTACAGCACGAAACGGAGATAGTCTGGCAAGTGAGACTAACATGAAACAAACTGGCATTTAAAGGGTTAAAATTCTGAAAATGAATAAACAGGGTATGTATAATGAGATCTCAAGCCAAAGTACTTAAAAGATTTAGCCCCCCTAAAAATGGAAAAATAATTTTTCATCCTCAGTCCTCCTTTGTTGACCCAAAATGGTCAATCAATTAATGAACACTGTAATCATGAAGTGTCTGTTACCAAGGGCTAAAAAAGTAATTTGAACAAATAAGATAAAAACAATGGGATTTACACACATGCCCACTTTATGCTACTGTTTTGTGTGACAAAAACCATGCAGTTTTTTGCATGCCGTATAAATGTGTTATTTTTCTATTCTAATTGAATTTTTCTGCACTGGGGTGCCTAAACTTGGAATTGGATATGACTGGAAAGTTGAGACTTGTGGATTAAATGAGCCAAATTGTATTAATGTGTGATGATGTTAGTCCCCATAGTAGCCATTTCATTATAGTGCATGTTAGAGGTGGGACCATCAAGCCAGTTAATTTCTTTTTTCCAAAACTACCGTATGCTCCTTGAAGGGCCACATGTGAAAAACCTGAGATTAATCTCAGATTTCTGAGACTAAAGTCAGAATTCTCATTCCGAATTCTGACCTGGGACCTGTCTACATCCTTCCTAAATGCCGCACTCAGCCCCACCCTTGCTTGAGTCTGTGCCCCACCTGGGCCACCCCAGTCAAAAGGGCCTGGGCACGCCACTGCTCATTTAACCTGAGTATTTGGATCATTCCTATTTCTATCCATTTTCAAACACTCATGTGTTTGAAAAAAGGACGTAAGTCTTTCCATAATGCTTTCCAAAGTGCTGGATTGAGTATTCTTTACACTTAGCCCACGGCAGATGGCTGGCTGATATTTCATTATGTCTCTGCAAGGTCTACAACACTGTCAACGCATGGTCACCCTATAGCTCCACTCAGGAGACTGCTGCACAAATATAACATGTTCAAATCCATAAAGGCTCCCACTATACGTCTTACTGAATGATTGTGTGATGATTGTATTGTGGCAAATATACCCGCTTGTCTTGCTTAATTAAAAAGCCCACCACTTAGTAATGGCAATTTGTCACCCAGAAATCAGTGAACCAAAACACTACTGTATTGGCTATGTACTGTATTTACATCCTTTCTCAACCTAATGACATGGGAGAATGCCACTGGCAGAGGTTTTCTCCTTTACGTTGGTTGCCTAGATACCTTGTTACTGTAACACAGTGATTAGGTGCTTATGAACATCAAATGGCAAATAGCTTTTGACTCCCTTTGCATCTTTTATTTCAGTTACCGTATTATTTTCCCATTCACTTGTCAGCGACGATTATGTGGTTTACAGATTTGAAGTTCACTAATTGCACAGCTCAACAATTTTAAAGCTAAATTAAACAAAACAAGGTCAGGAGAGATGGTCGCAGTTAGATGTAATTACAAGGAAATTATACTGCATAGTCCCTGCGGCCTCGCTGATCGACTTGAAACGATATCAAACAGAAAAATGACAAGGTAATGTTTATGTTCTGTAATGTGAATACTGTCACACACCTTCATACAAAACAATTACGTCTGGTAATGATCAACATGCGTAGTAAAGAGGCATTCAGTTCTTACCCATATCATGTTAACAGTTTCATAAAAAAAAATATTGGATTCACATTCTAATTTTGTTGTATAGATTATCATTAAGCTAATGTAGCCATTGTATTGTATACATGAAGCCAATTCCCACTTTTACTTAACTACTAGTTGCACTTGGTTCCATCCCCAAGATGAATTGTTTTTAAAAGTTTCGCTCTCTTGTCTCTTCTCCGCCATTGGAAGTTTTCAATGCGGGTCTGAAAAGGACGTTCACACCAAATTTTGTAGTAGTTTAATCGAACTCTGGAGAGTTTTCTCCTTTGGTTTGGTTGGATCCAAGTGAGAACAACGCCATTTGAAGTTGGGTGGCACCAAATAACGGCACAGAGAGACGCCTTGTTGTTGTAACGACCTGTTCTTATAACAGCTACAGGAAACTACAGGAAACAAACCCAACAACGTGAGGATTAGAAGGAGATGGATGTTGACATCTGTTAGCCTCATGCTGGGAAAGCCTAGCACAGGAAAGTGAGTGCAGGCTAATGGCAGTCTGCACTGATGCTCATATATAGCTATTTCTTAATGTGTTCTTAACTGGTAAAAACACCAGAGAAGGCAAATTATGCACAGAAAGAATTATGCTTAGCTAAAGTAGCAGTAGCCCACAGGCACTGATTTGTTTTGACCAGCTGGTTGACTTGTAATTAGGCAGTTTGACCTTAAACAAATGTAAAAATACAACAAGGATCGCACCATCAGACGCTATAGAGATTTGTTGTAAACTAAGCTAATCTGCTGAATAACATAAAATATATATAATTGTCTGCAGTGCTAATGCAGGATAGATGCAGCATAAAAGGGTGCTTTCCTTCTAACGACTAACAGGAACAGGAGAAAATAGCAGACGAGATAAGATGAGCAGTAACTCGTTTACTGAAAGTCTTTTCTCAGCATCCCACATCTCCCACTCAGCACCCGTTCTTCTGATCTCTCCTCCTCTTAACGTTCATCTGAGCCGATGCTGCTCCGCGATATGCAGCAGAAATACAGCGGGTCTGAGCTGATTAAAGTTGTGAGGCGGTGTAATATTGCTGGGAATGTTTCTGTGAGAGTATCAGAACCCCGGCCCGGTGAACTGTGCTGAAATGTTTCTGTGAGAGTATCAGAACCCCGGCCCGGTGAACTGTGCTGATGAAAGCACTGCATGGCATGCAGGAGATGCATATAATGCCTGAATGTGAAATATTCACCCTTCAGATGTTGTTCTCCATGCCTTGATTTGAATGCTTCACTTAACATTCCATCACAACAGAACGTGCATCCAGAATCTTTACAGTAAAAACATTTCTGAGGATGAAACTGTTCTCATTATTGATACAGATACTTCAATCAAAAGTTTCACATTTAACACATTCACTGCCAGCCGTTTTTTTTTTACTGTAGGTAGGTTCTGCCAGAGGTTTTTTTTGAGGATTCTGGCTCATCTTTCAAGACCCGAGGATTCTTTTCTGCTAAGATTTTGTGAACACACAATATCTCAAAAGAACTAATAGAATGTGTGCTTTCTCTGTCTAAAAGAGTTAGTTTGTAGAGTTAGTAGTTATGTAAGCATTAGCAGTTGAATACAGCATGGTTTCAGCGTCTGGAAATTTATTCTGAGATAAACGGCTTTTTGTGAAATTCGATAGAACAGTCACTTTAACCATTCATTTTTGGCATCAGTAAGACGTCAGACATCTAAACAATAGTTTTGAACAGTAATTTCCTCCATAACAGCAGGAAACCCCCCTCTGCTTCCAACTCCTCCCTCCGTGGGCGTTCTCCTCCGCCCTCCTTGGCTCTGCAGCGGGTCTGTGACAAACGAGTTGCTGCTGCCTGGCAGTCTGGATGGGGCTCGCTGGATGGGTTTCGCTCGTTTCTTGGCGGTCCGGTTGAGAGCTCTGATGAAGCTCTTGCGATTCTGGGCTTATTTATGGTGCGTGTTTCAAAGTGTGCATCCAGTCTATTCTTGGAACCCCCCACCGTTGCCACCGCTGTGCGTCAGCGCGAAAGTGAAAGCGTTTTCGCCATCCATTTTACTGTATGAGAACGGCTTCCTCGCGCTTTTCCCTCCAGTTTTGGCTCGCCTCTTTCTACTGTGGAGAGACATGTCGCCACTCAGTGGGTCGGTAAAATAGATTATACACATTCAATACCTCCAATATTGGTATAGGAGACGTAAAAGGGTTAGATCAACGTCCCACCGTCAAAAAAAAAAAATCGACGTCATTGGCAGTGAACGTGTTAAAGACCCCATGAAACACCATATTTACTTCCTTGATTTGATGTTGGGGCGGCGCATAATGCAGTGAGGGGGATGATGGGACCATTCAAAAGTCTAAACCAATTTAATATGAGTCAGCGAGAGAAAAGCAGATGGTTCCAGTGCTTGGAATTTAACAACTGCAGTTGTTAAGTTTCAAGCACTACCATGGAAGTGCAGCCTGACTTCACCATGAACTCTTTCCCCACCAACGTTTAGAAAAAACTTGCCACCCACTGCCAGGGTTTTTGATCATTTTCACTAATTTCTCAAGACCCACAGCATATTTTGTTCTATGAAAACTCTATGTAAACAGTGAATATATCAGAAGAAAGAACAGAGCCTCTATATTTAACAGAAAATCGAGCTTCATTCATTCTTTTTTAATCAACACTTGAATGTCAGTTTCAAACAAAAAGCTGAGATTGTTGTTTTGTGTGTTTTTTGTTGTTGTAAAAGACCTGTAAAAGATCCTGAACCGAATCCAATGTCTCTGAGGGCAGATGCTGTCCAATTTTACACTGAAACAGATGTGCATTGGTGCCCCTCTGCAGTCACACATTTTGGTGGTCACAATGGTTTCCTGTAACACTGGGGCATTGGGGAGTTCCAGCCCGCCAAGGGAGAGGAGAGGCGGGGCCATGCTCTCGTCCAGCCAGGTGGGCGACCCTGTATCTGTGCGTTTGGAGCTCATCCGCACTGGCTGAAATTGATCGAGTTGATTGGAATTAGTTGAGAAAGGGAAAATCCAGCGCAAAATACTTGGAACACTTACAAAAACACGGAAATCACAGCGCATCGGGTTTTGGTGTCAGTCCGTCAAAATCAAAGAGCGAGAGCTTCTTTAGACCCTTTGTGGATCTGTCATTGGTAGCGTGCGAGAAACGACACCCTCTTCAACATTTTTTTTTTTTTTTTGTCATTCGAATGACACCACAACACTCCATTCTCACTTTTTTCTCAAATGGAAAAACTCACACTCCACCTGCACAGATGCAGCACAGAGAATCCTTCTCTTGGGGGTTGCAGAAAGGGATTCTGGGAAATGTAGGAAATCATTAGTTGAAGTAGAAGTAGATCATGCAGGATGAGTGAAAGTGCGTTTTTAAGAGTATCCAAGTTGGGATTTTCTTTCCTAAGACATGGTTATGCAAGAAACAAAGCAAAAAATAACCCAGAACCAAACATAGCCGAATATATCCGTATACACAGTACACTTTTTTCCGCCAACCTGAAGTGCCATTCTATGCTCAGAATGTGAAATATTGATCCAGGATTAATCTCCATGCATCGAACGTACTAAGGGTGAGTAATTCAAAAGGCCTTGGGTGAAAAATCCAAACTAACCCGTTAAAGCTGGAAGTTAGACTGACAAATCAATAGCAGCCAGCATCCTTCAACCTCAAGCCCGACTGGCTATCTCTCTCTATCTATGGGGGCATAATGAAATGTTTGGTGATACCGTTTGTTTAGCTGCCTCCTGTTCTGTTTATGTGCCACACTGGCTTTTCTCGTGAATACAGTGTCATATTATAAAATAACCATTTGGATAGTGGTCTTTGCTTGTCAGATATGTACTTTACTTTACTTGTGAATATAGTGTCATATTATAAAATAAACATTTGGATAGTGGTCTTTGCTTGTCAGATATGTACTTTACTTTTCTTGTGAATACAGTGTCGTATTATAAAATAAACATTGGGATAGTGGTCTTTGCTTGTCAGATATGTACTTTACTTTTCTTGTGAATACAGTGTCATATTATAAAATAAACATTTGGATAGTGGTCTTTGCTTGTCAGATATATACTTTACTTTTCTTGTGAATACAGTGTCATATTATAAAATAAACATTTGGATAGTGGTCTTTGCTTGTCAGATATGTACTTTACTTTTCTTGTGAATACAGTGTCATATTATAAAATAAACATTTGGATAGTGGTCTTTGCTTGTCAGATATGTACTTTACTTTTCTTGTGAATACAGTGTCATATTATAAAATAAACATTTGGATAGTGGTCTTTGCTTGTCATGTACTTTACTTTTCTTGTGAATACAGTGTCATATTATAAAATAAACATTTGGATAGTGGTCTTTGCTTGTCAGATATGTACTTTACTTTTCTTGTGAATACAGTGTCATATTATAAAATAAACATTTGGATAGTGGTCTTTGCTTGTCAGATATGTACTATAGCCTAGATGCTCTTGATGCTGCTTACCATTACAGTCATTATTTATACTACTTTCCGCAACACTGATAATATCTTGAGGAATTTCAGAGGAATTCAAATATTCCAGATAACGTAAACATCCCAAATGAAAACAGGAGGCAGCTCATTAGGGCTACTGTTTTCTACAAGACAATCCAGACACTAATTTAGCATAATTTGCTTCCCCCCCCTCCATATTCTCATTTCTCCCTCACAATTGTTATATATTGATATTTTTACATCTTATTTCATACTGCACATATCTCTTATCATTGGTATATTTTCATATTAATGTTGTTTCAATCTCATAGTGTGCTTTTGTCTTCATCTCTATAAGATCTATTACTGCTATTTTCTGCTCTGTCATAGGGATGGGTCGGATCGATACCAAAGTATCAATACCTCCATACTCACACACTGAAAATTTGCTATCAATTCTCTTAGAAAAGTATCGATTTCACGTTCTTTCTTTTTTCTCACTCCTGACCTGTGTCTGCTCTGCACTGTAAGTGCATAACACAACTGGGCTGTTTTGATCATTTACTTTAAATAGTGAAAATATCTTTGGCTCAGAGACCTACTGGCACACGTGAGTGTGATCAGCGAAACTCATATCCGCACCACCCACAGGAGGGCAGGAGACGCTGCAAGTCAGTTTTCAGAGCGACAGATCATATACTGTATCCAGGTTGCCCCGTTATTCAGACTAACGATAAATGTTCAATGGGTTTTGAAGCTACAATGAAAACAAATAGCTTGTTAGTTAGCTTATCCAGCATTTTGTGCCTTTCTGAAGCAAGTAGGCTATAAAACCACTTCTGCACTGTTGTTGGGAAAATACTTTTTAAAACTTCAGTAACACATTAAAATATAGCTTTCTCCTTCATCATATCATTTCTACATTATTTTGAGAACAGAACGATACACAAATCCCATTAGTTTTATAATTTGAAAGCCCTGAATTGACAACAACACTTGAAAGGTCTTCAGTGAGGTTGATTCACAAGTGTCATATCCAGGAACAAGAGAGCAGAGTTGATCCTGCCTGCTGTTTATCATGCAGATGTACTACTACTTAATTGAAAATCCCTTGCTGAAGGTAACATGGAACAGGGTGACCTCGTCATCACGAAGACGTCCCCTAACCAAAAGGTTGTAGAACCACACACTGGCCGACTGTGTGTGTGTGTGTGTGTGTGTGTGTGTGTGTGTGTGTGTGTGTGCGTGTGTGCGTGCGTGCGTGCGTGCGTGCGTATGTGTGTGTATGTGTATGTGTGCGTGCGTGCGTGCGTGCATCAACAGATTCAAATAGGTAAATGGTATTAAAATTGTATTTATTTATTTATTTATTGTTCTGGACAGATGCTCATGTTAATTCGTCCAAACTTGTGCTTGCTGCTTTGTCCTGTTACCATTTCATTATCTGCTATCCCACATGAAATAGCTTACTACACACATGTTCCAAGTAGACTGGAGTTTGTTATGAATTATGAATGAGAGCATAATGGACCCAAAATGCAAGGTTTAACCTGAGCATCAGCCTGGATATGCAGCTGTTTGCTCATGTGTTGCTAACTGGTATGAACTCCAGAGAAGGCAGAGTTAGAGTTTAATTACAGAGGTAAGTTACAGAGATTCAAATCAAATTTGGTTCACCTCCCCCTCCTGCCAAAATTTCTAAGCTGGCAGGATGACAGCAAACTGTCCAATAAACAAGCTGCTTGTGAGTCCATGCAACTTTTGTAGTCCTAGTTCGCCCGTAATTGGGCAGTAGGAACCTAAACGAACCAAAGTTAACTTTCTCTCTGTGGTTCAGACCATAGACATATATATAAAGTGGACAGCGCTATCCCATTGAATTTCTTCTCCCTGGCGGAGTTCAAGGTGGGTGTCGCCATCTTGGTATTAATGGGACGGAGGGGGTTGAGAGGGTGGAGCTAGGGGGAGCGTGGGATGAGCACCGATTAGCATAGCCTATGGGGGTGAGCTTACGTACAAACACGCCCACCTTAGCTCGCAGTGGAAGATCCCCAAGCTAGAGGAAGGTAGGTCAGACTGCTAACAAGCTAGCTAACAGGCTACGGGCTACATCCAGGCCATCCACTTCTGTTCTCGTTGCTCCGGTTGGGTCCGTGAGGCAGTGAAGTGTCGTCCCACATTCACGTTACGTTGAGATAGGCTAAATTAACACGAAACTACAATAAAAGTTGAACCAAAGATGTATCTGTTATTCACATTATAGCTATTATAACGTAGTAAGCATATAAATATTGGGACATTGCACGGCCAGCTAGCTACCATGAAACAACATTAACATTTTATTTTACTCCGTTAGCAGTGTGGATCTTGGATGAGTGTGCCGTGCGGCTGAGAAGGCCTTGGGGATCAGCTTCAGGTGGACTAGGGCTGTGAATCTTCACTGGCCTCACGATTCGATTCGATTACGATTCAGAGGGCTACGATTCGATTCGATTACGATTATCGATGCATCTTAAATCGATGCATCACTGTTTTCCGCAATACATGATTTATTTTTTCTCACTTTCTTTTTTCTCACTGTGTGGCTACTTTTAAAATAAAAGTGCATTTGGAATTGCATTGTATTATGATCCATAATTAAAATAAACAACTGCATGTACTTGCATTATATTTTATTTGATTATAAAAAAAGAAGAAAAAAAATAATTAATAATCGATTTTTGACATTTGTGAATCGATGCAGAATCGTGCACGTCCGCATCGCGATGCATCTTATGATGGTCTCGACCTAGTTTCAAGATGAAGACCAGACACGCTGCATCACGCCACATGTAATCTAGAGACATAGCGACCTCAGCATCACATGTAATCCTAGCGCGACAACAAGTGCAGTAATCCCAGAGTGACGTCGTAATGTCGTCAGTGGAGTAGTGACGCACTTGCCTAGGTGACGGCGTTAATGTCGTCAGTGCAGAGGCTATGACGTGGCAGTATTTATAGCCACGCCGAGCGCACCACAGTCCTTGTTCCCTGCCCTCTAGCCGCTGCACTAAGCTGATCCAATTCCTTCTCTGGAAGCCGCGTTTCACCCCACCCACCTCCCCAGTCCACCACCAATGTATTGACTCCCGAAGAATCCCCTACGGGGGGGGTTCTCCGAGCAGATGCCCTCCCGCCTCAAGAAGAGAGGCATCTTGCCACGGAGTCACTATGCCAAAGAATCAGTTGCCATGCTGCCACGCCATCAGAATTAATGCCATACCGCTTCAGGCCATGAATCCTATCGCCATGCCATACTTTAATAAAGCTTGCTGATTAACCTTACCCTCTGGTCTCTCATGATTGAAATAATCGATTATTTCTGACACCCCTAAGGTGGACTGTGCGTTGAAATTGTCTTTTTCTTTTCCCACGTCCTCCAACGAAGTACAGCAAGTGCACCAGATATCATCCTCCACTGTGCCTTTTACCCACAAGTAATTGTTTTTTTCCACCTGATTTTTTATCCCATTTTTATCCCCCATTAGTGCTAATTTTAATTTATTTATCCTGGTTGCTGCTCCACCCTCTGTCGATCTGGGGAGAGCCGAAACTGGCTCCATGCTTCCTCCGAGACATGGGCAGTAGCCAGCCGCTTCTTTTCACCTGACAGGGGAAGCTTCACCAGTAGGACATAGCACGTGGGAGGTTCACGCTATTCCAACGAGTTCCCCTTCCTCCGAACAGGCGCCCCTAACGAACAGAGGAGGCACCACTTCAGCGACCAGGATATTGCATGTTTTGGTGTGGGGTTCTTATATAAAGGAAACCCCCAGGGGGCACGGGGAGAACGTGCAAACTCCACACAGAAAGGCCCTTTTTAGCGACCCCACCTGGGCGGTGGGCACTCGAGGACATGTGGACGGGCATGCATTCCTTCAGCGCTCACAGCGTCCCAGGTGGGAATCGAACCCAGGACCTTCTAGCTGTGAGGCGACAGCGCTTACCGCTTCGCCACCGTGCCCACCCACAAGTCTTTATGCACATTATTGATTTAAAGAATAAGGAAACCTCTCTTTGCATTTTATTTTGATTGGTGTTTTAATAAAAATTACTTGTGACATCTCACATGTGGCTTTGATTTACTACCATTGAAAGTTTAGCCCAATTTGTAGAAAATGCAGGGTAGGTCTAGGTAATGAGTGACATCTAGGGAATATCACCCAAGGAAATACCAACAGATAAACCACACAGATTCTTTGTCATTTTAAACATAAATGAGGGAACAGAGACATGGTATTCAAGTAGAACACACTGTACACATTTTATTAAAAGACAGTCTGGACAGGATTGACAAAAGTTCACTTGCATTCACCTCAGACAAGACAGGACACTACTTTCAAGTCTGAAATTTACCTAGATTTGGTAGAAAGATTAACATTTCAGCTTGTCGCCTGATGTCGCTATTACTGGACAGTAGCCTACAGCAGTAAGGGTTTTGAAAGTTTTGATGAATCAAACCACAATCCAAGTCAGAAACACAATCATCATAATATGCTGTGAGCCTGTTAGAATTAAAAAAACAGTACTGCCAACTACTACTACACTAATGTAGGACTGTACAGTAACCCATCTCAGCTGAATTTATGTTGGAATATGATATAAGCTGTTAACGGTATGTCAGGTCTCAGTCCATCAGTTTCTGAATTGCAATAACGTTAATGTTAATCTCAACGTTAATGCCTGTTATAGTAATACTATAATAAAAAATATAATAATAACATTAATGATAGTGATATTGATAGTGACGTAACGTTACTGTAATGTTAACAGCTAGGTTAGGCTATATCTGGAACTGGAATGTCCAGACTGGAGCTTCACTGCTGCTGCTCAGCAGGAACATAACCAACAGCTGCTGGATGTCTGGAGGCAATTAAGGCTTCTCTGGACTTTAGACATTTTCATTTTCACATATTGACAGGAATGTTTCCTCCTGAACTACGCTATTCAAAGCACCAATAGCGTCACAGCTAAGCTAACATTACCTTCACAGCTAAACCAGTCAGAAGTCAGAAACACTAACACTATAAATGTTAGGTCAAACACACCTTAACGTTACAGAGTGTGGCACTTTCTGATTAACATCAACATTAAGTCCATGATCAAGTCTAGCATTTCGGTATATTCAGTGTGTGTGAAAAGGATAATATTACAATATTATTATTATGAATATACAAACTATCGTTATCGGCGGATGTTGGCTCCGATAGCGGCCGATGCCTGCGTAGCCTCTACCGGCCACGCAAGGACACACAGGCAGGACACACGCAAGGCAGTTTACCTTAGACGGACTTAATTACGTTTTTCAATGTAGACTACATCAGATAACATTATGTTTTCAGAAAGCAGTTCGCTCAATGGAAAAGCCTTCAATGCAATGCATTCGATTCAACTAAAACTTGCAATCTGCCAAATAGTGAGACCCGTAGGAAAACCCATTAAACTTTTAACTATGCTACTTTACTCACCAACTTGCTTTCCCTTCCAAATAATCCAGCGACGTAAGATAAATCCATTCATGAAAAGAATAAGCACTCCCAGGAATATGCATGGACGATAAATGTGAAACGTTACGTGCAGTAACCATAGACTGTGGCAGTAACTCGCTCATTATATAGCATCCATGTAACGTTAATCCATCGGGTGTCCTGTTCTTTCTGTCATGAAGAAGGCTATAATCCACCAAATCACACAATGTTTTGTCATCAAGTCTTTAATCCACCGTCACACTTCAGGACATTCTCTTAATCCATTCCAAAATGGAGTGTGTGAAAAGTAGTTGTCTCTCCTTCTTTTTTGTGTTTGTGATTAAAACAAATTAGTCGCTGTAACCAAAGACCCTTTATTGCAAAGATGCAACAGCACACAGCCAATCCGCCATTTTGGAGAGACTAGGCTATTATGCTTCTGCCCGAGCAAGGAGGCGTTTTTCAGGCCAAAATGGCCACAGCGCTATTCTCAAAAAGGCATTGTCGCTCTTGCCTTCTCAATCATCTTTGCTGTACTTTGCTGCATGCTGCTGGGTTTGTTTGTTTTCTTCCCCAATGACCCCACGTGATTGATGTTGATGACTGATAAATTAAATTAGGAAGCTTCTCTGATGACAATGATCATTTGTTAACTTTAGCCTATCTGAGGGTTTTTTATTTGAACAATCAACTCCACTATCATCCCCCCCATATTAAAGGCCAAGTTAAATCGTGAATATAGAAACATACATAATGTCAGTTTAATATATTTTCATCTGTTTAATAATTTTTTGAAAAATTTCTTGTTTCAACAGATGGCAGCTGGAGGAAACAGAGTCCCTGTATGGGATTATTATGAGGAAATAGCCCCAGGAAAAGCAAGATGTGGAGTGTGCGATAAAGTTATAAGTATGGGATCATCAACAGCCAAAACAAAAAATACCTCCAACTTGTGGACTCACCTTAAGCACTGCCATCCAGAGGCCCATTCTGAGGCCTTGGGAAAAAAAAGGCTGACAATCAAAAGAAGGCTCCAACACAGGCCACAGTCCCTCAACTATTTGATCAACAGACAAAATGGTCAGATTCAGACCCAAAGACCAAGAAGATGGACAAGGCCATTATCGAGATGATAGCTACAGACAACCAGCCATTCACAGTGGTCTCAGATGGTGGTTTTCAGCAGCTTATGGGACTTGCTGAGCCCCGGTACAAAATTAAAGATGAGAAATTCTACTGTACGACCAAGCTTGATGAGACATATGCTAATGTTCCGAAAAAGTCTGATCACACCAGAAGAGGCACATGTCCTTCACAAATGACTGCTGGTCAGGCAAGACTGAATCACTGATGAGCCTCACAGGACATTTCATCCAAAAGGACTGGACCAGAAAGCAGGTGTTAAATGTCAAGCCTATGACCGGATCACATTCAGGAGAGTACATCCAAGAGACATTTTTGGGAATGCTGGAAACCTGGGAAATCGACGCAGACCATGCGGTTCTTGTTCTAAGGGATGGTGGAGCCAACATGGTGAGGGGCATGATGCTAACTGAGCTTCCAGATGTAAGCTGCTCTGCTCACACGCTACAGCTTGTAATCCACAATGGCCTTTCCAGTGAGAGAGCTGTGCTGGACATTATTGCCACATTGAAGAGCTGTACAGGTCACTTTGGTCACTCCGTACTGGCCAAACAAAGGCTGAGAGCAATTCAAACTGAGCTTGGCCTCCCACCACACGAGATCATCCAAGCTGTCCAGACTCGCTGGAACTCAACACTCCACATGATGCAGAGGATGTATGAGCAGCGGCGTGGACTGAATGGGGTATCGTGTCAAACCTGATTGACACACTGGAACCACTTGAGGAAGTGACAAAGGAAATGAACGACTTGGAGTCTTCCGCCTCATGCGTAATCCCCAGTGCATCTGTTCTGAAACTGATGCTGCAACAGGAGGGACCATCTTCAGCAGGCCTCAAAACCTTGCAGAAGACCATGCTTGATAGCCTGACAAGGCGATTCTCCAAGGCAGAGCACACAAAGTGTTTGGTGTTGGCAACTGTTCTTGATCCCGGTTACAAGGGCAAGGCCTTCGCTTCAGCTGCTACAACAGAGAAAGCAAAAGATTGGCTGAAAGAAGAAGCTGCACAAGGCATGGAAGAAACTGTGGTAGAGACTGGTGAAGCAGAGGATCCGGCCCAGTTGCCAGTATACTCAACTTCTTGGAGCAGCTCACCACACAGATGAAGAACCCCAGCCACAGTCCAGCTTTGAAAATGAGCTGGAGCATTACCTGAAAGAGCCAGTGGTTGATAGGAGTACCCAGCCTTTGGAGTGGTGGAAGAGGAATGAGGAGAGATTTCGAAAACTTGCTGCACTGGCCAGAAAATATCTCTGTCCGCCACCGTCCACGGTCCCAAGTGAGCGAGTGTTCAGCGAGGTCGGGATCCTATATGACAAGCGGAGGAGCCGCCTTACTGGAGAGCATGCAGACAAGCTCTGCTTTCTCCATTATAATATCAAGCTTCTCAACTGGAATTACTGACTTTAATAGCTCAACAAGACTAACTGTTGTTACTAAGATGTAACTTCATCACTCACTCAGTCAGTCTGTCAGTCAGTCAGTGACAGACATTTGTGTTTGCAGGTCTGGCCCAGCTGTTGCAGTCCAGCCAAAAATTTAAAATAGCTCCAGCCTCCCATACATAGGCTATATATTTTGTTTAATTTGTTATGGTTGGTTTTATATTCAGTTCCAGATTTATTGAATACTTTGATTTTGATACAGTATTGATATTCAATCAGTACACAGGAGAATTTATATATTTATTTTATTTAGGTATTTATTTCATCCAGATTCCAGATTTAAGTATTGTTTTAATTTGTTCATTTCAACATTGTTGTTTCTAATAAATAAAAAAGATTGTTCATTTACAACTGTGTCGATCCCCCCCCCCCCCCCCCCCTTTCTTCCCCGCGCGGGGGTATGATATCGGCCGTTTAGTCGGCTATCGGCTTTTCCCTGCTCCAAACTATTGTTATTCTATCGGTATCGGCCTTTTCCACTATCGGTCGACCTCTATATTATACACTCAGGTTAGCATAGTATTAGCACAGATGGTTGTCTGGCTGTTAGCAATTAACGCAAAACGTTACCTGCACCGACAACAGCATTCACTCACCAAAAAAGGTACGGTTACTACAACACATCGCAAGAAGGCATATTTACGGTCCAATATTTTGATAAAATTGACAAAAAGACAGTATGGCAGTATGGCCGCCTGTCACTCAACCGGGACACACGCCCTTAATTATGCATAACTTTAAACCTTTATTAAATGTAAATGGGTTATGTAAAAATTGACTGCCCTACAGTTGTTATGAAAAGGTGAAATTAGCTATATAGACCAAAACCGTGTTTCGCTCCTAACTGGAAAGATGTTTAATCCTGTTACAAAGTCGGGCATTTTAACATGGGGAGATCTGCCTACTGGAACTACAGCTTTTCAATTCACTTCCGCACCATCAGAGGGAAGGGGGTGGGGTTGGCCACTGGTTCAGACCAAAGAAAACAAGGTGTGATCGCACTCGAAGAAGTCCAAAGTGATTCCCTTGTGTGCAGTGCCCCCTAGGGATGCAGTGATTAACCAATTACACTGCTTTGCCCAGGGGCCACTTTTGCAAAATGACAGGAGGCCAGGGGCCAGTTAACTCATTGAATGCCATGGACGTCCTTCGACGTCCAATTAAATAGTGACGTAGAATGCCACGGACGTCCTTCGACGTCCAATGCGTTTTTTGACGGTGGGACGTCGATCAAAGCCTTCCGCAGCTCCTGTACAACTATAGTAGCTATTGGAGGCGTATAACCTATTTTACGGACTCATTAGGTGGCGACAGTGCTTGCTCGGTGCAGTCCAGATTAGAGACAGGTCCGAGAAACAGCCTAAAAGCCGTGGATCAAAGACAACCCGATGCATGCTCCCAGAGCCATTTGCTCTGTCGCGGGAGCTGACATTGGCTCCGAACAGGAGTCAATCCGCGCTCACAACTGAGCCCCTCTGTCCCTGTCTGTCTGTCTGTCTGTCTGTATAGTTTCTCCACCCGATTAGCAGACAGGAAAGCAGCCCCTGACGCCAAACCATTCAGCAATCCGGGTTGGCTCTTCCCTGCTGTGGCGCTGAGAGCCGACAGCAGCACACAAACGCAGCACTCCGAAAATATAATGGTTGCGTGAGGCTGTGTGCAGTGTGGGGAGGAGTTTACGGGGGGAGGGGGGGAGGGGGGTGGTGCACGCAGGGCATCACACAACAACTACGTCACTACATCAGAAAATATTATCTTCAGACTCAGTGAATGTGCTTGAAATGCTGCATTTCACAAAAGGCGGATTATCTCAGCTAATAATTTGAAAAGCCTGAAAACGCTGAAAACAACCTATCTTCTCCGGCTCATAACTAAAGAACGGAAAATGGTATCAATAAACTTTTTTTTGCTGATGATACAATAGAGCCAGCTCGTTCTTGTGCGTGTTCGGTGTTTACATAGTAATATCACACAATATTCTGTGGGCCTCGAGAAATCACTGAAAACGCTCTGAAAACTCTGGCACTGGGAGCATCCGTTCTCCAAAAGTGGCTGGCACTGAATGAGTTAATAAACAAATATTAATAAGCGGATTGTAGGTTTTTAGGGTGTCCGCCAGAGTTTAGTCTCACAATTCTGTGCACACAGGATAGTTAGTTAGGTTAAGTTAATGTGCCTGGGCAGCGAGCAGACAGCCATATTTGACAATTTAGCTGCAACTCAGTCAAACTTTATTTAACATTAGTTTTCAACTGTGAATTAGAAAATGGTCGGGGGGCCACTCTGCACCCTATCATGGGCCGCATCTGGCCCCTGGGCCGCAAGTTGAGTATCAGTGCTATAGACCCTTCTCAGAGGGGCCATTTTGTGTCGAAAAGGCAGAATAAACACAGGTGCAAGCAAAACACTAATGAGGGTTTAGTGGCCCCCATGAGAAGTGTCTATTAACCGTGCTTTAAAATGTTACCATTTTGTAACCATAATGGCTCAGCCACACCGAGTGTTTCTGTTCTCACTCTCAAAAAGATACATTATGGTAAAATCACCCTGCCTCTTAGTCTAATAGGTAAACATCTTGAGAGCAGGGTTGGGCTGATGGCCCACCAGGGACCACGATGGAAATAAGTCCTGGACTTTATCGTGCTATCCCTGACAATGTCATTTATATGTTTTTTTTTACTAAAATGGTACTGTGGCGGAAGGAAAACACGGAGACAACTCGATGAAGAGTAAAA
The DNA here is from genome assembly GCF_964638095.1 of Poromitra crassiceps. Lineage (NCBI taxonomy): Eukaryota > Metazoa > Chordata > Actinopteri > Beryciformes > Melamphaidae > Poromitra > Poromitra crassiceps. The sequence continues at coordinate 108,196,458 of NC_139624.1, forward strand.
CATCACCCTTTGTTATTTCTCCAACACTACTTCACTATCTAGTTGCCACAGCCTATGGGAAATGTTGTTAACCAATGTACTAAAAGTAACGTGAATCTATAATGTAAACACATAAGAACATGGACGAGATTGGTGTGAATTATCCGTAGTGTTGTGAAATAAATGAATGCATAATAATCAGGGAACCGTGATTTTTCCTCAGGCTATAATCGTACCATCAAAATCTATAATGGTTGCATCCCGAGTGCCCCCCCTTCCCCCACAAAGAAAGTTTTAGAAAATGAACAGGAGCCATAACAGAATTGCCGTTTGCCCAGAGCTTGAACTGAATCTTGACCCAGTAGGCCAAGGCCAACAAGCAATTACGTGTTGATGAACCGCTGTAAGTTTGTATCTCTGGCATGGTCACAGTGGGAGAAGGTGGCACCAGCGCAACTACAATTAAGCAGTGTCTCCACAAGGATGCTCTCACTCCTGCTGCGGATAGCGTCGCATGCTGGCTGCCAGGCCCCTCTCCACTTGGCAGGCTGCTCCTCTGGGTTGCCTCTGGTAAGATCCTGCAAGCCAAGAAGAAAAATAAACAAACATGGCAGACTTGAGGCACTGCTGTATCGGGGATGAAAATCCTGGATGACTTTGACGATACAAGATTAATCTGTATAATTATCGTCAACATGGCTTATCTCCCGAGGAAAATATTTGTGACAATCGGCTAAACTTGGATATATTCCACACCAGTGTATGTCTAAATGCTAGAAACTTACCGTATAGATTAGTCTCCATAGCTAGGTGCTTCAGGCTTTACGCAAAGTACAGCAAGCAATACTATGAAATTAGCTGAAATGTCTGTTTATGCCATCTGCCCAAATGTTGAACTTGTACTGACGAGAAACAGACATCCGTTCTGCTCATCCAGGGATGGACTTTTGATTTCAAAGGTGGGGGACACAATAGACCAAATCAGCGGGGATGTTTACATTTACTTCCGGTTACCCCTGGGGTCCACACATCATAATGGCGGTGAAGACAAAAACAGACAAAGAAGACAAAATGGTTTGTTCGTGTTGTGTTGTTGTTTAATATCATTCATAACAACACTTTCACTAACGTTAGTGGAGACCAGCCTAGCTAATTTACCTGTTGGACCAGACCTAGTCTCGCTAGCCAGCCTCTCTTCCCTTCCGTCAGAGAGTCTGGCGCCGCAGGTTTCCATTGTGGGATTGCGAAAAAAATGGTCTGTTTGGGTTAACCAATCATCCTCGTCTTGGGCGGTGCTTAGCGTTAGTGCCCTTGGAAAATAGTTTCGGGGTGGAACTTGTGTCGGCGGAACATTTACACAGGAGGAGGAGAGCTCACAGGCATAAAGTCACGTTAGACAGCAAATGTTCTAAACATATTCTCTTGATATCTTTACAACCATCCACCGAAAGTGCCGAGCAAGCCTTCTTTATTGCACAATCCAAATTTTCTTCAAAACTTGCCATTTTCAGCGTGTAGCAATGAGTTAGCCTGTAGGTTTCTGCCATTAGCTTTTTACGCTAGCTAGTTAGCGTTCGGCGGGAGCATTACAGCGACACACATGGGAGCGGAAGCCGCTCTGATTGACATTATGGTCGGAGCCAATGACAGAGCGTGACAGAGCTTGCAAGCGGGGGAGCGGATATCCTGCTGCCACCGAAACAGCCGCTCGAATGGGAGAGCAGCTTTAGAGCAGGGGAGGGCTGATCTCTGTTGCCTGTTTCCACGGCGCCAGACTCTCTGACGGAAGGGAAGAGAGGCTGGCTAGCGAGACTAGACCAGACCAGACCAGAGTAGACTTGAAGCTAAATTAAATTAACGTGGCGTCAGTAGCTCTGTCTGTAACGTTAGCTCACAACGAGTCTGCAAAAAAACAGCGAGTTTGACAGTTGTAAACAAACGTTATTAGCTAGCTAACACTACATAAAACAAACAGAAGAAAGGCTAGATACGTCGGACAAGCATGTTTACCAACCATTTGAACATTTAAATTGAAAGTAGTCGGCCGAAAACAACGAGAGGGTTTGACAGCATTTATTTGACAACACGCAAATGATTGAAGTAATGTTGTTGTGTTACATGGTGACGTCACAGTGATTTGGTCTATTAGTACAGGCCCAAATCCTCAAATGGGCTTTACTTTTTTAGATACAATCAAAACCATGCTCTGATTTGATATCAACTCCGACTGTAAATTCATGCCTATTTAACGTCTATTTAACTCAGTCTGTAAATCTCATGTAAATTCAACGTAAATTCATATTTACACAGAACACTTCACCACTCATGAACATATTGTATATATTTACTCGATTTGATTGCACTTGCAACTTTGTGATTGTTTTTAGTTATCTTCCTACTTCTTATCTCTGTATATTGATGTGACCGCTATGCTGCAAGACAAATTCCTCGTATGTAACTTGCATACTGTGGCAATAAAAGTGATTCTGATTCTGATTCAGAACAACATCATCAGCCGAGTGTGAAGCAGCTGGGATGAGGATCAGCACCTCTAAATCTGAGGCCATGGTTCTCAGCAGTACCGCAACCATTTTAGGGCATCCTCCTCCATCATAGTATTGGCTATCATTCCTCAGTCTAAGCCAGGGATGTCAGAGATATACGGCCCGCGGGTCGGATCAGGTTTCATCCGGCCCGCGAGATGTTTTGGAATATAAAATATATATATATATATATTAGGGCTGTGGCGATTCACTTATCTCCCGATTCGATACTATCACGATTCTTGGGTGCCGATTCGATTTATATTGCGATTCTTAAGTATTGCGATTCTACGATTATTGCGATTCGATATTACGATTTATTGCGATTTTTGTTTATTTTTTCTTTTATTTTTTCAGTTTGTTTGCTTTTTTACACTAGATTAGAACATGGGAAAAGTTGAATCATACACTAGAGACTGTATATTATATATCATGAGTAGGGCTGGGCGATATAGTTAAAAACAGGGGCGGACTGGGATCATAATTCAGGCCGGGCATTAGATACCAAGCAGGCCAGGCCGATATGGGCCAACGCGCGTGAAATTTGGGCCGTTTGAAGCCAGATTTGGGCCGTTTGAAGTCCAATTTTACAATGAGATGCACCCACTTTAACCCTGAAGTGTAATTATTACTTCAGACTAACTAATAAAGTAATAAAACTACTAGTAAACCAGTAGGCGGCGCCTGGCCTGCTGTTCAGTGAGTGGCCTGACTGCAAGCACCCAAAAAAAAAAAAAAAAAAATTAATTAATTTGCGATTATCGATTCTGGAATAAAAGATCGATCCAAAAAATCGTGACATTAAAAATCGCGATACTTAGGTGAATCGATTTTTTCCCCCACCCCTAATATATATATATATATTATTATTAAATTCGCACCCCATTATGAATGACATCACAAAAAACAAACATGCAAAACAAAACAAACATACGATGCTGGCCGAAACTACGTGAACTACGTGTGGCTAATAAGCAAGCTAAGAGTTCATTCATAAGTTAATTAACCTGCACTACAAGGAAGTATGTCAGTAGGTCATCAGGTGTAAACAAAGCCGCCATGATGCCACGCTGGAATTGAATCGCGCATTCGGCTACCTACCAAAAAACAAAGGAATCAACAAGATGCTGTCGAAAAAGAGAAAGGTTGACACGGAATGCAGGCAGTTTCAAGAGAAATGGAAAGAGCAGTATTTCTTTTGTGAAGTAAATGGGTAAATGAGTCGAATTGATTTTAGTAAAAAAAAAAATCCGGCCCCCATGAGGTCTCAGTTGAACAAATCCGGCCCTCTACCTAATATGAGTCTGACACCCCTGGTCTAAGCGTTGTCACTCAGTTCTTGTCTCTCCTAGTAAACCATATCGAGTGTGTTCTGAAACACCTTCAGTCGTCAAACGAAAACGCTATCATTCTTCCTGCATTACTGTTTCATTCCTCACACGTCAGTCATCGCACAATACGGCATCAGTCATCAGTCCTCAGTCATCAGTCCTCACTCGTCAATCATCAGTCCTCAGTCATCAGTCCTCACTCGTCAGTCAGTCCTCACTCGTCAGTCATCAGTCCTCACTCGTCAGTCATCACTCCTCACATCTCACACGAAAATGTTGTCATTCCTCCTGCAAACTGGCTGTCAGTCATCACTCCTCACGTCTCACACGAAAACGTCATTCCTCCTGCAACATGCCTCACTTATCACTCAAACTAGCTGTCAGTCATCACTCCTCACGTCTCACACGAAAACATTGTCATTCCTCCTGCAACGTGCCTCACTTATCACTCAAACTAGCTGTCAGTCATCACTCCTCACGTCTCACACGAAAACACAAACACAAACAGCAATTTTGACGGTGGGACGTTGATCAAAGCCCCCTACATCTCCTATAAAAATATGGGAGATACCGAACGTGTACAACCCATTCCACCGACCCACTAAGTGGCGACAGTGGTCTCCAGACTAGAGAAAGCTGAGCAAAAACAGCAGGAAAAAGCGTGAGGAAACCATTCTCATGGCGAAAACGCTTTCGCGCTGGGAGCTGGCGCACAACGGTGGGGGATTCCAAAAATAGACACTGGGTGCAACACACTTTGAAACATGTAGCAGAAAGCCCAGAATCGCACGCAGCTTCATCAAAGCTCACAACCGAAACCCCAGAAACGAACGAGCCCGATCCAGACTCGCCCGACGAGCGCCCGCCAGGCAGCACAGACAGGCAGCAGAGACTCGCCTGTGACACACGCTGCAGAGCCACCAGAGACACACCCACGGAGGGAGGAGTTTGAAGGAGAGGGGGGTGGGGGTGCTGTTATATTGGAGGAAATTACTGTTCAGAACTATTGTTTAGATGTCTGATGTCTCACTGATGCCAAAAATAAATGGTTAAAGTGACTGTTCTGCCTGTTCTATCGAATTTCACAAAAAGGCATTTATCTCAGCTTTCCTTCTCAGATGCTGAAACCATGCTGTATTCAACTGCTAATGCCTACATAACAGAACATGATAAAAACTAACTCTTTTAGACAGAGAAAGCACACATTCTATTAGTTCTTTTGAGATATTTTGTGTTCACAAAGTCCTAGCAGAAAATAATCCTCGGCTCTTGAAAGATGAGCCAGAATCCTCAAAAAAAACCTTGGCAGAAGCTACCTACTGTATTGGAAAAACTGTTGGCAGTGAATGTGTTAACAGCAGAATTTATACTATTATCTCCTTGTTTCTGAGAGAAAACATAAAATCATAAATATTTGTATAAATAAAAATAAATAAATAATGTTAGGCTATATAAACAAATGTGCACAGGTAATCAAGAACATGAATGAAAAACAAATTGCCCTTAAGAGCAGCATATTTCAGTAGCAGCATCTTTTTTGAACAAAAAACTGTAAATACTTGCAAAGTCAGACATGAACTGTCCAGGTGTATGGTGCTGCTGATCGGAGCATCGGGTTCAGGTCCGGCGGCCGCGGTAACGTTATCGACATTGGCTGTCACATCATCATCATCATCAGACCTGGCAGCAGAGCTAGTACTAGCAACTTCAGTAGCACTAGCAGTGGTGCTAGCTGCCGGCGCTGCGCTAACAGGTTGGTCCGTTAGCAGTTTTTTGTCTCTTTACAAAACCGAAGTTAAGGCTTGTAAAACCCATTGGCGGCTTCAGCCTTTTTTTCGGCGGCATGGTAACGCTAAAGATTAATTGTTAGCTCAGCCAGGGCAGGGCAGGCTGTTGACATCATGTGATGTTGCACAAACCATGGCTTCTTCTCCACAGGCTGGGTTGTAGTAGTATAACATGCACTCATGGACGACGCATGGTGGCTTGGAGGTGAAATGCAGCCTATTTCACACCAACAACAATTCACACGGTAGTTTTGGAAAACTGAAAACATGTTTCTTATTTAGCCTATTTATCTAGTTAACTCAGAGAAAACGGATGCTCCCAGTGCCAGCCCTTTCAGAGCGTTTTCAGTGATTTCTCAAGACCCACAGAATATTGTGTGATATTACTATGTAAACACCGAACACGCCCAAAGAACGATGAGACTATCTTGTATCATCAGGAAAAAAAAGTTTATTGATATCATTTTCCGTTCTTTAGTTATCAGCAGTAGAAGATAGGTTGGTTTCAGCAAAAACAAACGTTTCAAACTAGAAGCTGAGATAATGAGCCTTTTGTGAAATGAAGCATTTCAAGCATATCACTGACTCTGAAGCTAATATTTTCTGATGTAGTGACACCTCAAAAATAATTTCCTTCAATAAAACAGCGAAAACAAAGGAATTTTGATGGCAAAATAATATTTTTTAGCTGCAACCAGCAGCGCTGGCCCCTGCGTGCGCAGACCCTACACCTTCTTGCTGGTCTTGATTTACTGCTGGTGGGCATCAGGTATTCCAGCTTGTGTTTGCATTACATTACATTACATTACGTCATTTGGCAGACGCTTTTATCCAAAGCGACTTACAATAACACATTTTTTGTCAGCAATAGAGCAATCAACTATGGAGCACAGTCTATGACAACTACAACTTCTGAGGGAACAGTGGTACAAGTTTAGGTTAGTGGTACAAGGTTGGTTAGTTTTTTTTTTTTTTTTTTAGAAAGAGAGAGAACGAAGTTAGATCAAGAAGGGCCCAGATGGAGCCTGAAAAGGTGTGTCTTTAGTCTTTTCCGAAAGATCGGCAGTGATTCAGCTGTCCTGACCGAAGGTGGAAGCTCGTTCCACCATTGAGGTGCCAGGGACAAGAAGAGTCGAGATCGGGATGAGCGACTTTTGAGCCCCCGTAGCGAAGGAGGGGCGAGGCGACCTGCACTGGTGGAGGAGCGAAGGGAGCGCTGAGAGGTTTGGAACCTGACCATGGATTGCAGGTACCGGGGAGCTGACTGGTGTACTGCCCTGTAGGCCAGTACCAGTGTCTTGAATTTGATGCGGGCCGGGATGGGAAGCCAGTGGAGCTCCTGGAAGAGGGGAGTGACGTGAGAGAATTTGGGTTGGTTGAATATCAGACGGGCTGAAGCATTCTGAATGAGCTGAAGCGGTCGGATGTCGGTGGCAGGTAGGCCGGCCAGGAGCACGTTGCAGTAGTCCAGGCGGGAGGAGACAAGAGACTGGACCAGGAGTTGAGTCGCTTCTCTTGTGAGAAAGGGACGGATTTTGCGGATGTTGTAGAGAGAGAACCTACAGGAGCGCGCTGTAGCAGCTATGTTGGCAGAGCAAGACAGCTGGTTGTCAAGGATCACCCCAAGGTTCTTAGCTGTTTGGGAGGGCAGTACAGTGGTGTTGTCAATGGAGATGGAGAGATCTGCGAGAGGGCAGTCTTTTCCTGGGAGGAAGAGTAGCTCGGTCTTACCAAGGTTGAGCTTGAGGTGGTGGGCAGACATCCAGTCGCCAATGTCTTTGAGGCATGCAGAGATGCGAGCCTCGATTTGAGTGTCAGAGGGGGGGAAGGAAAGGAAAAGCTGGGTGTCATCAGCATAGCAGTGATAGGAAAAGCCATGAGAAGAGATCACATAGGCAAGAGATCTTATATAGAGAAGGAAAAGTAAGGGGCCCAGGACTGAGCCCTGGGGGACACCGGTGGTAAGAGGACAGGATCTGGAGAGGGACCCTCTCCATGAGACCTGGTATGAGCGGTTCGAGAGGTAGGAAGCAAACCAGGAGAGTGCAGAGCCTGAAATGCCGAGGTCAGACAGAGTGGAAAGAAGGATTTGGTGGTTGACTGTATCGAAGGCAGCAGACAGGTCAAGGAGGACAAGAACAGAAGACAGGGATGAGGCCTTAGCAGTGTGAAGGGCCTCTGTGACAGCAAGAAGAGCTGTCTCAGTGGAGTGAGAGGCCTTGAAACCGGACTGCAGAGGGTCCAGGAGGTCATTTTGGGAGAGATAGAGAGAAAGTTGTTCGGACGCTGCTCGTTCGAGGGTTTTGGAAAGGAATGAGAGAAGAGAGACAGGTCTGTAGTTGTGAATAGCAGTAGGGTCAAGGGAGGGTTTCTTAAGCAGAGGCTTGACTCTTGCAGTCTTTAGAGCAGGCGGGGCAAGACCAGAGGACAAAGAGGTGTTAATGAAGGTAGTGAGGAAGGGAGATATGTTAGGTGAGATGGTTTGGAGGAGAGAGGAAGGGATAGGATCGAGGGGGCAGTAAGTGGCTCGGTTTGAGCTGATGAGTTTAAGCACTTCATCAGGAGAGAGAGGGGAGAAGGAAGGAAATCCAGGGACAGGGGGCCGAGGAGCAGGATTGGAGTCGGGAGTGTTAGTGAGGGTGCCTGGAGGATGGAAGGAGGAGCTGATGTCATCCACCTTTTTAGTAAAGAAGGTTACAAAATCATCAGATCATCAGGGAGGGAGGAGGGAGGGGGAGGGGAGGGAGGGTTGAGGAGCGTGGAGAAGGTGGCGAACAGTTTACTGGGATTGGATGCAGAGGACTGGATTTCAGAGATGAAGAAGGAGGTTTTTGCTTTAGAGACAGCATCAGTGAAGTTTGAGTGGATAAGGTGGTAGGAAGAGAGATCTTCAGGGAGATGTGATTTTCTCCATTTTCTCTCAGCTGCCCGAAGCTCAGTTCGATAAGTTCGCAGAGATTCAGTCAGCCAAGGAGAAGGGGGAGAAGATCGGGCAGGCTTAGTGGTGAGTGGGCAAAGAGAATCAAGAGCGGCGGAGAGAGAGGAGAGAAGAGTAGTGGAAGCCTCGTCGGTGGACAGGAGAGCAAATTGCTCGGCAGGGGGAAGTAGGGAGAGGACGGTAGAAGAGAGGGAGTCGGGTGAGAGAGTTTTTAGATTGCGTCGGGTGGTGGTAGAGTGAGGGGGAGATGGGTGGGAGGAGGGGAGGGTGATGGGAAGGGAGAAGGTGATAAAGTGGTGGTCGGATACAGGAAGAGGAGTCACAGTGAGATTAGAGGTGGAGCAGGATCTGGTGAAGACCAGGTCCAGCACATTCCCTGCTTTGTGAGTAGGAGGAGATTGAGAGAGGTAAAGGTCAAAGGATGAGAAGAAGTTAAGGAAAGACAGAGATTGTAAGGTTACTGGCTGGATGTTGAAGTCTCCCAGAAGGATGAGTGGAGTACCATCCTCAGGAAAGACGGAGAGGAGGGTGTCCAGCTCGTCCAGAAAGTGACCGAGCGGACCAGGCGGGCGGTAGATTACCACAATGTTGAGCTTGATGGGTAGGGATACGGCAACTGCATGGGACTCAAAAGATGAGATAGACAGATGAGAGAGAGAGGTGACAGTGTAGGTCCATTTGGGGGAGATGAGGATACCAGTGCCACCGCCACGGCCAGAGGCTCTAGGGGTGTGCGAGAACGAATATGCAGCAGAGAGCGCTGCAGGAGTAGCAGTGTTTTCAGGAATGATCCAGGTCTCTGTGAGAGCTAGAAAGTGGAGGGTTTGAGATAGAGCATGAGCCGAGATGGTCTCAGTTTTCTTAACAGCCGACTGACAGTTCCAGAGACCTCCGGCAATAGTAAAAGGACTGTTAGCGCACTTAGGATGGGAGAGATTACCAGAGTTACTACACCTGAAGCAGCCGTGTCTACGGCGTCTGTGGGCTGTGGTTACAACAGGGATGGGAAGAAAACACATAGTTAGGTAGATGAGTAGGTAGAATAAGAGAGGTAGGAAAAAACCCTATTCTATGGCCTCCCCTCGAAGACTCCCGCAGTTCGTGCCGCGAGGCTACGTGCCGCTTACCGCTGCCGCTGTAGACTGACAGTGTTCAGAAATACTGCTTCAACAGAGCTACAAGCCCCGCCTATCCCCCAATCAGCCCTGCTCGTTCACAGTGATGTCACCTGAGAGCACTTCACCAGCTGCCAGGAGTTTCACTCAAGAGAGAGCACTTCACCAGCTGCCTGGAGTTTCACTCAAGAGACACAGCTAGCCTAAAAGCAACTACTTTTTACAATAGAAGATAGTAGACAGAAGTAACACAACTTAAAACACTTACCCACTGAAGCCAAAGTTTAAAATCACAGACAGGTATCCAGAGAAGATCAGCTCTAATGCCAGACAACTAAAGTGTACAGTGCCAATCTGTCCATCGAGCCTGCTGTCTGGGTCGGTGTTGTATGGTGCCCTGCGTGCCCCACCCCCCTCAACTGCAAACCCCTCCTCCGTGGGAGTGTCTCTGGTGGCTCTCTGCTCTGAATTTTCCACTGCACGTTTCAAAGTGCGCTGGCTGCACCCAGCCTATTTTCACAGCGCTCCGCCGTTTTTGTCGCCGGCTCCCAGCGCTTCCAGCTGAGAATAATTTATCTTTTCAGAAAGATGCTGGTGTCAGGTGCTCTGCCAGTGCTTCTGGCAACTACCGTAATCATGTGGAGGGGCTATCGCAACAGACAGAAAGGCTCAATTGTGGGAGCAGATTGGCTGCTGTTCACAGGCACAGCTAACGTTACAGCATGCATCGGTTTCCGTGTGCCCACGGCTTCTTCTCTGTTTTTTTCCTCACCTTTCTCTAATCTGGAGAGCACTGTCGCCACCTAATGGGTCCGTAAAATAGCTTATACACCTTCAACATCCCCCATATTTTTACAGGAGATGCATCAGGCTTTGATCCACGTCCCACCGTCAAAAAACGCAATTGACGACTTTAGTCGTCATTGGCACTCTACGTTACTATTTGAATTGACGACTTTAGTCGTCATTGGCACTCTATGAGTTAACATAAATAATTAAATTCTTACATTGAAAAATAAATTATTTGGAAAAACAAAAAAAAGTATATTGTGGGGGTCCCACAGGTGTTATTGACTATGGGGTCCCAGACTCTTTGGACCCCATAGGTCCCCCCATAACTCGAACCCTGTCTCGGGGTCTTGTTCTCGAGTGAGGGCACAATGGAGCGGGAGATGGGCCGGAGAATCGGAGCAGCGGGAGCGGTTTTGCGTTCGGTTTACCGCACCGTTGTGACAAAAAGAGAGCTGAGCCAGAAGGCAAAGCTCTCGATCTACCAGTCGATCTTCATTTCTACTCTCACCTATAGTCATGAAGGATGTGTCATGAGTCATGACCAAAAGAACAAAATCGTGGATACAAGTGGCCAAAATGGGTTTTCTCAGGCGAGTGGCTGGCATCTCCCTTAGGGATAAGGTGAGAAGCTCAATCATCCGTGAGGGACTCGGAGTAGCCTTTGCGCAGAAAGGTGCCAGTTGAGGTGTTTCGGGCATGCCACATGGTCGCCTCCTTAGGGAGGTGTTCCAGCACATCCAGCTGGGAGGAGACCTCCACACTGGCCTGGGAATGCCTCAGGATCCCCCAGTCAGAGCTGGCTAATGTGGCCAGGGAAAGGAACGTTTGGGGTTCCCTGCTGGAACCTCTATCTCCGCGACCCGATCACCGGATAAGCGGTTGAAGATGATGATGATGATGATGAACTTTTAACATTTGGAGAGGTCTATAAGAATTAAATTTTTTGGCGATTGGGTGGCACTTCTGTTATGGAAATTGCTCAGAAACCCCATTATTGTCAATATACAGTACTTGTGTGTACCCATAGAACGCATTATTGTTCAGATAGCTTGATGTGGGAGGTCCAGGGACCCCTTTTGAAAATGAACATGCCAGTGTTTTCCTCACCAAAATTTAGCCCAACATTGTTTAGCCCCCTTCCCGACAAGCTAGCATGACATGGTGGGTAGCAATGCCTTAGGTCATTTCATATGACCAGTATCCTCACTCTAGCTTTAAAAATGAGCTCGCTACAGCCTCTTAAAGACTATGTTGGTGTAGAAGGAAAGTGTAGGGGTCCAATACTACCTTCTGAAAAAGTGCAGTGGACATTATCTCCTGTGTCCCCCATAAGTTATGTCGTTGCGCTCATCCCAAAAACTCATGTTGAATTTTTCATCATGACTCCAGAGTTAACACAATGTGAAAGTAGAAAGACAGCCTTGTCATGTGCGTTCAGCTTCAATTTACTCAACTGTTCTTGTGGAGTATTGAGGTTACCTCTTTTTAGACAGAAATTCTGGGAGTTTCCCTCGATTTCAAATCACGGGATAGTTGATAAGCCACCATTCACACTGCCAAGTCTATTACATTTTTCAGTTTTGCCTGTATTTTTTATACCATGCAATCACTCTATTGTTCTTACATCATATCCACACTATAGTTAGTCAAGCAGAACAGGGAGACATTTTGGCCACAAGAGTACGCCGCCATCATTACCTTCAAATTAGTTTGAGTAAGTTATTGGATTTAGGCATCCTGCCAATTCCCCTCTGCCATTCTGAAATAATTAAAAAGTTTAGTCAGTAAAACTTGTTGCATTGGTTGTGTGCTTAACATAATGATGTCAAAACAAAACGTGTCACATACAGTACGTGATTCCTGGGTTTCTTTGAGATGAAGAATTCAGATTAGCACAGTTCCAGGAAATCATTTCGCCAATGTCTAACAAGACTGCCGTGCCGTAAACTGGAGCGATATCCCATGATTTTGAGCCACGGACCTACAGGCATTCAAACCAAAGTCAATTCCTGTCAGTTTTATGCTCTGAAAGGGAAATAGATTATTGCTAAAGGGCAATAACTGCTCCATAGCACTAAATGAACATGTCTGTAGGTTGAGGCGTATGTCGGCGGTGCAGCACACCTGGCGCCAGAGCTATCATGGGCCCATGAAGGGAGACTATTAGACTCATTAACCGTATGACGCGGTCTCCAAACTAACCAATCAAGGCTACAGCTATTACTGATGTCATAGGTATATATACCACCTTCCCACCATGTGTGTGGGAAGGTGGTTTTGAGTCAGTCTATTTTTATTTGTCCTTATTGAAATGTTCCAAAACTGCATAACTAGGCTAAAGATCATTTTTTACCCACCACTTATTTAATTTGGATGCTTTCTTGTCAAAAGTGATGAAGGAACAAGGCTTCCTGGGAAAATATCCTAATTTGTTTGTCCAATGGCATTGCTCCCTGTCTTTTTGGTTCAACCTTTTAGTAGCAATAAGTAAGTTAGATAAGTTAGCAGACATCATGTTTAGCAAGCCCAAATTGTGGTGCTCAAAAGGGGGAGGAAAAAAGAGAACAGGACGAGCATACTGATAAACTGAGGAAATTGCTATTTCAGATGTTTGCTAGTTGGAGAAACTAGGTTGTGATGGAGGAGTCCAGGCTATCTTGTGTGTGTGTGTGTGTGTGTGTGTGTGTGTGTGTGTGTGTGTGTGTGTGTGTGTGTGTGTGTGAGCTAGTTGGAGAGACTAGGTTGTGATGGTGGAGTCCAGGCTATCTTGTGTGTGTGTGTGTGTGTGTGTGTGTGTGTGTGTGTTTGTGTGTGTGCGTGTGTGCGTGCGTGTGTGTGTGTGTCTCACACACAGGGCCGAAATTTGATATGTTTTTATTTGTGCTTGGATGTGTTTTTGTGTGTTTTATTATTGAGTAGATGTTATTTTGCATCCATATGCAGTTTCTTCCCGCAGGCCACGAGACTCCTTAACATACACAAATAGTGTAGTAGCCGTACCGCACCGTACTGCAGCTGCCACCACTATGTATGCCTAATGTTTAATTGTATGTTTAACAAGGTACATGCTATTTGCACCTGTATGTCAAATACGTCGAATTTAAAATGTCTGAACACGTCTTAACGTATGCACAATGCCTAATGTTTAATTGTATGTTTAATAAGGTACATGCTATTTGCACTGTATGTCAAATACGTCGAATTTAAAATGTCTGAACACGTCTAACGTATGCACATGACGTGCACCTATGTGCAATGAATAAGCCACTGACTTGTCTTATCGCTATTCTGCCTTATTGCCTATTGCTGCTTAGTATTGCTTATTGATGCCTATTTCTTATTGCCTATTGCTCATTGCTTGTTGCCTATTTGTACTATGTCGTAAACGGAGTCCACAGCACAAGAATTTCACACGTGATACTTGTACCATGGAGTGACAATAAAAATCTTGAATCTTGAATCTTGTATTTAGTTAATTATTTTTTTATTATTTGGCTTTAGCTGCATGTTGTATTTGTCTTTAATTGTCGATTACCTGTTACGTCGACAGGAAGCCTGCAGCAAAATCTGATTGGCTGGGCTGTTACAGAAGACAGTCCTACCGTCTGTCCATGGTTGGTCAATTCATATGTCTGTCAGCCCTCTTTCTGTTGTCTTGGGGGTGGGCGTTAACCACTTTTCAAGAGTTCTGTTCCAGACATAGATATATCCACAGCTGGCTATTGCGAGACTAGGCTGCCATGGGAGAGACAGCTAAACCGCATTTTAATTGAGTGCCATGCTTCCACTGCTGCTGATTCCTCACCAAAGACTGAGTGAGCCACGCTGCCGCTGCTACACGAAAGGCTGTTTGCCTGAAGACCTGATGGACACCGGCTGAGGATGAGCTGAGGCGACGCAAGTATCTATGGTACTGATTGCTGACTCTGCAGCTGCTGGGTCGAGGCTAGGCCTGGGTCGAGGCTAGGCCTGGGCCGAAGCTAGGACTGGGCCGAGGCTAGTCCTGCACCGAAGCTAGGCCTGGGCCGAGGCTGGGACTGGGCCGAGGCTAGGCCTGCGCCGAGGCTAGGCCTGGGTCAAGGCTAGGCCTGCGCCGAGGCTAGGCGTGCGTCGAGGCTAGGCCTGCGCCGAGGCTAGGCGTGCGTCGAGGCTAGGCCTGCGCCGAGGCTAGGCCTGGGTCGAGGCTAGGCCTTCGCCGAGGCTAGGCCTGTGTCGAGGCTAGGCCTGAGTCGAGGCTAGGCCTGAGTCGAGGCTAGGTCTGAGTTGAGGCTAGGCCTGGGTCGAGGCTAGGCCTGGGCCGAGGCTAGGACTGGGTCGAGGCTAGGCCTTCGCCGAGGCTAGGCCTGGGTCGAGGCTAGGCCTGGGTCAAGGCTAGGCCTGAGTCGAGGCTAGGCCTGGGCCGAGGCTAGGACTCGGTCGAGGCTAGGTCTGTGTCGAGGCTAGGCCTGTGTCGAGGCTAGGCCTGGGTCGAGGATAGGCCTTCGCCGAGGCTAGGCCTGGGTCGAGGCTAGGCCTGGGTCGAGGCTAGGCCTGGGTCGAGGCTAGGCCTGACTCGAGGCTAGGCCTGGGTGGCCCGGGATCGACTGCCGGCTGGGATGCAGAAGGCCGGGAGTTGCCTGGGTGGCAGCAGAGTTGGTGAGTGGTGGTGGAGGCTGTATTTGGTTTTAGGTATTTTATTCCCTGGACTTTAAAGCATTTTAGCTTTTTAATTGGCTTTTACTGATGTTTACTATCATGGGGAAAATAAATACGGTTCTTTTAACCTTGTCTCAGTCTGTCCTTGGGTCACACTGCTCTCCCTTATAGAAATCCTCCTATGGAAACCTAGAATTGTAATTTTGTGGGTTACGCTTTGAAAGAGTTCCTAGCCTCTCAAAAACCTAGGTGGCATTATCCGGCAACTTACTTAAAGGAGAACTTACCTCCAAAACACTTTTTTCAGCTTTTAACCAATATATATGACTTTGGGGGTGATGTGTGAAGAATTCTGGTCAGAATTTCCACATTTGACACCAAACTGTTGCCATTTTACCATTTGTATCATTTTTCAGCAGCATATCTGGCATAAGCGCCCTCTAAGGGTTTTTTTTCTTTTCTCAAATGAATGGGAGATTAGGAACACACTGACGTCACAGTGTTCCCAAAGACTATGGGATTTCAAGATAGTTACTCCCCTACCCCCCCTGTAGCCTTTCGGCTCCTCACAACTCCAAGCCTATTCCTATTGAAGTTTGCTCTTAAAATACTGAACCAAACGTCGTCAAAGTTGGCACATGTCTTAATTATAGTTTGTTTCCCGCTGAATGTGTCATTACTTTATTAATATCTTACCTGGATAAGCTCGAATGATGATGTTTATATTATCAGTCCGAGTTGAAAGCACTGTCTCCAGCCCAGGCAGGCGGGAGAGAGTCGTACTGTAAACCTCATGGACGAGCCCCAAGCTCCGGGGGCGCGCGCAGCAGCAGCTGGGCTCTCTGTGCTCTGAGAGCAGAGAGAGCACAGTCTGACATTTCCGCGGCTATCAGTCCGACTTGGAAGCACTTTCTCTCGGCCAGTCAAACGGGAGAGTCTGCTCTCTCATGCACCCGCGGGGGCGCGCGCAGCAGCAGCAGCACACAGCAGCAGTGAGAGGCGGGGGTTTTCAACAGTCTGACATTTCAGCAAACAAATCTCGTCGCAGTTTAGCGGACATGTAAAATATAACGCTATACTACGACGTGACAACGTGACAAAGCTTCTCTAAACATATCGGCTAATATAATATCATCACTGTGTACAAGCAACGCCAACTTCTCAGGAAATCAAGTCAGCAGAGCAGAGCGACTGGCTCTGTCTGTGTGTGTGTGCTCCGAGGAGGAGAAGAGCTCTGCCCTGCTCTGCCTGCGCCCTGAGAGGAAAAATCAGAGGTGTTGTAACTTTCAACAAGAGTCACGAAAAGCCCCAAAACGCAAATTAAAAACGGATTTCATTGCGCGGTTTATCTCTAGTTAGACGAGGGAATTACGTGGAGAAATCTCGCATTGTGTTACCCCAGAGCGAGAGGTTTGTCCTCACTGTGCTGTGTGCTGCGAGCAGCGAGGCTCTTTTAACGTAAGTTTAGACAAGCCACGCACACACACATGGGACAAAATGGGACAAAAATAATTAAATTTCTAGTTCGCCACTGAATGGCCAAATTGATATAACTATCAACCATTTTGAGCAACACTCTTTCCATACATGCCACCAGCGTTGGCTAGTTGTTGATATTTATAAAGATATTGCCCCTCTCAAAAAAAAATATTTTTGAGGCGGTAGGCAAACTGTAATGGCGTCAATTTCCGGAAAAAAATCTTGACTTGAACACAGCCAAAGAGTTTAGTATAGACAAGAGCATATGTCATTTTTTGGTTTTTTCCATAGGTATTTTCAAATCACTGTTCTAATACATATCTAGGGGGTAAGTCCTCCTTTAAGCATTACTGTAACTTGGGGCCATGTTACGTACGTGTGTGTGTGTGTGTGTGTGTGTGTGTGTGTGCGTGCGTGCGTGCGTGTGCATGCTTCTGTGCATGCGTTCTTAATCCCTTCCTCCAAATAGTACTTTTTCAGCTAAGCAGTCTTATTCTGAAGGCAAACATGTTATTACATCACATCACATTCCATGGCATGGTGATATAATTTCCTCTTCAGTAGGCCTACACGTTTCTGTTGGATCTCTGCTCAAATTAGCTAACATACTCATCTATTGAGAACATGTGGCTTTATTGTTTGTGTCAATATAGGTTGAAAAGGGTCATAATTCCCCCTTGAATGAAAATGTATTAATCTGGGATATGATATGATATGATACACCACGTTTTTTGTCCTTGTGGGAAAATTAGCCTTGGGACTCATGGCTCTGCTGGTTCGCAGTGCGCCACACACAAAAATAAAATAAAAATACATATAAACAACACAACATATTGCCCAATCCCAAACAGAAGGCATAGCACTAAAATATAAAAAAAAAAACATGACATCCATTCATAGCTCAAGACATATCCATTGCCACATGTTGGTAGAAGAGACGTACATACATTACATGATGTATCCCTTATGTAATCTCCTCTTCTGAACATACAGTATGACGAATACATTCTGGGTAACTTAACATTAACATTGAACAAGCAAAAACAAAATGTGACAAGAAAAGAAAACATTCATAGAAGGTTTTCATGTAGCTGATTTGTGATTAATTATATGAAGAGCGGCTCAGACTACAATATTTTCTCTTCTGCATTTGAATAAATTAGTTGAGCATCAGCGACTGTAAGCAACAGCTTATTATGATAGGCATGACGCCTGCTGAGCCATTCAGCCCCAAACAGGAGCAGCTTGGGGTGGACGCCCCGGGACCACAATGCTGCAGAGCTCCGCCCCCCACGGGACAAAGGTGTTATTAATGTAATATAACACATAGGGGTTGCCTTTGAACGTTGCCCGGTGAGCTGCATGTTGCGGATGCGTTCCTGTATCAGCTACACATAAGATGCGTGAGTTGAAATGAGCAGTGAAACTGTTGTATTGGATTTGGGAAGTTGTTTTCCGCTCACCCTGCTCCAAAGGGGGCGATGAAAGATGAATCATTGATAGGTGGGTTCGCTGTCTTTCAACATCCTCCCAGAACACTTTTCTTCCCTGTCCCTATGACGTAATGTTTGTAAAACGTCTATATTTATTAATTATTTTATTTATTTTTGCCTCCTAGAAACATGTAGGGGCTATTTCCTCACTGTCTCTGCTGTCAGTGTGGCATCTATTTCTTGCTTTTATCACTTAAGAAGTGACCACTTTTTTTGTCAGCGTGATGCAGATGGTCTGTCTCATTTTAGTTCACAGCCTGTTGTTGGACCTAAATAAGTCTTTGGTGGCACAACTACCATTTGTATTACAAGTATAAGTATCTGTTCTGCTCTTTTATCTCTCTAATGATTTCAACAAGACTGAACTGCTGTTGACTTCTCTTATGAAGATAAATTGAGTGATTGAATTAACATGTATTGTATATAATTGTATAATGTTTACTATCATCTGAAATAGCTACCTCTTGGCTGTTTAGTGTTTACTAGTGGGCTACAGTAGCTTGTAGCTCCGTTTGTGAAGCCCATGTGAAAGTAACTTAAACTCGCATTCTTTCGAATGGCCTGCAGGGGTGACTCCACTGGCTGCAAAAAGAAGTCTGGTTGCATGGAAGTGAATGCAGAAATGGTGCTATGGCCCCAGTAAACACTTTCCCAATGAGTTTAAATTATGGTCCAATTTAAAGCCCCATTCAGCAACTTTTCCAAGTTTTGCTATTGGAGAAACTGCGCCCTCTGCGTGCAGTAGTATCGATAACGATATCGCCGTTCAAAGTCAACAAAACACAGCGCCAGAAAGCTCTATGTACATGTTGTGACATCGGGTACTCACCACGTGATGAAATAATAATCCATAGTTCCGTGAAACATCATTTTCGTAGCAAATCCGAATCGAGTTACTTCCTGGTTTCCAGAAACACAATGCTGCCGCTGTAGAGCGCATGCGCGCATCTTGCCACGGGACATGGCAGACAAACTGCTTAGTCCCAGGGCTGGCCAATGGAGGGCGGTGTGGGATAAATAAAGGCGAGAGTCTCCCTATTACAAGTCTACAGTACTATGTCCTATGACTAAAAAGATCTGATATTACAGTAAAAAAAATAAAAAAAAATACTGATTGGGGCTTTAAAGTCAAATGGACAATAAAAAGACTATGTTTAGGGCCTGATTGACAGGTCGCTTGTCCAGTGATCATGGTGCTCACAGAGCACGGACCAATAGCAGGCGGGGCTGTGGCTCTTCTCGTCCAAATTCACGTCACTTCTGGGCCAAATTACCAAGATGGCAACGGCGAGAATGCCAAAATCGAGGCTTCAAAATACAAATCCAAAAACCAATGGGTGACATCACAGTAGCTACGTACATTTTTACTGTATATGGTCTGTGCTGTTTACACATAGACTGGGACTTGCTGCTGTGGTCTTTGCTCAAACTATCTGTATTCTGTTTCAACATACTGGCACTCATTTCTTGAAAAGTCCTGAAACAAGTGAAGCTGCCCAGGAAAGTGCAGTTATCTCATCTCACTGGCAGAATTTTTCCTCTTGGTTTAAGAAAAAATCAGACTTGAAGACTGAATATCAGACTATATGTCAAAATGGACTTTTCACTTTCCACTTTTCATAGTCAGGTGAATAGAGAGGTGAAAAGCTTTCTTAAGGCTGGGTATAGTCAGGTGAATAGAGAGGTGAAAAGCTTTCTTAAGGCTGGGTATAGTCAGGTGAATAGAGGAGTGAAAAGCTTTCTTAAGGCTGGGTATAGTCAGGTGAATAGAGAGGTGAAAAGCTTTCTTAAGCCTGGGTATAGTCAGATGAATAGAGAGGTGAAAAGCTTTCTTAAGGCTGGGTATAGTCAGTCAGGTGAATAGAGAGGTGAAAAGCTTTCTTAAGGCTGGGTATAGTCAGGTGAATAGAGAGGTGAAAAGCTTTCTTAAGGCTGGGTATAGTCAGGTGAATAGAGGAGTGAAAAGCTTTCTTAAGGCTGGGTATAGTCAGGTGAATAGAGAGGTGAAAAGCTTTCTTAAGGCTGGGTATAGTCAGGTGAATAGAGAGGTGAAAAGCTTTCTTAAGGCTGGGTATAGTCAGGTGAATAGAGAGGTGAAAAGCTTTCTTAAGGCTGGGTATAGTCAGGTGAATAGAGAGGTGAAAAGCTTTCTTAAGCCTGGGTATAGTCAGGTGAATAGAGAGGTGAAAAGCTTTCTTAAGGCTGGGTATAGTCAGGTGAATAGAGGTGAAAAGCTTTCTTAAGGCTGAGTATAGTCAGGTGAATAGAGTGGTGAAAAGCTTTCTTAAGGCTGGGTATAGTCAGGTGAATAGAGGGGTGAAATGCTTTCTTAAGGCTGGGTATAGTCAGGTGAATAGAGGAGTGAAAAGCTTTCTTAAGGCTGGGTATAGTCAGGTGAATAGAGGTGAAAAGCTTTCTTAAGGCTGGGTATAGTCAGGTGAATAGAGAGGTGAAAAGCTTTCTTAAGGCTGGGTATAGTCAGGTGAATAGAGAGGTGAAAAGCTTTCTTAAGGCTGAGTATAGTCAGGTGAATAGAGTGGTGAAAAGCTTTCTTAAGGCTGGGTATAGTCAGGTGAATAGAGGGGTGAAATGCTTTCTTAAGGCTGGGTATAGTCAGGTGAATAGAGGAGTGAAAAGCTTTCTTAAGGCTGGGTATAGTCAGGTGAATAGAGGTGAAAAGCTTTCTTAAGGCTGGGTATAGTCAGGTGAATAGAGAGGTGAAAAGCTTTCTTAAGGCTGGGTATAGTCAGGTGAATAGAGAGGTGAAAAGCTTTCTTAAGGCTGGGTATAGTCAGGTGAATAGAGAGGTGAAAAGCTTTCTTAAGGCTGGGTATAGTCAGGTGAATAGAGAGGTGAAAAGCTTTCTTAAGGCTGGGTATAGTCAGGTGAATAGAGAGGTGAAAAGCTTTCTTAAGGCTGGGTATAGTCAGGTGAATAGAGAGGTGAAAAGCTTTCTTAAGGCTGGGTATAGTCAGGTGAATAGAGGAGTGAAAAGCTTTCTTAAGGCTGGGTATAGTCAGATGAATAGAGAGGTGAAAAGCTTTCTTAAGGCTGGGTATAGTCAGGTGAATAGAGAGGTGAAAAGCTTTCTTAAGGCTGGGTATAGTCAGGTGAATAGAGAGGTGAAAAGCTTTCTTAAGGCTGGGTATAGTCAGGTGAATAGAGAGGTGAAAAGCTTTCTTAAGGCTGGGTATAGTCAGGTGAATAGAGAGGTGAAAAGCTTTCTTAAGGCTGGGTATAGTCAGGTGAATAGAGAGGTGAACAGCTTTCTTAAGGCTGGGTACAGTCAGGTGAATAGAGAGGTAAAAAGCTTTCTTAAGGCTGGGCAGAGTCAGGGGTCATCCCTCCATGTCGCCTCACAGTGGAGAGCTGCGAGGCTGAGGAGTCAAAGAGTTAACTGGCCCAACAGCGGATCGATCCCGGGTCAAAGCAGAAAGAGCCAGTGGGGATAGAGTTCACCTGACAGCTATCTGCTCCTCCTTAACTTACTGATTTCTGCTTTAACCTCTCGACCCAAACACTTTGACCAGTTCCATTGTACTCTGTTCTCTTCTCAAATCTATCCAGAGTGCCGTCTGGCGGCCAGTCAATATGTTGACTTGGCCTTTGCAATTTGGCTTGATGATAAATAAATAAGCTGTGTTGCACGACGTGTCCCTTGTGATCATAATAGCTTTGCATATCTACAGCGAAAACCCTGAATAACTGCCGATAATTATTTGTCATGTCAGCTGTTGGGTTTTATTCACTCTGCAAATAAATCATGCTCGCTGCTCTCCTGTATGTACAGTAATCTGCTGAAAGAGTTCATTACGTTTGAGTCAGTGGACACTTCACTTCCACCGCATCACTCCGGGGGTTTGACTTTCCATGGATTTTCTGACCGCAGCTGTATTACAACATGCATTCTCCTGTGAGCCAAAGCTACATAAAGGTGCAAAAGAAGCGAAGTGCTGAGAGACAATTAGGAGCTGGCTTAAGTCAGTGCCATGTCTTGGATAGGTTCCATCTACCCCAACCCTGGTCCCTCTGTCTGTCTGTCTGTCTCTCCCTCCCTCCCTCACTCATTCACTCTCTCCGTCTCTCTCTCCCTCTCTCCGCCTCTGTCTGTCTATCTATCTGTCCGTCTGTCTTCTCTCTGAGCTATGGTTCTTTGACCTGCGTCACCTCCCTGCTGATGGCCCTGAGAGTGGACGTCAGGGCACAGCTGGCCCAAGAGCTCCACGGCATCAGTCTCCTAGGTCAGTCTCTCAACTTTTTTTGTCTTATGTTCCCATTGAGCTGTTTTGCCATGCCAATAGTACCCCCTCACTCATGCATGTTTATGACTCTCCTACATTTTTTCTATTATGTAAATTCATACCGTATTCAACTTTTAGGGCTCTATCTTAGCCTTGCACCTGCCTCGGGAAGATAGCATCATGGTATTAGGCCCCGAAATGCGCTTTACGCTGAAGAGGCGTGGCGCAGTGCCAGAATAGGCCAGAATGGGCGTTTCGGCCTTAAATACCGGCCTAACGCTATCTTCCCCCCTGGCGTTAATTTAGCGCTTAGCGCTTTTCAAAACCAGGCCTTATTCAGTGCGCCGGGGATATTACTGTGCTCTCTCTCACTCCCTCTCTCCCGTGCATCAGACAGGCACAATGACCGATGAAAAAAAAGTTGTTATACCGTCATTCAGAGGCTGTTGCATCATCCTACCTGTGCAGTGGGGGAGAAGAAAAAGTAGCGAGAGAAAACGATATCATTCTGCCCAAACAAATATTCACTGCGTCGGCTCCCCTACCAAAGCCACACATGTGAAATCTCCCAGCATGCATTGAGGCTAATACATTTTGACAAGAAATAGCAACCAAATCAGCCTAAATAGGCTAAGTGGTAGATAGAAATAATATTTATGTTAACACAACATGCAATTCTAGAACATTTCAATATTGGACAAAATAAAACATAAAAATCAAAACACAACCCTATGTGAAACATATATGTAATCCAGGTGGAATATATATCCGTCGCAAATACAACGTGATATAGACGAGTGACAGCCGTAACACGGTTCTACTGTGATGTCCGCTCCACCAAGACTTGGCTTACTTCACACATACTTTTACAATAAAAACACATTTATGCAATGACTTTACATAATGTAGGCTATATTTATGTGCATCATTTAGCCTGTGCAGCAGGTAGTCTACAAGTTATAAAACTACCTGCCCTGAATGAGCCGAGTGGGGGTGCTTGTTCACTATTGTGAAAGTTATGTGTTATGTTATGTGAATGTCACCGATAGTTAACATTCTATATTGTAGGCTACAGGGAGACCGCATCAGCCCTGCTGAACAGATCTGTATTTGCCTGGCTGTAGGTTGAATTGTTTTATTCAGGCTATGATCTGTGATGTGCTGAGATATCCAAATTGGCATGAAGAGATGACACCATGCAACCAAAACCCGGACATGGATCGAGTGGATCGGAGCTTCGAAAAGAAGAATGTCATTGAGTAACTGCAGTTCACCAATGAGCACAGTTGTGAATAATTCTACGCTTAAAAGGCATGGGTAATAATGCTTAAGGCCGCGTATAGCGCCGGCACGAGAATAGGCAGTGCGCCGGTCCATGCCCAGTAATATGAGCTGCGCCTGGCACTAAGCGCTAATATAAGGCCAGTGGGACGATAGAGTCCTTAATATCTAATACAGCTGATTATTAAATCAAATAATTTGAATGACTCCTTTAATACAAAGACATTTTTCCTTATAGCCTATGTTTATTTGTGAGTAAAATATATTCAGACTCACCCACTATAGCATTTTCAGTCACCTGAGCTTTAATGAGGCACTTGAGCTCGCTTGTCTTTCATAAGCTTTGATAGTTCTGGCAGGGGGGCAGTGTGACAGCAAATGGACATTTGAGCCATCTATCCATGTTTGCAAAACTAGTTGGTTTGCGCACAGTTTTGACATGTGTCCACTGTCCAGAGAGTTCCCCAAACTTTTGAGTAGCCAGTCAGATTTAAAAAGTAGCCGGATCATGTTCGCGCCGTTTGTTCCAGTGGTCCTTTTCCCAATTAATAAACAAACCTCAAATATGTATCCATGAGTGTGACAATTGAAATCATACAAATAAACATTCTTATAAAGGCCCAATGCTCAATTTAATTATAAATAAAACAATATCCATATTGCAAAACACAAACAGGAAATGTATATTTTTAAGAACAAAGAAAATACTAATAACTGTATGTTTCCCCACAGGATTTGGAGAGATTGTGATGGGTGGACCTTGCTTGGACCCTCTTGGGGGGTTTGAGGGGCCATGCCCCCCTGTAAGATTTTTTTTTACTAAAATGCATGAATCTGGTTCACTTTGAGAACCAATTTAAGAGGCTAGATCAGGGGTGGGCAATTATTTTTCATGGGGGGCCACATGAGAAACCTAGATTGTTGCCGGGGGCCGAACAAATATTGTCATGCCGAAACCCAGGAACTTTGATGATAGAGGACCACAAAAAAATGTCAGGTTTAGAGGAATAACTAATTTTAAATTAACAGTTGTCATGTCATTATTCAGTCTTAAACACCAATATTTGATCCTTTTCTCACTCACTCCTATGTCACCACTTGCTCTCCCTGCAGGGCTTGAAATTAACTTTTTGACCACCTGCCAATATGGCTGCTAGAAGTTACCAGCCAATTAGAATTTCCACTAGCCAAAATGTTTTTCTTGGAATAGACCAGAATATGAGTGGGTTCATTTAAGTATAAGTATCAGTAAGTGGCCCGGGATTCTCAAAGCCTGTGTTGAGGGTCACACGAACAAAAATGCACTCTTGAAGCTAAATAAATCCAAAACCAACAAGTTAATTACTTAAATTTCTACTTCAATGTAAAACAGTAATTTCTTACACATGAGATTACTTTTAGCCTTTTAGTCATTATCGAAAGATATTCCATATTCCAGACTGAAATGTTATAACAGAAGTGGAGTATTGGCCAGAATGACATGAACATTTGTACACTTATTCAGCGGGTATCTTGTATGTTGTGTTCAGGTGCACTGTAAAAAAATAATACAAATACAATAAAATAAATATATATATATATATTTGAATCTATAAAGTAACCGGTAGGCCAGAGTCCAGTAGGCGGAGAAATCACCGTCTACCCGGGCTTGGGGAACTCCCTGTGTGTGAACATGACCTCTTCACAGAGTAGTGACTACTCTGTAGTGTAATAGTTGACACCTGTCTGGGGGAAATAGTTGAGGCACGCCGCACATACCGTGTTAGCAATGGACTTATGAAATGACTTGGAATATTTTTAAGCAGTGCAGCTGCTTCTATAACTGACTCTGTGTTTGTGCGTCCTTCCTTCTGTCCTTCCATCCATTATGGCACACACCGTCTGTCCTGTGGGCCCCAGGCCCCCAGCCCTACAATCGTCGATTGGGGTATGGGAGTGCGACTGTCGGCATCTTGAAGTGGGTCCTGGTCTCGCACGAGATGGCACGAGACCAGGGGTTTCCCAGAGCTGCAGCTCCTCCTGCTATTGGTCTGAGATCGGCAAGCTGCGCGATCGCCGATCACAGGTGATTGACAGTTTTTTTGGTATATATAGTATTTTCTATTATGACTATGTACACTAAACACTGAATATCTCAAAAGAAAGAGGAGAGCCTCTATTTCATTGGGGGGGGGGGGGTTGAGTCTACCTTAATGCGTTCTTTAGTTATGGACACTTGAATGTAGGCAGTGTTCACTGAAAACATCCGTCTATCTCCAAAAAGCTGCATTTTACGCAAGAGGGAGAGTAACAACGCGCGTGGACATGCCCCCAATTTGCGCTGCACCAATGCGCAAGCGCTAAATTACCGCTTTTGCCAAGATAGGGCCCCTGGATGTTAGCATTTCCAGTTCCCTCGCCTAAGGTCGCTTCGGGGGGGGTGAAGTTGCAACATTGTTGCGATTTTCATTTGGTCCGGTTCACTTTCACAGATGCAATTTGTCACAAGCGCCCCAAACTTTCTGAACAATGTCACGTGGTCGAAACAGTCACTCATCTATTGGACAGAATAGAGAAGGGAAATCTCTCCTCTCCAGCAGGCTTCCTGCCTGGCTGAGGGCTGCTGACTGAACAACACAAGTGAATCCGCAAAACACAAACCATGGATGGAGCAACACCACCTGCGATATTGGGATTTCTGGTTTTACTTTGGTGTTACTATCAAATAAATATTTGACAAGAATGTGCCCAATATGAGCAGCAGATGAGGCAGAAAGCTGTTGAACATTTCATTCTGCAGATGAGACGAGTAGCCTACGTACCGAAGGAGATAGCCGCAAGCCAGCTGTTGAGAAACGATGTGTTGTTGTTATGACGACGTAGCCTCTATGTCACGACGCGGCGCGCATGTACTGTACACGTGTGCACGCTGCAGTTTTTGTTTTGCTCCCTCCTACCGTCTTCTACTCATGATGCACTGCATGAGTGCATGAGATGCACTGGCGCTCTTGTGTTTAGTCCGGTTTGCTTTCACACAACAAATGAACCGCGCCAGGGCTCTCTTGGAAGCGAACCGAGACCCACGTTTTCAAGCGGACCAGAGTCCGCTTGAAAACGAACCGCACTATCCGAGGAAACGAACTCTGGCGCGGTTAAAGCGGACTAAACAGCTTATATGTGAAAGCGACCTAAAAGTCAATGGGATTTTTGTATGGAGATTTTGGGTAAATGACTGAAATAAGGTCTGTGGTTAACAAAAGTTGGTCTTCGATCATCTTCACAACAGGGTGGGAATTACACGGAGGCCATCAGGCCACGGCCTGTGTTGCCCCTCCCTCTGGCCGTGATGCCCTGAGATCCCTAATAAAGGCCACCTTGGCAGTGCCCTGCTACCAGCCTCAGTTGCTTTAAAAGTGTCAGTGGTCTCAGTTTAATGTAGCCTACCCTATGCAATGATGTGTAATTGGCTCATTAACACACATTTCAGAAATTTCACGATGTCAATGGAGCAATGGCCTTTGTGCCCTGGAATGTGGTCTTGTGCCGTAAAAAAATGTGCGATGCCGAAGTCCAGATAGCCGTGCCCCTAAAATGACAAAATTCCCACCCTGCTTCACAATGAGGACCACGTTTATGACTATATAGTAAACTCTCATTACCGGTTTTGCAGTTTTTCTTAAGCAGGAACATGTATCATATCGTATGGACGACATCGACTAGCCAATATCCAATGTTTAATAAAAGATCAATATTAGCCTGATTGCTTTGCCAATGTCAGCCTTATATATTGGTTTGCCAATATATCAGCTGAACCCTGGTTCTCATGAATTGAAATGTAGGAGCCGTTCAGAGAGGGTCAGTCAGTGCAACAATATAATATACTGTATACTGCAGTGGTTCTCAACCTTTTTACACCAAGTACCACCTGAGAAATTAGTTGGCTCTCCAAGTACCACCATATGACCGACGTTCAAATAGTCTATTCAGCTGCACAGTTTACGCAGGAGGCACATTTATTCCTAATAACATTATTATTGTTAACTTTTGTCAGCCACAGCCACAATGTACAAAGGGGTAGCACTAGAACTAGCAAACTCTTCCACACAATTCTCATACAATGCACCTCAGTAAATGAGAACATAACCGTATCATTCTCACACAGCAAGTGAGAAAATTGAGAACTTTATTTCAGCAAATGTACTTGTACAAATGTACAAGATTCAAGATTCAAGATTCAAGATTTTTATTGTCACTCCATGGTACAAGTATCACGTGTGAAATTCTTGTGCTGTGGACTCCGTTTACAACATAGTACAAATATAACAGGGCATATGGGTGCAAAAACAACAAGAGACACAACAAGCAATAAGGCAGTATAGTGATAAGACAAGTCAGAGACAGTGGCATATTCACTGCACATAGGTGCACATGTCGTGTGCATACTTTAGACGTGCTTAAACATTTTAAATTCTGCGTATTTGACATACAGGTGCAAATAGCATATTCCTTATTGTAACGACGAGCCGCCGTTACTAGTGGTCTTAAAATATAAATGTGATATTGAGTAAAATGGGGATGAATAAATCTATATTTTTGCACTGAATTAATTGGCAGATTGGCACACATAGCTTTGCACTATTGTATACAGGTTAAATGAGCACACAGTATTTTATAAACATATTTATTTATTGATTGACTGATTGCTGATTGTTGATTGCTCATGTGTTGCAGCCATCTTCACTTTCGTGTGCGCAGCTCGGACGGTGGGCTGCCGCCTCGTCATTCGCCTGTGAACAAAGAAAACAATAAGCATTGATTTATGACTCAATGTAGCGAAGGTGGTAATTAAAGAGTATAATTGTAGAACTCAAGACAATCATGTATGCTCAAACTTACCTCTGCCTCTTCTCCTCCTCTCAGGGTGTCCAGTGGGCAAACAGTTCCCCAGGTGCTCTGGGCACCTATTAATCGGTCCGGGAGGGTTACATCAAGTGGGAAGTGGGTAGGGGGAGGTTTGGTTTGTCTATTTGGGGATGTTTATTTTTGTGGTACATTTGTAGGTATGGTTTGGGTATATGTGGGTGTGTATGTATTTGTAGAGATTATCGGTGTGTTTTGGTAGTGGGTTTACATGGATGTTTAGTCTTTGGGTTCTGATTTGTGTGTGATAGTGCCCTGTGGAGTTTGGTATGTGCCAGCTAGCTGATTGTCTGCTCACCCTATATAAATGTCTCAGTTGTGTTTGGAGGTGTTGCTGTCAGGTGTTGGTGTACTCTGTCAAAATGGTGCTTAAAATAAATTTGACATGTTAAACTGTCAGCATGGGCTCTGCTCCTCCTCATTCTTCCTCCATGACTGCACAGCATCCTTACAATTGGTGTCAGAGGTAAAGGCCGACAGCACCTTGAGGAGAACGCAATGGCCACAAGGAAAGGACCAAAGACAAAGCCAGACCAGTTGGAGGAGCATGATAAAGAAGAACCAGGTTCGTCTGACCAGCAGGGGCCATTAGTAACAGGCAACCAGCCGGCTGATAAAATGGAGGCGTTGACAAGCCTGGTGCAATCTCTGGTTCACTCCCAAACGACCAGAGAGAAGCAGATGGATAAAGAGTCTACACGCCAAGAACAGAGGTGGAAAAGCATGCAGCACCAATTTCAACAGATCCAACAACAGGTAACGGATTTAAGAAAAGAATGTGAGAACAGAACTGAGCAAGGTGATGATGGTGATGATGATGATGATGATGACGATGATGATGATGGGGAAGATCTGGGGATGGTGGCCAGGCAAGGCGGCCAGCTGAAGGGGCCACAACCACCACCACAGAGGGCACCACACATCCACAGAGACCCCAGGTTGATACCACTCTCACCTGATGATGACATTGAACATTATTTAACAACATTTGAAAGAATGGCCACTGTCTGCCGGTGGCAAACAGATGAGTGGGCTATACATCTTGTCCCTCTGCTCACAGGTAAGGCACGCAGTGCTTACGTTCTCATGGACATTGTTGATTCTGAAGATTATGAGAAAGTCAAAGAAGCTATCTTGGCTAAATATGAGATTACAGCCAACACCTACAGAAAAAGATTTCGCTCACTGGACATTAACCAGGGGGAAACCCCACGGGAGCTGTATGTTCGATTGAAAGACTTGTTTAATAAGTGGGTTAAACCAGAGAGCTCCAATGTGAAAGAAATGTCTGAACTTTTGATTCTGGAGCAGTTTTTAAGGATGGTGGATCCGGAGCTCGAGGTCTGGATCCGTGAACGTGACCCAAGTTCTGCAGAGCAGGCCGCCCGGTTTGCAGAGACTTTCCTGTCGGCCAGAACTGGAAGTAAGAGAGCCACCATCGGCCGTGACAGTCAGTTCTCTTCCAATAAACACTTCACTCCCAGTAGACCTAACACTAGTAGGAAGTCTTTCTCTAACTCTAGGCAAGAGACACGCTGTTATCAGTGTAATGAACTAGGTCACACACAGTACACATGCCCTGTAACCAAACAGAGTCAGCCTTCTCTTCTGTGTTCAGTCCCCAGACCCACTCGCTTACACTCTGTTCAGGGAAACATGCACACTGTAGCAGTGTTGGTGAATGGTCAGCGGGAGGAGGCCCTTTTAGACTCAGGCAGTGTTCAGTCTGTAGTTCAGTCTAACTTAGTGCCTAGAGAACAATGGAGTGAGACTACTTCCAACATTAGCTGTGTTCATGGTGATGTGAAAGAGTATCCCACAGCTGAGGTTTATATTACTGTAGGTGGCCAGAGTTACCTCTTGTCAGTAGCTTTAGTCCCCAAACTGCCATATCCAGTCATCCTTGGCAATGATGTCCCCACACTGCTAGACTTGATACAGCAGGTGAGAGATAATGACCAGGTTACCGGTGAGGGCCATGTAGAGGGTGCTGTTGAGGCACCAATGCGGGAGGGTAAAGGTCCACAGCTAGAGGCCCAACCTACAGGGTTGACCTATAACATGGTGATGACTAGGGCTGAGAAGGCCAGAAATGTCCTTAACTCATTGAATGCCATGGACGTCCTTCGACGTCCAATTAAATAGTGACGTAGAGTGCCACGGACGTCCTTCGACGTCCAATGCGTTTTTTGACGGTGGGACGTCGATCAAAGCCTTCCGCAGCTCCTGTACAACTATAGTAGCTATTGGAGGTGTATAACCTATTTTACGGACTCATTAGGTGGCGACAGTGCTTGCTCGGTGCAGTCCAGATTAGAGACAGGTCCGAGAAACAGCCTAAAAGCCGTGGATCAAAGACAAACCGATGCATGCTCCCAGAGCCATTTGCTCTGTCGCGGGAGCTGACATGGGCTCCGAACAGGAGTCAATGCGCGCTCACAACTGAGCCCCTCTGTCCCTGTCTGTCTGTCTGTCTGTCTGTATAGTTTCTCCACCCGATTAGCAGCCAGGAAAGCAGCCCCTGACGCCAAACCATTCAGCAATCCGGGTTGGCTCTTCCCTGCTGTGGCGCTGAGAGCCGACAGCAGCACACAAACGCAGCACTCCGAAAATATAATGGTTGCGTGAGGCTGTGTGCAGTGTGGGGAGGAGTTTACGGGGGGAGGGGGGGAGGGGGGTGGTGCACGCAGGGCATCACACAACAACTACGTCACTACATCAGAAAATATTATCTTCAGACTCAGTGAATGTGCTTGAAATGCTGCATTTCACAAAAGGCGGATTATCTCAGCTAATAATTTGAAAAGCCTGAAAACGCTGAAAACAACCTATCTTCTCCGGCTCATAACTAAAGAACGGAAAATGGTATCAATAAACTTTTTTTTGCTGATGATACAATAGAGCCAGCTCGTTCTTGTGCGTGTTCGGTGTTTACATAGTAATATCACACAATATTCTGTGGGCCTCGAGAAATCACTGAAAACGCTCTGAAAACTCTGGCACTGGGAGCATCCGTTCTCCAAAAGTGGCTGGCACTCAATGAGTTAATGAGTTGCCTTTTGCAGGAGTTGATTTGGAGTCAGGCCCAGTGAAGACTCCCAAATCTAAGAGCCAGAAAAGGAGGGAAAAGTTTTTGGCTACTGCCAGGGAACAGAGTGAGGAAGCAGCCATGCCCGACCAGTCTGTAGAATTTCACATCCCCTCTGACATAGCAGCACTGCAGCAAGCTGACTCGATGCTGAAACCCTGGTTTGACAAAGTCTCAGAGGTTGAGGGTGAGAAACAGGGCAAGGCAGACTGTTTAGCTGGTGCCAGCTATATCATTCACAATGGCATTCTCTACCAGCGTCAGGGTAAAGTTGAGGCCTTAGCTTTGCCGCAGAGCCTTATAGAGAAGGTCATGGAGCTAGGTCATTCCATCCCCTGGGCAGGCCACTTAGCTTTCCAAAAATCCCTCAACAGGATTGCTAGTAGGTTTGTTTGGCCAGGTATGTACACCCAAGTTAAGGATTTTTGTGCTTCATGTGCAACATGTCAGCTAACTTCAGCTAGGGGAGTAGCTCGTGCCCAGCTTCAGCCATTGCCAGTCATTAACACACCATTTGACAGGATAGGCATGGATGTAGTGGGGCCCCTTGAAAAAAGCTCCTCAGGGAATCGGTTCATATTAGTGATCTGTGACTATGCCACACGTTACCCAGAAGCTTTTCCCCTTAGATCTGTTAAGGCCAGACAGGTTGCTAACTGCCTTCTGCAGCTGTTTTCAAGGGTAGGCATACCTAGAGAGGTCCTCACAGACTGTGGAACAAACTTTCTGTCCAAACTGCTGCAGCAGGTCTATAAGTTGTTAGGTGTGAAGGGCATTAAGACCACCCCCTACCACCCCCAGACAGACGGACTGGTGGAGAGATTCAACCAGACTCTTAAGAACATGCTGCGGAAGTTTGTTTCCCACACAGGCTCTGATTGGGACCAGTGGCTGCCATATTTGCTTTTTGCATACCGTGAGGTGCCACAGGCTTCAACAGGATTCTCACCCTTTGAACTTCTCTATGGTCGCCAGGTGAGGGGGCCACTGGACCTCCTCAGGGAACACTGGGAGAATCCAGCTACAGACCAGGAGCATGTTGTGGCCTATGTTGTTAAAATGAGAGAGAGACTTGAACAGATGACTGTTTTAGCACAGGAGCACATGAGGACTGCACAAGCGAACCAGAAGAGCTGGTATGACAGAAAGGCCAGGGAGAGGACCTTTCATCCAGGCCAGCAGGTGTTGTTGCTGCTTCCAACCAGTGACAGTAAGCTGTTGGCCAAGTGGCAGGGGCCTTACCAAATCACCAAGCGCCTGGGTAAGGTAACCTATGAACTTCACATGCCTGAGAAATTGAAAAAACATCAGTGTTTCCATGTTAACCTG
This sequence comes from Poromitra crassiceps, assembly GCF_964638095.1. Lineage (NCBI taxonomy): Eukaryota > Metazoa > Chordata > Actinopteri > Beryciformes > Melamphaidae > Poromitra > Poromitra crassiceps. Next base: position 108,229,388 of record NC_139624.1, read on the forward strand.
TTGAAAGAGTTTCAGGTGCCTGCACAGCCAGTGCAGCAGCCTGTCCAGCAGCAGCTCCTCATCCGTGCCCAGGGGGCTGAAGAGAGAGAGCAGGCATTCCCCTCTGACACTTCTGAGCCCAGTACGGTGCAGGTATCCCACCTCCGGCCTGTCCAGCAGGGGCAGATAAGAGCATTGCACGATCCGGAGCTGTTCCAAGAAACACCTGGCTTCACAACTCTGGTACAGCACAAGGTTCGCCTGAAAGCAGATGCCACTCCCCGCCGGAGGTTCTACAGGATCCCTGAACGTTTGGTGCCAAAGCTCAAGACGGAGATTGAGCTGATGTTGCAGATGGATATAATTGAGACTTCAACCAGTGAGTGGTGCAGTCCCATCGTGTTGGTCCCTAAGAAAGATGGTTCCCTCAGGTTCTGCATCGACTTCAGGTATCTCAATTCAGTTTCCAAATCTCAATACTATTCAATGCCCCGCATCGATGAGCTGCTGGAGAGAGTGGGGAAGGCCGCATTCATCACCACGCTTGACCTGAGCAAAGGGTACTGGCAGCTGGCCCTGGCACCTGAGACCAAGGAGCTGACTGCTTTCAACACACTATATGGCCCTTTCCAGTTTAAAGTGATGCCGTTTGGTCTGCAGGGGGCGCCAGCAACGTTTCAACGACTCATGGACCAAGTGCTGAGGGATGTGCCACAGTTTGCAGCTGCCTACTTGGATGATGTCGTCATTTTCAGCCAGACCTGGGAGGAACATGTTGCTCACCTTCGGCAGGTCCTCCACCTGATCAAGATGGCTGGGCTTACCATCAATCCACACAAGTGTGCCTTTGCCCAGAAGCAGGTGGAGTATCTGGGCCACGTCGTTGGACTGGGTGTGATCAAGCCTCGAGTGGGGAAGGTGGATGCTATCCACTCATATCCTGTGCCTACCACCAAGAAGAAGGTTCGTTCCTTTTTGGGGCTGGTGGGGTGGTACAGCAGGTTCTTCCCCCACTTTTCTGAGAGGGCAGCTGTCCTCACTGACCTCACCAAGAACTCTGCACCGAACAAAGTTCGTTGGACTGATGAATGTGAGAGGGCATTCGACGACCTAAAGGGGGCCATTGCTAAAGATTCAGTTGTCCACAGCCCTGATTTCTCCCAACCATTCATACTGCAGACGGATGCCTCTGGAGTCGGCCTGGGGGCAGTACTACTTCAAGAGGTGAATGGAGAGAGGAAGCCGCTTGCTTTCTTGAGCCGCAAACTTCTGGACTGTGAAACACGATACTCAACGGTGGAGAAGGAGTGTCTCGCGATGAAGTGGGCAGTTGAGGCACTGAGGTACTACCTGCTTGGGCGACACTTCACCCTGGAGACGGATCACAGGGCACTCCAGTGGCTCCATAGAATGAAGGAGAAGAACATGCGTCTGACGGGATGGTATCTCTCTCTGCAGCCATATGACTTCACCGTGCAGTACCGAACGGGGAAGTCCAATGTGGTGGCTGACTGTCTGTCCCGGGTACATGAAGGTTGAGGTACTGTACTCTTGGGAGACGGGGGAGGAAATGTAACGACGAGCCGCCGTTACTAGTGGTCTTAAAATATAAATGTGATATTGAGTAAAATGGGGATGAATAAATCTATATTTTTGCACTGAATTAATTGGCAGATTGGCACACATAGCTTTGCACTATTGTATACAGGTTAAATGAGCACACAGTATTTTATAAACATATTTATTTATTGATTGACTGATTGCTGATTGTTGATTGCTCATGTGTTGCAGCCATCTTCACTTTCGTGTGCGCAGCTCGGACGGTGGGCTGCCGCCTCGTCATTCGCCTGTGAACAAAGAAAACAATAAGCATTGATTTATGACTCAATGTAGCGAAGGTGGTAATTAAAGAGTATAATTGTAGAACTCAAGACAATCATGTATGCTCAAACTTACCTCTGCCTCTTCTCCTCCTCCCAGGGTGTCCAGTGGGCAAACAGTTCCCCAGGTGCTCTGGGCACCTATTAATCGGTCCGGGAGGGTTACATCAAGTGGGAAGTGGGTAGGGGGAGGTTTGGTTTGTCTATTTGGGGATGTTTATTTTTGTGGTACATTTGTAGGTATGGTTTGGGTATATGTGGGTGTGTATGTATTTGTAGAGATTATCGGTGTGTTTTGGTAGTGGGTTTACATGGATGTTTAGTCTTTGGGTTCTGATTTGTGTGTGATAGTGCCCTGTGGAGTTTGGTATGTGCCAGCTAGCTGATTGTCTGCTCACCCTATATAAATGTCTCAGTTGTGTTTGGAGGTGTTGCTGTCAGGTGTTGGTGTACTCTGTCAAAATGGTGCTTAAAATAAATTTGACATGTTAAACTGTCAGCATGGGCTCTGCTCCTCCTCATTCTTCCTCCATGACCGCTCAGCATCCTTACACTTATTAAACATACAATTAAACTCGGCATTTTAAATTCGGCGTATTTGACATACAGGTGCAAATAGCATATTCCTTATTAAACATACAATTAAACGTTAGACATACGTAATGGTAGCAGCTACAGTACGGTACAGTGCGGCTACTACACTATTTCAATCATGAGAGACTCTTAATATAATTTTAACAAACTTTATTGAATCAGAATAGACGGTTTGAGTATGGCGTATGACTCCATGATGTGACGCTCCTCTTGCTTATGAGAGAGGGCGTCGGTGCTGTATGAGATAGGACATCCCCCCTAAGGGGATTTGTTTCCAACAGGAGTCATGACATTGGTGGTGATCTGGGGAGGTGGTGGGATGAAGCTTTTTGCTCTGGAGATGCTGGATGAATGCGTGATGCTGACACGAGGTGAGTGATGACTGCACAAGTGTGATTTAAGCTGTGGTGATGGGGGCTTTATATAGTACCAGGAGAAGGGCATTTATGATGTTATAACTGATGTCATTTATGATGTCATAACTGATGTCATTTGGGAGAAGGGCATTTATGATGTCATAACTGATGTAATTTGGGCAACTGACGTCACACTGCAAAGGTGACGTCATGGAGAAGGTGACGTCGGAGATGGTGACGTCATTTAGTGACGTCATTTGGGCTGAGGGGTATGACAGCATGGGGTGCTCTATTAATGCCTTATTTCTTCCATGATTGAAATTCAGTCTACGACTACACTTGTGTATGTTAAGGAGTCTCGTGGCCTGCGGGAAGAAACTGTTCCTCAAGCGATTTGTGCGTGCTTTCGGAACCCTGTATCTTCTCCCTGAGGGTAGCAGGGAGAACAGGCTGTTGTGGGGATGGTTTGTGTCTTTGATGATCTTCAGGGACCTCCTGAGGCACCGCTGTTTATACAGTTCATGCAGATCTGGCAACTCACATTCTGTTACGTGCTGTGCCGCGCGTCTCACTCTCCGTAGCGCCCTGCGGTCCATGGTGGTACAGTTCCCGTACCAGGTGGTGAAGCCGCCAGTCAGCAGGCTTTCAATGGTGCCTCTGTAGAAGTCCCTGAGGATTTCTTTCCTTAGCCCAAATTTCTTCAGGCGCTTGAGTCCGTGTATTCGCTGTTGGGCCTTTTTGACGACAGTGGCGGTGTGGCCGGCCCAAGTCAGGTCCTGGTGGATATTGACTCCCAGGTACTTGAAGCTGTCCACCCTTTCCACCACTGTGCCGTTGATGGTGATTGGGGTGTGTGCGCCCTCCCCCCTCCTGTAGTCTACAATGATCTCCTTGGTCTTGGAGACGTTCAGAGAGAGGTGGTTGTCCTGGCACCATTGTTCCAGGGCCCCCACCTCCTCTCTGTAGGCCAAACACACTCTCTCTCAGTCACACACACACACACACACACAGAGCAGACAATTGTACTTTAAACATTCAAACACACACATACAGAGCATGTTGATGTCCATTGACAACTCACATAAGCCTAATGTGACGGTTGTGCCTGTCTGTTAATTTGGATTGATTGATTGATTGATTTATTCCAGCCTGCTTCTGTATTTGGTTTTGATGGCAGCAAGTGAACAGAAGCCTTTCTCGCAGATATGTGGTCGCAAAAGGAAGGAGAAAGAGCACAGCTTTGTCAGACAGGGAAGGATATTCTCTGTGTTGCTTTATCCAAAAGACCAACAACTTTCTGAAAGCAGGCTTCAGTGTTTCGTCACAAGACAACTCTATTAAACGCTCCTGCTCAGCCCGCACAGTTGCCTGGGCAGCTGAATCCTAACAGTATGTAACTGGAGTTGTATTTGCGCACTGTTTGCATCGTTTGTTTGTAGATTCCCCACTTGCGCGGCTGACGGAGCCACTAGCAGCATAGTGGCAATCGGTTCAGCTCTGCTAACGCTATTAGCATTATCACTGGAAGGCATGTGGCTGCAAACCGCTCTTGCGCTTCTGGCTTGTGCTCGTTTCACTGACCTGTCCTCCTCGTTCGCTTGTTGAACTTCATTGCTGCGGGACTCCTCCACGTCTCTTTCCAATTCGTTTTCAGCCAATTTTGCAACATGCCTGCTTTCTTGTAATCAATAGCTTCTTGCTTGTAACGTTAGCAGCTAATTGTGTACGTGCAACAGGTAGTTGTGTCCGTCAGAAACAATTTTTTAATTTGTTCCTAAATCTAAAAAACAACAATGTGGAAGTTATTTTAAACCCCATTTAAATTCTCAAGCTTATTTTCATTAATAGTAGCCTAGTATTTTGATAGTATCACTGTAGGCGACATGTTTTAAAGGTGGGTTTATTTCACATAAAAAACATTGAGATTCCAGGGATCCCTCCCAAGTACCACCAGCAGGGGGCGCAAGTACCACCGGTGGTACATGTACCATAGGTTGGGAATGACTGGTATACTGAATATACTGTATACTGAATAATGCATAGGCCTACTGGAACCCAACATACAAAAGCTCCTCTGCAGTACCATATAGGAGTCTAGCCACTGTCGATGTGCAACCCAATCTCCAGAATAAAACTTTATGTGTCTGCATGTGGTGAGTAATGTATGACATTTGCAGACATTTGACATTTGTTGACATGTGTCTATATGTACTGTAGAATATCAACGTAAATTTGAAACAAAACGTTGGCAAATCTAAAACATGGCATTTTACATCTCTGCAACCCTACAATCTCTACATAATTTTAAAGGTCCCATTCCGTGCAAAAGCTGTTTTTACTTGTAAATGCATATATACTGCTGTCAGCCCTCCCTGTAATGAGTGGTCACACGCTCAGAACTGCCACAGTTGGATTTGTCCCTATCCAGCGTCCCTCTGCAGTCTCCTCCAAGCCACACCCCCAAACGCTTCGTTTGCCCAGAGGGGAATCTGGGGGAATCGGGACGTCACTAGCTTCCTCCTGCATACTGCGCGGGTCTCTCTCACACAAGCTACCTGCACCATTTAGTCTATAGCCACAAAATTAACACTTCTAGCTGGAGCGACGCCAACTGTACGTGATCCAGCAACTGCAGAGGTGCATTCGGTAAGTCTAGGCATTTTGAGATGTCCTCTTTAGCGTAGTACCGTTTAGTTAACGATAACTCGCAACCTAGCGTGCTGGTCCACAGACGCTAATCTGATTGGCCGCTGGGAGCCTGGGGCGGGCTCTCCCTCAGCGGCCAATGGGAACTGTTAGTTCTGAATATATTATAGAAACAGGCCGTTATTGTGAAGCGACCAGAAGAGGGAGTGAGAACTCCGTCACAACAAACGGGTTTGCTATATTTTCGACAGATTAATCCAGAATCATGTTTTATGGACCAGAGACACACGTTTTTAAGAGGTTACAGCTGCACGAATTGGGACCTTTAAACAAAACTGGTTAATTTCCAAAACTATGCATGCACACTCCTGTAGGGTCTCCCTGTACAACATCTGCACAATCCGTCCGTTTCTCACGAGGGAAGCGACACAACTCCTGGTCCAGTCACTTATCATCTCTCGCCTGGACTACTGCAACATGCGTCTAGCCGGCCTACCTGCCTCTGACATCCGACCGCTTCAGCTCATTCAGAACGCTGCAGCCTGTCTGGTGTTCAACCAACCTAAATTATCTCATGTCACTCCCCTCTTCCCGGACCTTCACTGGCTTCCCATCTCGGCAGGCATCAAATTCAAGACACTGGTACAGGCCTACAGGGCAGTACACCAGACATCTCCCCTGTATACCTACAATCTATGGTCAGGCTCCAAACCTCTCACCGCTCCCTCCGCTCCTCCACAAGTGCAGGACGCCTCACCCCTCCTCCACTACGTGGGCTCAAAAGTCGCTCATCCCGATCGCGACTCTTCTCGTCCCTGGCACCACAATGGTGGAACGAGCTCCCACCTTCGGTCAGGACGGCCTAATCACTGCCCATCTTTCGGCAAAGACTAAAATCAACCCTTTTCAGGCTCCACCTGGGCCCTTCTTGAACTAACATATATCTCTCTCTCTCTCTCTCTCTCTCTCTCTCAAAAAACAAAACAAACTTTTCCACTCTCTGAATTTGTAGCTGTCATAGATTGTGTTGCATAGTTGATTTCTCTATTGTTGACAAAAATGTGTTATTGTAAGTCGCTTTGGATAAAAGCCTCTGCCAAAGGACGTAAGGTAATGTAAAATGTCACGCAAATAAAACTTTAACAACTTTGGTCATGTTTAGGCAAGTAAAACAACTTGGTTATGGTTAGGGTTATGGTTTGGGGTAGGCTTAAGGCTTAATCAATAAAAACGTAACCGTGCGGCTCACGGTTGAAATGTAGACTTTGGAAACGCTGTGACCATGACTGGGAATTGAACACGGCTCTCCGGTGTGAAAGGCAGTGTTTACCCCTCCATCCACCCCGGCTACAACACCCTTACTGGCCACCACGCTATTTCAATAGCAGACTATTGTTGTTAATATTCACTGATATGCAAAATGTTTTAGTTCAGAAATGTTTGTATTCTACATATCTGTGGATTGCAGAAGCGTAAAATGCAAACATTTCATTGTGGCGAGCACAGCCTGGGATGTGACAGGCAGAATGAATGTATCAAACCTAACTAAGCATTTAATAAATCACTACAGTATTACAATCAGTTTATGAGGTATTGTGCAGTCGTGCAGCTTAATGGTACACAGTTGTGGCATTCCCCCTCCTTTCCTCAACCATTTTCAGATTTTTACACACTCTCGACAGCTGCTGAATGCAAAAAATAAAGGAAAAGAGAGAAATAAACAAACACGCTAATGACAGCTTGTGATCAAAGTAAATGAGTCATTAATAAGATGTAAGCCTTGTGCACTGTCTCCATTTTGTTCTCCCATGACAGTGTATGAAAGGAAGCTTGAATATTTATCAGACGATGTGTTAATTGATGTCACTATGAGAAACAACCAGGATAATGCAAGTTGAAAGTGAGAAACTTTTCAAATAACACGTCAACTCAAACAAACATTCTGTCACTACTTCTTTTTTAATGATACCTCATTCTAAACTGTCTAACATTTTAAAATGATCTGTTTTTCTCTCACTCTGTATTCTTCTCCTTTCTTTTTCATTTGTCTTTTCTTCTACTTAAGCACTTTGGGCTGCATTTTCGTTTGTTATTTCAGAATTTTTGTTGTGGTTTTTGGAGCTTAAAATGTTTCATTTTGACATGTGTCATATCAATACCCACACCCATACCTGAAAATCCTACTTAAGTACAGTAACAAAGAATTTGTACTTAGTTACTTCCCATCTCTGTGTATCACACATCATTTGAAAGCTTAAAATCTCCACTTTCATAATCTGTAAAAAGTGAAGTTGGCCCCAAAACTACAGTCCCTGTCACATATGTGAACAGTCATTGTGTAGTCTACCGTTTATTTATATTTTTGTATGGCTTTTTAAGGTGATGCAACTTGCCCAAATTCAAAGACTAAGATATTTTGCGGAGAATTATTATTATTTATTTATTTTTTAACTCTTGACGTTTCCAAATCACTAAAGAATCACAGTGACTGAGTCCTAAGCGATATACAATCACATTCAATCACATTCTCTTAAAATAAATTAGCGGAGAATGGGTGAAATAGTAATTCTGCCTGTGTGTGTCTACCGCAGGACATTGTAAGGCTTGCATTACGCTCATGACTTCACAAGTGGACTAGCATTTCCTTCCACATGCTTCACATTATTCCCAGACTGCTGTTTCCCCCATTAGGGAGATGAATCCATTCGCTCATGATTTGCATAAACACCTGTCAGTGCTTTGTCCCCCCACTGATATCTAATGAATTTCAAGCATTGCCTGTTCGCTGCTCACATCCCAGCAGTCACAACATGTCCTTCCTTGACACTGGAGCTGCAGATTTTTGGCTTGAGTTTCCTGTTAAAATTGCAGCCTGGTCACCAAAAGTGCAATACATGGATATGTAGAATAGAACATTTCTGAAGCAAAATATGTTGCATATCACGTTTCTAGATACATGAATATTAAAGGGATCATTCACATTTTTTGGAAAGTCTATCCCTATTTGCTACTTACCAATGATGATGTTGATTGGTAGAGTTCTTTCTGAGCACAATCGATGCTCCTCGTAGCTCTGGAAAGTTGAGCAAAAATGAATGCAAGGTCAATGGGGTCATGCTCCTGTATGTACAAGTTGAGTCAGGCTCACTAAAATGTCATCCACAGTGCACACAAAGTTAAATTCTGTGAGCTTCAGTCAGCTGGTACATACAGGAGCATGACCTCATTGACCTTGCATTCATTTTTGCTCAACTTTCCAGAGCTACGAGGAGCATCGATTGTGCTCAGAAAGAACTCTACCAATCAACATCATCATTGGTAAGTAGCAAATAGGGGTAGACTTAAAAAAATGTGAACTATCCCTTTAACATTATACACGTCATAGGGCCCTATATTCGTACGGCGCTATCGTTTGTGCTGTCGTTTGTGCGCCTCTTATTGCTATCTTCCCTGCGTCTTAAGCTATCGTCTGCCTCCACCCTCCAGTTTTGCGCTGGGATCTAAGCGCAGACACAGGTGTAGGCGTGGCTCAGGCATGTCCGTGGGCCTCTAGCCTATCATCTGCCTCCCGCAAGTGTCATTTTGCGCTCTGGCAAAGATACCGTCGCTATGTTCCGAGTGTAAACAGAGGTTTGGGCGTTGCCCGTGCCAAAATAGGCATTCCAGCGCAATGTGTTAGAAAAAACGGCCTTGGGTGCTCTCAATTTTAACGCCACCAAATAGCAGGTCTTAGCGCAAAAAGAACCACTACGCCAGGCGTACGCCTGAGTGCACACAGTATATCTCCTCTGCAGGAAATCCTCGCTTGGATACATTACGCATGGCATGATGTCACTCTCTCCAACACCTCGCGCGTGGACGCACACTTCCCTCCTCAGAATGCCACGTTGATTTTCAACTATAGCCTACACTGCAGAAAAAAAACACCTTGATTTAAAATTGAGAATTCGTTTGTCATGGTTTTGTGCCAAAAAGTGATTTGCGTTTTGAATTGGATTACCAGGGGAACGAGGGTCTGGCGGGGCGGGAGTCTGTGTGTAGCCCGGGGAGGGGTGCTTAAGTGTGGGGTGCGCATGGGTTCGGCTAGTGTGCCGTGTCCTGAAGGGGGGTCTCCCCGGAGAAGGTGGGAGCTCGGCCGGGTAGGCAGGCTGGGTGGGTAGAGGCACTGAGGCAGCGCTGTGCGCGGTCCCGCGGATCGAAATCAGTTTCTGGCAGCAAATCACTTTTTGACACAACACCGGCCAGTAGGCTATACAGTAACCTCTCTCCCTGCAATTGCACCATGCAGCAATAGCTTAACCCGAGTGGACAATTCTGCTATAGGCTATTGAAATAGGCTAGAATTAAAATCTCACGGGGGGTATGGTGGCTCAGTGGTAGAGCTGTTGCCTCACAGCTAGAAGGTCCTGGGTTCGATTCTCACGCGCTGAAGGAATGCGTGCCCGTCCGCATGTCCTCGAGTGCCCACTGCCCAGGTGGGGTCGTCAAAAGGGCCTTTCTGTGTGGAGTTTGCATGTTCTCCCCATGCCCACTAGGGGTTTCCTTCATATAGGAACCCCTCACCAAAACATGCAATATCCTGGTTGCTAATGTGGTGCCTCCTCTGGTCGTTAGGGGCGCCTGTTCGGAGGGAGGGGAACTGGTTGGAATAGCGTGAACCTCCCACGTGCTATGTCCTACCGGTGAAGCCTTCCCTGTCAGGTGAAAAGAAGCGGCTAGCTAACTGCCCATGTCTCGGAGGAAGCAAAATCGGGGGGGGGGGGAATACATTTTTTTTTTTTTTTATCTCACACATCCCTACCCTATTAACTCATTGAATGCCATGGACGGACATGTTCGTCATTTCAAATAGTAACGTAGAGTGCCAAGGACGGACATGTTCGTCAATTGCGTTTTTTGACGGTGGGGCGTCGATCAAAGCCTTCTGCCTCTCCTGTACAAATATTATAGCTATTGGAGGTCTATAACCTATTTTACAGAACCCTTAGGTGGCGACAGTGCTCTCCAGGTTAACAGAAAGGCAGAGAAAAACAGAGAATAAGTCCTTGGGGAAACGGAAATCGCATCGCATCCGTATGCATCGATATGCATGAAGCGTTTTAACGTTAGATGTGCCTGCAACAGGCAGCAGCCAATCTGCTCCCACAATTGAGCTCCTCCACTGCTGCGACAGCCCATTCGCATGATCATCGTTATTATTCTCAACTGGAAGCATACAGTAGTAGCCGGTGACAAACACACGCGGAAAAAGCTGGATGTCGCCGCGCACCCTTCACAGTGCAGTCAGAGCAAACTCAGCAGAGAGCCACCTCCCATACAGGGAGGAGTGTGCAGTTGAGGCGAGGCGAGGCGAGGCGGGGCGGGGGGGGGGGGGGGGGGGGGAGAGCAGCACACAGCCACACAACACCCAGACAGACCCAGGCAGCAGGACAGGGTTGGCAAACGCAAGCCAGAATATCCGATGCCCACCAGCAGCAAGAAGCTGCAACCAGCAGCGCACGCAGGGGCCAGCTAAAATAACCATATATATATGGTTGCAGCTAAAAATATTATTCTGCCAAACAAAATTCCCTGGCCTCACTGTTTTATTGAAGGAAATTATTTTTGAGGTGTGACTACATCAGAAAATTAGCTTCAGAGTCAGTGATGTGTTTGAAATGTTTAATTTCACAAAAGGGCCATTATCTCAGCTTCTAGAAAAAAACTGCTCTTTTTTGTTAAATCAAGCTATCTTCTCCGGCTGATAACTAAAGAACGGAAAATGATATCAATAAACCTGTTTTTGCTGATGATAGAAAAGAGTCTAATCGTTCTTTTTGCGTGTTCATTGTTTACATAGTAATATCACACAATATTCTGTGGGCCTCGAGAAATCACTGAAAAAAGCTCTGAAACTCTGGCACTGGGAGCGTCCGTTCTCCAAAAGTGGCTGGCACTCAATGAGTTAAAGAAACAAATATTTTTAAATGTGTATGTTATAGCCTATATGATATTTAAATTTTTTATTTGCCATTTTTAAACATAACATAACAAAGACAAAGAAGAAAAAGAAAAAGCACTACGAAAAGACTAATTAATACTAATTACTAATTACAAAAGCATACATTTTCGTTACGAATCCGAACTGGTTCATCCTCCAATTCTCTCTTCCCTATCTCATTCTCTCCCCTCTCTCTCTCTCTCTCCCTCTCTCTTTTCTCTCTCTCTCTCTCTCTCTCACGCTGCTTGCACTCAGCAAGAAAGAAGCTGCTGTCACAGACGTGATGGCGGTGACGCTGTGGCTTTTAAGGGGAGTGATCTCACACTTGTGAATACTCTTCTGGGCATAAACACGCCTATATGAGGTTTGCGCTGAGATGACGCGAAGTACAGCGGGCCAACACGGTCACAATTAGGGCTTTGCGCGGCGCTATTCCAGCACAAAATGGGCGCTAACGCAAAATTACCGCCATTGCGAAGATAGGGCCCATAGAGTGTGCTATTGAAAGAGTGTGGTGGCTGAGGTGGATGGAGGTGTAAACACTTGCCTTTCACACCGGAGGGCCATGTTTCTAATTCCCAGTCATGGTCACAGCGTTCCCAAAGTCGACATTTCAACTGTGAGTCACATTTCACCTTTATGTCATTTAAACCTATTTAGCAAATCATAATCCTAAAACCAAGTTGTTTTACATGCCTAACAGTTGTTCTACTAGCCTGGGAAGGCAGTGAGGTTCAAATTTACCTTGAGATTGTAGGTTTGCGGAGAGGTAAAATCCCACATTTTAGAAACATTATTTTGTCGATGTTTTGTTTCAAATTTACCTATATTATCTGGTGTGCAGACATGTAAAATGCAGACGTTTTATTCTGGTGATTGGGTTTAAAATTGCATTGAACAGCCTCGTGCTCATCCTTCTATTTACTTTATTCAGGCTTTTACTGATGTTTGGTGTGTCTCTGTTACTGCTGACAGAACAAGGGATTTATCTGAAGGATCGATACGTGGAGCTATTACCAAATTTAAACTCTCAACTTCAATCATTCCTTGAAAGCCAAATATTGGCTTATTACTAAACAGTCAGAGGTGGAGAGCAACTAGCACTGTGTCTCCTGCATAAATCGCTGGCTTACTGGGGAAGCTAAGCAGGTCTAACTGTGGGTAGTCCTTGGATAGGAGACCATGGTGCTGGAAGTGGTGTTGGAGAAGAAGTACTCTCTCCTCTGGTCTCATGAATAATATCCCCATTCCCAATGCCCCAGCGCAGAGACAGGAGGAGGGACTCTGTCCTGTGAGTGAGCACCGTCCTTCAGATGAGATATTAAACCAAGGTCCTGGCTCTCTGTGGTCATTAAAGATCCCATCAGCACTCTTCGCAAGAGTAGGGGTGTAACCCGGCTGGTGCCCTGGCTAACTTCCCACACAGGCCTTCCTTCCATCATGGCCACCTAATCATCCCTCCTTATCTAATTGGCTCTTTCAGTTCTCAATTATCCACCATGATAGCTGATGTGTGGTGAGAGTTCTGGCGCAAACTGGCTGCTGTGCATCACCCAGGTGGGTACTACACATCAGTGGTGGATGAGTTGAGACCCACCCCCGCGGGCGCGCGCACGCACGCACGCACGCAAAACATACGATAACATCATAAAATATGTCGCATTGTTCGATTTTTAAACTCCAACATGCAGCTTGGGTGCAGCAGTTAGATCTAGACCATTAAAATGCTAATTATAGATTAATGCTTCAAAAAGGTCACACTCTGAAAGAAGTGTTTAATTTTGATACTTCAGTACATTTTGCTACATTTAGTTAAGTAACTTTTGAATTCTGAACTTTTACTTTTAATAAAGTAAATTAATTTTCCATTATGTTATTGCTACTTTTAGTTAGTAAAGGAGGTGCCAGCAGAGGTGTCAGAAAATGGTTTATTATACTGTATCAGTGGATAAGCATCACAAAAGAAAAATAGTAGAAACAGAATAAAATATTGATTTTAAACACACACTTTCTCCAGCACTTGACCTATCATTTGAAATGTTAAAATTCTAAAGAAAGAAAAACATATAATATGCTCAGCATATCACAAAACCTGTGAGAACGCAATAAGGATTTGCAGTCTCACCGGTGATAAGTTAGCTGCTGCCTTGCACAGTTTGTTATAAATACTGCCTGAGACTGACTGGCTATAGGAGCCATGCATCACCGGGGCAGATAGGCTAGTAAAGCGATGATGCATGTGTCCTTGGCACGGGGGCTGAGAGGGGCTCATAGCTTTATCTCTGGCAAGCATCAGCGGAGAATGGCCATCACAAGGTCAGCCTTGAAGGTGAAACATCGGCAGAATGCTTCACTATCATAACTCATTCAGAGGACCGACTGTAACTGGCAGGCAGGCATTTGTACAATTAGTTAAACTGGACTTTTTCCAGTTAATGTAATAGGTCTGGAGATATGTTAAGGCGAGGTTCGTGACTTCTGCTGAATGATGCTGCAAACTGGTCAGTGGTTGCTGGATATGACTGTGTTTTTGTCAGATGTATGGAATGGAATGATATTTAAACAAATAGCGTTAATCCTTCCACTATTTGCCATGGTCATTTGACTTTATAGCATACAATCGCAATTATGCAATTTGAAAGACCCCACGAAACACCATCTTTGTCACTTGTTGTTACAGCTTGTCACAAAATATGTGATGTTTTATTAGTTTATTAGTTGGAATTGCAGCTTGAGATCACCATTTAAGATAGCCTACTCTGTTTTTAGTCAAAGTAAGTAATAGCTGTTCATGGGGACTTTAGTTGCTATGGTGACAACACAAGTCTGGGCGTTAAGGCTCTAAATTATGCCACACTTGCTTAAGAAGTGTGCAGATGAGTCATAGCGACGCGGCTAACATACTGTATAGCTTTATGACATACTGTACTTCTCTCTCTAGCTCTTCTAGTCATCATGTTAGAATACATGGCAGCAAGGAGACAGAGAAGCTGCTTCAAACCTCTCAGCTCAGTGACGGCCATCAGTCGCTTTACATGGAAGCTACAGTAGACCAACGGTTCACATAATAATGTCTGCTGCTCAGTTGATTTGAATGGGAATGGCTATTGCAGTTCTGTGGATTTAGACCTCAACTACATGAGGTTCTTCAGTTACTCACTTGATTTTGGGTTGATGCATGTAAACACCATAGCTGAGTCCGAACAACCTGGTTAAGCTCATACAATACATCTTCATACAACTTCTCTCACTTTTGGATTTTGCTATCTGTGCAAACTCAGACTTTGATGTCTGGTGATTATCCTTTCTTTCCCCTACTCTATATAAGAAGTACTGCTCACTCAAAGGGAGTAGCTGACGGCCAAACTATTTATAGTTGTTTTGCTGGCAGACATCTGTGGGCGAGACACCACAAATGGACAGGAATATTTTGTTAACTAGTTTATTCTTGGCAACAGCACGACTCAGTCGCAGGTTATCAAGGTTAACGTAGCTTAATCTGAAAAAGACTTTCACCACATATGGCCAATAGCCGGGTTATTCTGTGCATGTAAACGCAGCAACTGGAAGGCACCGAGGAAGGGGAGTTGACAGATGCAAAATAAAACCTAGATATGAACCTCTGCCGCAGGAGTTTCACAAATGAATCAGCGCCGGCCCAAGTTCTGATGAGACACAGCAGGGTTGAATTAGAGGGGCAAAAGGAAGGTGATGATATTTGGCACAACCCAAATGTTTGCTTAGTGCTGTAGTCAAACAGGCGGGGAAGGAAGCAGATGGCCAAACAATAACCAGAAGCGAAATGTGCCGTCCTGAGAGGGTTGGGATGAAACTTGTTTTGCAGTTGGCATTCAGGGGCCTTTTGGATGTGCTCTTCCCTGTGGCTGTGGTCATTCTAAACCAATAAATCATTGTGACAATAAATGTGGTGACATCTGCCACACAGCATCTGATGGCTGACAGAAGTCATCACAGCCTTGATCTGTGAAGGGAGAAGACAACAGTGATGTGCAGCAGAGAAGCTATTCAAATGAACCACCTCATGTGTGCCCCTGCCAATATTGGCAGATCAGTTGGTAAATTAGTGCAAACTGAATTGCCTTTTCTCTTCTCAATTAGTAATGTCACTAGCCCTCTGTTCTAACCTTGACAGACTGTCTGATCAACATGAAGGCACACATTAGACTGTCAATGGAATTATTACTGAACTAGCCTTTCAAGGGATGCATTCACTCGTTTTTACGATGTGCCTCTACTCCCTTCTTGTGTAAATAACCACAGTAATTGTTTTAATCACACAGAATATTCCGTTTTAATGCAAACCGATGAAGCAAAGTAACAGCCAGGGAAGACATCCCAGTGAGACTGGAATCAGCTGTTCATTTCTCAGGTCATTCTCACTTTATTGTAATAGCTGTAAAATAATTTCTCCAATCATAGACTGAACAGAAACACCTGCATGCACTTACAAATGAAGGCTCTCTTTTGAGGAGAAAAATATAGCTTTTACACCACTCAGTACATAAAAACAATATGAATGATTCATCTTTAAAATTTATAGTATTTTGTGGACAAATCTCTTAAAATTCCCAATACCATACCACAGTGAGTTTTACTTTGATGCCAATAATCATTTAGTGCGTTTATGCATTTTTTTTTTTCAAATACCAGGATATCATTTTGGAAGTTGATGTTGATCATTTCAGTATCATTGATCTTATACAGTACAACTGCCACGCCAATGCATGCAATGGTAGCAGCGGCGCCGAGCAGCCCGTCCTCCATGCTGAGGCTCCCAGGTGCACAGGGAACAGATGGGGGTTAAGGAAACACCTGGGGGTGGGGTTACATGCTGCAAAGCCACCATGTGCAAAGCCAGGCTGTCACGCATACAAGAAAAACACAACAGCAGACTGCAAGGGCGATATAAAGGGAACAATAGCGGCTGGGTTTACATGGAAAATTCTGTTCTTAACCCAGTTCCTCAAATAATATGTGACAGGGACTGGTGTTTTGCGGAACAAGTAGGCCAAGCTCTTTTTCTTTTTCTTTTGTAGATTGTAAGCTTTCAAATGATGTGTCATACATTGAAATCTAAAAGTAGTTGAAGAAGATATGCTTATTTGAATGTCCGTACTCCTAGAAGCAACATTCAGAGAAAATTGCCCTGAAAGTTGGTGCCAAGCTTAGTTTGCTAACAAAGTATGTGGTATAGTGATCCTAAAACTGCTATTAGTTATATTGAGTGCGTTCTTCAACATGTAAATTTGCATTAATAGAAAATAAACAAATAAATAAATAAATAAATAAAAACAACCTTTTATCTTGATTTGTGTGATTTCACGGTTCCCTATTTGTTACCCTTTTCACCAGACCATGTCACGGCCATATCATGGTTTTGGGTGGACATAAACATAATAACTGTAGGGAAGAGGTCTCCTTCGACCTCCTCCTACAATCCTTATTGACCGCCCACTGCTTATCACTCCAACTTGATACCCCGAACCTTGGGAGGCTTCATTCATGTTGGTCAGCAGAGAGTGGTCGTTGGATAAACCACTTGACTCGTGGATGTTGACATGCATTAGCGCAGGGCTCCCTTTCACAGCAGTGGATGTTGAGGCGCCGCCAGACCCAAACCCTTCCCAGAATGGGAAGTGCCTCTTTGCGATCCTTTATCCTGGTACCCTGACAGACGGTGTGCTCTAGGCGCTCCAGTAGTAGGAGTGATCTGTGAGGGCACTGAAGTGTCAATGAACATAGGTCAGGCGTCCCCAATTACTTTTCACCAAGGGCCACATTTTGCAGAGGGCTGGGGGCCATACGAAAGAATTGGGGCATTTGAAGCCAGATTTAGAGGAATAACTCATTTTAAATGAACAGTTGTGATATCATTATTCAGTCTTAACCACCAATATTTGATCCTTTTCTCACTCACTCCTATGTCACCACCTGCTCTCCCTGCAGGACTTGAAATGTACTTTTTTGACCACCTGCCAAGATGGCTGATAGATTTTAAAGTTACCAGCCAATTAGAATTTCCACTAGCCAAAATGTTTTTCTTTAAAGGGATTACGCCACTTTTTTGGAAGTTTAGCTCATTTGCCACATCCCCCCCACATAGCCAAGATACACCATGCCTTTACCGGCATTGTCCGAGCAGTATACAGTCAGATACAGTCGTGAAGTTAGTAATTCTCACCATAAAATGGAGGCCAATGGTATCGCTGTTAAAAATCCGCTAAAACACACATCTCACGGCGCTGAAATACATGTTGTGCTTCGGGGGCTCACCTGACAGGGAACCTTTCTTACAATAACTGTTGCAATAAGAGAATGTCCTCCCCCCAAAAAACATGTACAAGCAGCCTTTGCGACCTGTAGTAATGTTACAAAATGAAGCGAGCTAGTAAGTTGTGTAAATAATGTCTGCTCCTGAAATAGCACGGTAGAAAGTAAAGCTGATGGGCATGGCCAGAGGGCGTAAACAGTTGCCTTTCACACTGGAGGGCCGTGTTTGAATCTGATCGTTTCCAAAATCTACATTTCAACCGTTAATGTTTTTGTCAACCCAAACCCAAACCCACAACCACACCATAACCCTAACCTTAACCAAGCTGTTTGTCTAACCCACAACCCTGCACACAGCACACCATAACCCTAACCTTAACCAAGCTGTTTGTCTAACCCACAACCATGCACACAGCACACCATAACCCTAACCTTAACCAAGCTGTTTGTCTAACCCACAACCCTGCACACAGCACACCATAACCCTAACCTTAACCAAGCTGTTTGTCTAACCCACAACCCTGCACACAGCACACCATAACCCTAACCTTAACCAAGCTGTTTGTCTAACCCACAACCATGCACACAGCACACCATAACCCTAACCTTAACCAAGCTGTTTGTCTAACCCACAACCCTGCACACAGCACACCATAACCCTAACCTTAACCAAGCTGTTTGTCTAACCCACAACCATGCACACCATAACCCTAACCTTAACCAAGCTGTTTTAGTTGCCTAAACACAACCATATAGCGGCATTTTCAAATGAATCAGCATTTTCAAATTAACGTTGGAAGTGTGGCGCTCCTGTGGGTTGTTTTAGAAGGGTAGGAACAAACAAACTATGTGGTCGTATGGTTTGGACTTGTAGAATAACCCAGGCAGAGTCATACTGCGATTATGAGAAACCCGGTTAAAGTGCCTGACTTCATCTCATATTAAACAGGTTTCTGCTGCACGGAAACATCCCTTCATTTTTTGAGTTTTCAACATAATACTCAGACTTGCATTATAGGCTACATTCTCAACTACAAAGTGCAGGCACCGCTACGCCTAACCATCGCCAAACCGAAACCAAATTGCGAAGGGAACCTCTTGCTGATAACAAGGTAACATTAAACTGCCACATTATTTAATTGAATTTGGCGTACGGGCAAGGGTGAATGGCACGTATCGTGCTCATAGCCTGTCTTACAGTAGCCTATCTTATACATACACAATAAAGATTTATAAGCTTGTTCTATTCCGTTAACGTTGGAGAAAGGGTGGTAAAAAATAAATAAATAATGCAACAGACTGCAGCCCCCAAATCAATCCTCTGTTCTGAGCGCTCTGCTCAGCCTCAGACAGCTCAGATGATGCTCTGACTAGGCTATTTCAGATTGAATTTATGAACGCACCCATAGCGAAACAATTAGCAATGGTTACTTTTAATCATTATTATCATTGAGTTAACTCAGTTGCTGCATACTAACATTACCTGATGAGCCAGGCAACACACACGCGACTGAACACAACAACAACAGACAACAAAACAGATCACACTGTTTACTATTGGGATCACCATTTCTTTCCCTGTATTAGAAGTAACCCACTGCCCAGAGGGTAGTTGAATACTTGTTTTTCTGGTGGACTGAATATTCGGTTTACTGGTTTATTCATGGCAACAGAGATACTCAATCTCAGGATACCAGCAAATGTAAACAGCTGTACTAAGACTTT
Source organism: Poromitra crassiceps (assembly GCF_964638095.1). Classification (NCBI taxonomy): domain Eukaryota; kingdom Metazoa; phylum Chordata; class Actinopteri; order Beryciformes; family Melamphaidae; genus Poromitra; species Poromitra crassiceps. The sequence goes on from NC_139624.1 coordinate 108,248,839, forward strand.
AACCAGAGAATGGCCAATAGCTGCATGGGACCAGCAACTGTCACATTTCCAAGCACTGCGATGACAGAGAAAAAAACAAATTTGTTTAAATTGCATCCAATACTTGTAGGGAGCTGTGGCATCATTAAGGGGTGCCAGGTGGTTCACAAAGCCCCTTCTCGTGTTAAAATTTGTCAATTCAGTTCCACAACCTTTGAAAAATGTATATGCTGTAAAACCACATAAATGATTGGCTTGCACATTGAGGTAACAAACCAGACATGGCAACCCAAGAGATAGTAATAGGATTCGAATTTTTTCCTCAACCCACATGAACACAATAGATTTTTCACAGTGACTGAGGTTCGTTCATTTTCCTGTTTACTGTCTTCACAGCTACTTGGGATATTGAATCAATTTCTAAAATGATGAGTAAATGGGAAAATTCAAATTACATCATGATAATGAAATGGCAAAATTCTGACCATCATTGCAGTTGCCACTGCTTTATACAAATCCCAAGCGATGAATTTATAAAATTATGTGTAAATTCTGAACTAGCAGTTCCATGCCATTACATTCACCTCAGTGCCATCCATCAATAATGCCAAGCGTTACTGAACCAATTTATTAGAAAGATCTGCATCCAAAATGCTGTGCAAACCAAGATGAAGAACGTCAATTTCACGAGCACAGTGATACATCATACACATGCTGTCTACATACTATTAGTTTAGAGATGAGTTACTTTACAAAGGTCCTCATGGTAAATCTGTCCACATGCTTTCATTCTGCAATGTTCAACTCCGAAACCTTCTTGATCTCTTTAAAAACGTTCTCCCAGTTTTCCAGCAAAATATAGGCTAGATCACTTACTCAAGCATTTTTTCCCCACAACAGCAATATTCTTATAATAGGAAACACAAAATAGAAGTCATTGGTGGCAGAAATCCCATGGGAGTGTTTTGACAAAAGGGGGGGGTGGGTCTGTGCTGTCAAGGCAAGGGACTGCTGCCATTTTATATTCCTGTCTATAACTTGAGAGTTGAAACTAAACAGACTGTCTCACAACTTGGAAGAGTTCTCAACTCAAATAAACAAAGCATTAATTTACATTAATGAATATTAAGTAAACAGTTGGTTTCTTGGCTACCAGCGTGTGCTAGGTGTTTGTTATCACAAAGATGATGATACAAAAGTTCATTGTTAAGAGGTTACTTCTTGATCTTGCCACACGTCTTTTAAATGTATATTTATGAGGACCCCTGGCACTTGAAAGCAAGCCAACTCGAGCCTCAAGCACGTAATTCCCCATTAATTAATGTATTTATTCAACGGCATGTTCATGTTAGTGTGCCCTCTCTTTTCAAACTGCCCTTTTGAAGATGCTGTTATGCACTTAATGGCTAAGATGCACATTGTTTTGTTTTTGTTTTGTTTTTTTCTCTTCTAGAGATAACAGCAATATCTATTTCCATTTTGCAAGGACAGGGGAGAACATGTGATTTAAGATATACATAAATGCAAACTGAAATTAAGTGCCAGAAATAAATATGTACAACAGAGGAAATGGAAACAGCTGTGTGGTGGGAATCGGAATTAGAGCATGACGTTTATGAAACAGCAATGCCACAGGCTCAAACAATTATCTTTCAAGTCCCATGGAAAAACAATGTTACAACAATATAATAACAATATTTTCTGCAGAAACATCCCTGTGAAATTGTTACCAATTTTACTAAAGGATCCATTGCATCAGATTAGAGCATGTACTGTATTGCTAATAGCAAAGTCTAGTGTGTAACCAGCATCGAAATGCCAAAAGGTCCACCTGCTGAGATTTGGTGAAGAGAACAGTTGTGGACCAGCGGTAGAAGCCGGTTCTGCTGTGCACGTCATTTCCAGAGGTCATTCCAATGACAGTCCACTGTGAAAAGGAGGGACCCCCTCGAGAATGAAAACTCTGCTACATTGTTAAAAGCAATTATCTTGCTAGAGTAATATTTCAGTATTAGGCTACATTACATTGTTTCCTGAGTAATAAACTGTATGATTAGAAGTGACTGGCAGGAATGGGCATGGTGGTGCAATGGTAGTGTAGTGCTCTCTCTTCGAACCTAGTGACATCATCAAGCAGCACCCTAGTTGGTGAAAAGGTGAAATGTTGTTGATCTTTCTAGAAAACCTACATACATTTTAGACTTGAAAGCAGTGTCATGTCTTGTTTGAGGTGAAATGCAAATGACCTAGAGTCATATGATCCAATGTTTCTTGTCCTCTTTAAACCTCAGATGTTCAAGATCGCTGGGGGGTGCTGCTCCGAGGCCACCTGCAGATGGTCCGACAGCCCTTCTTCTGCTGATTACGAGGCGAAAGGTACCCTTTCACGTCGGCAATAATGACGCCGAGGGGGCATGACAAATCAACATATTTTGACGTACTGGGAGTGAGACTGGGTTATGTGTTCTTGTGCTGGTGGAAAAGTCTAACATCTGGGACATTGCATTGCATTCATATGCTTTTTTGTCAGAAAATCAAACCCAGAAGACTTACAGTAAACAAACATGGACACCCTACAGCTTAACACGTTACAAAGAAACTTAATTCAAACAAATGTTGGGTTAGTCTGGCAAACTACCCACTTGCAATAGAGAAGCATGTATTTGCTTACTGCTGACTGAAAGAAAATTACAGTTCTTTAGTTTCAAACTTAATGACATGGCTTTGGAGGACCTTCATGTAAAATTTCCATTTAGGAAATTTTTTGTTCCGATATACCCGATAGCTCAAACACACAATAGTGGCTTTCAGGAGACGTAACACACCCTCTGGTGGCCATTTTGGAGATCTTGGGCAACAGTGGCTGTGAATTTGCTTGCATTTAAATGTATAACATGGCCATCTAAACAGGCATTGATTAATTGTTCTACTATTTTTCACATTCTGCCATTACCCCATTGATTTTGTATTTACAATACCTAATTAAACACCTCTGAATTGTGGACTAGCTAACATAAGCTAGCATTGGCTAGAGTCACAGGTTAAGGACCATCATCAGTCATGACCTAAAATGGGAGCTGAACATCAGAGCTCGCACCAAGAAGGCACAGCAGAGGATGTACTTTGTATGGCAACTAAAGAAATTCAAAGTGCCACGATGGTGCACTTCTACACCTCCATCGTTGAGTCCATCCTCACCTCTTCCATCACTGTATGGTATGTTGCTGCCACTCTCAAGGACATTAACAGACTGCAGCGCATCATCCGCTGTGCTGATAAGGTAATCGGATGCAACCTGCCATCCCTCCAGGACCTGCATGCAGCCAGGACACTGAAGAGGTCTCCCAAGATCATGGCCGACCCGTCCCACCCTGGCCACAAACTCTTCAAAACACTCCCTCGGCAAGAGACTGAGGTCTGCCAAGACCAGAACCACTCGCCACAAGAACAGCTTCTTCCCAACCGCCATCAGCCTCACCAACAAGGCCCGAAAACCCCTTCCTCCAAGGACCTCACCATCATCCCCCACAAACCCCACTACCTCCTCCTGAACTCAGCTGACCCCCCACCCCCGATATGATTAATGCCTGCTTAACTTGGACTGTAAATTCACTGCTTATTATTCTTCTTTTCCAAATATTTTTATTGAGAAGCCTTGCATCTATTTTTTATACATGTCATCCGCATAAGTATGCTTCTTCTTCTTTTCAAGACAAAGCAAAGACAAAACAAGTGAAGAGCAAGAACAACAAAAATCAAAACAAAAAGCATCACAGTAATCTATCAGTGAAATGTACTTATTTTCTTTTTATCTCTTACAGAAGCAAAAAAACAAAAACAAAAACACATGCGCGCGCACACACACACACACACACACACACACACACACACACACACACACACACACACACACACACACACACACACACACACACAGGCACACACTCCAATATTACCAGAGACCAGCCAGGCGAATCACCCGCTGCCCCTGACCTCATTGAGGTAAGCCAGAAACGGGTCCCAAACAACCAGAAAACTCTTAAGTGAGTTGGTCCTCAGGAACCTGAGTCTCTCCATCCGTATAACAGAGATCATATCTGCCAACCACTGCTGAAAAGAGGGTGGAGAGGGGGACTTCCATTCCTGCAGAATGAGTTTCCTGGCAACGATTGTCCCCTGTGTCAGAGATTGTTGCACAACTGCTGTAGGGAAGTCCAAAAAGGACTCAGAGCAGCCGAAGATGGCGAGTTCTGCCTCCGGCTGAAGCGTTATTTTGTAGGCCTTAGAGTACCAGTTAAATACTTTGGCCCAGAATCCGGTCAGTAAAGGGCAGAACCAGAAAGCGTGAGACAGAGTGCCCTCCAATATATGACACCTGTTACACAGTGGTGAGACAGACAGGTAAATCTTGTGCAACTTATGGTTAGAATAGTGGAGACGGTGAGTGACTTTGAATTGGATAAGTTGGTGTCTACTATTCACAGACCAGAGTTGTATCACAGACTCCTGTCCCATATAATGTCAGGTAAGTCAATGCCAAGTTCCCCCTGCCACGCTTCTCTAATCCTCTCAGTAGAGGCTGTAGTTGTCAAACAGACATACAAATCTAGAAATTAGATGTTTGGAGTGAGGGGGGTGTAGGACCTGACTGACGTGACTTAATAGTTCCTAGTTCCTAGTTACATAAAGAACTACAACTCCCACAACTCCCAGACTTCATCCCCGGAAGTACTGGAAGTAACGTTAATATATTCCCGGACTAACACGGAAGACTGACAGGCACGAGATAGCTGACTGTCATCATGCTGTAACCTGTACGTCAGTAAACTATACTTCATTAAAGTTGTTAAACGGCACTAAGCAGGTTGATCATTATAGAGTAGGACACTCCTACATGTGGCGACGAGGATTTTTCGACCCGGGCGTGGAAGTGCAGCCACCGCCAGTACAGCAAGTGGCTGCAGTGAATGAATGAATCGATGCCTGATACGGAGCAGCAACCCGAGCCCGCTATAGAAATGAACACGTCCACATTTTTGGCACTGATCCAGCCTTTTTTGTCTACGCCAGGCGACCCTCCTTTACAATGGAAGATATGGAAAAATCACTTCGACACGTACCTGCTGGCTACTGGAATGACCAAAACACCAAAAGAGCAGCAGTTGGCAATCCTTCTTCATTGTTTGGGGACGGAGGGGCAGCACGTCTTTGCTACACTTCCTGGTGAGGCTGAAGTGAAAGAAATGGAGCATGCTATTGCAGGCCTGGATGCGCATTTTTCAACAACAAAAAAAATCTTTAAAAAAAAACGTGACAATTGAACGTGCTATTCTACAGAAGAGCACAACTGCAAGGAGAATCTTTAGCAATGTATGTAGCAGAGTTGAGACAGCTGGCGAGTACCTGTAACTGGGGGAATCTTACAGAGCAGTTGATAAAAGATCAATTGATAAATAAGACCACCAGCAGCCAGTTGAGAGGGCGTTTACTAAACGAGGGAGACATCACCCTGATTGCTCGTACTTGTGCTGACTTACGAGAAGTCAACAAGGCGATAATAGTGGGAAAGCACCCACTTCGTTCAATCGATGAGCTGATTACTGAGTTCGCTGGAGCCTCAGTCTTCTCAAAACTGGACTTGAGGAGTGGATATCATCAGCTTCTCCTAGCCCATGAGTCTCGGCACTTAACCGCCTTTATCACACATGAAGGTGTGTTCCAGTACAAACGTGTGCCCTTTGGCCTAGCATCTGCACCAAGTGCTTTTCAGAAAGTCATGGAGCTTGTGCTGACCGGCCTGAAGGGGGCACCACACTACCTTGATGACATCACAGTCCACGGAAAGGATCAAACAGAACACGATGAGAGACTGAAAGCAGTGTTTGCACGCCTTGCAAAATACAATATGACATTGAACAGGCAGAAATGTGTCTTCAGCACAGACATGATTCGAGTTTCTTGGCTACAAGGTGAGCGCTGCTGGGGTCAAGCCATGCCAAGACAACGTGGCTGCAATAGAGAGAATGCCAGCACCGGAGGCGGTGAAAGGACTGCAAACCTTCTTAGGGATCCCAAACTACTACATGAAGTTCATTCCGGATTATGCAACAGCAACAGAGCCCCTGAGACTGTTGCTACGCCAGGATACAGAATGGATGTGGGCGTCAATCCAAGACCAAGCCTTAGCCAAACTGAAACATGCCATAGCAGAACCACCTGTTCTGACGTTCTTCCACCCAGATCGTACAACATTCCTGACCTGCGACACTTCAGCAGTTGGATTAGGCGCAGTCCTATCACAGATCGTGGATGGAGAGGAACGGCCAGTCGCTTACGCGTCAAAGACTTTGTCAGCCACTGAGCAGAGGTACTCAGTCGGAGAAAGAGAAGCACTGGCTTGTGGATGGAGCATGGAGAAATGGCACGTGTACTTGTTTGGGCGACCGTTTACACTCAGAACTGATCATCAGGCCCTGACCTGACCACTCTTCTGTTGGCCTCGGGAACGGGACGACAGCCTATGAGAATCTCCAGGTGGTCTGATCGGCTTGCCCAGTATACGTACAAAACTGAGTTTCGCCCAGGAAAGTCAAACAATGTCGCAGACACCCTCTCAAGACTTGTGCTACCTGCTGATGGTACAGAGATGTCTTACTTTGATGAGGAGGAAGATGAGCTGTTCATACAACAGACTTTCATTGAGGAGCTTCAAGCAGCTATCACTCCTGAAGAGCTTGCAAGAGAAACACTATACGATCCAGTGCTAAAGCAAGTGTTGGGCTACATGGAAACAGGATGGAGTGGCCCACCGAAAGACATACTACTCAGCCCATACTACATGGTGAGAGATTAACTTTTCAGTTGGAAAACAACATGTGTTGGAAGGGGAGACCGTACAGTTGTGCCAGCCACACTCAGACACAAAGTCCTCACCCAAGCACATGAAGGACATCCAGGGACAAGGAAAATGAAACTGTTCCTTCGCAGCAAAGTATGGTGGCCGAAAATGGATGATGATGTCACCAACTTTGTAAAGAACTGTGTGCCTTGTGCACTGACGGGGCTTTCACACCGGCAGGGCTCCGTGCCGGTTCCGGTTCTCGAACCCAAATTTGAACCGGCCGGCGCGTTCAGACCGAAAAAATTATTGGTTCGGAACCTGAAAAGTTGGTTCTCAGCGGAACCAACCGTTTTTCCTTGGGAACCGTGACATCATCAGTGGCCGTGTCTTATTCTAGGCTGTGAAAACGAGCAGGAAGTAAAGTAACAACATGGAGAAAAATCATTTGCAGTGGTCTGCTGAGGAAACCAAATGTTTAGTGGCGATTTGGGCATCTACTGAATTTCAAGAAAAGCTAGAAAGCAGTACAAGAAAGAGCAAATTGTATGCCGCACTTGCGGAAGAGATGGCCAAGGCATGGGTTCACTTGAATGCCAGACCAAATAATTAATAAACTTAAAAAACTGAAGAAGGACTACGGAATAATGTCCTCCCACTTTGGTTCCGCTTAAACTGGTGTGAACGTGGGCTGGTTCGCCAGAAAGCACCAAGGTTCTGAAACTCCAGAACGGAACCAGAACCAGAACCGTGTCTGTCTGAAAGTGGTGAAAAGTCACTCGTGCCTGAGACACCAGCGCTACAACCAACACCATGGCCTAATGGACCGTGGGAGAAAATTCGAGTTGACTTATTCTGAGAACTACATCAGAAGTATATGGTCGATGTGTTCACACGCTGGGGGCAGCTTAATGTTATAGTGACTGATAACGGCCCGCAGTTCCAAACTGAATTCACACGCTTCTTGGAGAAGAAAGGGTTCAAACACCAGAAAACACTGCTGTAACATCCACTAAAAACTCTCTCGTAACGGACAAGCCCGTCTTTTATTGTCACACGAACACCACAATACATGCATGCGGCCACAACACACTCATGCTGACGGTGGCCGGTGAAAAGTGTCCTCTGTATTTAACCCATCCAGGCATGTCCTTTCCTCCGAGGGGCAGGCCAGGAGCAGTGGTCGCTTTCTCGTACAGCGCCCGGGGACCAACTTCGGATGTTGTCATCACTGGTCGGATGACGATGACGATCTGATCTTCTGCATGTTTTTAGTGGGGGGGGGGGGGGGGGTTATATACGGAGGAACCCCCTGGGGGGAACACGGGGAGAACATGCAAACTCCACACAGAGAGAAAGGCCCTTTCGACGAGATAACCCACCTGGGCAGTAGGCACTGAAGATATGGGGGGAACACAACCACAGCGCCCAGTGTCCCAGGCGAGAATCGAACTCAGGACCTCCTAACTGTGAGGCGACAGCGCTACCGACTGCGCCACCATACCCCCACTAGCCAATTCAGGTGTGGAGAGGTTTAATAAAGTTCTTAAAAATTGGTTTCCGTGCCCTGATCCAAGAAGGAAAACAGTTATCTGATGCACTGAAAACACTACTGCTGAGCTACAGATCAACACTTCACAAGGTGACTGGGAAAACACCTGCCAAGCTCATGATTGGAAGAACCTTGAGAGTCCCGCTGGACACAGTCCGTCCGCCCGTCATGGCTGACAAACCACCTGATGACGAAAAGTTTTGAAAAGAAGTAAAGAAACGTCAGGATGCTCAAAAGAAATACTATGACAAAAGACACAGCGTCAAGGAGAAGCCATCGTTACAAGTTGGAGACTGCGTCTGGGTCAAACGACCTTTGAGAGGGCACAAGCTGAAGACCAGTTTGTCTGGCCCTTATCGTATCACCGCTCAACATGGCAGATACACCTTCCAGCTTCAAGATGGAACCTTCTGGAAAGCAAGAAGACTGTTTCGCACCAACCAGCACGCTGAAGAAAAAATTGACTTTGAGGACCACCTGACCCTGATCCAGGTCAAGAGCAAAACCTTCAAGAATGGAGACAGGAAGTGGCTCATGGAGGCATGCCAGAACCAAGGGCCCAAGAAGAACCATAAGCGGAGCCACGGCCAGCTCGTGAAAGAAGACGACCTGCTAGACTCGATGACTTTGTATTGACTTAGGGCTTTAGTTCACTCATCATGCTGTAACCTGTACGTCAATAAACTATACTTCATTAAAGTTGTTAAACGGCACTACCCGGTCTGATCATTATAGCATATAGGCTTAGCAATAAATAAATAATCGAAAAAAGCATGTTAATTTGGGAGCACTTCAAATGTGCGAATCCTGGATCAAACATAATTTCTGAGTTGCAGGAATCTGAGCCAGTTCGTGCCGGGCAACTCAAACGTCCTCTTCAGTAGCTCAAAGGATGCAAAATGACCCTCTATGTATAGATCTTTGATGGAGACTAGACCCTTCTCACTCCAGGCATGGTAGTTTCTGTCTGACCATGGGGGCAGATAAGAGTGATTGAAACAAATTGGGGTATGGACAGAAACATCTGGTAGACTCAGAACACTTCTAATTTGCTTTAGAATTCTGACAGAGTTTTTCACAACAAAACTTAAATTAAAAAATGTTAAGTCCCAGGGTTCTCTAACTTAGAAAATAGCATGGCTGGCAGTGAAGAGTTGCCAATAGAGCTGGCCTCTATTTTCAGCCACAGGGGGCCCCCGGGAGTTAGATTGCCAGGGGTTCCTTGAAGCCAAAACATTAGGGCCCTAGCATTAGCAGCCCAGTAATAGTGCCTAAACACTGGTAAGGCCAGCCGTCCTTCGGACTTGGGCTTTTGCAAATACATTTTCAAAATTCTATGGTTCTTATAGTTCCAGATAAGACATAATTATGGAGTCCAGTTTTTTTTTAAAAGCAGCTGTAAAAAAGATGGGGAGGTTTTGACACAGATCGAGGAAGTGAAACCATCTTAATTGAGTTTATGCATCCAATCATGGACAGAGGCAGGATTTTCCAGTTTTCTATACATTGTTTAAGTCTCGAAATAAAATCATCAATGTTCAACTTAAGTATTAGTTTCGGATCTCTGGGTATGGTCAAGCCAAGAGTCCTTTGCTAATTTGAATGGGAGATTTTCCAGAAAGCCGGGAGTGAAGACATCAGAGAGAGGCATAAAGTCACTCTTTGTCCAGTTAATTGTGTATCCGGATAGCTTACCAAAGGAGGTGACTAGTTCTAGGATAGGGGGGATCGATTTTATGTTATGTAGGTATAATATTACGTTGTCGGCATACAAACTGATACACATTTCAATACACCAACCTCCAAACCTGCAAGGCTTGTGTGACTACGTATTTTTAGGGTGAGGGGCTCGAGCGTGATGGCGAATTCACTGCTTATTTAATGTCTATTTAACTCAGACTGTAAATTTCATGTAAATTCAATGTAAACTCATACTGTATTTAATTCGGACTGTTATTCATGTAAATTCACTGCCTATTTAGCGCCTATTTAACTCAGTCTGTAAATTTCATGTTAATTCATATTTAATATCCACGGAACACTCCTCCACTCATGTACGTATTGTATATTTGATTTGATTGCACTTGCAATGTTGTGATTGTATTTTTGTTATTTCCTACTTCTTTATCTCTATATTGACCTGTCTGCTAAGACAAATTCCTCGTATGTAACTTGCATACTGTGGCAATAAAAGTGATTCTGATTCTGATAACCTCACCATTAGTTGCTTTGATAAATTAGTGTGCTGACTCTAGTACAGTAAGTTATACAGTATGCCCAAAACAGCTATTAGTTTAGGCCAAGTGACCCGATTCATCTCAATCTCAAACTTGTGGTGTTTCGGAGTAGAGACAAGGAGACAGTTTACTGTGTCACAGTAACCTACATTTCGAAACAAATCTACTTTCATAAGCAACGGACTTGTCCTACCTTTTCAGACTGTTCACTTTTACTTTTAACATTTTTCTAGCTCAGCTGTTTATAAGCTTGGTTTACACTGGATGTACAAAAAAGATAAAATCCATTATACCTTATTGATTTCCCTGATTAAATTTGAAATAAGATGTGGCTTGTGCAAAAGGGCTGAAACTCAATGTAAGGAAAACAGAGGAAAACAGATGTAACATTTTGGAGTAAAATTAATTTGGGTGAAGAGACAAATGAAAATCAATTAGTATTTTACTGTTAGTTACAGATGATTTTTCCCTAATGTCATAACAGCCACATTACTCAGTCTGACCGGTTGTGTTCATGAAATGCTCTACAGCAGATTTCCTGTTTGGTTCGAAATTCAGCCTGATCATGTTATCACTGTACCTCCCCCAAGGAGGTTATGTTTTTGGTGCCATTTGTTTGTCTGTTAGCAAGATTACAGCAAAGCTTCATGAAAATTGGTGGAAGGATGTAGGGTGGGCCAAAGAAGAACCCATCACATTTTGGAGTGGATCGGAGATCTGAATCACAAACACGCATAATAGCATGAAACGCAGCTGAGGTCTGTGCTCTCTGATGCCCTTAGTTAGTTGTCGTGTTCACAATCCTCTTTCTGTGATGCACTCAAGCAGTTTCACAGCAGCCTTACACCTGTGTAGGCTACAGCTGTGGCTCAGATGCCAATTTTCACATACTTCAGCATCTCTGATTTCCAGGTTGTATTGGCCTTCCTCTCACAATGCTCCGGGGAAGGCTTCTCCATGGGGGTGTTGTCTGTTGTAGATGGAGATTGGCCCTGGTCACTGAGTGGGAAGCAAGTCCATTATATTCTGACCATAAAGGGTCACTTAGAGGGGACACTCAATCTCCAGATGAATATGTCTGCTTTCAGGAAGGGGGGCATAGGATAGTCAAAGTGGTAAGACAGTATCAAGGCTACACTGAAAAAAGTGTCCATCATTTTAGTAATTAAAAGTAATTTAATCTGGTATTCAGACTTTAAATCGTACTCGGAGGCGGTACGAAGCAATCATACCAACAATTCTGAAAACACCATTACATTTTGATTTGTCACTTGGTGGAGAAGTGGCCATAGAGAGCAGAATGACAGGTCTCAATTAGGTGATCTACTCTGCTGAAGCCCTACTTTAAAACAAGTTTGTTTTTACATAAAAAAAAACATCTTCTTAAAAACCCTGGAGTCAAAAATCACAGCCAGGTGTTGAAGTAAGTGGTGCAGGTTCATAGGCAGGGTCAAAAATTTACTTTTTTGTCCATTTAGTTTGGAAGCCAATTCTGGTCCAATATTCAACTTAAACAAGTGTGATGTGGAAATGTGGTGCACATACAATGAGAATGGACTGTATAGTGAAGTACTGTAGGTAGGAGACATCTTGTGCCCAGCAGGAAAACCTTTGAAACAAAATATTTACATATTCATAGATTCTGGGTTTCTTAATGAGGGAGAAGGAGCAGATGTCATTTTAAGGATTTTAACAAACTAATATAACTTTTTGTGGAATCAAACCCACATCAGACACAAATTATTATTTAAAGTAGAGTATTTTATATACATCAAAAGTAAAACTTTCTGTCATTCTTATTTTAAGTCATATTTTTTGAAAAGGCCTGTAATATTACCCTACCTGGTCAGTTGACATCGTTCTTGGCTTCTGAGTTCGTCTAGTTGCCGGTGCCTAATCCGTCAGCTTGTCTAATGTCTACAAATGCAGGTAGCCAACTTTACAAGTGCCTATGAGGGGGACGGGCGCGGGACAATGCGCGACTTGTTTTACGACAATGTAATTGCACCCAGAGTGCGCTGTTTCCCCCAATGGCAAAACATAGAAGAAACTACAGAATGGGGCTTTAAAACATGATGACTTTAGGGGGTCTTTAAAGAGATATGTAGTGTTGATCTTGGGTCAGAGAAGAACATAATGAGTGGGACTCAAACTCCACACAACCCTCCGCAGGTCAAAAACAAAGCTCATTATAACATGGAGGTCATTAGCTGTAGTGTGTGCCTGGTGCAAGAAAACTTTCCCATGATCCCAGAGATTGAGACAAAGTGCCCTGTGCTGCTACCAGACACAGTTGTATCTGTGGATGTCAAGTGTGCGTGTGTGCGCACACACACACGTGTGTGTGTGCATGTGTGTGTGCACGTATGTGCGTGGGCCAAACTGTAAGCAGAGGTCCCCCTCGGCGAGAGGTAGATTGATTAGCGATGAGGTCATAATTGCTGACTGAATCACGTCCATAGTTAATCAATCTTTGGCTGAAGGATAAATAGGCTGGGTGAAAAAGGACAATGCTTCATGAGGTGATGCACGGTTGATAAAGGACATATTCATTCATCACGGGTGGCTTTGCTTGATGGATATGCAGGCATCAATGGTGGACCTACCCATCCATCAATCAGGAGAGAGGGGAGGTCAGCTTTGAAGATCAAAGTCAAGCACCCGCTCGACCATACAGGAGATCTACAGAGGTACAGTATAGACCTAATGGCTTTTCAAAGGGATATAAGGATCTAATTACCTGCTTTACTTCACCTTGAAGTATCCATTTTGTCTTATGATCTAGAGGTTAACTAGACGTGGGAATACAGCAAGCACTCCCAAACAGTTTTGTATCAGACAAGTTTTAACTCCACTGGTTTCCCCCTACATCACTGTAAAACTGCGGTTTTGTTTTGACTGGTATTTCCAACATTTTCAAGCACTTTTAATGAGATAATTATAATAATATGGAAAATGGTAAACTGCTTAATGGTGTTAGAGAATGTGCTAACAATATGCATTCAGCCACTGCAGCTGTCCTATTTTCTTTGAAAAAAAGAATTCTTTAAAAAATGGCCATAACCCAAAGAGTGGCGGAGATCTACAGCAGAAGACACCTGCTTTTCACAGGAGAAAATTCCTTTCTTCTTAATGTTGTTTCTGACATTCCTTTTCTGGGTTCACAAAGGAATACACTGACTGAACCTCTTGAATTGTGAATCTCTGAGCAAGCCTTTGATGTCAGCCCCTTTTGAACCAAATTCAATAACCATAATAAAGATGAAGGGAACAGAAGCAGTTTTTCACTGTGCTTCTTGCTATCCATAGAACCACACACACCGTGCCGAGTCTCCCCACAGAGGCTTATGGAAATGCCCAAGCAAATATTATTTCGTAGCGATGGCAAGCTATTTCCACACCAGCCATGATTGCACTAAGCCCAGTATACACTAGCTTGATGTCACTTTCTGAAGTGGCCTATTTGTCTCCTCTAATGCTTTAACAAGCCTGTCCCCCATTTCTTTTCAGCGTTGCCACCTCCATCTCCATCCACCTCCATCCACCACCTTACTGTTTTTGAGAAGGATTTTAACACCACACCGGCATTTGCCAAGTCACAATACAGTTTCTGGTTACATTAAATAATCTCTCATGAGCAAAATGTGCAAGCATCCGGGTGCATGGATCTGTGTGTGGGACTGAACTGCAGAGAAGATTTTCCTATTTACAGTTTAGCCTAAAGCAGATCTCAGCCTGTCAGGGGTTCTACTTTGATCTTGCTGCAATTTTTTCAATTATATCCCAGTCACATGAGATGATTTAATTGCACAATTATTAACAAAATTATCTTTAATGTACCCGCGCTTTTGCTATAATGAATGAATTCAATGGAACCAAAGTGCTTAACCTAAGATGGAGAACAGATATGGATCCCTGCTCTCCCTCTTGTCCATATAATCAAATTACTTTAGAACCTGAGAATAAAATTAATTAAAGTCGCACACGGTTGAATATCTGGGTTTAATAAAAGTTAATGGAAACTTTCTTTTAATCACCAAGGTATCTCTGCTCCAGGTAAAGTGGGTGAAAAAAAAAAAAGCTACGGTAAGGTCAATTCTACCAATTTACCAATATGCCCGCCTCTGCTGTGTGCTGATTAACAGGAATCTCAAGGTTTTCTGGGGGGAAGGAGAGTCACAAAGATCACTGGAGCAAAATAATATTCGGCACATCTACTCTGCAACCTGTAGAATAGCCTATCAATGTACTGATGTTCATTAACATGCTCTGTCCCTATCAAATAAACACATTCATATAAATAAATAAATAAAGTCAAATCCTCAGTTCCCACAGCAGTCAATGCTCATATACACACTGTCAGGAAAAAGGCACATTTTTGCACCTGAGAGTGCACAGTGTGTGAAGTAGGCTATTGACTAAAGTATTAGATAAAACAATATGAATAATGTAAGACATGGCACTGGAATGATACATTAATAGAATGCATGGGAAAAGACGTCATGCACCCCCCTTCCCCATCCTATTTGCTCTCTCCAATCCTATTGGCCCAGTAATCTCCGGCAAACATGTTTGTATTCATAAGTAGAGACAAACAAATTATTGGCTGATTGCTCATATTAATGCACATGAATCAATGTCTCTGGATTCCTGCATGTCTAATCCTGATCCATATTGAAAACAATTACACATCATAGCTGCATTGTAATCAGCCCCTTTATAATTTTCCATTCAGAGTTTAATCCATGCACTCACACTCATGCATTGTCACTTATTGCCCGAAGGGAAAAAAGCTGTAAATTTGTGGTAAAAATATAGCCCACTGAGACGACCTGTTGCTGAAATGTGACGCAGGACTCAAAGGTGCTCCCTTGATTCTAGCAGCAGCAGAGCAACAGTCGCAGTGTCAGCAAAAATGACCTTTTTTTCCAGCTAGCAGCGCAAAACAGATGCTTGGTGTGAGAGCTGGTCATGCTATTTGCTTCTGTTGAAATCTTGTTCGAATCACAGTGCTATTTTGCTAAAAGTCTTTAGTGTCTTTAGGCCTAGGGCTTTATTTTCCCCCTGGCCTTAGGCGCTAAACTGGCATTAAACGCAAAAAAACACGCTTTGCGCCTGCCTACTCGTGACTTGGGAAGATAGCGTCATGTTTTTACGCCCCGAAATGCGCTTTACGCTGAAGAGGCGTGGTGCAGTGCCAGAATAGGCCAGAATGGGCATTTCGGCCTTAAATATAAGCCTAAAGCAATCTTCCCAAAGGGCGTTAATTTTGCAGTTAACGCTTTTCAAAACCAGGCCTTATTCAGTGTGCCGGGGATATAGCCAGTAACTTAGGCCTAGCTACTGCAAAAGTTAACTGTTGAAAATTTGCGTAGCCTACAGCTGAAGTCCCTCTCGCCATCAAGCAGACAGTGACGGAAGCATGTTTCTTTATGTGCGCCAAGGGGAAAATGACAGACTAAATTGGTGGGAAATGCGGGGCTACTGCGTGCATAATTACGCAGCGGAGACGCAGGAGAGAGAGAGCCCGAAAAGGGATAAACATACGTCCATATAACAGCATGAAAGCTGAAAAACATTTATGGCAGTAACACATACATACCGTTCCCATTATTTGAGCCGCGGCAGCATTAATTGCACACTTTTTATAATGTCTTAGGTCTAAATAGAGGTCTAATAACTGTTTGTTTGTTTTGGTCTCGGGCTGAGTGTATGTGACAATGGCGGGTGAGTTGATCTCGGTCCGCGCCTCAAGCGGGTTGGGTTCGGTCGAATTAGATTTTTTAGGACCGTTGAGAAAGGAGGACAGCACTCAAAGTTGAATACTTTTATTGCCACACAGACGTTTGTGCAGCAGGAGAGAGGGAGAGGTGTTTAGGCTATGATCTGTGACATGCTGAGATCTCCAAATTGGCATGGATAGATGACAGGATGCAGCTGCAACCGGACTGGATCTCCGTGGATCGGAGCTTGGAAGGGAAGAATGCGATTGGTTTACTGCAGATCGCCAATGGCCACAGTTGTGAATAATATGCTTAAAAAGGCGTGGTTAAATGGTTAGCGCCGCGCAATCTGCAGGAAGAATTTGGGAATGCGCGTGACCACGGCCACTAATAGTGCCGCACCATGTGATATTGCTTTTATACAACAGTTGTACAGCATAAACAGAGCTATTCTTCAAGTAATAATAATAGCATTGTTTTAAGTAATTTACAACAACAGGTAAACTTCCTGCCTGCAGTTTCCTGACTGCAAGCTAGCTAAGCTAACGTTAGCTACTTTGAGGTTAGCACAGATGATTTCAGCTTACCATATCCATATCATTGTCCCTGTGTGCGAGTGCTGTTTGAACGCAGCCTAATCAAGGAAATGTTTAGAACAGCTGTGAAGCGGCGCGATATACACACAGTGAAGCCCCAGTGCTGTTATCGTGAAATATCAGCACTGCTAAGATCCATCTGGAAAATAGGGGTGCCCAAGGAAAATCCGTACGGATGAGCGCAAAGAATTGCATTTAGACAAACTTTGACCCACGTCTTACTGCAATTTACTTCCACACAGGGGTAGTTTGCCATCTCGCTCCCTCTCTCTCTCCCTATCTCTCTTGGCATTCCACTCGTCATCAAAGACAACATTATAATAATTAATTAACTAAAAAATGCTTCAAAGATTGTGTTAAATTTATAACTTCATAAATTCAGCTTCAATAGTTTACCTGCCATGGATGGGGACGGCTCCATGTAAACGGGAATATTAGTGGAATATCCACTTGATGCAAACAGCTGAGTAGGAGATTGTGTGTTATGTAGAATGTAATTCGTATAGCCTACTGACACTTTCTAAATGTTTTTTTGTTTTTTTACATTTTATTTTCAATTGTTTAATAGAACAATAAACGAACAAGACAAACAGGCTCAGACACAGGAAAATAAAAATAAAATAAAATACATACATCATTGACATTTGGCATTGTTAACGTGGTTCTACCAGCCACAAAAGGTGCTTATGTGCTTGTGAGGGATATTACGCATAGGACCCCACGCAAGGGGTCCAGAGGAAACCGACCGGGCAAGGTGTCCATCACCCCCACCCCAGTCACTGCTCACTAATCATTTTTAACCTTGTCAAAGTAGCCCAGAAACAGGTCCCAAATAGTTAAGAACTTTCTAAGCGAGTTGGTTCTCAGGAACCTGAGTCTCTCCATCTGTAGAAACCATGTCCATCAGCCATACTTGAAAATAAGGTGAAGAGGAGGACTTCCATTCCTTCAGGATGAGTCTTTTGGTGACAGTTGTCCCCAGTGTCAGAGATTGTTGCACAGCTGTAGGGAAGGTCAGAGAGGACTCCGAGCAGCCAAAGATGGCGAGTTCCACCTCCGGCTGCAGGGTTATTTTGTTGGCCTTAGAGTATAGTCAAATATTTTGGCCCAGAATCCCGTTAGTGAAGGGCAAAACCAGAAGGCATGAGATAGTCAAGTCAAGTCAAGTCAAGTTTATTTGTATAGCCCTAATTCACAAGCATGTCCCAGAGGGCCTCACAGAAAATATGTCTAGCTAATTCTAGCTGACACAACAGTAGCAAATTACAGTAGTAATGATAACACATTGAACAATTGATAGAGAAATATAGAAATATAGGATAGAGCAGAGGAGAGAGCAGGAGAAGGGAAGAGAGCAGGGGGAATGTGAGAGAGTGATGGGGTGGGGAGGGAATGGGAAAAGTTGGAGAGTATAGGAGCAGGGGAGGGGGGAAAGGGGAGAGAACAGGTGAGGGGAGGGGGGAGGGAGAGCGGGGGGATGTGGGGGAGAAGAAAGCAGGGAGAGGGAGGAGATAGGGAGAGAATGGGAAATGTGGGGGAGGAGAGAATGGAGAAGGAGAGGTGGGGAAAGTAGCAGGGAAGGGGGAAAGAAAGAGAATGGGTGCCATGCTTTAAAATGGAATGGATGCCATGCTTTAGAAAAGTGGAGGGGGGGGGGTTCGGGAACGGGAGGAGGTGGGGAGGGAGAGCAGGGGGAGTATGAGAGACTATATGGAGAGAGTAGAGGAATATACATATATACAGCAATACATCGAAAAAAGCATGCTCATCTGGGAGCGCTTCAAAGGTATGAACCTTGGATCGAACGTAATCTCTAGTTTACAGGTATCTGAACCAGTTTGTGCCGAGCAACTCAAACTTCCACTTCAAGTAGATAAAAAGATGCAAAATGACCATCTATTTATAGATCTCTGATGGAAAGCAACACCTTCTCACTCCAGGCATGGTAGTTTTTGTCCGACCATGGAGCCAAAAAAGAGTGATTGAAACAAAGCGGTGTATGGACAGAAACATCTGGTAAATTCAAAACACTCTTAACTTGGTTTAGAATTCTGAGTTTTTTGTAACAAAACCTAAATTTTGTACAGTCCCAGGCCTCTCTAACTTAGAAAATAACATGGCTGGCAGAGACGAGCCGGTAATAGAGCTGGCCTCCATTTTCAGCCACAGGGGCGCCCAAGGAGTTAACTTGCCAGGAGTCCCTTGCCGCCAAAACATTAGAGCCCTAACATTGGCCGCCCAGTAGTAGTGCCTAAACACTGGCAAAGCCAGCCCTCATTCAGACTTGGGTTTTTGCAAGTTAATTTTCGAAATTCTATGATTCTTATAGTTCCAGATGTAAGACATAATTATTGAGTCCAGTTCTTTGAAAAAAGCCAATGTAAGGAAGATGGGATTTTTTTTTTTTTTTTTTTTTAAGTGAAACCATCTTAACTGAACTTTCTAAATGTTTTTAAACGTATTATAGGCCTATCTATAATGAGTGCTGCGTGTTGAAGATTGCGCACAGAGAATACCAGCACGCTTGCATATTATGGAATTGTGCAACATGTATTAAAGGGGATGAGAGAGGGGCATCTGATTGGTTGTGGGATCTAACGCCCTGATCACACCCGTGAATAAACTTAATCCAGCCCATTTCACCCTTGCTCCCACGCAAATGGGCAGATGCGCGCTGTGGAAAATAGCACGACTTTTACACGCCTCTAAGTGCACTAACCTCTGCCGCTAATTGCCCAGAGCGACTGCTGCACCAAAATTTGCAAAATATGGGCCAATGAATTCCACTGACACACTTGTAGGCATTTCCTTCTTGTCTGCATGCTCTCATAATTGTTTTTATTGACTTGATGTTACAGACATTGTGGATGATGACAGCATGAGCAGATGAATTATGAGAGTTCGATTGCAATCAACATGTGACCGAAAAATCTCTTCCAGTTTCCTGTTTTTTGCCTAAAGACACCCAATAACCTGGACCTTCTGATGCTTTGTCCGCTTCTCTATGGAGATGTCATTGCCAGCAGTATTACCCATTTACCCTTGCAGAGTTGGATGCTGCACATGGTAATGAATATATTGATTTACATTTTAGGGCCCTGCCAGAAGTCATGGATGGTGATGACAATATTTCTGCAGGCAATAAGGTGAGGAGATTAAAAATGGATCCCAGAGAAGCCTGCGTATGGGGGGGGGGGGGGGGGGGGGGGGTTGCAATGAAGCACAGTCCAGTGTATTTAGGTTATGGTCTGATGAAAATTATGTTACATGAGAATAAATCATTTTAATGCGATACTCATCTTCTTTCACCAGTTATACTGTTGAAATAATATGTTGAAATATATTGCTTTTTCAACATGGCATCTCCCTCTATTTGAATTTGTGAAAGTCGACACTAGGGAAGAACTCCAACTCCCACTCTAGCAGAGTTTAATCTGATTTCTATTAGGGCTGAAAGATACTAACAAATGGACATTATTTGATTTGATTGCAAGTGCGATTGATATAACATCACAATTTTTGTATTTTTTTATTTGACTTTAAAGAATAACTAAACCCTACAGTTTTGGCTGAAGTGCCTCTCCACCCTACCCGACTCGAGTAGCAGCACAAACACTACCCACCCTACCCGACTCGAGTAGCAGCACAAACACTACCCACCCTACCCAACTCAAGTAGCAGCACAAACACCTTTGTGACAGAAATGTCATATGAAGTAGACTTCTTGCCTCTGGAGTCTCCTGTCAGCCAAGACCACGGTGGTCCAGAGCCGTACCAATTTGAACCATATGAGACAGCTGGGGCTGAGGACATGGAGGGACAGGAGAGGATGGGGACGTCTCTGAACAATGCCAGACGATGCTCCCTGCAGGATTTGAATGTTGTGGTTACTGGTCTAACAGAACAAATTAAAAAAAGTTAAATAGCCACATTTTTGCTCTTTACCATTTTTCATGGCACGCCACGTCAGTTTGATTTCGTTTCTATTGTGCTCTTGTGGACACTGCACTAAGCTCTCTCCTATAGAGAAATGTCTACTACTACAAGGAGGTGTCAAAGGTACCAGCACACCAAGAGCCCTAATAAAGCGATATCAATATTTGATATTGCGACTTGAGTCACAATATTGCCAAGTCTATGAACACATAGACTATATTATGGGGGTAGAACAGTCTCAGATGGATTGTAAATGGACAGATTATGAGTCATAAATAGATAGTACAATTTGTAAACCCAAAACACGATCCACAAATGAAGCCAAAATCCACAAACAACTTGTGATCCGCAAATATAAAACACAACTCACAAATAGATTTAAAATCCACAAGCAAACACATCATGATCCGCAAATTTAAAACATGGTCCACAAATAGATTATAAATCCACAAACAGACACATCATGATCCACAAATATAGAATTCAGTGACTTGTATTTCAAAACCAGAATTTATGTTTGTAGATTGTTTCACATTTGTTTTCAGAGTTTTGACACTATTGTACCGCTGTTTTATGGTACAATACCACATGCATAAAGTATGTTACATGTTAGCTAGCTAGTTGTGTTCGGAGATGATCTTTTGCTGCATGTAAATGGAATGACTGGTTACAGCCTGCTGATGCTAGAGGGCGCTGCTGGTAAAGGAGTAGAGTGTAGAGTATGAAACTTCCACTTCATATCTCCTCCATGAGGGAGCGGCCGGCCAGACAGACGGGCACAAGCCCGGTGCTCTTAATTTGGAGGGATTATTAAGGAGGCGGGACATCCCATAGCAAGCGATCCTCCTCATTGGCTGATTACATTTGTGGATTTTATCTGCGCGACAAGAGTCTCAAAACGATTTGAAAACAAACGTAAAGCATTCCACACACCCACACACTGATGTGCAAACAGACAACACTTGTACACTGTGCATAGCGATCCACACACACACGCACACGCACACACACACACACACACGAACACTGAGCATTGCACATCATTTGTATGTGTGTCTGGAAACAGTGGTTTGGAAAATACAAGTTACACTGTTTGTTTGCAAATTGTGAAGAGTGCATTTGTAGAAAATGACAAGCCTGTCTTTTATTGTCACACGAACACCACAATACATAGGCATGCGGCCACAACACACTCATGCTGACGATGGCCGGTGAAAAGTGTCCTCTGCATTTAACCCATCCAGGCATGTCCTTTCCTCCGGGGGGCAGGCCAGGAGCAGTGGTCGCTTTCTCGTACAGCGCCCGGGGACCAACTTCGGATGTTGTCGTCACTGGTCGGATGACGATGACGATCTGATCTTCTGCATGTTTTTAGTGGGGGGGGTTATATACGGAGGAACCCCCTGGGGGAGCACAGGGAGAACATGCAAACTCCACACAGAGAGAAAGGCCCTTACGACGAGATACCCCACCTGGGCAGTGGGCACTGAAGATATGGGGGGGAACACAACCACAGCGCCCACAGTGTCCCAGGCGAGAATCGAACTCAGGACCTTCTGACTGTGAGGCGACAGCGCTACCGACTGTGCCACCATACCCCCAACAGTGGTACAATAGTGTCAAAACTCTGAAAACAAATGCGAAACAATCTACAAACAGAAATTCTGGTTTTGAAATAAAAGTCACTGAATTCTATTTCCAGTCACAAGTTGTTTGTGGATTTTGGCTTCATTTGTGGATTGTGTTTTGGGTTTACAAATTGTACCATCTATTTGTGACTCATAATCTGTCCATTTACAATCCATCTGCCACTGTTCTACGCCCAAAGTTACATTGTATTATTATCATGTGTATTGAATAGTAGGTCAATGTAAAACAAAAAAGAGAAAAAGAAAAAGAAAAGGGCAATCAAGTATTATCACAGTTCTTAATATATTTGCTCAAACATTCTAGTAGTATGCACCTACAGGAAGTAAACCCCCAACCCGTATTTGTGGTTATTATAATACATTCATCCATGCATCCATGCAAATATACTGCTTTTCATTACATGCAGGTGATGCATAGGTGTGAGAAGATTGGGAGTGCAGGCTGTTTTGAACTTGTTGACTTCAGCCCATACAGTATGTATGACTGACCCAAACAGCACACTGTATGTGCTGCAGGCTGTTTATTGGCCTGTACCTGCTGTATACTGCAGCTACAGTATTTGGGGGAATCGAGGAACCAATGCTCAATAGGTCAATTTTAGGAAATCAAAGTCAGTTTCTTATGGAATAATATTTAGAGCATTTTAATACAGTAGTACAGTAGTAGCAGTTGTAATACCAGCTGCTGCAGTAGTTGTTGCTACAGTATACAGGTACTAGTAATGATTTGATGATGATAAGAATGTCTCTGTAGTAGGACTTTTGAAGTCAATTGCCAAATTGTGTTTACATACATTTAAAACCAGATTGATTGATGTATATGTTGTATATGATGTATATATATATAGAATTAAAACACTGCTGGAGATAGCTTACTGGATAGCTTTTTATCTGGGAGGGGCCTCAATTATGAAACTTTTGTTAATTGTTAAACATGCTCTGGCTCACCGACCGTCTACATTATAAACTACGGTACACAGAGTTGAATGCTGTTTGTGAGTGAGCAGGAGAAATTCACAAGTACCTTGCAAGGACAAGAACAGCAGGGTGATTCAACACACTATAGGGGAAGAGACACCAAAGGCCTTATCACCCATAGACCTTAGCCTGGTGGTGTTCGTGGAGTGCAGGCTTGTCGAGGAGGTTTGAAAGGTAATTGCTTGGCAGAGACTTGAGGGTTGAAGACGACGAGGATCTTTACAGTGATGTGGAACTTGATTGGTAGCCTGTGCAGGCGGACAACAGCCTGAGAGATGTTACACGGGCCTGAGTGGAAAGATGGCAACCTCTAGTAGGCTAGCTAGACAACTCAGTTGATCAGCTCTCAGTAGAACCTCTGGTGGGAAACAGATACACAGAAGTTTCAGGAAGATACAAAGACTGATTTCGTCTTTACAGATAGATAACTAGTTAAAAACTGTTTTAAAATCCTTATTAAAAAATAGAGGGGCACTTGGACTCCAGAGACCTCCGCCAAGGCCAATAGTCCAGTCTGCTACAGTATGATATGCAAATTTCGCGATGGGATCCGCTCCAAAATGTAATGGGTTCTTCTGCTTCCTGGCCCATGCTACACCCTTCCACAAAGTTTAATCGGCCCAGTAGTTTTTCTAGAATCCTGTTGACCAGCAGACAGAAAGACAGACAGACAAACTGTACTGAAAACATAACCTCCTTGGCGGAGGTAACAAACACATGGAAATATTTCAACTCATGAGTATGTTGAAGCGGTATTGAAGTGATATCAGGTATATGGGGACCCCCCCCCCCCCCCCTTCTTTTCCATTATCCCACTCATTGTCATCAGAGCATCTCTTGAGCTTTAGGTCAAAGTTGCTCATGTCCTCCACTGTGATCTAAATTTCCCAAGGTCACAGCAATAATGCTATATGTAAATTCCGTTTTAGGTGGCTTTACCCTTTAATATTGTGGTTTGAGTGCAGGTTGGATTTATTCTAGTCACTGTATACTCTCAGTAAAGCAATAGCTCTATTTGAATATATTGAATGCCATGTTTAATGTATGATATGAATACATTTGACAATAGCCTCTTATGAGCTTATCTCATGCTGACTGAATGTTGCAGCCATGGAATATTTTAGATTTGCTTTGTTCTTTTATTGAGGAGACTGCCCCTCCTTATTTCCACTATCTCTGTCACTGCATAAACTTTCTAAAATTAACACCCAAGCCTCTCTCACACTTAGTTGCCCTATTACTTCAAATTCCACACGGATACTTGGATTCACTGCAGTAGCCCTTTTATGGTTGCATACAGATGATTTAGCAGAAGGCCACAGAGAAAAGTACAGTAATGTTTTGAGTTGACACATCTCAGTGTTTCTGGACGTTTATTCCAGTAATTAGCATAATAATTAGAAAAAGCAGCTTCATCCTGGGAAACAACAGACCGGTCCTAGATGACCTCAGACATGGATCATAAATGTATTTTGGAGCTAAGCCATTTAGCGCTTCCAAATTTAAAAAAAATTACTCTATGGCACAGTGGAAGCCAATGCTGTGATGTAAGAACTGGTGTTATATGTTCTTAGAATCATTTTAAATCCTCTTCTGTGTTTTTCCGACTCTCCCTTTCTTTAAATGTCGCCACACGTCTCCAGTGTGAGAACTTTGCAGGACTAGGTGTTAGTTGGCCACTTGTTCAACTGCTGTCCATCTAATTTTTTTTATTCCTCTATTTTTCTGTTACTTTAGAGCAAGAGTACATCTTCAAAGCGGTTCTGAGTGCATGTTAGAAGGTCTATATTTAATGTGCGAGGGAAAGCTTCATAAATCTCAAAGGCACTCATCAGTTTTCTCCGATGGCAGTCTAAATCACTCAGTGGATGAAAAAGCTGACACTTCTCTCTTTGACTGGGTGCAGAATGGAAACTATCTAAGCATTGGATTCTTCTGACTTCTGGCCCATTTATCAAACCACAAGTTCTGCTTTGAGATTGCAGGCGGAGAAGATATTCAGCTGTGATGTGGCTCTTTTCTCAGAGACCCTATGTGTGGTCACATATACTGTTGATGTTGACATTTATTGATATCGTGTGATCGATGCCATAAACTACTGTAGCAGCCACAGTGATTCACTGTAAGAAAGCTGGTTAACGTAAAAAAGAAGAAAGCTGTGGAAAGACCGAAATGGTCATTAACTCATTGAGTGCCAATGACGACAATCGTCGTCAATTCGAATACTAACGTAGAGTGCCAATGACGACGATTGTCGTCAATTGCGTTTTTTGACGGTGGGACGTGGATCAATGCCTAATACATCTCCTGTAAAATTTTGGGGCATGTTGAATGTGTATGACCTATTTTACCGACCCATTAGGTGGCGACAGTGCTCTCCAGATTAGAGAAAGTTGAGTAAAAACAGCAGAAAAAGCTGTGATGAAACCATTCTCATGAGAATGGTTTGGCTTTTCGCTGTCGCGCTGGGAGCCGGCGCACAACGGTGGGGGGCTCCTAAAATAGACTCTGGGTGCAGCACACTTTGAAACGCGCAGCAGAAAGCCCAGAAAGCCCAGAATCGGACGCAGCTTCATCCCAGCTCACAACCGAAACCCCAGAAACAAGCGAGCCCGATCCAGACTCCCCCGACGAGCGGCCGCCATCCGAACGTGGATCCGCAAGCAGCAGAGACTCGCCTGACAAGCAGCAGAGCGAGCAGAGCCACCAGAGACACACCCACGGAGGAGGAGTTTGCAGTAGAGGGGGGTGGGGGTGCTGTTATATTGAAGGAAATTACTGTTCAGATGTTTCAGGTCAGAAAATATTAGCTTCAGAGTCAGTGATTTGCTTGAAATGCTTCATTTCACAAAAGGCTCATTATCTGAGCTTCTAGATGGAAACGCCTGTTTTTGCTGTTTTTGACCTATCTTCTCCGGCTGATAACTAAAGAACGGAAAATGATATCAATAAACTTTTTTTTGATGCTGATACAATAAGAGTCTCATCGTTCTTTGTGCGTGTTCGGTGTTTACATAGTAATATCACACAATATTCTGTGGGCCTCGAGAAATCACTGAAAACGCTCTGAAACTCTGGCACTGGGAGCGTCCGTTCTCCAAAAGTGGCTGGCACTCAATGAGTTAAGGTTGTCTTTGTTATTTTTTTAACCTTTTGTGTGTGTGTTAATAGGGATTTTTGGAAGGCTGCCAATGTGCTGATAAAGGCAGCGCGATGCAAAATTATACAGAGGGTGTGGGATGCCTAATGAAGGCAAATAATAAATTTAGTTGATTCCTTAATGCATAATGTTTCCAAGTTAATGCAAGTCTTGCTCCTCAGATATACATCCTTAATCCATATTCAGAGCTGCTCTGTATTGATTTAGTGTGTTCCAGATAAGAAGGGATGCTGAATCGCACAGAGATAATACATTCTATGGATCACAAGAATGCAAATCAAATCAGATACTCATGCAAATGTGCGCCAAAGTCATCTTAAGGCATGAGTATTTTACTTATTCAAATTCAAAATTTCTTTGATTTATTTCAAGAGTCAGAATCAGTGTGATTAGCATTTTGAGTTTACGCCCCCCCCCCCCCCCCCCCCAAATGATATATCCCAGCTTATGAGGCCTTTTACAAACTAATTAATGGCCTAATGTTTTCCAGGCTATACAATTACTGACTTGCCTTCTCATCAAAATTAATCATCAGAAAGCGTGACGCAGAGTCACAAACTTCTTTATCACTACCACAGTCCTCTGCTGAATCATTAGACTCCTTGTTTGTATGACATGCTGTGTCTCTCTCTCTCTCTCTCTCTCTCTTTCGCTCTCTTCATTCTGTATTCTCCTTTCTCTCTCCAGTCTGCTGTCTGTCTCTTTTCCAGTAAAAACATCTCCAGGGGCCACTTAGCTATAACATTTCTTGGAATGAAATAAGAATGTTGATCTAACACCAGTTTCCATTGTACTGTAAAGTTTATATAATCGGGTGACCATTTGAGTAATCCAACCAGGGCCGTAGCCAGGGTTCCGAAATAGGGGAGGTCCAGCAAGGGGAGGCGGATTCGGCGGCGCCCTAACGCGCGCCGCCGAAAAAAAATTGAGGTTTTTTTCCCCCCTTTTTAAGCCATATTTAGAGTAATATATCATTTTAAATCAACATTAGGATTATACTGTTGTGATGTCATTATTCAGCGTTTGAAGCTCAATTTGGGCCGTTTGAAGCCCAATTTGGGCCGTTTGAAGCCAGATTTGGGCCGTTTGAAGCCCTATTTGGGTCGTTTAAAGCCATATTTGGGCCGTTTGAAGCCTGATTTGGGCCGTTTGAAGCCCAATTTGGGCCAAGTCCAATTTTACAATGAGATGCACCCACTTTAAACCTGAATAAAGTAATAAAACCACTAGTAAACCAGTAGGCGGCGCCTGGCCTGCTGTTCAGTGAGTGGCCTGGCCTGGCCTGCAAAAAAAAAAAAAAAAAAAAAAAAAATTTTTTTTTTTTTTTTTGGCAGGCTGAAATATTAGGGGAGGTCCGGACCTCCCCGTCCTCATAGCTAGCTACGGCCCTGAATCCAACTAGGCCCGTATCAGCGCAGCCACCCTCGCTCTGCCTCCGGACCAATTCAAGCAAACAGCATTACAGATTAACACAATAACAGCCTTGCTTATCGTGTGAAAGGTAACGGTTAATGGCTTGACACCAAAGTAAAGGTCTTTGCACACCAGGTCTGTATTTTCCGTATGCATTATTTTAAATCCGTCATCTGATAAAAATTGTTACTCACGGAAACCTTGTACACTGAGTCCAATGTGTTATTATTTTATTGTGACAGGCAGGCAGGCAGCAGTGGCTGATCTGCAGCATTGGTGATGTGGTGTTAGTGGAACTGGAAAAGGCAGATGGCAGCAGGTCACGGATTGGTAACCACATTATTGCACTGGCCAAGGGCAAGGAACCATACTCACCTCCACCTTGCCAAGACGGCTGTGGTGCGCCGTATAGCCGGGTGCCGCAACACGGGGCCAGTGAGGTGGAGCTCCCCAGGGAGAGGGGGCGGAGAGGGGCCAGTGAGGTGGAACAACAGAAAATCAAACCTGTTCCGAAACTTACTGACAGATGGAAGTTTCGGAGTCAAAGTGTGTAAACGTGATTGACACAACGTGAGGTCGTATTTATTTTTAAACGTGCGACAATTTTGGATGATTTTTTTTAATATTGTAAATGGACATCATCATTTTTTGATAGATTTTTTTGTGTCTAGCCAGTTTCCACCATTATTTGCATCTGTTTAACCAACAAAATTTTCTGTATCTGTAATCGGGGGGCGTAGCTTAAATCGAAAGTGGGTGGGTATAGACTGAAAGTGGGTGTGGCTAAAGTTTGTTGTTGGCAGTTTGGCTAGTCTGGGGCCAAAAAACATAATTTCTAGCTTCCCAAAAAGATAAAAAAAACAAAAACAAACAACTAAAACCAAATAATGGCATCACTGCCTGACACACCGGTCAAAATGATAAAATGGGGGAACGAAAAGACTGTGGCACACAAAGTGGAAAGACCACCGGAACACGGGCGGGTCTTCCTGCCTGTAGTAATGGGTAATGACACGATGCCACCAAAACGTTCAAAGTATGGATAAAAAAGGTATTGAATGACGTACTCTATTTGCATCGGTATCACTTTAAGGGTACTGGTATTGGTACTGCTATCATAATTTTTTAAATGATACCTAGTCCTAATCACGAGTACGGATAGTACATTATCTGTACTGGATACTCGTTTCATCCAAGTATTCGGCTCAACCCTATTTGTTTCACTTACAGTGATCTGTAAGCCTATGGGAGCAAATCAAGTCAACAATACATGTTCCTACCTGGGTAATATGAATGAGAGGACAAATAGTGCATTATACACTCACCACTCAAATCACCTGCTGGGCTTTTGAGCTGTCAATTACCTCACTATGGCAAGCATGCTGCTTTGCATACTCAAGCCAACAGTGGGCCAAGCCAGTTCATTAATTGATCTTCAGTATTCCCTTATGAGCGCCGTGGTTCAATAGGACGCCTTCTGTGTGCCCTCTGTCCAGCACAAGCATACAAAACCCCATACTCTGTGTGCGAAATTCAACACACCAGTTCATCACTGTTACTTGGCATACTCTGTGTGTGAAATGCAACACGCCAGTTCATCACTGTTACTTAGTAAGTACAAAAACAGTCCTCAACATGCCAGTTCATCACTGTTACTTAGCAAGTACAAAAACAGTCCTCAACATGCCAGTTCATCACTGTTACTTAGCAAGTACAAAAACAGTCCTCAACATGCCAGTTCATCACTGTTACTTAGCAAGTACAAAAACAGTCTTCAACAGTCCAGTTCATCACTGTTACTTAGCAAGTACAAAGACAGTCCTCAACATGCCAGTTCATCACTGTTAAAGCTTTTGCACACCAAGTCCGTATTTTCGTCCGAAACTGACGCACAAAAAAATAAAATACGACCTAATTTGTGTCAATCATCGTTGACACACGAGTCCGACAATTACGCCCGTCATTTAAGTTTTTGGACGAGGTTCGATTGTCTGCGTTTTTCGCATCAGTCAATAGATTTTTGCGAGCTGGGACCCGAAAACCCATGTTTTCAGATGACGGATTAAAAAACACGCATACAAAAACAATCGGACTGTGTGTGCAAAGACCTTTACTTAGCAAGTACAAAAACAGTCCAGTGCATCACTGTTACTTAGCAAGTACAAAAACAGTCCTCAACACGCCAGTTCATCACTGTTACTTAGCCTACTCTGTGTGTGAAATGCAAGACACCAGTTCATCACTGTTACTAGGAAGTACAAAAACAACACGCCAGTTCATCACTGATACTTAGGAAGTACAAAAACAACACGCCAGACAGTGTTACTGTTACTTAGCAAGTACAAAAACAGTCCTCAACACGCCAGTTCATCACTGTTACTTAGCAAGTACAAAAACAACACGCCAGTTCATCACTGTTACTTAGCAAGTACAAAAATAACACGCCAGTTCATCACTGTTACTTAGCAAGTACAAAAACAGTCCTCAACACGCCAGTTCATCACTGTTACTTAGCAAGTACAAAAACAACAGGCCAGTTCATCACTGTTACTTAGCAAGTACAAAAACAACACGCCAGTTCATTACTGTTACTTAGCAAGTACAAAAACAGTCCTCAACACACCAGTTCATCACTGTTACTTAGCATAATCTGTGTGCAATGCAACATACCAGCACTGTTACTTAGCAAGTACAAAAACAGTCCTCAACACGCCAGTTCATCACTGTTACTTAGCAAGTACAAAAACAACACGCTAGTTCATTACTGTTACTTAGCAACTACAAAAACAGTCCTCAACACACCAGTTAATTACTGTTACTTAGCATACTCTGTGTGCAATGCAACATACCAGTTCATCACTGTTACTTAGCAAGTACAAAAATATGGGGCAGCGTAAGGGACAAATTTAAGACTACTGAGAAGCCGTCGGAGGCTATATCTTTGCTGAAGCCAGCTATGGATCTGGCCAATGATCTGTCAGCACCGGCAACTGAGAGACCGTCAGTGAGAAATGAGAAGCCGACTATTGATTTGTCTTACCTAGCAGTCCACTGGATCATCTATTGACTAGGCTGGTCATTAGCTTGTCTAAGCTGGCTACTAGCTTGGAGAGGCTAGCAACCCACTGGATCATCTATTGGCTAGGCTGGTCATTAGCTTGTCTAAGCTGGCTACTAGCTTGGAGAGGCTAGCAACCCACTGGATCATCTATTGGCTAGGCTAGTAATTAGCTTGTCTAAGCTGGCTACTAGCTTGGAGAGGCTAGCAACCTACTGGATCATCTATTGGCTAGGCTGGTCATTAGCTTGTCTAAGCTGGCTACTAGCTTGGAGAGGCTAGCAACCCACTGGATCATCTATTGGAAATACAGAAATACAAGGAAAATACAGAGCCAACTTACAATAGTTCATATGTATTTATTGACCATGTAATACATGTATGGGTGGAATATGACTAATTGTAAATCAGAATAAAACACGATAGTTTAAATCAGCCCAGTGAAATGAGGAAATTCGAATAAAAACTAAATTCTCAGCTCAGCAGCTGTGCTGCTAGTTGTTGTTGACATCTACTGTTACACAGTAGGTAGGCTAATCGATTACATAAGAAATTGACTTTGTCTGAGTATGCAGCGTAGTGGTCACATCTATAGAAGACGAAATCTAGGAAAGGAAAAGGAAAATCCAACTGTCCACCTCAGCTTGTTTGCTAATAAACATGAGAGAAGAAGAAGAAGCTAATATGGTAAATGGTAAATGGCCTGCATTTATATAGCGCCTTTATCCAAAGCGCTTTACAATCAGTAGGTTAATTCACCCATTCATACACCGATGGCGGCAGGCTACCACGCAGGGTGCTGGCACACCATCGGGAGCAATTTGGGGTTCAGTATCTTGCCCAAGGACACTTCGACATGCAGACTGGAGGAGCCGGGAATCGAACCACCGACCTCTTTTATCCAAAGCGATTAGTGGACGACCCGCTCTACCTCCTGAGCTACAGCCGCCCCGTATATATATAATAATAATATATAATATAATGTTAGCTAGCCTAGGAAAGCCAATGAATGACCAACTCATCCTATAACTACGGTAATCCAGTGGGTTGCTAGCCTCTCCAAGCTAGTAGCCAGCTTAGACAAGCTAATGACCAGCCTAGCCAATAGATGATCCAGTGGGTTGCTAGCCTCTCCAAGCTAGTAGCCAGCTTAGACAAGCTAATGACCAGCCTCGCCAATAGATGATCCAGTAGGTTGCTAGCCTCTCCAAGCTAGTAGCCAGCTTAGACAAGCTAATGACCAGCCTAGTCAATAGATGATCCAGTGGACTGCTAGGTAAGACAAATCAATAGTCGGCTTCTCATTTCTCACTGACGGTCTCTCAGTTGCCGGTGCTGACAGATCATTGGCCAGATCCATAGCTGGCTTTGGCAAAGATATAGCCTCCGACGGCTTCTCAGTAGTCTTAAATTTGTCCCTTACGCTGCCCCATACAAAAACAGTCCTCATCGTGCCGTCCTAATGGGAGGGAAGTTGCTCTGCCTCTCAGAAAAGAAATTGCTTTCTGCTGTTTCAATTGACCTAGTCCAGTGGTTCTCAATGTGGGGTTCCAGTGACCACCAGTGTTTCTTGAGAGGGTTCCATGGGGTCCCCAGCAAAGTGATGAATTATTAAACTTCACCATTATTTTATTTACAATATGTTGACACGCTTAGAGAATGTAGAGCTAGGCGAAGGGGCCAAAACCCTATAGGCTTGCCTGCAGCTCGGTTGCTGTGTGGCCTCACCTGCTCTATTGGCATGTGCAGCTCACAATCGCAACGCGGACTTATGCCTCCGCCATTAGTTCATCCTGGAGTCCAAATCGCCATTTGAGGCAAATTGGAAGAGATTCCGTCAAGGCGCTCCTGTGATGTTGCGTTACAGAGCTTGGAAATTGGGTGTGTGAGAGGTCACAGTGACCTTGAACTTTGACCACCAAAATGTAATCAGTTCATCCTTGAGTCCGAGTCGATGTTTGAGACAAGTTTGATTAAATTCCGTCAAGGCATTCCTGAGATATCGCGTTAACAAGCTTGAAAATGGCGTTGGAGAGCTCACCTTGACCTTTGACCTTTGACCACCAAAATCTAATCAGTTCATCCTTGACTCCAAGTCGATGTTTGAGACAAGTTTGATTAAATTCCGTCAAGGCATTCCTGAGATATCGCGTTAACAAGCTTGAAAATGGCGTTCGAGAGGTCAAAGTGACCTTGACCTTTGACCTTTGACCACCAAAATCTAATCAGATCATCCTTGAGTCTAAGTCGATGTTTGAGGCAAATTTGATGAAATTCCGTCCAGGCGTTCCTCAGATATCGCGTTAACAAGCTTGAAAATGGCGTTCGAGAGGTCAAAGTGACCTTGACCTTTGACCTTTGACCACCAAAATCTAATCAGATCATCCTTGAGTCTAAGTCGATGTTTGAGGCAAATTTGATGAAATTCCGTCCAGGCGTTCCTCAGATATCGCGTTAACAAGCTTGAAAATGGCGTTCGAGAGGTCACAGTGACCTTGACCTTTGACCTTTGACCACCAAAATCTAATCAGATCATCCTTGAGTCTAAGTCGATGTTTGAGGCAAATTTGATGAAATTCCGTCCAGGCGTTCCTCAGATATCGCGTTAACAAACATCGTACGGACGGACGTACGGACGGACAGCCGTACGGACGGACGTACGGACGGACAACCCGGATCCATAATGCCTCCGGCCTGGCTATCGCCGGCGGAGGCATAAAAAATCTCAGATTTGGGTCCCATAAACAAAATCTCATCAAATGGGGATCTGTGACTCTAATTTGGACTAAATTAGGGGTCCTTGATATGAAAAAAGTTGAGAATCACTGATCTAGACCATTAACTCATTCAGGGCCAATGACGTCTTTGACGTGTTATCAGGAATAGCCCAGAGGGCCAATGACGTGTTTGACGTGTTTTTGTTTTTATTACTGCAGGGCGTAGTTCAAACACTTCCTCAGTCTGTGACATAGTATCAGGTCCTAGCATCTAAGACAACACGTGAACAAACACATACCGCAGCTGTTGTTTTGAAATTGAGCAAGAGGGAAAGCAGAAAACGGATAAACGCTTCCTTGTGCACTATGTGCAGACAGGAGAAACGCCATTGAAACGCCCCTCGCGCGCTGCAGGAGCTGGTCGCTTTCCTGTGTGCCAGCCGGAGAAAACGAGAGAAAGTACTGTAATCCAGAGATGCGTTTGATCATCGGAGGAATGAGGAAATGATCGATCAGAGGGGCGGTGAGGACGTGTTGAATAGCCGAGGGGAAAACGGGAACGATCAGGCAGGGAGGATACTAGGACAGGGAGACATGGACGACGACGGGTGGACCAGAACAAAACAAAATAAACACACAAGGCAGAAGCGGCAGTCACAGCAGCCCGCTGTCTGTTCTCAAGAGCTATTCAGTTGGTTCATGAAATCGCTGGGCTGCGTGCCCTCCAGTGTTGCTCCTGGCCAATCCCGGCGCCACAGGGCGTGGTTATTGCTTATCCTATGTGGGGTTAGAAATCACGCAACGAAGGGGGATCGTGTGTGTGTGTGTGTGTGTGTGTGTCTGTCTGTCTGTCGGTGTGTCTGTCTGTCTGTCTGTCTGTCTGTCTGTGTGTCTGTCTGTCTGCACACTCACTCACACTGCTGTATTGTTGAATGTAAAAAAAAGCACTTCATGTGTATATATATATATATATATATATTTTTTTTTTTTCATTTGTGTCATAACGAATAGTATTTACATGTCTGATGTCAATACAGTTCAAAATAAAAGAATTGAGAGCGAGTTCTGCTTGAGAATGTGTATTTTACAGAAATTGCATTTGCTCCTGTTTGTCATCTCAGAGAGACATTTTGGGTGAAAACAGGGTGTATATAAATGGATATAAGTAGAGTACAGAACATGCTAAAAGCTCACTTTTTTTTCCTGGTGAACCCAGAGACGTACATCTTCATTTTGAGGTATTGCAAATCACTCTGGTGCTAATAGATAATTTACTGTGGGTCTTGAAAGATGACCAACAATTATGAAAATCTTTGGCCTGTGCTAAATATTGGCAGTCCTAAACTGGCCATGAATGAGTTAATATAGCTCAGTCCACATTTCTCCTTTCCTATTCACTCCCAAATGGAACTTTCCATACAGTAATTACAGTCTACCCATGAGTGATAATTGCCTAAGACTAGAATCTTGTTTCCAGGCAGGACCCCCTGATCCCATCTTTTATGACTTTGTTGAGAACAGTCTGACACACTGCATGCCTCTGCTCCAGTTTGAGTCCTCCCTGGAGAGACGGTGCACGATGGATGTGCAATACACTGATGAGCACTTGTCCAACATGTCAGAAACCTAGAACTTGAAAAATCCTCTCCACAAGTAGCTCTCATGTGTTCCTTGGAGAAGTTGCTTCTAAAAGCTACGTATTGATAAAGCGGAAACATATATATTTCAGTAAGGTCCGTAATACATGATTCTGTTTTAAATGTGGCGATAGGTCGATGTACATGTCCCATGCTGCAAAGCTGTGTATTGATGGAATAAGAAGTCAGTGATGATGAGCCAATGCATTATTCTGTTTTGAATTCGGTGATGAGATGCATACGTCCCATCTGGGTTCTTGCAGAGTGCAGCTATCGGGGTAGCGCCAAAGAACTTCCATTGCCAAGAAGTGAAAACGAATAGGTTGTTCCATTGCAACATCAGTGCACAGCAGTAGAGCTACGCCTCCACCATTTTGGCCTGAAGGAGACTGCCGTAATGATGCCAGTAAAACGTCCCACCGACAAAGTGCCGTACAAAGTACCTCTACCGAAATGGCCTGTGCTCTTCTCGGTCATGGTGTGTCTCTGCTGGCAAAAGGTGTTTTCAGGTCAAAATGGGGCAGCGCTGTTGTCAAAAAAGCACCATCATCTCTTGCCTTCTATACTCTTTGGTAGCGCTGCCATCAGTGTGCCTTTATGCTATTAGCTTTGCAAATATGTTAATTCAAATGATTTTAATCCTTTAAACAGGAGTGACAGCCAAAAGTGTTGGAATTGACAAAGCAGACGTTGTGAAAGTGCTGCAAAAATGCAAAAACAGATTTTGTTTGACTTTAACTCATTCACTGCCAATATCTGACTGGCATTTTTGGCACAGGCCAAGTATTTCCATAATGTTTGGTCATCTTTCAAGACCCACAGTAGTACTAGGACTACAGTGATGTCCAATACCTCGAAATGAAGATCTAAGTCTCTACTTTCACCCCCAAAAAGGAAGTTAGCTTTTAGCATGTTCTGTACTCTACTTATAACCCTTTTTATACACCCCATGTTCACCAAAAAAGCCTGTCTGGGAAGAGAAAAGGGAGAAAAAAGCATTTTTGTAAAAGGGCACAATCTCAGGCATAACTCACTCTCAATTCTTTTATTTTGAACTGTATTGACATCAGACATGTAAATATTATTCGTTAGGACACAAATGACAAAAAAAAATATATATATATATATATATATACACACATGAAGTGCTTTTTTTTTACATTCAACAATACAGTTTACTCGGTGTGAGTGTGCAGACAGACAGACAGACAGACAGACACACCGACAGACAGACAGACAGACAGACAGACAGACAGACAGACACACACACACACACACACACACACACACACACACACACACACACACACACGATCCCCCTTTTAGATTTCTAACCCAACATAGGATAAGCAATAACCACGCCCTGTGGCGCTGGGATTGGCCAGGAGCAACACTGGAGGGCGAGCAGCCCAGCGATTTCATGAACCAACTGAAGAGCTCTTGAGAAGGACAGCGGGCTGCTGTGAGTGCCTTCTGCCCGCTGCTGCCTAGCTGTTCCTGTGTTTATTTTGATTTGTTCTGGTACACCGTCCTCGTCCATGTCTCCCTGTCATATCTATGATCGTTCCCGTTTTCCCCTCGGCTATTCAACACGTCCTCACCGCCCTCGCAAACTGATCGATCATTTCCTCATTCCTCCGATGATCAAACACATCTCTTGATTACTTTCTCCCGTTTTCTCCTGGCTGGCACAGAGGAAGGCGACTCCAGCTCGGCGTTTCAATGGCGTTTCTCCTGTCTGCACAAGGAAGCGTTACCCGTTCTCTGCTTTCCCTCTTGCTCAATTTCAAAACAACAGCTGCGGTATGTGTTTGATCGCGTGCTGTCGGCTACCCTTTGAAGGCAGGGACCTGTGTCTGTGTGACAGGCTGGGCAAGTGTTTGCTGCAGGCGCTGCACCAATAAAAACAAAAACACGTCAAACACGTCCTTGGCGGGGAAGGCCATTGCTGATAACACGTCAAAGACGTCATTGGCGGTGAATGAGTTAAAAGCTCTGATAATGTAAAAATGTGTGTGTGGGTTTTGATAGGAATCTACAAGCAAGGGATGAGAGTTTGGCCTGCCGTTTTCTCAACCTACCTGTGCGTATCTATCTTCAAATATGAACACGTCCTCATACCGAAATGACAGAATAAGTCGATTTCCACCGACTCCCAATATGACATGGGAGCACCGACTACCACCGGCTCTCGCCACCGGACTGACTGAGCGGATCCACCCGCGGCTCGAGCTCGACTCTGCAACTGCTGCGCCTGTTGCTTAAAGGAGAATTTCGTTGTTTTTTTTACCTGGACCCCTCTCCTCACATTAATTATGATCTGACGACTCACCCAGCGATCTCCGCGGCGTTTCTGGCCGTCCTAGCATTGTTTTGAGATCAATAGCGTCCAAGCCAGTCGTAAAATGGAGCTCCGAGGGGGCCAAGTGCAGCCTGTCTTTCCTGCATCTAAATAGCCAGTTTTATTCCCCGTTTTTGCCACATATCGCCAGTTGGCCAGTTGGCCAGCCGGCAGGAAAGTATCGCGGGACTTGACGAGACTTGGTGACCGAGATCACGAATGAGGTCATTTGATCCCTGAGAGACACCAGGAAACAGCCCCGGGGGGAATATCAGTCTGGTGCTTGTTGAGGGATGAGATTATGACGATATGTGGCGAAAACGGGAATAAAACTGGCTATTTAGATGTAGGAAAGACAGGCTGCACTTGGCCCCCTCGGAGCTCCATTTTACGACTGGCTTGGACGCTATTGATCTCAAAACAATGCTAGGACGGCCAGAAACGCCGCGGAGATCGCTGGGTGAGTCGTCAGATCATAATTAATGTGAGGAGAGGGGTCCAGGTTAAAAAAAAACGAAATTCTCCTTTAATGCACTTTTTATACTCTTTTTTAAAGTTTTGTTGTGATGCTTTTAAATGTCCATTTTATTCTCCTCTTTTCTTTTATTTTCCTGTCAACCATTTTATGTGAAGCACCTCGAATTGCCACTGTGTGTTGGGCTATCGGGTACGGTCCTCCAGTGGTTCAAGTCCTATCTTCAAGACAGGAAGTACTTCGTCTCCATTGGCAATTACACATCTGACCTAACTAGGATGACTTGTGGGGTGCCTCAAGGATCCATTATGGGGCCCGTTCTCTTCAACCTTTATATGCTCCCTCTAGGCCTAATTATGCAAAAAAACAAAGTAGCCTATCATAACTATGCAGACGACACTCAGTTGTATATAACTCTTTCCTCAGCTGACTATGCCCCCATAGAATCATTGTGCCAGTGCATTGATCAAATAAATAACTGGATGTGCCAGAATTGCCTCTGTGTATGAAATGTGCTATACAAATAAACTTGACTTGACTTGACTTGACTCACCACCGGCCCGTCCAAGTGGTTAGAAAAACTGAACGCTTAACTCTCGCAGTTGAAAGTCGAGAACACTACCGTCAGCCAACCCACCCCTACCCGTTTACTTGTCAGCAGGCTATTTAAATATCAGGCTATCGTTATGTTAAAGACCGCTAGAGGTCGGCACTAGTTCCTGGCTACCGCTCCTGGGGCCGGTTGCACCAACTGGTCTTAACTATGCTGGTCGTAACTCCTACGTCGGTCTTAGTTAAGACCATGGACTTACGCCTGTTGCACCAACACGGCTTATGTCTGGTCTTAACTATGCTGGTCGTAGCAATGCGCGTCCATGTGAATTGCCAGGGAATGCACCCCGATTGGATGATGTTGCAAAAAATGTGCCTCGCGACCTGCTTGGAGCACTGTGCCACTACGCTCTCTCTCAGCCACTACTGTAAAACACCCTCCCTCCTCCCATCCTCCCTCGCTCCGGGGGAAAAATGGCGGCTATTGAGCAGACAGAGTCAGTCTGGATGAAATTGAATGTAACGTTCCCAATTCTATGTATTAACTTCTAAAAAACTAACGCCAACATTTTGGAAGGCGGGTTAGGTTAACTAGTTAGTTATAATCTAACGTCGTGCTTTCAAAGACGGCGAACTGGCGGTGTTACGACGATGGCGGTCAAAAAGGTCTCCGCGGAGATCTCTGTTACAGGCAGGCTCTACGCCTCCTCCTGACGAGGCGTAGGAGTTACGCCTGGTCTTAGTGAAAATAAGGCTTAAGTCGTCTTGGTGCAACCGGCGTAGCTGTTAAGGTCGTAAAGTTACGACCAACTTAACTTAAGACCAGTGTAAGACCAGTTGGTGCAACCGGCCCCAGATGTTTCCACTGCAGGTCACGAACGACGACATTGGTCATTTTAACACCCTGGAAAAGTTTTTTTTTCCTTCTGTGGATGGTCTGAAGTTGCAAGCTTTTTGAATTATGGACATGTAATGTAGATAGCTGTGGAAATATAAGTAAGGAATGAGCGTTTGCCCTGTCTTTTCCCCAAACTATATTTGTGTATCTATCTTCAAATATTAAATTTGCAAGCTGTTTCATTTTAAATTATGTAGTTGTATTTATTAGAGTAGATAGCTGACGAAATACACAGACAGCCACTGTATGAGCTTTACTTTATCTTTTTCCTCATAGTAACCAAAACAAAAAAGTGGATTTTGTTTACCAATATCAAGATTGACAAAAACAAAATTACTAACAAACCCCTCATGGTTTGAAATTATGGAACTATTTAATTCATCTGCTACTTACTAGCAGTCCTTGACAAGATGCTTTTATAATAGGTCTTCCATTTCATGCTGGAAGAAAAGACTAAGGCAGTCTTAAATCATTGATACAATCATAAAACAAAAATATGATTTTCTCTTTAGAAATTATTTTCATCTCAGCTGTAATTCCCTTCCTCCTACAGTAGCTGGACTCAAACACAGTTCTACCATACAACTCTGATCAAAACAAGAACCAGTGTCCAAAGCTGGTGTACTGTAGATGGAATGAGATCGTGTTCAATAGAATTACGTTTTTCAGAAGTAGTTAAAAAATGGGGCGGGGGGGGTGTCCAGCTCAAAAACTGGAGTGAGGTGTCCGCGTGGCAAAAACAAATCGATAGACAGAGCAGATGAAACCAATCCCAGCTCATCAGATGAATCCTCTGGGATAGCTGTGCGCTCCCCAACACTGCCCACCCATTACTACTCAATCCCTACCAAATCCCAACACAAAGCTGCCATATCCCACAAAGCAGCCACGCTACACACTTGGCTCAGACACGGCCAACACAACCTCCTGCACATACGATGGACATGTCGTATTGGGATTGTGTGATATTCAATCAGCGGTATCGTCTTTTGTTGATCTGGCCAAGATTGGCTTTGCTGATGATAAAACGGATAGCAGAGTCATTTTGCTTTAACTTTAAATTAGTTTGTCGATCAGTGCTGTAGTACCTCTGTGCTAACAGCTAGCAATAATAATAATAATAATAATAATAATAAAATAAATTTAGAAATTAAATTAATTGTAAAGGGAAATGAAGAAAATCCTTTACTATTTCTGTTTACTTTTTGTTAGTTAGTTAAAAGATAGGCCTACACAGAAAAATATTAAATAAAGGTGAAAACTGGAATTGAACATGCTTATTTGGAGTGATGCCATAGAACCATTTCTGGTTCCACAAAGATTCCGCTCAGACGGAGGTTTGAAGAACCATACATTTCTGCACTACATGGTTTAGACTCCTGCATGTTTTTCTTTATCTGCCCTTCTATAGACTCACTTGCAATTGTACATGTACTACAATACATGCTATGGAGGGGTTTGGTTTGAGGGGTTGGTTTGAATGGATGTGCTTGTTATTTACTCAGGGGGGCTTGACTGTTGGTGGCACATCCTACCCGGGCCAGTTTTGGTGTAGGTGCTGACTTCACTTACCCGGGCCAGTTTTGGTGTAGGTGCTGACTTCACTTACCCGGGCCAGTTTTGGTGTAGGTGCTGACTTCACTTACCCGGGCCAGTTTTGGTGTAGGTGCTGACTTCACTTACCCGGGCCAGTTTTGGTGTAGGTGCTAACTTCACTTACCCGG
Organism: Poromitra crassiceps; assembly: GCF_964638095.1. Taxonomy (NCBI): domain Eukaryota; kingdom Metazoa; phylum Chordata; class Actinopteri; order Beryciformes; family Melamphaidae; genus Poromitra; species Poromitra crassiceps. Next base: position 108,290,302 of record NC_139624.1, read on the forward strand.
GCCAGTTTTGGTGTAGGTGCTGACTTGACTTACCCGGGTCAGTTTTGCTGTAGGTGCTGACTTGACTTACCCGGGTCAGTTTTGCTGTAGGTGCTGACTTCACTTACCCGGGCCAGTTTTGGTGTAGGTGCTGACTTCACTTACCCGGGCCAGTTATACTGTAGGTGCTGACTTGACTTACCCGGGCCAGTTTTGCTGTAGGTGCTGACTTGACTTACCCGGGCCAGTTTTGCTGTAGGTGCTGACTTGACTTACCCGGGTCAGTTTTGGTGTAGGTGCTGACTTGACTTACCCGGGCCAGTTTTGCTGTAGGTGCTGACTTGACTTACCCGGGTCAGTTTTGGTGTAGGTGCTGACTTGACTTACCCGGGCCAGTTTTGCTGTAGGTGCTGACTTGACTTACCCGGGTCAGTTTTGCTGTAGGTGCTGACTTGACTTACCCGGGCCAGTTTTGCTGTAGGTGCTGACTTCACTTACCCAGGCCAGTTTTGGTGTAGGCCGGTGAAATGGACCCAGGAAAATCAAAGGTTGGCTCCTTTTGAGTCAAACCTTTTCAGCCACTTGTTTGGCGAACCACTGCCACTTCCATTTTGATCTGGTAGTACAGAATAGCCTACCCTGATGAGAAGAAGGAATGCATTTCTGACCATATCTACAAAAACGGTATAGGCTATATAGGCTGAAGTTGAAAGTAGCCGCGGGGGAATTTACTAGTCAAAACTCATTCCAGTGCTGCTGAGGCCATTGGCCCCTTGCCCCCCCTACTTCCACCAGGGGGCACAGTGGCTCAGTGGTAGCGCTGTCGCCTCGCAGTCAGAAGGTCCTGAGTTCGATTCTCGCCTGGGACACTGTGGGCGCTGTGGTTGTGTTCCCCCCCATATCCTCAGTGCCTACTGCCCAGGTGGGGTATCTCGTCGTAAGGGCCTTTCTGTCTGTGTGGAGTTTGCATGTTCTCCCCGTGCTCTCCTAGGGGGGCTCCTCCGTATATAACCCCCCCCCCCCCCCCCATTAAAAAAACATGCAGAAGATCAGATCGTCATCATCATCCGACCAGTGACGACAACATCCGAAGTCGGTCCCCGGGCGCTGTACGAGAAAGCGACCACTGCTCCTGGCCTGCCCCCCGGAGGAAAGGACAAAGCCAGGATGGGTTAAATGCAGAGGACACCGTCAGCATGTGTGTGTTGTGGCCCTCCGTGCATGTGTTGATTGTAATCATGTGACAATAAAGACGGGCTTGTCCGTCTGAAATCGTGATAGGAGGTTATATCTTACTGTAGCTTATCCACCTTCTTTTTTAATGCCCCCCTGTAAAATGATTATGGTGCAGAGCAGAGTCCTGCGCGGGTCTGATTTTCAAGACCCGGCCCCGTGACGTGCAATACCGCCCCCGCAACCCGCACATATGACCAATCAGTACCGTACAGCAAGCAAAGTGACTTACCAGCTATTTCCAATATGTCCGGTATAATCCATACTGCCTTTATGATCGCTGTTGCAGTAAAGTAAATCCACTTTTACAACATCCAACATCTCCACTTTCACAGTATCCATGTTGTTGCCTGTTGCTATGAAAACAGCCAGTGTGTATGGTTGTAGTGGAGGCTAACATTAGCCTACTACAGTATCTGTCCGACTCCTATTGTCTCCAATCAATCACCTTGATCCCGCAGCTGAGTTTTAAATGTTTTGTGCAGATCAAAGCATCACACAATGCACGGTATGCATAGTTGAAATGATGCCGGTTATGTAAACAAAGTGGAAAACATGCGTCAGAAACTTTTCCTCTCTTCCCTCCGCGTGCCTCAGACAGACCTCAGACCAGCTGCCAGACACACCCCCTGCCTCATGCTCCAGATTACCGTAAAATACTGAGAATTCAGTCTGAGTGCAACAGAAAAACATACATGGCTCCTACGTTGTTCTACCCACGCCCCGACCCGGTAATTTACAGAAGTGTTTTTTGTTTTTTACCCAGCACGGCCCCGGTGCAGGACTCTCGTACTCAGCGCATTTCCTCGTCAAAATCCAACGCTGGAAAAAAAGTTGCTTGTCACAAAGAAATAACACTCGTTTGATGAATTATTTGAGGGAATGTAATAATGTTATCTATCACATCCGCTAACCTGTTGCTCTTTGAACAACTCTGGATATTTATCGGCAAGATGTTTCGCCAAGCTGGATGTGATTGGCTCCCTTCGCCTGCAGGTTTGAAACATCGTTTACAGACGGGCTATGTTGTGTCTGTGTCAGCAACGTAACGGGGGGAGAAGGCTGGGAGGATTACACTGGACTCCCATATGTCACGTAAGGCATCATGGCAGCTAGAAATAAGGTGGATAGGGCCTAAAATATTTTTTTGTTCGGTTCCGGATTCCGACCGACCCTGTCAATTTACGTGCGACCCAAATTTATTTTATGAGCTTGTTGATTTGACGGTGGCGCTAAGGGGCGGGGTTTGCCACTGTGCGAAGGTGCTTTTTGCTACAGATACTTTAAAACGAAAATGGGAGGGAGCATTACGGACATGTGCTTTGTGTCGCTTCTCTGCCCATGCAGCACTAGCGTGCCAACCAAAATTGTGAGATTGGGGTTAAAATCATTTGAAAACGTGCTTCAGGAAGTTAAACAGTGCCCTTGTATATTCGTATCAGCAGCCGGCAAAGTGGACAGTTGACAAATGGACGGATATCGCCAGCGATGTGGTGTCGACTCCCACTCAGCAGCTTGGTTCGCTCGTCAGTGGCGTCATGGCTTTATTTCAATTCAGGTATTTAGCACTGAAGTGCACGGCAGAGCTAGAACCTGTGCCCTCGACGGCTCAAAGTACCGCGACTCCGTCCGCCTTCGAGATACTGTTTCGTGCACAGCAACTTACTAATTTGTGGTAGAGTACATGTAGGCTATGTTATGAAAAAAGTATCCATCGCTGCTGTAATTTTAAGGAAAATAAAAAATATATACATTTCCTATCTATCCCTTGCTGCCACTGGGAAAGAAAAAAAAAAAAAAAAAAAAAAAAATTAGGCATAGGGAAGTGAAATGTTAATGCAGTGGGAGTCCATGCTGTCAGGATAGTGTTAAACAAATTTAGCTAAATATAGCCTAAATGTGTGTGAACATGGTGAAATGGCTTAAGTGGTTTAGGACGGAAACGTGACAAACTGCATTATATTATTTCAGAGTGATATATCATGGCACAATGAACAGCACTTGCCTACACATCTTTAATTTACCCGTAATGGTATACTAAATGCATTTAAAGAAATACCACAGAAATACACACACACACACACACACACACGTGTGCACGTGCGCGGACACACACAAAACAGAATAAGCTATGGAATACTTTTAGCTGCCATCAGTGCCATGGCACTAATAGCAGCCATTATGTAGTTCTAGGAGATACAGAGGCATTGATTCAAATTGTTTTGCTCAGTGCTAACAAATGGGCTGTCACAGGTAATGATGCAGAATAAAACATGATCCCATTGACACCACAGCCAGGGACACGCACAGATCTATGGAGTGGAAAGTGCTCATCTCAAAGAAAGGGCAAGACCTCCATCCCACCCCGCGCCACCTGCTGTAATGCTAAACTAACATCTGAGGCATTTTGCTGCCTCTCTTAGCCAGAGCAACTTATAAAGAACGGGCAGGTAGGGGCTCATGTGATTTCCTCAAGGACACTTTGACGGGAAACCAGCAACAACTCCAATCACGCTGGAATGGACCGTTGAAGTCAAGATGAACCGACATTTTGAGAACATCTTAGTTCCATAAATTTATGTTTTTCGTGTTGAAAGACGGTTTTGGGGCGGGACATACAGTAAAGGATGGGACGATGGAGGGATCATTCAAAAGTGTAAACCAACCAGAAGGGAGAGGCTTTTATTTGATGGGTGGTGTGCAACTGTTGCCTCCTGGTACATGATGATGTCACCACTATTTTTTTCCAGTAGTGAAAGTAATATAAAGAGACTTTGATGTTTGCAAAAAAAATAAAAAAAAATCATACATTGTCCAATAGGCTTATGGTACAAAAAAGAGGCAGAACAGACAGATAAGTCATTTTTCATTTCAGTGTGACATTAAAGAGCTGCTAACCCACAGAAAATACTTTCATTAGTCTGGGATTGAGACATAGTTTCCCAAGTCCCATGGTCGATGTTGTTTCAGAGGCATCATGTCCTGTGGAGGATAACGGACTACTTTAAACTTAAAGGATGAGGCTGGTGTTTTTTAATGCATTGCATACCGTCAACAAATCCTATGAAGATAACAAAATCAGAAATGCGTTTGATCTACTCCCGTTACTTTCTGACTTCCCACGTATCATTTTTAGCCATCAACCCGTAATGCCTGGGACACACCAGAAACGTCTCGGTCACAGCGCCTCATGGAAGCGTCGAGCAGGAGCCTGGCCATTCACACCAGAAGCGCTCTGTTTTGCTCTGCGCCGGTCACAACTTGTACTGACTTCATGCCTGGCTGCATCTTGCATCAAAAATAGACCAGACGCAGAAACTCGCTGCAGGACGCAAGATGGGCACGAGTCACACGATGTCTGTTAAGATAGAGACAGTCTGTGTCTTGTCATAGACGCTGGGGTAGCTGGCTGCAGGCGTGGTCAGGGTGGGGTAAATCCCCTGTTCTATCCATTCAGCATAGTTAGCATTTAGCTGCTAACCCAGCCCAGGCAGACAGGATCGGGGATTTAACCCCCGCAGTAAACGCACATCTGAACAAGGAACAGCAAGTCTTGTGAGGGAGTGAAGCAAAGCAAACTGATTTCCACCATTTAGTCCCAAGATACCAAGGTTACATCTAATAAATAAATAAACAAATCCATTGCTGGAGGCCACATACGCAAATCAATATGAAATACAGCTCCACTCTTCTCTGTTTTCATTGGGCAGAGATTTAAGTTGGTTAAAATTAAACAAAACTATGCTTGCTAATGGATTCATATTCAAATTTGAAATGACAAGAAAATTACTTTTACTGATGCAGAAGAGAACAAAAACCATCTTTGCAACTCCTAAAAAAAACTTTGTAAACAATGTGTGTGTGTGTGTGTGTGTGTGTGTGTGTGTGTGTGTGTGTGTGTGTGTGTGTGTGTGTGTGCGCGTGCGTGCGTGTGTGTGTGTTTGTGAAGAAATTGAAGAATATAAGAAATAAGCCAAAAGGAAAGCTAAAAATATATAGATATAGGTTCTTAACAGCAGGAGCTTGCTGGTCAGCTCGATATAGAGCGGTGTGTGTCGTGTGCCAACACGGCAGGGCTTATATGCAGGGAGAGGTTTCAGGTGAGAACAATGAGGAATGCAGTGACTGAGCAAGAAAATCCACGTGACTTAACTCATTGAATGCCATGGACGTCCTTCGACGTCCAATTAAATAGTGACGTAGAATGCCACGGACGTCCTTCGACGTCCAATGCGTTTTTTGACGGTGGGACGTCGATCAAAGCCTTCCGCAGCTCCTGTACAACTATAGTAGCTATTGGAGGTGTATAACCTATTTTACGGACTCATTAGGTGGCGACAGTGCTTGCTCGGTGCAGTCCAGATTAGAGACAGGTCCGAGAAACAGCCTAAAAGCCGTGGATCAAAGACAACCCGATGCATGCTCCCAGAGCCATTTGCTCTGTCGCGGGAGCTGACATTGGCTCCGAACAGGAGTCAATCCGCGCTCACAACTGAGCCCCTCTGTCCCTGTCTGTCTGTCTGTCTGTCTGTCTGTATAGTTTCTCCACCCGATTAGCAGACAGGAAAGCAGCCCCTGACGCCAAACCATTCAGCAATCCGGGTTGGCTCTTCCCTGCTGTGGCGCTGAGAGCCGACAGCAGCACACAAACGCAGGACTCCGAAAATATAATGGTTGCGTGAGGCTGTGTGCAGTGTGGGGAGGAGTTTACGGGGGGAGGGGGGGAGGGGGGTGGTGCACGCAGGGCATCACACAACAACTACGTCACTACATCAGAAAATATTATCTTCAGACTCAGTGAATGTGCTTGAAATGCTGCATTTCACAAAAGGCGGATTATCTCAGCTAATAATTTGAAAAGCCTGAAAACGCTGAAAACAACCTATCTTCTCCGGCTCATAACTAAAGAACGGAAAATGGTATCAATAAACTTTTTTTTGCTGATGATACAATAGAGCCAGCTCGTTCTTGTGCGTGTTCGGTGTTTACATAGTAATATCACACAATATTCTGTGGGCCTCGAGAAATCACTGAAAACGCTCTGAAAACTCTGGCACTGGGAGCATCCGTTCTCCAAAAGTGGCTGGCACTGAATGAGTTAATGTATAGCTTTTCTCACACGGCTTTGCTTACCTGCACACATTTTTCGGATAAGATCAGCACTCCTTCTCCGCACCGCTCCCTCGGCCAAAAGTGTGTGAGGTTATGGGGGGAAGTGCTGTTTCCTGTTTGCCTGTTCAGAGATGGCAAACGTGAGTATTTATCTCTGCAGCCACCTCTTCTTACATTGCAGGGATTTGTGCCTTGATATTTGGATCACGTATACACACGCTCATTGATTCATTGATTGATTGACATGTGTAGTGCAGTATTCACCAATGCGATTGATCTTTGAAGACTGGCAGCGTTGGCGGCAGGTTGCTCATCTCCTTTTAGCCTGAAAGGAGGAGGAGGATTTTTCTGTTAGATGTATGTCATGTTGATAAGAGCCTGGCAGGTATGGAGCTGCTGAATAATGCATGAGCCTGAAAGATGTATACTCTTCTGCTTGAGGTTGAGAAGCCATTATTCAAGTTCAGTTTGTTGTCGCAGGCTTCCAGATTCTTCCAGATTATTTTAGTGTTGATTTTTTCTTTTTAAGGAATACTATACAGGCTGTCTATAAATTTATCTTATTGAGTCATAATTCAGGATGTATCTTATCTCGATGTCACGCGAGTCACCATAAATCAAACGCCATAGTTTTTTTTTCAAAGCTTATTGAATTGACAGTTGCAGAATCACATCAGTATGATCAGTGTTGCGGGTAACTCATTACAAAAGTAACATATTACATGTAATATATTACTTTTAGCAGTAACTCAGTAATATAACTTATTACTTATAGGATTTCAGTAATATTATACCAGTTACTTTGTCAAGTAACTCAAGTTACAAATTGAGTAACTTTTTTTTAATCAAAGCACATATTTAAATCATTTCCTAATCAAACTGTGTGTTTTTATGCAAATAACCACTATAGATGACAATAACAAAGGAAAAGGATAACATTTAGAATTTTGGATGGTTTACACTGACTTCAAGACGGTTTAAATTATTTTTCGGGATGGTTCCGGGGCGCCGATGTCATTCTGCTACTGCAGTTATTTTGGTGAAAGTAATGCAAAAGTAGTGTAATAAGTAATGAGTTACTCTACACAGACAGTAATATTGTAAAGTAACTTATTACTTTAAAATTAAAGTAACTAGTAATATGTAGTATATTACATTTATAGTGGGGGTAGTGCAACAGTAGATTCCCTGTCTACCAACAGGAGGGTCGCAGGTTTGTGCCCTGTGTTGCCTCTGGCTTGGTTGGGCGTCCATACAGGCACAATTGCCTGTGCCAAAAGTAATGATGGTGCTGTACTACACCTCCACCGTCAAGTCCATCCTCACACCCTCCATCACCGTCTGGTATGCTGCTGCTGCCCTCAAGGACATATCTCCAGACTGCAGCGCATTAACCGCTGTGCTGAAAAGGTGATCGGATGCAGTCTGCCATCCCTTCGGTTCAGGATCTGCACACTGCCTGGATGCTGAAGCGGTCTTGGAAAATCATGGCCAACCCCTCCCAACCAGGCCACAAACAATTTGAGTCCTTCCCCCCTGGCAGGAGACTGAGGTCTGGCAGAACCAGAAACTCTCGTCACAAGAGCAGTTCCTTCCCTGCCATCTGCCTCTTCAACGAGGCCCGAAAGCTCGCAAAAATAAGGACTTCATCCCCCCCCAGTGCCCCCTGAGCATAGCTGGCTTGGCAATGAGGTGAGGTCCCCCACTAACCACCCCCCCTTCCCCCATCATATGTCACTTTAAAGGACTGCACTTTACATTTTTGGGATTGTTTTCTATATAGCTTTGTCCTCTACGATTGATGTGCCCGCTACGCTGCATACTTGCATGAAGACAAATTCCTTGTTTGTAATCTGATTACTTATTATGGCTATTAAAGTGAATCTTGAATTGGCCGTGTCCGCGGGTGGGAAGCCGGATTAAGGGTATGTGTCCTGGTTGCTGCACTTATGGTGGAGGATGCTCCTTGTTTTCTTACCTGGTGAATTTAAGTTAAACTGGAGCTTCATGACTCAAAAGACAATACCACTGCATCTTGCCTTGCCCAGGAGAAATGTGTGCAAGGCTGAAAACAACATGGAGCTAACATTAGGATGCTTAGGATTCTTTTCCTCTCAGTTTAACTCCAGCCAAGCAGTTCTTTGAGGATGGAAACATTCTGACAAAACTGTATCCAGAAAGGAAGGATGACTGCTTGTGCCACTGTTACAGTAGGCCTAGGGCCCTATCTTCATACGGCGCTATCGTTTGCGCTGCGTTTGCGCACCTCTTATTGCTATCTTCCCAGCGTCTTAAGCTATCGTCTGCCTCCACCGTCCAGTTTTGTGCTGGGATGACACAGGTGTAGGCGTGGCCCAGGCGTGTCCGTGGGCCTCTAGCCTATCTAGCCTGTCATTTAGCGCTCTGGGGAAGATACCGTCGGTATGTGCCGAGCGCAAAGAGAGGTTTGGGAGTTGCCCGTTCCAAAATAGCCATTCCAGCGCAATGTGTTAGAAAAAGAGGCCTTGGGTGCTCTCAATTTTAACGCCAGCAAATAGCTGGTCTTAGCGCAAACAACCCCACTACGCCAGGCGTATGTATGCCTGAGCGCAGACAGAATTCTCCAGCGCAGTGCAGGAAATCCTCACTTGGATAGGCCCATTACGCACGGCTCGCGCGCGGACACACTTCCTCAGAATGCCACGTTGATTTTCAACTAACCTACACTGCAGAAAAAAACACACCTTGATTTAACAATGAGAATTCGTTTGTCATGGTTTTGTGCGAAAAAGTGATTTGCGTTTTGAATTGGATTACCAGGGGAACGAGAGTCTGGCGGGGCGGGAGTCTGTGTGTAGTAGGCATGGGTCGATTTCCGGTTTTACCGGTTCGGTATACGAGCCCAAACCGGTTTGATCACGTGCAAACCGAAAAAACCTAAAAAAAAAAAAAAAAAAAAATTTTTTTTTTTTTTTTAGTTTTTTTTTTTTTTTTTTGCCAGTCCATTCTGATTGCACTATTGTTCGTATTAGCCTCTTCTCAAGTTGCACTAGTAGGCAAAAGTCTTATTTTGTTTATTATGTTGATGTTTGAAGAAAAGTTAAGCTGAATAGTTATGAGAAATAAAAACAGTGTGTTGTTACAGTTAAAAGGTTCTGCTTATTTGTATTCAGTGTTCGTGCTGGTTGGCAGCATACCAGCTTAGAGGTGCATTATCGCCACCAACTGCAGCCGCTTTGATACGTTTTTTGGGGGAATATCGAACCGGTTTCAAAATGTTCAAACCGACCCATGCCTAGGCCCTATATTGTGTGAATTTGTGAGTTTTGAAGTTTATAAGGCAGCTCAGCTGTAAGCCAATCCATTCTGATTGCACTGCTTGTGTTTTTATTAGCCTTTTCTCAAGTTGCACTATAGGCAGAAGTCTTATTTAATTTATTATTTTGATGTTTAGAAGAAAAGTTGAGCTGAATAGTTATGAGAAATAAATACAGGGTGTGTTTGTTACACAGGTGTCCTGCTTCTTTTTATTCAGTATCATTGCTGGTTGACAATACCAGCTTAGAGGTGTATTATCGCTATCAGGTGGACTGAAGTTGCACTACAGACAGTTATGGGCCACACTCGGGAGCCCTGCTTTAAAAAAAAAAAAAAAAAAAAAAAAATTAATTACAAAAAAAATCGGTATACCGGTTCGATCCGGTTTAGACGGCAATATCGAACCGGTTTTAAAATTTTCAAACCGACCCAGCCCTAGTGTGTAGTGCGGAGAGGGGTGCTTTGTGTTCGGCTAGTGTGCCGTGTCCTGAAGGGGGGTCTCCCCGGAGAAGGTGTGAGCTGGGCCGGGTAGGCAGGCCGGGGGGGTCGGTGCACAGGATGGGTAGAGGCACTGCCGAGGCACCGAGGCAACGCTGTGCGTGGTCCCGCGGATCAAAATCACTTTCTGACACAACACCGGCCAGTAGGCTATATAGTAACCAGGGGCGGTTTTAGCATCACAGCTTTGGGTGGGCTCAGCCCCAAGAAAATTTTGTGCAGTTTCAAGCAAAAATGGATCAAACTGGCGCACTTTGAGATCAAAATGAAGAGACTAGATCTATGAAGAACTACACACATCAATATCTTCTTTACCATTCTGTGGTTTTACAGCGATGAAAAAATAATTGTTTCCCTATATATACTATATATATTCTGCATACAGGTTACTATATGGTAGAATTATGCTTGCATAAATAATACCAAAATCACTTCAGGGGAGTTTCAAGTAAAGTAACATTTTGCTTTGTAGGCAAAACAAAAGTAAAATTAAATCAAAAGGGAACTTCCTAACTTATTGGCTGGAATAATATTCCGACAAGATAATAATATACTGTAAGCACTAAAGCAGGAGTTTGCAGTCAACTAGTTGAAATTAATATGTGGCAGTATTTGTGGGGGTCAAAATCTATGTAGGGTGTACCACCACAAATAGATCAGTGTATGGGAAACACTGACTATTAAATTGTGTGACTAGAAAGACACCAATAAATCTGAGAAAATGTACTTTAATTTTGAACAACAGCACTACAACGGTGGCATTACAAATGGTATTATGAAATTATTGTGTGAAAAAACAAGAATGCCACTTTTTTCATGAACTTTAAGCAGAAAATTAAAAAATAGTTTTAAAGCAAAAATAAATAATAAATAAAGATCATTTTAACATTGGCTCAACCAGCCCATCTTACTGACCACCAGGGGTCCTGGTCCTTAATCCCTTTTTATTACTCCCATGCCACTGGTACTGTACACAAACAAGGCTGTTTAAATATCTGCCTTGCACTCCCTTAGAGCAGGGGTGTCAGACTCATATTAGGTAGAGGGCCGGATTTGTTCAACTGAGACCTCATGGGGGCCGGATTTTTTTTTTACTAAAATCAATTCGACTCATTTACCCATTTACTTCACAAAAGAAATACTGCTCTTTCCATTTCTCTTGAAACTGCCTGCATTCCGTGTCAACCTTTCTCTTTTTCGACAGCATCTTGTTCAGGGGCGGACTGGGATCATAATTCAGGCCGGGCATTAGATACCAAGCAGGCCAGGCCGATACGGGCCGACGCGCGTGCCGGCGTCAGAAAAATTTGGGCCGTTTAAAGCTCAATTTGGGCCGTTTGAAGCCAGATGTGGGCCGTTTGAAGCCCAATTTGGGTTGTTTAAAGCCCCATTTGGGCCGTTTGAAGCCCAATTTGGGCCATTTGAAGCCAAATTTGGGCCAAGTCCAATTTTACAATGAGATGCACCCACTTTAATCCTGAATAAAGTAATAAAACCACTAGTAAACCAGTAGGCGGCGCCTGGCCTGCTGTTCAGTGAGTGGCCTGACTGCGGGCACAATTTTTTTTTTTTTTTTTTTTTTGCAGGCCAGGCCAGGCCACCGGGCATTTGCCCGACGTGCCCGATTATGCAGTCCGTGCCTGATCTTGTTGATTCTTTTGTTTTTTGGTAGGTAGCTGAATGCGCGATTCAATTCCAGCGTGGCATCATGGCGGCTTTGTTTACACCTGATGACCTACTGACATACTTCCTTGTAGTGCAGGTTAATTAACTTATGAATGAACTCTTAGCTTGCTTATTAGCCACACGTAGTTCATGATAATGGGGTGCGAATTTAATAATAATAATAATATATATATATATTTTTTTTAATATTCCAAAACATCTCGCGGGCCGGATGAAACCTGCCCGTGGGCCGGATCTGGCCCGCGGGCCGGATCTCTGACATCCCTGCCTTAGAGGGAAATAACAAGCCTGTAAGAACTTTTATTGAGATACTGAACTAACATCACAGCAAGACATAAGTGATGCCATGCACGCATGTTAAGCTATCGTCATCATCACATCAGACAGGCTGTGTAAAGCAGCCACTTGCGATTCTGAAGGGCTTAATTTCATTCAGATAACAAGGGACCCGTTTGAAAATGTTTGTCACTTATGCCCATATGTTTCTCAAAAAACATCACATCCATTTACACCCGCTTACTGCGAGCTAGCATGACATGGCTGGCTGGTGCCATGGTAGCCTACCTACCTTCCTCCAGTCCACCTGTTTGTCTGGCAGGCACAGCGACAAGTTCTTTTGTTTAGCCTACGACAACGTTACGTGCTAATTTGCATATCAATATGCGCTAATTAAGTAACTACTAACGACTCTGACTGCTCAATGCTCACCTCAGTTTCATTGATCATGAGTGGGGAGAATGATTGTGTGGACTGTGGAGGACCACTTCGCTGCTGTACTGTGTGTGTGACCTGTGTGAAGTGATGTGGGATTAGGCAGATAGATGGAGGAGGGAGCGCCTGCGCAGCCGCGGTTCTAGAAACTTTTCGGGTGGGCTGAACCCACCTAAATTTTTGTCTCAGCCCACCCTAAGAACATAGAGGGGGGGGGGGGAAACATGCACACAGCGCATTGAGTGTAGTCAGAAACTGCTACTAATGACCACCATGGATTTGGAGAGGGATAAAAAAAAAAAAAAAAAAAAAAAATTGCCTCAATTTTTTTGGGTGGGCTGAGACTATTTTTGGGTGGGCTAAAGCCCACCCAAAAACGGTCTAGAACCGCCCCTGATAGTAACCATTGATAGTATACACATACAGTAACCTCTCTCCCTGCACCATTGCACCATGCAACAATAGCTTAACCCGAGTGGACAATTCTGGTATAGGCTATTGAAATAGGCCAGAATTAAAATCTCACACATCCCTACCCTATTAAAGAAATTAATATTTTTAAATGTGTATGTTATAGCCTATATGAGCGAAACGACTAATTAAAAGGCTACTAATTACAAAAGCATAAATTTTCGTTACGAATCCGAACTGGTTCATCCTCCAATTCTCTCTTCCCCCTCTCGTTCTCTCCCCCCTCTCTCTCTCTCTGACTCTCTCCCTCTCTCTTTTCTCTCTCTCTCTCTCACTCTGTCACTCTGCTTGCACTGAGCAAGAAAGAAGCTGCTGCCTGTCACAGACGTGCAGGTACGAGAGATAGACTGAGGGAGAGGGAGAGATAGGGCGAGAGAGACTGAGGGAGAGAGAGGAGAGGGAGAGAAGGAGGGGGGAGAGATTGAGAGAGAGAGGGGGGGAGAGAGACTGAGGGAGAGAGAGAGGGAAACATTGCACGCACACAAATAGGGCAGGCGAGGCCACACAGCAGCTGAGCTGCGGGCGAGGCCGCGTGGCGGCCAAGCTGCGTATGCCAGGGCCAGCTCGGCGAGCTGCAGGGCGGGCGAGCACTTTGAATTGCCTCTGTGAATGAAATGTGCTGTACAAATAAACTCCCACTGGATATTGGCACTCAGTCTTTGCTGTTGGACTGATCTGTGATCCTCGCACACTTTGGGACCCGTCCAGAAGTCCGGGTCGTAAATGTCAAACATGTTTGATATGATCGGGGCGGATTTCCCCTCCGATTGTCAGGATGAGCCAATCTGATCCCAATCATCCTGCAGTGTGTCCCCCAGCCCGAGTAAACCTTGATTTACACATCCAGTTGAATCCCACCTGAAATCCTTCGTATTTCGGGAACCTTCCACATCTGTTTTGCATTTCCTTCAGTCAGGCGGCCGGACTTACAAACCTGTGTCTTATTTAATCTCCCGGGGGGTTGGTTTCATCCAAGTTATTTAATTTTTAATTTTTTAAACCCCCCCCCCCCCCCCCCCCCCGCCCCAAACCAACGCCAGCCCCCCCATTATTTTTTTGAATCATTTCTGGCATAATTCTGTTGAGAATAACAATCATTGAACAGTAATTTCCATGCTGGCTGCCCGGCGCAGGAGTGATGCAGTATTTCTGGTGCCAAAGCTGTCAGAAGTATCTGTCACTGGCAAGACTATTTAAGGAAGAATATTTGTCAAACACACACTGGGAGTGGGACTGAATACTGAAGCTTTTGGGTCAAAGCAAAGGGATTTAGATTTTTGGTTGTTGAGCATGTGGATTAGTAGTTACGTTAGGTCTTCATTAGTGGTTTAGAGTTTCTACTTTATTTTTTAAGTGTTTTTTGTAATCATGTTTTTTTCCAGTCACATATTAAAAAAGATTTGCTGATAGCTGCAATTCTGATTTGGCTACCGCATCAATAGTCGTTCTAAACTAAACTAAACTAAAAAAAAAGAAGAAATATGCTAAGATGATTTTATGTATGAATTTCTTGTGATCATGGGGCATATATGCTGTCCATCATGCAAATGAGAGGCACAGCATCATGCTGTGTACTGAAGATTAAAAACTCCACTTTGATCACAAAAAGCTATTCAGTGTGCATATTTGTTAGGGCTGGGTATCATTTAAAACATTACGGTACCAGCACCGATACCAATTGAGTACTTAATTTGATTTCTATTTTTAAAAATCATCTCTGTCACATACATACTTGACTTGACCAGAGGCATAGAGATATAAGAGTTGTGTCATCTCCATTCACTCCAATACCTCAATACTTCCTGGAAGCACTGGTGAAAGTGCACACCATGTGACAAACCATACAGATTAATTAAGTAGTAACTTGCACCATTTAAATAAATAATTTGCTATAGACTACATGATGTCAACGTGTTTCTAACTTTTTACAAAAATATGCGTGTGTTCAGGGACGCTGAAGATGGGGCCGGACAAGAACAATGATACGATGAATGTTGGGGGGTAGTACCGGCAAGAATTTCAATCCACTTTCACCCCTGCCTGGAAGTAAGGTTCTGGATTAAGCAGCACTGTTGAGTTGCAGCAGAATGGGACATTTGTGATGCTTTGAAAGGGTAAGACTTTAAAGAAATCAAATTGTATATCATCAGCTTTACTTTATGCATTGAAACATACTTCCTGGAAATATTGCCCCGCACACACTATAGCTACGTGAGTCACGTGACGATCAAGCATTTTGGACTTCCGTTGGAGCAACTCTCTTAATCACTCTGACACCACATCAGTTGTAGCTGCTGTGGTAGTTGGCCAATCACACGTCACATTACTGTAAATCGAACGCTTGCAGTGATTGGCTGCAAACAAAACCATACAAATAGAATTTCCTTTCTAGATCTGTGTACAAAAAGGCTCAAATGCAGGTATTGACTGGCGTGTTGGGCTCGTTACTCAAAAAAGTAATATAATACACATAAACACTAAAAAAAGTAATGCCTTACTTTACTTAATTACTCCCTGGACTAAGTAATTAATTACACTACTCATTACATTAATTTTGCGTTACTCCTAAACTCCACACGAGACGTCAGGATTTATTATTCTCCCCGGGTCCAACATAGTGTCAGGTGCTCCGCCATCAACACAACACAACACTTCCATTGCCTCCCTTCAAAATACTGTAAAATGTCTGTACTGCATAGCTATATCCAGAAAAATAATGTGAATCACTTACAGCTTTCACCATAGAAATGTCTGACACTGGTAACATTTCCTCTGACAATGCAACAAGCCTGTTTATCTCTGCCTTTCACCTTACCTGCTGCGACACAGGTCGAGCGGTCAGCGTGGACGCAGTGACTCTGCCAGCTTTGTCTTTTGTTAGCATGTTGCCTTCCGGTGCTTGGGGAGATTTGTCATGTTCACAGCAGTGGATAAATTCTGGCCTGAGCAAAGTTTGCACCTTACACACTCCTGTCCTTGGCTGCAACAATTCGAAGTATGTCCATAATCCACCCATCAAAAGTTGTAGACTGCATGCTGCTATTTCCCCTCTGCTCGTATTTGATCAGTCACTGTTTACAATGGTCTGTGTTTGAGCCATTAGGGACACCGTAGTAGTTTCGGGAAGTTATACTACAAGAATGGATCGGCTGAAGGGACACGGAACCAACGAATCGTCACTCATCATGACTAAAACCTAACCAATTGTTACTCCTCCCCTCCCCCAGCCCATCCATTCTAGCCACAAAGACATGTGTTTACAGTCAGCTGTTGTGTTGGCAATCGAGTGAATGAAACCATGTCTGATGTTTTCTCTATAATCCTGCAGATTCAAACCCGATCCTGCTGAAAATTGAAGAACTTATGTAACACAAGTAATGACTTGAATGTTAATAGTAATAAATGTGATTACTCGATTTAGGGACTGTAATGCCTTACACTACTCGGTACCGACAAATGTAATGTGATTACAGTAACGCGTTACCCCCAACACTGAGAGTACTATTGTTATTGATGAGAATAAAGTCCTGAAATCTCTCATGCGCACTAAGGTGAGAACAAGTCCAGGTCCTGATGGCATTGGGAGCAGGATACTCAAAAACTGCGCCAGCCAATTGTGTGGCATTCTCTCTTTTATTTTCCAGTGTTCACTTCTTCACTTTCTGCCCTGTTGTTCATCTTGTACACCAATGGTTGTGTGAGCCATCATGGGTTAAGACAGATCTTCAAATTTGCAGATGACTCTGTGAGTCTTCTCAAAAATGATGAGACTGGTCATGGCACAATTGTGGATGATTTTTTACAGTGGTGTGAAAAGTCCTTTCTTAAACTTAATGTGTCAAAAACAAAAGAAATGTCAATCGACTTTCGCAGACGGGCTCTCGTCCCCCCATCACCTACCCTTATAAACGGGAAACAGGTAGAAGTGGTCAGCCAGTACAAATATCTGGGGACAATTCTGGACGACAAACTGAGTTTTGAGCCTAATGTGAAGGCAATTCTAAAGAAAAGCCATCAGCGCCTGTTCTTTTTAAGGAAGCTAAGAAGTTTTAACGTAGACAAGTCACTTTTGAAAATGTTCTATTCATCTTGTATTGAGTCAGTCCTCACCTTTGCATTTATTTCTTGGTTTGGGAACCTAAACTTGACAAACAAGAACATGCTAAAGAAAATTGTCAGGACGAGCTCCAAAATCACCGGCTGTAACTTGCATGACCTCTGTCTTCTATATAAGAAGAGGGTTCTTAAGAAGGCTCAGGGTGTCCTGCGTGACCCACAGCACCCTCTTTCTGAGTTTTCCCTCCTTCCTTCTGGGCGCAGGTATAGGATGCCATTCTTTTGTTCCTGAGGCTATTCGCTGTCTGAACTGTTGAATCGAATAGTAGCCTACTTCATGCCCCCTTTTCTGTTTTAACTTACACGGTTTTGTGTCCTTTTAAATGTAGGCTACTATATATGTTTTAAGACATCCCTACTTTTTACTGTTTCATGTCTGTATGTTTTTAAATTACATTTTTTGTTATGCTGCACATGAATTGCCCCAGATGGGATAAATAAAGATTTACTCTACTCTACTCTACTCTACTCTACTCTACACTGTTGACTGGAGAAGTTTCAATAATACTACTTGGTTATTTCAGAGGTATTGCGATGCAGTCATAAGACTTGTCTGCAACATTGTAAATCATTTAAAAGTTTTCGAGTCACAAGCTCCTCGGCACAGTAGGAGAGGCTCTTGATGGTTACACTGGAGCTGAAGTGCATCTTTCTGCTTTCTGGTGTGGTGAGCACGCTATTCGGTAGAATAGGCACACCTGACGCCTCCAACATGGAAGTAAACATACGGATATACGGATGAGGGGCCAAGAAATCAACACACAATTCCCTTTAGAGGAGAAATGTGTTTGATCTCTGATCATGAAGAGCTCCAGTTTTATATTGCTTTTCCTGTGATGAGTGTTTGCTGGAATACATCACTTAAAAAGATTGTGCAGAAGAAATTATATCTGAGAAAAGGGACTGTGTGTATGACTGTGCTCTCTCGATAGTGCACCTCTTAATTTCTTAGAATTGGACGTTGTATTTCAGGGCAACATTACAGCACACTTGTGGAAAAATTTGATTTTTCACCGTTGCCCTTTAACATTTTTGTGACGAAGAGTGTGTTTTTTTCCTCCAAAGACAATTGACGGATGTGTTTCACACTTCCACACAACGGACAGCCTGTCCTTGGAGAATTGTCACAGACTCACTCAAGAAATTATCCAGCCAGAGCTGCTATAAGCCTATCTTTTTGTGTATTTTCATGCCTCCGCTCGGCGATAGCCGTGGCCGGCGGCATTATGCTTTCGGGTTGTACGTCCGTACGTACGGCCGTCCGATTCTCCTTAATGCAATATCTCAGGAACGCCTTGATGGAATTGCTTCAAATTTGGACCAAATGTCCACTTGGACTCAAGGATGAACTGATTAGATTTTGGTGGTCAAAGTTCAAAGTTCAAGGTCACTGTGACCTCACAACCACCATTTTCATGCTCATTAACACGATATCTCAGGGATTTCTATTTCTTCTAATTTTGCTCAAACATCCATTTGGACCCAAGGATGAACTTGTTAGATTTTGGTGGACAAAGGTCAAAGTTTAAGGTCATCGTGGCTGCATGTCCGTCCGTTCCATCAAGAAAGGAAGGCATAGGTAAAAGGGGCCATAGCTGGGGATAGGAAGGTCATAGAGTCAGTTGGGAGGGGGAATGGTGAGGGAAAGGGGTGGAGCTAGGGAAATGAGCCGTAGCAAGGAAGGTCATAGAGAGACGGAATTCGAGGGGTGTGTTGGGGGAGTGGCTAGGGGGTGTGGGTGGTGGGAAGGGGCGTGGTGAGGTTAAGGGGCGGGGATAGGGAAAAGGGGCAATACCTAGGGATAGGAAGGTTGTAGAGGGTTGGGGTTCGAGGGGTAGCTAGGGGGATGTGGGTGGTGGGAGGGACTGTGGGGTCAAGGGGGCGGGCCTGGGGAAAAGGGGTTGAAGCTAAAGATAGGAAGGTCATAGAGTCGGGATTCGAGGGGTAGGTTGGGGCAATGTCTATGGGGATGTACATCACTGTCATCTATTGATGAAGGATACACAACTCTTATTTTTTGGGGGGCATAAAACAAGAGTTGCAACCCCTTCATCACTGGACTTCTGTAACACTTTGGCTGTGCACCAACGATAGAGTGGATGTGGGTAAGTCCTATTGGATCGTCAATCATCTATATGTGCGCCGCCAAAAATTCCAGAGTTCGCCCCCTCAGATTGTTGGCTTGCATGACGCCCCTGGGTGCAGAGGATGTTCTTGTGTGCGATGAATTTGATGCCATCCACTCTGATCACCGCATGACACAGTGGTGACCCGTCCAGACACTGCTTATCAAGGACTGACCAGATTGACCTTTCTCCTTGTATGTTCATTTTGTTGGACAAACCAGGATGAAGAAGACCTATGATTTAGGCAATTGTTTAGTCGGGATGATTTTTTCCTTCTAGAGGTGTCACTAGCTACCGTCCTACGTATAGCCTCTGCAGGGAAGGATTTATGACATGACTGATGATTTCGCAATGTGTATGATGACATCATCAGTGTCTGTCATTAAATCACTGATGATGTGTGTGTGTGTGTGTGTGTGTGTGTGTGTGCATGTGCGTGCGTCCAGCCGTGTGACACACATGTCACTTACAACATCCCGTGCTCATCTCATGCCAGAAGGATGCATCTGCTTCAATTGAGGACCAACCAACCAACCAACCAACCGAGTGAGTGTCTTATAGATCTGCTGCACAGCTGGCTGCAGCTAAAAATCACTTTGAGCTCTGGGAACTTGGAGCGGGCATTTGTCATTAATCTTTTACATTTTATAGTCTAAATGATTAATATACTATAAAATGTTCGCCCTTCGTACACTAATTTCTTGCTAAACTCTGGAGACGATCCACCATGGGCATGACCAAATGCCACCTCATGTGCTTATAGTTTCTCTCTGGTTCGAGTCAATTTCTTGTCATCAGTGATGTCACTTGAGCCATTCACTGATGATGCCACAATGTCTATGTGAGTGCGAAGGCCAAAATCGCTGTTGTTGTTGTTGTTGTTGTAGTAGTAGTAGTAGTAGTACTAGTAGTGTATATGTAGCACCATTAGTGATGTCACAATGGCTGCAAATCGTGATGTCACAATGTCTACATGAGTGTGAAGGCCATCGCTGTATTTTTCACAACACAATTCAGTATGACATCACTGATAATGACACAATGTCTATGACATCATCAGTGTTTTATGACATCACAATGACTACTGATGGCATTTGTACGCTTAGTTGAAGCTGACTGACATCATCAGTGGCTATGAAATCATCACTTACCACTGGCTGGTCACCACTTGACGATGATGACCATGACGTCATCTCTGTGGTCACCACTTGATGATTGTGGGGCATGACATCTTCAGTGCTATATGACATCATCAGTCGGTGGTGTTTGCATGCTCAGTTGATGGATTGTGTTCATGTGGGTCGCTCCCCTGTGTTCATGTGGGTCGCTACTGCTTTCCTCAGTGGAGGGCACTGCAGGCTGGCTGTCATACACCAACCACAGTGACAGAACTCTCTCTCTCTAGCCAATCACAGTGCACGACAAAATATGACACATTTTCTCTGTTGCTAAAGACGTCATATCTGTCGAGAGATGTTTTTAAGTGTCGAGCGATGAAGCATAAATTATGCTTCAGGCTTTTTAGCATATAGGATATTTTGCAATCTTCATATTTAGACTAATGTGTGAGCCTGAGACTCAGTATGCCTGTCATTTTCATACAAAATACAGCCTTTCATTTTACACACAGGGAATGCCACGCAAGTTCATATTCTCCCTGTTTACTATTCCTCCCTGGACATCGTCCATCATTCGACATTGTAATGCACAGCTTTACAGCCTCCGCCATCCCCCCGGAGACCTTCAACACGAGTCCAGTGCATCTGATTCCCTTTGACCCTTTTTGCCATTCAGGCTGTAATTGTCACTTGCTCAAGGCTTTTAATGCCATCAAAAGCTTCTCTGGACTACTGGGTGCTTGACAGTCTATCTGGGCTCACATCAGAACACTGGACTGCCAGAGAAACTGCCCTCCAAGAGCTAATCCAGCCCCCCGAGGTGCTGTTCCAACCAAACTAATTATTCTGTGTTACCACACCAGCTGGAAAACAACCACTGCAGCTGGAAAACACAGGGTTGGAGTGAATCATTACAATGTGATCCCTATCTCTGACCTCCTTCCTCCTATTCCCCCTGACATAGATGACTTCCAATATTTCTCCCTCCCTTTGTCATAATAACCTTCCTCTGGAGCTCTGCTTGTCGTTCTTACATCTGATTGACTTTGTGTGTTTGGTGACTTTGGTGTGCGAGAAGCCTGGCCGACATGTCACGGGGCATCTTTCACCACTGAAGTCTTGACTGTCCAGAGGCCAGCAAATATATTGAAGAGTTTTCCAGTGTAGGTTCTGCTCTCAGAGGAAATAGGCTCCCTGGGGCTTGGAGGCCTTCTCTTGATCCTGTGGTGATACCAAGGATTTACGGGGACTCTAGTGATTAGCCAGAGGGGGAATGGGAAAACAGGGCAATCGCTGCCAGCAGTCCTGCATCAGAGAAATATGGGCAAACACACACACACACACACACACACACACACACACACACTCACATTCGCAGACACGCGCATACACACACACAAGCTTGCACGCATGGAAACACAATGCAATCATACACACGTGCTTATTGTAATGCAAACATTGTTTTTACCTCTGTTGATGAGAATCTCTAAAGGTTATGCAAACTGCTGTTTTGTGACTTTGTTTTTGTGAACTCAGCATATGAATGAATATGCATCTCTTCTAACCTTGGAAATCAGCATATCCCCACAAATCATACTTCCTTGATATTGAAAACGGCTGTAGCAATCCCACAAGTCCTGTGCAGCCTTGAAGATTAAAAACCTAAGATAGCCTACATAATTCCAAAATATATGAACTCACTTCATACCCTTGCACCAACGTAAGCATATTCTGTACAGCTTTTAACTGAAGCAGGAGCAGCTGCAGCAGAGAGCAGGCATTTGGTTGATCATATCCCCCGGTATAAGAGTGAGGGCTAGGCTGTGATCAGTATAAGAGTGAGGGCTATAGGCTGTGATCAGTATAAGAGTGAGGGCTATAGGCTGTGATCAGTATAAGAGTGAGGGCTAGGCTGTGATCAGTATCAGAGTGAGGGCTATAGGCTGTGATCAGTATAAGAGTGAGGGCTATAGGCTGTGATCAGTATAAGAGTGAGGGCTATAGGCTGTGATCAGTATAAGAGTGAGGGCTATAGGCTGTGATCAGTATAAGAGTGAGGGCTATAGGCTGTGATCAGTATCAGAGTGAGGGCTATAGGCTGTGATCAGTATAAGAGAGGGCTATAGGCTGTGATCAGTATAAGAGTGAGGGCTATAGGCTGTGATCAGTATAAGAGTGAGGGCTATAGGCTGTGATCAGTATAAGAGAGGGCTATAGGCTGTGATCAGTATAAGTGTGAGGGCTATAGGCTGTGATCAGTATAAGAGAGGGCTATAGGCTGTGATCAGTATAAGAGTGAGGGCTATAGGCTGTGATCAGTATAAGAGAGGGCTATAGGCTGTGATCAGTATAAGAGTGAGGGCTATAGGCTGTGATCAGTATAAGAGTGAGGGCTATAGGCTGTGATCAGTATAAGAGAGGGCTATAGGCTGTGATCAGTATAAGAGTGAGGGCTATAGGCTGTGATCAGTATAAGAGTGAGGGCTATAGGCTGTGATCAGTATAAGAGAGGGCTATAGGCTGTGATCAGTATAAGTGTGAGGGCTATAGGCTGTGATCAGTATAAGAGAGGGCTATAGGCTGTGATCAGTATAAGAGTGAGGGCTATAGGCTGTGATCAGTATCAGAGTGAGGGCTATAGGCTGTGATCAGTATAAGAGAGGGCTATAGGCTGTGATCAGTATAAGAGTGAGGGCTATAGGCTGTGATCAGTATAAGAGTGAGGGCTATAGGCTGTGATCAGTATAAGAGAGGGCT
The DNA here is from genome assembly GCF_964638095.1 of Poromitra crassiceps. NCBI lineage: Eukaryota > Metazoa > Chordata > Actinopteri > Beryciformes > Melamphaidae > Poromitra > Poromitra crassiceps. The sequence continues at coordinate 108,313,406 of NC_139624.1, forward strand.
ATAGGCTGTGATCAGTATAAGTGTGAGGGCTATAGGCTGTGATCAGTATAAGAGAGGGCTATAGGCTGTGATCAGTATAAGAGTGAGGGCTATAGGCTGTGATCAGTATAAGAGTGAGGGCTATAGGCTGTGATCAGTATAATGTAAGAGTGAGGGCTATAGGCTGTGATCAGTATAAGTGAGGGCTATAGGCTGTGATCAGTATAAGAGTGAGGGCTATAGGCTGTGATCAGTATAAGAGTGAGGGCTAGGCTGTCATCAAATAGGGTGCTTTTTTCTCCTGCACAGATGCAAAGTGCAGCTGTAACAGTCACAGAGAGCAGGAACTCACAGAGCACATGTAAGTTGCATCATTCTCAGCAGTAAGTTTAACAACAACTTACGATATCTAGGTTATCAAGCTCATGCAGACCTAAAGTTACAAAGGGGATAACAGTGTTGAAAATACAATATGTGAGCATATGACATGCTCCAATAGGGGGGGAAGAGAGGACAGAGACTTTCATCATCCTGTTCAAGAGCCAGATAGTGCCTGTGTTTCAGCCTATACACCAGGGGAATAAATTGGGGGAATAGCGTGATCCTTCCTGCCGGTGAAACTCCTCGCTGTCAGGTGAAAGGAAGCGGCTGGTGACTGCACATGTATTGGAGGCAGCATGTGCTAGTCTATGGCTCTCCTCAGATCGACAGAGGGGGTGGAGCAACGACCGGGACAGCAGGGGAAATTGACCAAGTTACAATTAGGCAGAAAAATCATAAAAAAAATAAAAATAACAAAGCCTCGGGAAACACTACGACGTTTTACTGAAACCCATAAAAATGGTTGGGAGCTCTTCAAGACAGGGTGACCCTCCCCACCTTTTCAGTGGTAGGTACTGAGATTTATTATTGCCTTGGAATGAATAACAGATTTACAAAAGATGGTATTGAACATTAAACAATATACGAAAATAAATGTTTGCATGTCTTGAGATTATACAAAGTGTTGTATCATTTAAATACTGAATATAAAATGTTAAAAGAACCTTTCTGGTGGTATTATGGAGAACATGTCATGGTAATACGTGATTGAATGTTTGATTTGTTGAACTGTCTTGTATTTTACTTGGTGCATAGTGTTTGATTAATAGTGTTAGCAAGTCAAGACAAACAGGAGTGGAATTGAATGGAATTAAATTATCTTTCCAGTCATTCCAGTTCAATTAACATTCTGGTTCCATTCTGGTAACATTCCAACTCCAATTGGAATTGAACTGGAATTTACAATACAGTCTCTCTTATTAATCTTCAACTCCATTAATATTAGGTTCTATTGAAACCAATTACAAAGGCGGATTGGTGGATGTCTCGTCTCCCAGTGGGCCTCCCACAGCTCGCCTCCTGCTGGACCCTCCTCATACTGTACTTCTGGGGTTGCAAAAAGCAATTAAAGGCGCCACCTGTTTCTCCATCCCTTCTGCCTCCACTGTCGGGTAATTGGAAACCTCTGTCTATTGGCACTGGTGTTTCACTACATCTGCAGCTCATAGCTGACACAGCTGCCTCTTAAAGCTCTTAGAATAACACTAAACTCTACACACTGAACTATGCAACTGTTTACAGCCTGCTAACATTATATGATGGGATTATGTGAAGAGTTGTTGTTGTTTTAAACAAAATGTTTAACATTTGGGGAAATAAAAGACTCAATATTAATGCGGAAATGAATGGAAAATGGATGTAAACCCAGAAATGTATTATACGTATGTAAAAACTATTGTTAGAATGAAACCTGTCAAGTCATGCCTTGGTGTAAATGTTGTTGATACAATTTGACATTTGAATATAAAGTGGAATATCGAATGCAGAGTGGAGTAAGGGTAAAGGAGGAGTTGTTTGATGTGTTTCTGTGTCTGTGTAGGTAGCTATTGTAAGTTAGAATGTAATTAGAGTAAACAAGAAGTGAACGTTCCCATTAAGCCGGTAGTCAAGAATAGTCAAAATGTGTACATGTTTCTCTAGCTGAAAATATTGTAAAAATATTTAGACATATATTTAGAAAGTACGGTAATAATCTCTGTGACATTTTCATAAATGTTTGTTTTGCTACTCTCAATCACTATTGATGTAACATAATATTGTTTCAACCTGTACCTGGATCATGAAAGTGAGTTTCCCATTCATCTTCTCCATAGACATTTCGAAAAATCCTTATATAACTAGTTTTAAGACTTGAACAAAGCCAACCCATGACCTACTGAATCGTGAGTGACCATAAAGCAATTCAGTTGGAGCAAAAATTTAAAAAATAACATCAACCTACAATGAGAATGTGTGTGTGTGTGTGTGTGTGTGTGTGTGTGTGTGTGTGTGTGTGTGTGTGTGTGTGTGTGTGTGTGTGTGTGTGTGTGTGTGTGTGTGTGTGTGTGAGCGAGCGAGCGAGCGAGTGAGAGAGAGAGAGAGACTGAATGTGTGAGCAGAAAACTAGTGTTCGGCCACAGCTATGCCATTTTGTGTGCGATCTTTCAGGAAGTGTAATGAGCACCCCTGCGGGTGACCTAACAGAGCCGGATTTTTGAATTTGGTAATTAAGGCAGAGGCAAAAATCGCTAATTAGTCGCCAAAATGAATCAAGTCAGGTTCAGCACCATGGAGAGCTCCCAAGTGGAGGAGCCCACAGGTGAGCGGAGTTGTAATCAGCCAGTGAAGTCGACTATGGAAAACCCTCTCGGGAGAGAGGAGAGGCTGCATGCTAACTCTGTGAGCGAGGCCTGACTACATGGCCATTCACACAGGGACAGGTATTCCACGGCGCTAGTAAATAGAGGAAGAACTGGGTAGTTAGTTAGCATGAGCAGCAATAGCGCCACCTACTGTACAGAAACTCAAACTGCATCAACAGAAAATCCAAGCTCTGCCCACACTCTTTGATTGACAGGTAATGTTTGGGACGTGCTGAGCAGAAACAGCAATGATGCAGATAATGTATATAAAAAATGGGGGGATGAAAGTGACCCCTAGTTCACTTGCTTCAAGTGTGACATTAGCGATTACATTGCCAAGTTTGTATTGAATTTGATGTGTTGCATTTGGCGGGCCAATTATCACAACCTCATGTTTATAATCATTACAGTGAAAGGTATGAGGCATCCAATATTTAACACCCGCTAGCATTATGCCTTATGGATTTTTGCATGCAAATGTACGTGCCTAATCATCAGAAATGTAATAAATAATTACATTTGCCATTCATAAGCATCAGTGTTACCAGTCACTAAAGCTGAATGGAGCTGTACAAGTCATTTTTGTGGTTGTTTTATGGACTGTACAGAGTGGAAAGGTGAACTTGGTGGTGACGCACAGCACAAGTCTGGAGCCAGATTCAAAGCCGTTGCATTGCCAGTGCCTGCTCATCCCCAGGGACACGTTGGGCTTGGTAACGGTAATCACGTCGCTGTATACTCAGCAGTTATAAAGCTCCAGGAAGATGTATCATGTGTAGTCGTATTCATTTGTATAATATTGGTTTAATGTGTTTTTCAAATTAACATTCAACAGGCCGCCGCCTCTCCCTGTATCATGTTAACAAGTGTTGCATAATGTCGAGCGCGTACATTTGGAAGGAAGATTCATGCCTCCATTGAACTGTGGCCATTAACTCGAAGGCTGTTAAGGGAGAGTAATCTGTCCTTAACTTCAAGTTAAGAGGAAGCGGAGAATGTATGTGCGAGATAAAAACCATTAAAGACAAACCCCCCTGACCTCCTTGTATTCTTAATTTCAATTTCTGGTGTCAAGCAGTAGAAATGTCCCCAAATATATGATCTTGTTAGCCAGTATCATTTGCCCTTTCCTGTCTGGGAGGATACACAACATTTTAAATAACCTCATAATCTATACAAAATAACATCTTATCTTACTGATGTACAGGTCAGCAGATTTTTTTTACACTGATTCAAGTATCCATATAACCAAAATGCCACCCCTGAAGAGATCACACTGCCATTAACCTTTTCAACGGACACACTTGAGGCCTCATTAACATTTCCAGTCTCTTTCACACTCACCAACACCGGATTTAAGCAAGTACAAAGACTGACCAACCATGAAATTGAGCACTTACTAGGTCTCACTGGTGACAGAGCAAAATCAAGGTAGAATTTATGTGGCTGTTAGTGCATCCAGACAATCTTATTGTCTGGACTTTGGAGATAGGAATGAAATATTCATTGGCTAAACATATTGGTTTCCCGAAGGCTTCTTGGCAAAGACATGGTCCAAGATGGGTCTCTTGTGTTAGCCCCGCTGTGATGGACCTGTGAATATATCATCACATTCATTTCCTCAGCAGTGACAATACTCTTCAATACTTTACGTTCCTCAGCAGTGACAATACTCTTCAATACTTTGCGTTCCTCAGCAGTGACAATACTCTTCTATACTTTACGTTCCTCAGCAGTGACAATACTCTTCTATACTTTACGTTCCTCAGCAGTGACAATACTCTTCAATACTTTGTGTTCCTCAGCAGTGACAATACTCTTCAATACTTTACGTTCCTCAGCAGTGACAATACTCTTCAATACTTTGCGTTCCTCAGCAGTGACAATACTCTTCTATACTTTACGTTCCTCAGCAGTGACAATACTCGTCAATACTTTGCGTTCCTCAGCAGTGACAATACTCTTCAATACTTTGCGTTCCTCAGCAGTGACAATACTCTTCAATACTTTGCGTTCCTCAGCAGTGACAATACTCTTCAATACTTTGCATTCCTCAGCAGTGACAATACTCTTCCATACTTTACGTTCCTCAGCAGTGATTATACTCTTCAATACTTTACGTTCCTCAGCAGTAAAATTATCTCTTACAGGGCCCTTATTAGCTTCAACACTGTCCACAATTTATGCGTTCTACTCTAATCAATGTTGACCCATCTAAAATTGACTTCTCATGCACTTTCAACTGGGAATGGCTCTCAATGGGGACCATTTCATTTCTCATTCAATTCTTCTCAGCAGGCTTCCAATATAATCTAATAAAGTGCTGGAACCGTAGTCTTCTAAGAGTGTCATTTGTGCGGTCTTCACTCATGATAATGCAACACTGCCCCCCCCCCCCCCCGCAGTAGCTACTCTTAGCTGCTCTCCAGGTTCTTGGACCCCCATCCCCAGCTCGGCAAAACCACACTGCAATTAGCCAGCTGCGGCCCCTGGGCATCCCCCTCTGTAACACCAGCAGTGTCTGGTGTATTTGACTGACTGCACAGGAAAGCACAACTGAGCCGGGTGGGACAGAGGGACAAAAGCAAAGAGACTAACTGTATTAGTATTACCAGGTAAAACGTTGGACACACCTGATTGAATGTTCTATGCTCTTCATTCTCCTAAAGCCCTTTTGATCTAAAGTCTTCTGCTTAAATGCTTGCAATGTGTTTGTTATAGTGAAGTCGATGCCTATGTATGAAGACAAAGCCTTTGCCTTTCCATCAAGGCAACCTATGACGTCTTGTTGTTCAGTTGCACATCTGCATTGTTTCACACTAGAGCTCTATTCATACTGATGTCAGATATGTAGGTTGTTTCACACTAGAGCTCTATTCATACTGATGTCAGATATGTAGGTTGTTTCACACTAGAGCTCTATTCATACTGATGTCAGATATGTTGGTCACACTAGAGCTCTATTCATACTGATGTCAGATATGTAGGTTGTTTCACACTAGAGCTCTATTCATACTGATGTCAGATATGTTGGTCACACTAGAGCTCTATTCATACTGATGTCAGATATGTAGGTTGTTTCACACTAGAGCTCTATTCATACTGATGTCAGATATGTGGGTTGTTTCACACTAGAGCTCTATTCATACTGATGTCAGATATGTTGGTCACACTAGAGCTCTATTCATACTGATGTCAGATATGTGGGTTGTTTCACACTAGAGCTCTATTCATACTGATGTCAGATATGTAGGTTGTTTCACACTAGAGCTCTATTCATACTGATGTCAGATATGTAGGTTGTTTCACACTAGAGCTCTATTCATACTGATGTCAGATATGTAGGTTGTTTCACACTAGAGCTCTATTCATACTGATGTCAGATATGTGGGTTGTTTCACACTAGAGCTCTATTCATACTGATGTCAGATATGTAGGTTGTTTCACACTAGAGCTCTATTCATACTGATGTCAGATATGTTGGTTGTTTCACACTAGAGCTCTATTCATACTGATGTCAGATATGTAGGTTGTTTCACACTAGAGCTCTATTCATACTGATGTCAGATATGTGGGTTGTTTCACACTAGAGCTCTATTCATACTGATGTCAGATATGTGGGTTGTTTCACACTAGAGCTCTATTCATACTGATGTCAGATATGTAGGTTGTTTCACACTAGAGCTCTATTCATACTGATGTCAGATATGTGGGTTGTTTCACACTAGAGCTCTATTCATACTGATGTCAGATATGTGGGTTGTTTCACACTAGAGCTCTATTCATGCTGATGTCAGATATGTAGGTTGTTTCACACTAGAGCTCTATTCATACTGATGTCAGATATGTTGGTCACACTAGAGCTCTATTCATACTGATGTCAGATATGTAGGTTGTTTCACACTAGAGCTCTATTCATACTGATGTCAGATATGTTGGTTGTTTCACACTAGAGCTCTATTCATACTGATGTCAGATATGTAGGTTGTTTCACACTAGAGCTCTATTCATACTGATGCCAGATATGAGTGACTTTTCAAACATGAATGAGAACAATTAGGATTAAGGTAAACTATGTGGCGTTCAAACAGCCAGACTCAAGGAGATGCCTAAAAAATGTCAATGAAGTACACCAAAAAAGGTAGGCATGACACTTGGTCAGTAGAAAAATTAATTTTACCATATTTACCAACATGTTGTTTTGGCGATGATGGCCTCAGAGATTTGATTTGGTAAATCATCAAGATAGACAGATCATCAATGTGTTGCATTTAAAACTTGTAGAAGAGTAGAGTGCACGCACATCCAAGACTATTTCAACAGGTGCTGGAAAAAATATGTGTATAGAAAAAGAAAAGGAAATCCGCACACTGTTTTTTAAGCTCCCACGGTGAGTTTTTTAATTACAAAAAAGCTGATTGGGGCACCACCACCCCATGTGAGGTTATATGCCCATGCACAGAGAGCTTGTTCTCTGTACTGCCTGATGAAGACCCGTGAGGGTCGAAACGTTGCTTTTTTGCATTTCAAACTTGCATCAAGATGAATTCATCAACAACAACAGTGAAGACACTGGCCAATTGATCACTTATATTTGTGTTTCTGTGGTGATGGACATAATGACCATCTATAATGTGTTTCAATGGTGTTTTCCGGTGAAATGTGCACTGCGGTGCGCAGAGAAAATAGACCAGATGCTGAAACTCCATTAAAAGCCATTAAAGCCCCTGGAAACCCAAATCCACAATAACCTTCTAGCTATGTCATGTAGTTCCGTGGTGTTACGTGAATACATTTGGAAGTTAGGGGGCCTCAGCTCTCTAAGTGTCCATGACTGCCTGCCTGCCTGCCTGCCTGACCTGATTTTGGCTTGTGAAAACCACGATTGGCTCCGCCCACAGCGTGGTAAAATATCTGATCTGAGCAAAAAGTCACACGTTCACTGCCATTGGCGAGTCAACTCGTCAAGCAGAAACCAACGGTTGACTGCCAATGGCGAGTCAACTCGTCAAAAAAAAAAAAAAATTGACGGTGGGACGTTGATCTAACCCTTTTACATCTCCTATATAAATATGGGAGCCACCGAACGTGTACAACCCATTCCACCGACCCACTAAGTGGCGTCAGTGCTCTCCAGACTAGAAAAAGCCGAGCCAAAACTGCAGGGGAACGCGCGAGGAAACCATTCTCATACGGTAAAATGGATTGGCGAAAACGCTTTCGCTTTCGCGCATTATTGCGCTGGGAGCTGGCGGTGGGGGATTGCAAATTTGCATAATAGATTATGGGTGCAACACACTTTGAAACACCGGCAGAAAGCCCACAATCGCACGCAGCTTCATTCCAGCCTAGCTCACAACCGAAACGAACGAGCCCCATGCAGACTCGCCCAAAGAGCAGCCGCCAGCAGCCAGGCAGCACAGACAGGCAGAGCCTCGCTTGTACCGCTGCAGCCACAGAGGGAGGAAATTACTGTTCAAAACTATTGTTTAGATGTCTGACGTCTTACGCCAAAAATAAATGGTTAAAGTGACTGTTCTATCGAATTTCACAAAAAGCCATTTATCTCAGCTTAAATTTTCAGACGCTGAAACCATGCTGTATTCTACTGCTAATGCCTACATAACTACTAACTCTACAAACTAACTCTTTTAGACAGAGAAAGCACACATTCTATTAGTTCTTTTGAGATAATTTGTGTTCACAAAATCTTAGCAGAAAAGAATCCTCGGCTCTTGAAAGATGAGCCAGAATCCTCAAAAAAAACCGTTGGCAGAAGCTACCTACAGTATTGAAAAAACGGCTGGCAGTGAATGTGTTAAGCATTATAGCCTGGAACATGAACGTTACACGTACCAAGATTAATACTTTGTGATACAAACCGATAGCTGATATTTGCGGCATTGAGTCAATTTTAGAAGTGGTTTTGAAATGAAGTAAGGCTGAATGTTGTTCTTTTGAGTGCAGAACTTTTTTTTCTGACTGATGTCTCACTGGTTCCAAATTACTGTAGTTTTCCTACTATGGAAAAGTGCAGTGTAGTTCCTTTAAGTATTAATAAGAAGCTTTGATGGAGCCTCCGTAATATAAGAAGATATCCGATATGCCTCCTCTATCAGTATGGTTTACTTCTTATCTTTCTGATCGCTCATACCAGGTGTTATGGCGAGGTGCCCTTTCTAGACCCTCCACTCTTACCACTGGTGTACCCCAGGGCTCAGTCCTGGGCCCTTTCCTTTTTCTTCTGTACATCAGATCGCTCGGCCATGTGATAGCCTCTCACGGTTTCTCTTACCATTGTTACGCCGATGACACGCAACTTTTAATTTCTTTCCCCCCCTCTGACACCCAAATTGAAGCCCGCCTCGCCTCCTGCCTCAAAGACATCGCAGCCTGGATGTCCGCACACCATCTCAAATTGAACATCGACAAAACTGAGCTCCTCTTCCTCCTGGCTAAAGACTGTCCTCTCAGTGACCTCTCCATCTCCATTGAAAACACTACCGTACTGCCCTCTCAAACAGTTAAAAACCTCGGCGTAATCCTGGATAACCAGCTATCAAACTCAGCCTTCATCGCAGCCACTGCCCGCGCCTGTAGATTTTTACTCTATAACATTCGTAGGATTCGGTCCTGTCTCTCAGTAGAGGCGACTCAACTCCTGGTCCAGGCATTGGTTTTCTCCCGCATGGATTATTGCAATGTTCTGTTGGCCGGGTTACCTGCATCTGCTATCCGACCTCTTCAACTAATTCAAAACTCTGCAGCCCGTCTGGTGTATAACCTGCCCAAATTCTCTCACGTCGCTCACCTCCTCCATAAACTCCATTGGCTTCCCATCCTTTCACGCATCAGATTCAAGTCTCTGGTACTGGCTTACAGGGCACTCCACCGGTCAGCCCCTATGTATCTACAGTCCATGGTTAAGCTCCAACCATTGCATAGCTCTCTCCGTACCTCCACCCGTCCTGTCCGTCTAGCCCCTCCATCAATCTGCGGACCTGGGGGTCGCTCACCTAGATCCCGACTCTTTTCCTCTTTGGCGCCACAATGGTGGAATGAGCTCCCCCTTTCGGTCAGTGCAGCTGAAACACTGCCTATTTTCCGTCGTAGACTAAAGACTCACCTATTTGGATTATATTTTCGCCCTTCCGGATCAGACCTTTCTTAAGTGCTATTTTTCAATTGTTGATTGTTCACCGTGCTTATTGTTTGCTATGTCTTTATAAGTGATACTTTTTATAAGTGTTTGTTGTTTTTTACCTTGTTCATTGCTTGATATATTTTTCTGTATTGTTGCTGATAATGTGTATTCTTTGATTTTATATTGTACTGCACTGTATTGTATTGCATTGTAAGTCGCTTTGGACAAAAGCGTCTGCTAAATGACATAAAGTAAAGTAAAGTAAAGTAGGCTATATAAATTGGAGCTAGGGCTCTGTCTCTCTGTTTGTTTGTCTGTTTGTTTCTCTGTCCCACTGATGACATCATCAGTGATGTCATAAATCCCACTGATGACATCATCAGTGATGTCATAAATCCCACTGATGACAGCATAAGTGATGTCATAAAAGAAAAGTTATGTCATAAATTCCACTGATGACATCATCTGTGATGTCATAAATCCCACTGATGACATCATCAATGATGTCATAAACTCACTCACACACAAAGTCCCAGTGATGATGTCAGAGAGCAAGCTCTCGGCAGGGAAACAGTGGATGGATGGATCCAGGAGAGGGCGGTAATGCAACATTGAGGATGCCAACTGCCATAAAACACCAAAAAGAAGAAGAAGAAGAGACTGAGCGAGAGGGGGAGAGAGACTGATGGAGAGGGAGAGGAGGAGAGGGAGGGAGGGAGAGAGAGGAGAGAGAGGGAGAGAAACTGAGAGAGACTGAGGGAGACGCGCGCCAATAGGGCAGGCAAGGCCACACAGCCGAGCTGCAGGCAAGGCCGCACAGCGGCCGAGCTGCAAATGCGAGCTGCAGGGCCAGCTCGGCGAGCTGCAGGATGGGCGAGGCCGCACAGCGGGCGAGATGCCTAGTATATATACATTTGGCAATGTGGACTCTGTCTGTCTCTGTTTGTTTGTTTCAAGAATTTTGTCCGGCTACAGCTATGTCATTTTATGTGTGATCGGGCTGAAACTTTCAGGAAGTGTAAAGAGCACCCATGCGGGTGACCTGACGGAGCTGTTTTTTTTTTTTATTAGGGCACATTAATTGCCCTAATTCCCCTAATGCCTCCCACACACTAGAGGATAAAATGCCCGATTTAATGGCCGATTCCCCTCGGGGGGGCGTGGCCCGATTCGAGGCTAGTCTCAACCGATTTTTTGTCAAAATAATTGTCAAGTGTCTGGTGTCAATAAATTATTGATTGAATCGGAGCCTGCCCGATCTCGAATCGGGCATATCAAACATGTTTGATATTTACGATGGCTGTCTCCCGACGGAACCCGCAATAGCCAATGAGAGCAAGCAGACCGGGACTCGTCGACGCGTCATACCCGGATGTTAATGCAGCGCTCACAACAAACGAGCAACAGCCATGGCAACAGCAGAGCCATGTAGCTCCTCTCCCCAGCATCCTCACAGCAGCTTAAAACAGGGTGGACAGCGGCGGAGGGCTCTCCAAACATGCGCCGAGCGGAGCGGCCCGCCCCAAGGGAGCGGACATGCTGCAATATGAGCTCTCAGACAGGACGTTGTTTTAGCTTATTTTGCGAGGGTGTCCGCCCGCTTGTAGCGGACCCGCCGCTCGGCGCATGTTTGGAGAGCCATCCGCCGTTGTCTGTGGGAAAAAATTGCGGTTCTGTGGGATATAAACAGCCTACAGTCTAGTTGCTGGAATCGCTGTGAGTCGGTACTTCAAACGGCTGGTGTGTGGTCTCGCAGTCTGGCCGAATCGTCTAGTGTGTGTGTTCAGGCGATTTTAATGTTAAAATCTGATGAAATTGTCCTCATGTCTGTGGTCTCTCATGTTTTTAAAATCGGTTAAGATTTTAAAATCCTCTAGTGTGTAGGCAGCATAAGGCTGATTGCCCTAAGGTTGATGATATAGTTCAGTGATGATGTCATCAGTGATGTCATCAGTGAGGTAATCAGTGATGATGTCATCAACACAACACATCAATACAACACACACAACAACACAACACAACACAACACACACAACACCACAACAACACACACACACAATACAGCAACACCCAAACACAACACAACAACACACACAACACGTTTGTGACATCGGGGCGGTCCAAAGCCAACCGATACCACACGGCCCGGGCCGACCGACACCACACAACACAATACACCCACACACAACACATACACACAACACACACAGTACAACACACAACACACTTTTGTGACATCGAGCCGAAGCCAGCCGATACCATGCAGCCCGGGCTGACCGACATCAAACACAATAAAATCTTCAAAATAAAAGTACAGCACCTTCAAAATAAAAGCCCAGGAGCTTCAAAATAAAAGACCAGATTTGAAGGTCACAGCCGCCTGATAATCTAGGTCAATAAAAGGCCAATATCGGTACAATATATCAGACCAATTTATCAGGCTAACCCTATTTATAAGCTGACAGAAATGTTCCTGACAGCTCCCTTGCTTTTACCCTTTTCACTATGCTGCACATTACATCAGTATATGCATGCATAGCTTCCCAGCTGCTTGTACAGTAGCGCTGTGATCTGCCTGATGACTGAGGCGAGGTTACGGACTGTGACCGCAAATGTTAACTACATGCTGGAGTGTGTGGACCGGGCCGTGACACACCGCCTCTCGGCCCAGGTCTGGGCTTTAGGTCCGGGCTTGTGTGGTCATGACTCCGACCCTAGAAACCAACATCGTCGCCATGGCAACCCTTTGAAAGACCTTCTGCATCACTTTCCAGTCACTAGCACATTTTAAAAGGAGAATCTTCTCATAGTCATTCTGACTGCCTTTCAATATCCATCACAAGCACTGGCAATATGAACTGTATAAGAGGTAGACATGAGACTATCTGTCACCTATATACTGTACAATAGGCATGAGCTGCTGTGCACTGTAGGCTGCTGCACTTCGTCCCACATTGGAGTCAACGCTGCTGTGAATTCATTATAAATATCAGAACAGCATAAAACACATCTTGCCAGCTAAAACAAAAGGTCACAGAGAGCATCTCCGCTTTCATCATTTAATCATAGGTGTCTGACTTGGTAATAGTTGGAGGAAAATTAATGATTCAACGGCCATAGCTGTTCAATTTATAGACGTGCATACCTAAATTATCTCTTTGCTACTGCTTTAATCATGAGTGTTTGTGGAGTTGAGTGAAACTGGAGAAGCTGTACTGTAAACAAGTGCAAATTCGCAATAGCTGCAGCCACATGTGAATGTCCGAAAATGCAGGATGGCACGGGCAACCCACCCTACTCTGCCTCTGCCACCCTGCATTTCGAAATCCACCCCATCCTCACGCCTTTTAGCCAATTGGCAGGAACACAACACACCTACACACACTTGACCTCCATGCCAAATTCCAACCCCTATAGGGCGAAAGCTGTGCCCGCTAAAGGGTGGTGAACTTTTTGTGGACCAACTGACAGAGCGACCTATAGAACTGCTGGTCACAGCTAAAAATAGCTCAAACATTTCAAACTTCCTATAGAGCTGCTGGTCACAGCTAAAAATAGCTCAAACATTTCAAACTTCCTATAGAGCTGCTGGTCACAGCTAAAAATAGCTCTAACATTTCAAACTTCCTATATAGCTGCTGGTCACAGCTAAAAATAGCTCTAACATTTCAAACTTCCAGCTGTAAGAAGACAGAAAGACAGATATCTGGCTTTCTGTCCAAAACCTCTTGGAATACAGGAAGCAGCAGCCATTATTACTCCGCACTATATATATTTATATATACGGTGTATATATATATATATATATATATATATATATTTATATATATATATATATATATATATATATATATATATATATATATATATATATATATATATATATATATATATATATATATATATATACACGGTGTATATATATATATATATATACCGTATATATATATATATATATATATATATATATATATATATATATATATATATATATATATATATGAAACAGTGTGTTCTGAGAGTAGACAAAACCCTGATGCATTTACTCCAAATGGATGGACAATAGTGAAATGTGAAAGAAAGAGTCATATTGTACAAACAGCTTCTCTGTTGTTGAACCTTGTTCCAGAGCGTGTGCTCCTCCACAATGTAATCACTACATGAAAGGGGAGAGTAGGCCTATATTATGTTTTTGCACTCTGTGTCATAGTGTAAGGCAAATTCCACTCCAGACAAAAATAAAGATCTATTTGATTCCATGCAGCAGGGTAAAATCATAAATAATTTGTACTGAAGCTTTCTGATGTAAGCCGACCAGTCTGATCCTACTTTATCTTGTCAGTTTTTTGTATAATACTTTATTTGGATAATCCACCTACAGAGAGTCTACAGAATATTTGCAACATTTCAATAGCTTATTAGTTGACATTCAAGAATTCAACTGTTTCACTTTTGTCACTAGATTTATCTAGATGTTTAACAGATTCAGTTTGCTTCTCGTTCCACACACCTAATTATCATCACCTGGAGCTACTAAATTATTCTGAGCATGTTCATGATAAACTGTATAGGTAATCTGTTAAACATCTACAGAGAAAAAGTTAAACAGTTGAATTGTTGAATGTCAACTACTGTAATAAGCTGTTGAAATCAAATAAAGTGTTAACAAGTATCAACAAAACATCAATCCACTAAGCTAAAAATTAAATCTCTGCTTGAAAATATCAGTTTCAAAAACACGTTAAATGTACAAATACATGCATGTGTATGAGCCGTGCCTCTGTGTATGATAGTCTGTCTGCCTGTCTTCCTGTCTGTTTGCTTGTTTGTGTGTGTGAGAGAGGGAGAGGGAGAGAGAGAGTGTGTGTGTGTGTGTGTGTGTGTGTGTGTGTGTGTGTGTGTGTGTGTGTGTGTGTGTATGTATGTATGTGTGTTTGTACTGTGCAGTGTTCCTCTCACCGCATCTATCTAATTATGCGCAGTGCAAAGAGACTATGAGACAATTCAATCTTTTGTAGTAATTGATGCTTCCACCTGAGGGCAGTACTTTCTAATCTAATATCAGATAAATCTGTCTCACATCTTCAATTAAAGCCCAACATTGGATTGTCTTCCAGGTCGGGCCGACATGTTCTAGTCAGTTTACCTCCTTATTGCCTGCAAACAGCTCAGTGTTGTAGCTTGTAGTTCCACCTTGGCCCTGCAGGATAAAACACTATGCACTGTACCTTTTACTTTTGTGTGCTGTATCTGAAATATATGAATTATTATGAGCTATAATTGTACCATTGAACACAACATGTTAAGGTTAAGGTTTCGTCTTGAATCTTTTCTACATGCAGTTGACCATATCAGAGTAAAGCTTTGCAACTCTCCAAACCACATTCAAACCGTAATTTTACTGAACTGCAGTGCATCGAATAAAATAAAATGTTCATCTGGGTAGTGCAGTGGTAGATTCCCTGCCTACCAACACGAGGGTTGCGGGCTCCTGTGTTACCTCCCTGCTTGGTTGGGCGACGTCCATACAGGCACAATTGGCCATGTCTGGCATGGGTGGGAACCCGGATTAAGGGTATGTGTCCTAACCGCTGCCCTAGCGCCTCCTCTGGTCTGTCGGGGTGCCTGTTCGGGAGGGAGAGGAACTGGCCAGGGGCGGGATAACGTGATCCTCCCACAATCCACGTGAAACTCCTCGCTGTCAGGTGAAAAGAAGCGGCTGGCGACCAGCTGCACATGTATCGGAGGAGGCATGTGCTAGTCGACAACTGTCCCCAGGTCGGCAGGGTTGGTGGAGCAACGACCGGGACAGCTTGACATAAGGAATTGGTGAAGTACAATTGGGGAGAAAAACAGGGGGGAAATCAGAAAACTAAGGGAAAAACAAGAATGTGCAAAGGAATTGAAACGTTAAGCTGCAAGGCAAGCATACATCATCTTATCAGCTTGAATCATACATTGGAGAGCGTCCCATCCTCCATCACTAACTGGACCATGTAGACTAGATTTGCAAGAAAATTGCCCAAATAAAATGCTAGTGTCGGTGTGGTCACTCCTTACAGCGCGTGTGTTGTCAAATTGATGAAGATGTTTTCCTATTGTTGAGAGTAAAAGCAACAGAAAGTAAAAGCAACAGATAAAATGCATGTAAAAAACAATCAAACAAGATTACAAGATTACAAGAGTGAAGTAAATAAAATGAGGTACAAAAAGATACAAAGGCAGGTAAATAAAAGATCATGAATTAACTGAATTAAAACATTTGCATTCAAATCCCACTTGACACGCAACAAGCAATCTAAAATGGCCTAGGGGAGGGAAAGTTATCTAATTTAAGAACATTTTGAAGGCTGTTCCAGGTAGCAGGGGCACTGCTTTCCAAGTTCCATGTTAAACCATCACAGACCGGCCAGTTTGGTTGTGTGCAGTTTACGGACATCGCCTTACATAATTTCTCACATTTGGAGCTGCAAACAAAATTGCCTAGCTAGCGCCCATTACTCCCACATACAGTAGAAAGGAGAGGAAGCTGTTAAACAGACGCATGTTTGGAAGACATTCCTCCCAGCCGTGGCTCAGCTACTTCAAGGGAGGTTTGCCTCCATTCTTCATGACTTGTTCCCTTTTTCTTGCAGACCTGCAGGCATCTTGTTTGTATCTCCCACCATGCAGCCTGCGATGCAGACAGCAGAGCACCGCCTTAGCTTTGCCTTAGCTTTTTTTAGTCTCTGCAGAAACAATTACATTCTCCTTTACACAATTCAATTATTTTCACTGTTGAGGAACACGTGCCCCAGGCCTCGCTTGTCTCTTCTTCTTCATCCAGAGACAATCTTTTAGCGGATGACATACACAGCCACCTCTCACCATTCAGGATAACAAAATACTTTTCTTTTTTCATAAATGGAAAACAATAATTTGAACGCCTTATTTTGGAGTGACAATTTAATTTAGTCTGTGGAATGTATCCCCAACCGTGATATACTGAACTATACCCCCCCCCCCCCCCCTTAGTAGTTTGGAAATGAAAAGTGAACAAAGGCTAATAGGAACTAAGATTTATTCCTTGAAATGAATCTGTCATTGTCAATCTCCATTGACTAAATAGTGGAAATAATAGAGCAAGCAGACAGAATACCTTGAAACAGGTTATCTGTATAACTCCAGAATTATTATTTCACTTCCATTGGAAGTGAAATATGGATAAAACAAGGCTAAATGCAATACGGGTTTTAATGATGATACCAGTTACTGCCATAACAGAAAGATGTCTCATGGCTGTATCACATTTCATTGATATCCAAATCTATTGTCACCAAATAATGTTATGTTGAAGGTTATGACATATCCTAAAACATTCCATCTACAGTGAAAATATGAACAGGTAAGATTTCTTAAAGGGGCCATATTATGCATTTCTTAATTTTGTATCATATATATGCTGTTACAATCTTGGATGGTCATATTAAACGTGGGCTAAGCTTCAAATAAATAGGTGAAAGTGTTTGAATGTTACCCCCATGAACCCCCCCCTCCCCCCCATGAAATCTTGTGTCATGTCCCGGCGCAGCCCAGGCCGCGTTATAGGGGGATGTTGATATACCAATTGATAGCTTCCTTGTTACGTTCAAGTCACGTTTTTCATCGATGGTCAAATTCGTTTTGACAATCCGTTGCTCGTTGATATAATTGTTTTACAACTACCAAATTGAGTAGCCAAAGGAGAGATCGCTGTTTCTGTTGCATGCATGACTGACTATCTATCTATCTATCTATCTATCTATCTATCTATCTATCTATCTATCTATCTATCTATCTATCTATCTATCTATCTATCTACATAGATAGATAGATCTACATAGATAGATAGATCTACATAGATAGATAGATAGATAGATAGATAGATAGATAGATAGATAGACAGACAGACAGACAGACAGATATGACAGATATTGTAGCTTTGCGTGTAGGAAGGAGGAAGACTGGAAATGACGAGCGGGTTTATTCCCTGCCGCAGGAAAACGCAGAAGAAGACAAATTCCCTGCCACAGCAAAACGCAGAAGAAGACTAAAATGGAGCGTTTCAGACAGAGGGTGAACTGAAGGGGGCTGTGAGAGCCAGTACAAGATAAACAATGAGTTTTTTGAACTATGAATGATGCAATAAGACTCTAGTGGAGGCCAACAATCTAAAGCAATTAATCTGATCAATCTGAAGCAATTGATCACAGAGCACACACGGGTAACTGATGTATCTAAGACCACCATAGACTTGATTTTAGCATCTGACTATGAGAGGATCCCCCAGAGCGGAGTGATAAAGTACGGTCTCAGTGACCACTATCTCATCTATTGTACCAGGAAGGTAAAGAGAAAAGTCTTCACTGGTCATAAAACTATTTATGCCAGATCCCTAAAGAACTACTCAGGGGACATTCTGAGAGCCCAGCTAGAGCAGGAGAACTGGTCACAGGTCATTGATGCCCAAGAGGTAGATCGGGCCTGGGACATACTTAAATCCAAGTTTCTAAGAGTTATTGACTCTGTAGCCCCTCTCAGACAATTCAGAGTGAAACAGAGAACTAACCCGTGGTTCGACCATAACATAGCAGATAGCATAAAACTGAGGGATGCTGCCCTAGCTAAGTTCAATAGTTCAGGAAACACAGATTACTTTGAAGGTTTTAAGAAATTAAGGAACCAAACACAGGAAAAGATCCGTATAGCTGAGAGATTACTTTGCAGATACCATAAAAGAGAACAGCAATGACCCACCTAAACTATGGAAAACCCTCAAAGAGCTAGGCTGTGGGGGTGGTCCCAATAGCAGGTCTACGGAATCCAACATTGGCCTGGCCACAGAAAAAGGGATGGAATTTGACAAAATGACCGTAGCTACCATCTTCAATGACTTCTTTACCTCTGTAGCTAGTAAGCTTGTCTCCAACTTACCTGCTAAGTCAGATACATTTGGTGAGAGCTTTGTGTCCAGCTAGTCAGCGAGGAGTACAGGCTGACTCATTCTCCCTAAGCAAGGTGTCAGTTGACAAAGTGGCTAAAATGCTAAGTGAACTCAAGATCAAGAAAGCCACAGGAGAAGACGGTATCAGTGGTAGGTTCCTGAGGGATGCTGCTGAAGTAATAGCCCCTTTAGTTACCCACATCATAAACCTTTCACTAGTGCAAGGCAAGGTCCCCACCGAGTTTAAAAATGCAAAAATCATCCCCATATATAAAAAAGGCAGCAAATCAGATCCCAGTAATTATAGACCTGTGTCCATTCTAAGCGTCCTATCCAAGATCTTAGAGAAGATAGTCCAAGAACAAGTCCAGACCTATGTAGGGAACCATGACCTACTCTATGAGTTGCAGTCCGGCTTCAGAAAGTCCAGCTCCACTGACACCTGTCTTTTATACCTGACTGACAGTATCAGGAAGGAAACAGATTCAGGAAAACTGTGTGGGCTAGTACTGCTCGACCTGCAGAAGGCATTTGATACAGTAAGCCACAGCATACTGCTTAGCAAACTTAAGGCACTAGGTATGACAGAATCTGCAGTTAGATGGTTCTCTTCATACTTGACTGACAGAGTGCAACGGGTTGAGGTCAAGGGCACTATGTCCGACGCCAGGCACATAGAATGTGGGGTCCCGCAAGGAAGCGTCTTAGGGCCACTCCTTTTCTTACTGTACATCAATGATATGTCTGCAGCATGCTCGTGCAATCTCTTCTTATTTGCAGATGATACTGCCATGCTAGTCTCGCATAAAGACCAGAGCACACTCGAAAAGCAGCTGGGGGATGAGCTAGCCAAGATCAGCAGCTGGTTGATAGACAACAGACTCTCCCTTCACCTAGGCAAGACTGAGGCAATCCTGTTTGGCTCCAAACCCAAACTTAAAAAGGCCCAGGACCTCAAAATTGCACTAGGATCTACAACAGTGACAGCTACAACAACAGTGAAGTACCTAGGCTGCATGCTAGAGAGTAGCTTAGAGGGGGAGGCTATGGCAACCATGGTACTTGGCAAAGTCAATGCCCGAACCAGGTTTTTAGCTAGCAAGGCCAGCCTCCTTGGCAGAGATAGCCTAAGATTGGTAGCAAATAGCTTAGCACTCTGCCACTTCGATTATGCTAGTATAGCATGGTATGGGGGGTTGACAGTGAAAATTAAAACAAGATTACAAAGAGCGCAAAACAAACTAGCTAGGGTCGTATTAGGACTAGGTAATCGCAGCCACATAGGGAAGAAGCAATTCCAAGAGCTCAATTGGCTTCCTGTGGAAGAGAGAGTGAGACAACTAAAACTCAATATGGTGCATAACATTGTCAACCACAGGGCCCCCACATACCTTCTTAACTATTTTACTGATTCAAGATTCAAGATTCAAGATTTTTATTGTCACTCCATGGTACAAGTATCACGTGTGAAATTCTTGTGCTGTGGACTCCGTTTACAACATAGTACAAATATAACAGGGCATATGAGTGCAAAAACAACAAGAGACACAACAAGCAATAAGGCAGTATAGTGATAAGACAAGTCAGAGACAGTGGCATATTCACTGCACATAGGTGCACATGTCATGAGCATACTTTAGACGTGCTTAAACATTTTAAATTCGGCGTATTTGACATACAGGTGCAAATAGCATATTCCTTATTAAATATACAATTAAACTCGGCATTCTAAATTCGGCGTATTTGACATACAGGTGCAGATAGCATATTCCTTATTAAACATACAGTTAAACATTAGACATACGTAATGGTAGCAGCTACAGTGCGGTACAGTACGGCTACTACACTATTTGTGTATGTTAAGGAGTCTCGTGGCCTGCGGGAAGAAACTATTCCTCAATCGATTTGTGCGTGCTTTCGGAACCCTGTATCTTCTCCCTGAAGGTAACAGGGAGAACAGGCTGTTGTGGGGATGGTTTGTGTCTTTGATGATCTTCAGGGACCTCCTGAGGCACCGCTGTTTATACAGTTCATGCAGATCTGGCAACTCACATCCTGTTACGTGCTGGGCCGCGCGTCTCACTCTCCGTAGCGCCCTGCGGTCCATGGTGGTACAGTTCCCGTACCAGGTGGTGAAGCAGCCAGTCAGCAGGCTTTCAATGGTGCCTCTGTAGAAGTCCATAAGGATTTCTGGCCTTAGCCCAAATTTCTTCAGGCGCCTGAGTCCGTGTATTCGCTGTTGGGCCTTTTTGACAACAGTGGCGGTGTGGCCGGCCCAAGTCAGGTCCTGGTGGATGTTGACTCCCAGGTACTTGAAGCTGTCCACCCTTTCCACCACTGTGCCGTTGATGGTGATTGGGGGGTGTGTGCTCCCCCCCCCTCCTGTAGTCTACAATGATCTCCTTGGTCTTGGAGACGTTCAGAGAGAGGTGGTTGTCCTGGCACCATTGTTCCAGGACAGTAATCGGGGAAGCTCACAGCCACAACACCAGAGCTAGCATAGCCAACCTCAAGCCTAAAATCTGTTTTAAGACCAAGATGGGTCAGCGCTCCCTGGTTTACTCAGGAGCGCTCGAATGGAATGAGCTGCCTGCACCCATCAAACAGAGCACAAGCCAACACAGTTTTAGGAAGAACACAGGGAAATGGCTGATGGAGAGAGTCAAGGAATAGCCACAATAGACACTAGGAAAGGGCGTTAACTTATTGTTCTGTTTGTATTTTATTGCATTTTATTGTATTTTATTGTATTTTATTGTTTTTATCTAGTTGTATTTTATCTGACTAAATTATTAGATTTATTTGATGGGAGGGTTGTTAAGGGTATTCTTACATTATTATGTTATATGATTTGTTTTTAATGTATAGGAACATCGATGGGACCATGATGGAAACAAGGGTTCAACACTATCATGTAATCCTTTGGATATGATGTGTATTTCCATTAATAAATCAAATCAAATCAAAATCAAACAATAAAATAATAATACATTATATTATCAAAATATGGGGCCTTTAATTAATATTGAGCTGTCTTCTGGGACCTGTAGTTAAACTTTCATGTTGTGTAACTTGAGTGCTGCTTTGATTTGAATGAGAAAACAATGTGATTATCCTTATAGGCACCAATGGTAAAAGCGCCAATGATTAAGATATGATATAAACAAGTGCGTTATGGGGCTTTTATAAGTGCGTTACTGGAAAGAATAAAAGTACGTTGACTCTAAAAACTCACCTATTCACACCAAAGAGGCACATTATTGTTGGACCTAAGAGAATCGCTGAACGAATGTGTTGGGGTTCAACTCATTCATTGACGTAGTAACAGTAAGAAGATCACCCAGCTACTTCCTGATATGTGGATGAATTGTGCAGAAATTGTTTTCCGTACTGCCTAAGTGCACAATGGATGCATGGCAATAATGCATGGCTCTGCATGACCTAAAATGCATACCATAATTCTGCTAAGCCGTGTGCATGGCAAAAAGCATTACACGCAAATTAACAAGCCAACCAATGAACACACAGCCTGGCTCTAGAGAGTCTCACAAAAACGTACGCCTTATTATTACTAATATAATTAATAGCAATGTTGTTAGCTGGAAATTACAAAATTCTAACTGTAGTACAGTATGTGCTCCAAAATGAAAGCTTTCAATAATGAGCTCTAATGGTTGCCCTCTATTCCTGATATAGCATGAAATTAATCTAATGAATGTTGTAAAATTTTATTGAGGCCATTCCAAACAAAAAACTATGTAAAAAGGCTTCAAACATAATGCTTTCAATCATTAGTGGCTTTCTAGTACAGCCATAAATGTATCTTGGAGCTTGATCCAGCTTCTTCTCGTTAGCCTAATAAATTGAAGGCAATATAAGTTTGTTTGATTATCCAGTATAACAAGATTAGAGTTTTAACAAACCTTTAATAAGTTTGATGATAACAGCAGCAGATCAAACCAGATATTATTTTTTTTATATATATATTTTTTTTCCCAGATTTTTTTATCCCATTTTTGTCCCCCGTTAGTGCTAATTTTGGAACCAAAACTGCTTTTAACTAACCTGACGCTGCCAGATGGACGGTTTAGCTCCACATTACGTTTCACTAAACCAGTCGATCTGGGAATGCAGTAACCCGACCCGCTGACGGAGGCAGGCACTTTTTCCAAGCTCCTTGGCAGGTGATTGGATGACCCATCTGTCTATCACCGCTGGTGCGTGTTAACTTCAACCAATCAGATCGCCATGCCTCTGTCACGTTTGCGACCGGAGGAAGGTGCCTGTGCCTGATCTCCGTGGTAGTCTATCATTGATTGAGTCCTCACGGTCCTCATCGTCGTAAAGTCGCCTTCGAAGCATGACGTTCGATTATAATGAACTAGTTGTGTGGCTTAGCCTTCCCAAATGTTGAGGGTCGTTTTTTAGAATTGAATACATAGAATTGGGAACGTTACATTCAATTTCATTCAGACTGCCTGTCACTTCCGCGGCGGCAGCCATGTTGACGAGTGAAAAGAACTACAAAATGGAGAAAATCACACCACCCTGAAGATCTCTCTTCCTACCATCTTATCCACTCCAACTTCACCTCTGCTGTCTCCAAAGCAAAAACCTCCTTCTTCATCTCTGAAATCCAGTCCTCTGCATCCAACCCCAGTAAACTGTTCTCCGCCTTCTCTACGCTCCTCAACCCTCCCTCCTCCCCCACCCCCCTCCTCCCTCTCTGCTGATGATTTTGTAACCTTCTTTACTAAAAAGGTGGATGACATCAGCTCCTCCTTCCATCCTCCAGCCACCCTCACTAACACTCCCGACTCCAATTCTGCTCCTCTGCCCTTGGTCCCTGGATTTCCTTCCTTCTCCCCCCTCTCTCCCGATGAGGTGCTTAAACTCATCAGCTCGAACCGAGCCACTTACTGCCCCCTCAATCCCATTCCTTCCTCTCTCCTCCAAACCATCTCACCTGACATATCTCCCTTCCTCACTACCTTCATAAACTCCTCTCTGTCCTCTGGTCTTGTTCCGCCTGCTCTAAAGACTGCAAGAGTCAAGCCTCTGCTTAAGAAACCCTCCCTTGACCCTACTGCTATTCAGAACTACAGACCTGTCTCTCTTCTCTCATTCCTTTCCAAAACCCTCGAACGAGCAGTGTCTGAACAACTTTCTCTCTATCTCTCCCAGAATGACCTCTTGGACCCTCTGCAGTCCGGTTTCAAGGCTTCTCACTCCACTGAGACAGCTCTTCTTGCTGTCACAGAGGCCCTTCACACTGCTAAGGCCTCATCCCTCTCCTCTGTCCTTGTCCTCCTTGACCTGTCTGCTGCCTTCGATTCAGTCAATCACCAAATCTTTCTTTCCACTCTGTCTGACCTCGGCATTTCAGGTTATGCACTCTCCTGGTTTGCTTCCTATCTCTCGAACCGCTCGTACCAGGTCTTATGGAGAGGGTCCGTCTCCAGATCCTGCCCTCTTACCACTGGTGTCCCCCAGGGCTCAGTCCTGGGCCCCTTACTTTTCCTTCTCTATATCAGATCTCTTGCCTATGTGATCTATTCTCATGGCTTCTCTTATCACTGCTATGCTGATGACACCCAACTTTTCCTTTCCTTCCCCCCCTCCGACACCCAAATCGAGGCTCGCATCTCTGCATGTCTCAAGGACATTGGCGACTGGATGTCTGCCCACCACCTCAAGCTCAACCTTGGTAAGACAGAGCTACTCTTCCTCCCAGGGAAAGACTGTCCTCTCGCAGATCTCTCCATCTCCATCGACAACACGACTGTACTATCCTCCCAAACAGCTAAGAACCTTGGGGTGATCCTCGACAACCAGCTGTCTTGCTCAGCCAACATAGCTGCGACAGCACGCTCCTGTAGGTTCTCCCTCTACAACATCCGCAAAATCCGTCCCTTCCTCACAAGAGAAGCGACTCAACTCCTGGTCCAGTCACTTATCATCCCTCGCCTGGACTACTTCAACGTGCTCCTGGCTGGCCTACCTGCCACCAACATCCGACCGCTTCAGCTCATTCAGAACGCTGCAGCCCGTCTGGTATTCAACCAACCCAAATTCTCTCATGTCACTCCCCTCTTCCGGGACCTCCACTGGCTTCCCATCTCAGCTCGCATCAAATTCAAGACACTGGTACTGGCCTACAGGGCAGTACACCAGTCAGCTCCCCTGTACCTGCAATCTATGGTCAGGTTCCAAACCTCTCACCGCTCCCTTCGCTCCTCCACCAGTGCAGGGCGCCTCGAACCTCCTTCGCTACGGGCGCTCAAAAGTCGCTCATCCCGATCTCGACTCTTCTCGTCCCTGGCACCCCAATGGTGGAACGAGCTTCCACCTTCGGTCAGGACTGCTGAATCACTGCCGATCTTTCAGAAAAGACTAAAGACTCACCTTTTCAGGCTCCATCTGGGCCCTTCTTGATCTAACTTCTTTCTCTCTCTTTCTATTAAAAAAATAATAATAAAATAATAATCCTAAACTAAACTCGTACCACTGTTCCTTCAGGATTTGTAGTTGTCATAGACTGTGCTCCATAGTCGATTACTCTATTGCTGACAAAAAGTGTGTTATTGTAAGTCGCTTTGGATAAAAGCGTCTGCCAAATGACGTAATATAATGTAATGTAAATGTAATGTACAAAGACCATGTACCCGCTACTTGCCCAGACGAGCCTAAGCCCACCTAAGGCTGCCGCTGATTCGGAGAGCCGGCCATGGAGAGCCGGCCATGGAGAGCCGGCCATGGAGAATCTCTTTGGATCTCGCGAGGTTATCCATCTTGCAAGCAAGGTTAGCTTTTAACAGGAACCAATTTTTTTTTTTTTTTAGGCCTAACCTTTCTACATTCACTTTTTATATACCATTATTATTCTTTTTGATTACGTTTAATTAGGGATTCAAACATGAGTGGAAAGGCATTCTGAATTTAATGAATATGTCAGTTATTTATGTTATGAGGAAGGATGCATCACACTTTGATGAAGAACCGATTTTTATAATTGGCTGTGATAGGTGCTACAGTATGTTTGGCTCTGAGTTTCATTACTGTAATCATTCATCTTTCAAGGCTTCACAAAATATATATTTGACTGTCCTTAGATGTTGTCTTTGGTTGATGATGTTGTGATGTGCTAGAGCACCCACATACAAGAGTTGCCAATATATTGATTAGATATTTGTAACAATCACCCCCCCCCCCCCCCCCTATCGCCCACATCACTCATGGTTTCCTCGTATCTAAGGCAATCGATTTGATTTTTTTCTCTCTTTTTAAAGCAGGTACAATATCAATATATTTGTATCACAGCTGCCAAGAAAGTATTTTTCATTCAATATTTTTTTCAATATATCCATTGTCATGACAAAAATCTACAAATATCGAGTGTTTACCCCAGAATTCTATTCTTGCCAGCGTGGAAAGTCATCTGAAACTGCAAGTGATATTAAAAATCTCCCGAAACCAATATGAATTCTCTGATTTGGAGTTAGCAGCTCTTTATGGCAAGATGACCCACACCATTCAATAGCAGGGAAACTCTAAGATACATTAGGCCTTTAAAAATTATTATGAGCAATTAAATTAATGAGTAATATATGCAAAGAACATAAAATATCATTTATTTTATATATGTGGTCAGAGCGGACCCTCCATCATTTTGGCAGCCAACGACAAGACTGGCTGATATCCGAAAGTAATAAAAAGGAAATAAAGGAAATAACCATAGTGTCTACTGTGAGTCATCAAAATCCTACTGCACTGATAGAGGGATGTGATCCTGTTTCCCCATGAAAAGTCCCAACATTTGGTGTGGCTGTTTGGTGTATGCTGTTGCAGGTAAGTTCATCCAAAAATGAAAATTCAGTCATGTATACTGACCCCAATGCATAGGCGGAGTTTTACTTTTAGCTTTGGGGGGGCAACTTCTGCAGGAGGGAGACAAAAAAACAATTGGCCGTTTTACATTTGAAATGTTTCCCGTTTGAAGCCAGATTTAGAGGAATATCTCATTTTAAGGCTGGCATCATCATGGTCTCTTTCTAATTATTGTTTAATACGTATAAGAATGGAAATATAACAAATAAGAATATGAGTAGAATTACAGAACAGTAATACTCATTATTGTATGTTTAGTAATGTAATGTATATAGTGCTTCACTGTTCACTGTTTTGACCGTGCTCAAAGACACTTTACAAATACAGGACAAAACAACTTTAATAAAGAGAGAAAATATTAAAATAGATGAGAGAGAGGGGGAGAGAGATATATAAATATTATAGGTCAAAAGCAACAGTGAAACGGGCTTTTTTGGAAAGATGACAATGAGTATGAAAGACATTAAGACAATGAGTTTTGATCTGTCAGATGTGACTTGGGAGGGCACTCTAGAGGGAGGGGGCGGCTGCAGCAAGGCCCTGTCAGAGACCCCCTGTCACAGCTTTAGCAAAGAGATACCTGTGATTCTTGTCAAAGTGGATATAAATTGTATGATCATATTCAGCCAGACAGTAGGCTCTTTCATACACAGATCGCGCAAAAATAGCCGTTTAGGAGTCCCGTAAAGCCAGCCGCCTCGCCACAGAAATTGCTTTCACACAGAGCCAAGCAGCACGGCCACATCCCCGTGCTGCTGTGTACTTTCAGGTGAAATCCCTGCTCCCGGATTGAAAGGCGAGCGCAGGGATTTCCAGCTCCTCCTAGCCGAACCTGATGAAGGTCGATAGACCGAAACGTCGTTAATTAAAGTTTTTTTTGCAAGTAATTGACAGTGTGCGGGACTCCTCTTTATTTCTTTCGTATGTACTGCATCTCCGACGCACCTGCCTTCAAGAGATTGAAGGTGTGCATCAGCTCCTTCTGACTTCAGCTCCTCCTAGCCCAAATTAATATTTTCATAGGTTAGTGTAGCCTGGCTACTGTATGATGAACGAATTCATTCAACAACAATACTTCCCTCCTTCTCCGCTGAGCAGGGAGGATAGGTGCACTCGCATGGTGGGCGGACT